>NW_026711577.1:0-606129 GCF_026419965.1 Kogia breviceps
GAAGTGCCCTATGCTCTGTGGTTCTGTGTTTTACATGGTTTGGGAAAGAGGATACACTTGTGAAGATTGGCTGTTGGCCATTGACATCCCGCCCATCAGCTTAACAAGGCTCCCTTGACTCCGTGGGCTGTCCTGCCTTTCTGGTTTTTAGACTTTTTTCGCCTGGCCCTTTTGCCCCGGGGTGGGGGGGCGAGAGATTTCTTTGTAGTGCTGATTTGCTCTCCCAGGTTGCTTGGGTGGCCAAAAAGGGCGTATGCGTTTTTTCCTGAATATATTCAGGAAAAAACGCATACGCCCTTTTTGGCCAACCGCATCATTGTCCACGTTCTGGCGCTTTTCATGTGCTATCGGGGCCATTCCGATGTACCCGTTGACATCCGTTTCCTGCAGTTCTGCCTTGCGTTCAGCGCCTCTTCGTAGCCTGACCTCAATATATTTTGGGGCGATAGTTATCGTTTAGAACTCTGCAGGTTTGGGAAGTGCAGGGCCCCTGAGCTCCATTTCCCAAGTCGCTTTTTTGTGAGTGGGACGCAACACGGCTGGATGGCTTCACGCCCTATTGTCGATCCGCGGTGGCAGGCTGAACCGCTGGTGAATTCTTCTTCGTGATGGGAAATGAGAGTGACATGTGCCCGACCAAACACCTCCAGCGAGTCTCTCATTGGTTCCCCCTCTTGCAGTTCATCCTGCGGACAAATTGCAGACGGTACGAAAGAGGCATGGAAAGGCGCCGAGTCTCCAAGTGGGGAGATTGTTAGTAAGGGGGCCTGAATGGAGAACACGAGCACCAGGAGAGGAAAACTGAGGTGAGTTTCAGAAAGCTTTCCCGATCCCACGGTGTAGCATCCGCTGGGTTTCCAATGAGTGCTTTCGCTGTCGGAAGATTGCGTTGAACCTGGAGAGTTGGGAGCCATGGAATGGGGAGCACGCAGGATTCCTTTCAAGGGTCTGCATTTGCTTTCCCAACCTCACCAATCGTCTCAGCCCCAAGAGTGTCCAGCCTTATGTCTTCTGCCGCTGGGGCTGTAGATGTGGTCAATCCTGGTTGCATGCCAGTCCCTGAACGCATTTTGGAAGAATTTCTCTCTGTTTTGCCCTGCTTGTTTCTTCTTTGTGTTGGAAATGTATCCTCAGAATGGGTCTGAGCTGATTTTCCCTGCTGGTTTTAGGCCGCTTTACACACCCTTGATGCACTTACACAGAGATATCAAGACTTAGCTTTTAAGATGCTTACTAGTCGGATAGATACTTGTGCGATGAACAGGGTCTGGTGAGTCCAGTTGATTGAGCAAGGAGTAGGTCGTGTCCATTCCATATTCGGTTTTCGGAAGGGTATCTGTGCTCATTTCAAACTCGAGTTTTATGCGTCACCGCACCTCACCTTTCCCCTGAAGCAGGCATAAGTGTGTTTTCTAAAAGCGTGACTCTGTTCTGTTTGGGGATTCCGTTCATGGGGAGCGATTTTTACATTCCCTCGATAAGTGATATCATAAGTTTCTTTTTTTGTGGGACTTATTTCACTGAGGATGATCGTACCTAAATCCACTCAGGATGCTGCTACCAGCCTCATGACGTGGATTTCATGGCTGAGTGACACTCCATTGGACCTACGTAGCACCACTTGTCCACTTGTCCACTTGTCTTTGTCCACTTGTCCACTCGTCTTTGTCCACTTGGCTCTTTCCTGGGATATGAAACGTGTACCGGAGTGGAGGTTCTTGTCAAGACAGCAGCCCTCAACTTTGGGGTCCCTGTGTCTGGTTGATTTTTTCATTTTCCCAAGGTCAACGCCCATGTGTGGAAGTGCCCTATGCTCTGTGGTTCTGTGTTTTACATGGTTTGGGAAAGAGGATACACTTGTGAAGATTGGCTGTTGGCCATTGACATCCCGCCCATCAGCTTAACAAGGCTCCCTTGACTCCGTGGGCTGTCCTGCCTTTCTGGTTTTTAGACTTTTTTCGCCTGGCCCTTTTGCCCCGGGGGGGGGGGGCGAGAGATTTCTTTGTAGTGCTGATTTGCTCTCCCAGGTTGCTTGGTTGGCCAAAAAGGGCGTATGCGTTTTTTCCTGAATACGCCCTTTTTGGCCAACCGCATCATTGTCCACGTTCTGGCGCTTTTCATGTGCTATCGGGGCCATTCCGATGTACCCGTTGACATCCGTTTCCTGCAGTTCTGCCTTGCGTTCAGCGCCTCTTCGTAGCCTGACCTCAATATATTTTGGGGCGATAGTTATCGTTTAGAACTCTGCAGGTTTGGGAAGTGCAGGGCCCCTGAGCTCCATTTCCCAAGTCGCTTTTTTGTGAGTGGGACGCAACACGGCTGGATGGCTTCACGCCCTATTGTCGATCCGCGGTTGCAGGCTGAACCGCTGGTGAATTCTTCTTCGTGATGGGAAATGAGAGTGACATGTGCCCGACCAAACACCTCCAGCGAGTCTCTCATTGGTTCCCCCTCTTGCAGTTCATCCTGCGGACAAATTGCAGACGGTACGAAAGAGGCATGGAAAGGCGCCGAGTCTCCAAGTGGGGAGATTGTTAGTAAGGGGGCCTGAATGGAGAACACGAGCACCAGGAGAGGAAAACTGAGGTGAGTTTCAGAAAGCTTTCCCGATCCCACGGTGTAGCATCCGCTGGGTTTCCAATGAGTGCTTTCGCTGTCGGAAGATTGCGTTGAACCTGGAGAGTTGGGACCCATGGAATGGGGAGCACGCAGGATTCCTTTCAAGGGTCTGCATTTGCTTTCCCAACCTCACCAATCGTCTCAGCCCCAAGAGTGTCCAGCCTTATGTCTTCTGCCGCTGGGGCTGTAGATGTGGTCAATCCTGGTTGCATGCCAGTCCCTGAACGCATTTTGGAAGAATTTCTCTCTGTTTTGCCCTGCTTGTTTCTTCTTTGTGTTGGAAATGTATCCTCAGAATGGGTCTGAGCTGATTTTCCCTGCTGGTTTTAGGCCGCTTTACACACACTTGATGCACTTACACAGAGATATCAAGACTTAGCTTTTAAGATGCTTACTAGTCGGATAGATACTTGTGCGATGAACAGGGTCTGGTGAGTCCAGTTGATTGAGCAAGGAGTAGGTCGTGTCCATTCCATATTCGGTTTTCGGAAGGGTATCTGTGCTCATTTCAAACTCGAGTTTTATGCGTCACCCCACCTCACCTTTCCCCTGAAGCAGGCATAAGTGTGTTTTCTAAAAGCGTGACTCTGTTCTGTTTGGGGATTCCGTTCATGGGGAGCGATTTTTACATTCCCTCGATAAGTGATATCATAAGTTTCTTTTTTTGTGGGACTTATTTCACTGAGGATGATCGTACCTAAATCCACTCAGGATGCTGCTACCAGCCTCATGACGTGGATTTCATGGCTGAGTGACACTCCATTGGACCTACGTAGCACCACTTGTCCACTTGTCCACTTGTCTTTGTCCACTTGTCCACTCGTCTTTGTCCACTTGGCTCTTTCCTGGGATATGAAACGTGTACCGGAGTGGAGGTTCTTGTCAAGACAGCAGCCCTCAACTTTGGGGTCCCTGTGTCTGGTTGATTTTTTCATTTTCCCAAGGTCAACGCCCATGTGTGGAAGTGCCCTATGCTCTGTGGTTCTGTGTTTTACATGGTTTGGGAAAGAGGATACACTTGTGAAGATTGGCTGTTGGCCATTGACATCCCGCCCATCAGCTTAACAAGGCTCCCTTGACTCCGTGGGCTGTCCTGCCTTTCTGGTTTTTAGACTTTTTTCGCCTGGCCCTTTTGCCCCGGGGGGGGGGCGAGAGATTTCTTTGTAGTGCTGATTTGCTCTCCCAGGTTGCTTGGTTGGCCAAAAAGGGCGTATGCGTTTTTTCCTGAATATATTCAGGAAAAAACGCATACGCCCTTTTTGGCCAACCGCATCATTGTCCACGTTCTGGCGCTTTTCATGTGCTATCGGGGCCATTCCGATGTACCCGTTGACATCCGTTTCCTGCAGTTCTGCCTTGCGTTCAGCGCCTCTTCGTAGCCTGACCTCAATATATTTTGGGGCGATAGTTATCGTTTAGAACTCTGCAGGTTTGGGAAGTGCAGGGCCCCTGAGCTCCATTTCCCAAGTCGCTTTTTTGTGAGTGGGACGCAACACGGCTGGATGGCTTCACGCCCTATTGTCGATCCGCGGTTGCAGGCTGAACCGCTGGTGAATTCTTCTTCGTGATGGGAAATGAGAGTGACATGTGCCCGACCAAACACCTCCAGCGAGTCTCTCATTGGTTCCCCCTCTTGCAGTTCATCCTGCGGACAAATTGCAGACGGTACGAAAGAGGCATGGAAAGGCGCCGAGTCTCCAAGTGGGGAGATTGTTAGTAAGGGGGCCTGAATGGAGAACACGAGCACCAGGAGAGGAAAACTGAGGTGAGTTTCAGAAAGCTTTCCCGATCCCACGGTGTAGCATCCGCTGGGTTTCCAATGAGTGCTTTCGCTGTCGGAAGATTGCGTTGAACCTGGAGAGTTGGGAGCCATGGAATGGGGAGCACGCAGGATTCCTTTCAAGGGTCTGCATTTGCTTTCCCAACCTCACCAATCGTCTCAGCCCCAAGAGTGTCCAGCCTTATGTCTTCTGCCGCTGGGGCTGTAGATGTGGTCAATCCTGGTTGCATGCCAGTCCCTGAACGCATTTTGGAAGAATTTCTCTCTGTTTTGCCCTGCTTGTTTCTTCTTTCTGTTGGAAATGTATCCTCAGAATGGGTCTGAGCTGATTTTCCCTGCTGGTTTTAGGCCGCTTTACACACCCTTGATGCACTTACACAGAGATATCAAGACTTAGCTTTTAAGATGCTTACTAGTCGGATAGATACTTGTGCGATGAACAGGGTCTGGTGAGTCCAGTTGATTGAGCAAGGAGTAGGTCGTGTCCATTCCATATTCGGTTTTCGGAAGGGTATCTGTGCTCATTTCAAACTCGAGTTTTATGCGTCACCGCACCTCACCTTTCCCCTGAAGCAGGCATAAGTGTGTTTTCTAAAAGCGTGACTCTGTTCTGTTTGGGGATTCCGTTCATGGGGAGCGATTTTTACATTCCCTCGATAAGTGATATCATAAGTTTCTTTTTTTGTGGGACTTATTTCACTGAGGATGATCGTACCTAAATCCACTCAGGATGCTGCTACCAGCCTCATGACGTGGATTTCATGGCTGAGTGACACTCCATTGGACCTACGTAGCACCACTTGTCCACTTGTCCACTTGTCTTTGTCCACTTGTCCACTCGTCTTTGTCCACTTGGCTCTTTCCTGGGATATGAAACGTGTACCGGAGTGGAGGTTCTTGTCAAGACAGCAGCCCTCAACTTTGGGGTCCCTGTGTCTGGTTGATTTTTTCATTTTCCCAAGGTCAACGCCCATGTGTGGAAGTGCCCTATGCTCTGTGGTTCTGTGTTTTACATGGTTTGGGAAAGAGGATACACTTGTGAAGATTGGCTGTTGGCCATTGACATCCCGCCCATCAGCTTAACAAGGCTCCCTTGACTCCGTGGGCTGTCCTGCCTTTCTGGTTTTTAGACTTTTTTCGCCTGGCCCTTTTGCCCCGGGGGGGGGGGGCGAGAGATTTCTTTGTAGTGCTGATTTGCTCTCCCAGGTTGCTTGGTTGGCCAAAAAGGGCGTATGCGTTTTTTCCTGAATATATTCAGGAAAAAACGCATACGCCCTTTTTGGCCAACCGCATCATTGTCCACGTTCTGGCGCTTTTCATGTGCTATCGGGGCCATTCCGATGTACCCGTTGACATCCGTTTCCTGCAGTTCTGCCTTGCGTTCAGCGCCTCTTCGTAGCCTGACCTCAATATATTTTGGGGCGATAGTTATCGTTTAGAACTCTGCAGGTTTGGGAAGTGCAGGGCCCCTGAGCTCCATTTCCCAAGTCGCTTTTTTGTGAGTGGGACGCAACACGGCTGGATGGCTTCACGCCCTATTGTCGATCCGCGGTGGCAGGCTGAACCGCTGGTGAATTCTTCTTCGTGATGGGAAATGAGAGTGACATGTGCCCGACCAAACACCTCCAGCGAGTCTCTCATTGGTTCCCCCTCTTGCAGTTCATCCTGCGGACAAATTGCAGACGGTACGAAAGAGGCATGGAAAGGCGCCGAGTCTCCAAGTGGGGAGATTGTTAGTAAGGGGGCCTGAATGGAGAACACGAGCACCAGGAGAGGAAAACTGAGGTGAGTTTCAGAAAGCTTTCCCGATCCCACGGTGTAGCATCCGCTGGGTTTCCAATGAGTGCTTTCGCTGTCGGAAGATTGCGTTGAACCTGGAGAGTTGGGAGCCATGGAATGGGGAGCACGCAGGATTCCTTTCAAGGGTCTGCATTTGCTTTCCCAACCTCACCAATCGTCTCAGCCCCAAGAGTGTCCAGCCTTATGTCTTCTGCCGCTGGGGCTGTAGATGTGGTCAATCCTGGTTGCATGCCAGTCCCTGAACGCATTTTGGAAGAATTTCTCTCTGTTTTGCCCTGCTTGTTTCTTCTTTGTGTTGGAAACGTATCCTCAGAATGGGTCTGAGCTGATTTTCCCTGCTGGTTTTAGGCCGCTTTACACACACTTGATGCACTTACACAGAGATATCAAGACTTAGCTTTTAAGATGCTTACTAGTCGGATAGATACTTGTGCGATGAACAGGGTCTGTTGAGTCCAGTTGATTGAGCAAGGAGTAGGTCGTGTCCATTCCATATTCGGTTTTCGGAAGGGTATCTGTGCTCATTTCAAACTCGAGTTTTATGCGTCACCGCACCTCACCTTTCCCCTGAAGCAGGCATAAGTGTGTTTTCTAAAAGCGTGACTCTGTTCTGTTTGGGGATTCCGTTCATGGGGAGCGATTTTTACATTCCCTCGATAAGTGATATCATAAGTTTCTTTTTTTGTGGGACTTATTTCACTGAGGATGATCGTACCTAAATCCACTCAGGATGCTGCTACCAGCCTCATGACGTGGATTTCATGGCTGAGTGACACTCCATTGGACCTACGTAGCACCACTTGTCCACTTGTCCACTTGTCTTTGTCCACTTGTCCACTCGTCTTTGTCCACTTGGCTCTTTCCTGGCATATGAAACGTGTACCGGAGTGGAGGTTCTTGTCAAGACAGCAGCCCTCAACTTTGGGGTCCCTGTGTCTGGTTGATTTTTTCATTTTCCCAAGGTCAACGCCCATGTGTGGAAGTGCCCTATGCTCTGTGGTTCTGTGTTTTACATGGTTTGGGAAAGAGGATACACTTGTGAAGATTGGCTGTTGGCCATTGACATCCCGCCCATCAGCTTAACAAGGCTCCCTTGACTCCGTGGGCTGTCCTGCCTTTCTGGTTTTTAGACTTTTTTCGCCTGGCCCTTTTGCCCCCGGGGGGGGGCGAGAGATTTCTTTGTAGTGCTGATTTGCTCTCCCAGGTTGCTTGGTTGGCCAAAAAGGGCGTATGCGTTTTTTCCTGAATATATTCAGGAAAAAACGCATACGCCCTTTTTGGCCAACCGCATCATTGTCCACGTTCTGGCGCTTTTCATGTGCTATCGGGGCCATTCCGATGTACCCGTTGACATCCGTTTCCTGCAGTTCTGCCTTGCGTTCAGCGCCTCTTCGTAGCCTGACCTCAATATATTTTGGGGCGATAGTTATCGTTTAGAACTCTGCAGGTTTGGGAAGTGCAGGGCCCCTGAGCTCCATTTCCCAAGTCGCTTTTTTGTGAGTGGGACGCAACACGGCTGGATGGCTTCACGCCCTATTGTCGATCCGCGGTGGCAGGCTGAACCGCTGGTGAATTCTTCTTCGTGATGGGAAATGAGAGTGACATGTGCCCGACCAAACACCTCCAGCGAGTCTCTCATTGGTTCCCCCTCTTGCAGTTCATCCTGCGGACAAATTGCAGACGGTACGAAAGAGGCATGGAAAGGCGCCGAGTCTCCAAGTGGGGAGATTGTTAGTAAGGGGGCCTGAATGGAGAACACGAGCACCAGGAGAGGAAAACTGAGGTGAGTTTCAGAAAGCTTTCCCGATCCCACGGTGTAGCATCCGCTGGGTTTCCAATGAGTGCTTTCGCTGTCGGAAGATTGCGTTGAACCTGGAGAGTTGGGAGCCATGGAATGGGGAGCACGCAGGATTCCTTTCAAGGGTCTGCATTTGCTTTCCCAACCTCACCAATCGTCTCAGCCCCAAGAGTGTCCAGCCTTATGTCTTCTGCCGCTGGGGCTGTAGATGTGGTCAATCCTGGTTGCATGCCAGTCCCTGAACGCATTTTGGAAGAATTTCTCTCTGTTTTGCCCTGCTTGTTTCTTCTTTGTGTTGGAAATGTATCCTCAGAATGGGTCTGAGCTGATTTTCCCTGCTGGTTTTAGGCCGCTTTACACACCCTTGATGCACTTACACAGAGATATCAAGACTTAGCTTTTAAGATGCTTACTAGTCGGATAGATACTTGTGCGATGAACAGGGTCTGGTGAGTCCAGTTGATTGAGCAAGGAGTAGGTCGTGTCCATTCCATATTCGGTTTTCGGAAGGGTATCTGTGCTCATTTCAAACTCGAGTTTTATGCGTCACCGCACCTCACCTTTCCCCTGAAGCAGGCATAAGTGTGTTTTCTAAAAGCGTGACTCTGTTCTGTTTGGGGATTCCGTTCATGGGGAGCGATTTTTACATTCCCTCGATAAGTGATATCATAAGTTTCTTTTTTTGTGGGACTTATTTCACTGAGGATGATCGTACCTAAATCCACTCAGGATGCTGCTACCAGCCTCATGACGTGGATTTCATGGCTGAGTGACACTCCATTGGACCTACGTAGCACCACTTGTCCACTTGTCCACTTGTCTTTGTCCACTTGTCCACTCGTCTTTGTCCACTTGGCTCTTTCCTGGGATATGAAACGTGTACCGGAGTGGAGGTTCTTGTCAAGACAGCAGCCCTCAACTTTGGGGTCCCTGTGTCTGGTTGATTTTTTCATTTTCCCAAGGTCAACGCCCATGTGTGGAAGTGCCCTATGCTCTGTGGTTCTGTGTTTTACATGGTTTGGGAAAGAGGATACACTTGTGAAGATTGGCTGTTGGCCATTGACATCCCGCCCATCAGCTTAACAAGGCTCCCTTGACTCCGTGGGCTGTCCTGCCTTTCTGGTTTTTAGACTTTTTTCGCCTGGCCCTTTTGCCCCGGGGTGGGGGGGCGAGAGATTTCTTTGTAGTGCTGATTTGCTCTCCCAGGTTGCTTGGGTGGCCAAAAAGGGCGTATGCGTTTTTTCCTGAATATATTCAGGAAAAAACGCATACGCCCTTTTTGGCCAACCGCATCATTGTCCACGTTCTGGCGCTTTTCATGTGCTATCGGGGCCATTCCGATGTACCCGTTGACATCCGTTTCCTGCAGTTCTGCCTTGCGTTCAGCGCCTCTTCGTAGCCTGACCTCAATATATTTTGGGGCGATAGTTATCGTTTAGAACTCTGCAGGTTTGGGAAGTGCAGGGCCCCTGAGCTCCATTTCCCAAGTCGCTTTTTTGTGAGTGGGACGCAACACGGCTGGATGGCTTCACGCCCTATTGTCGATCCGCGGTGGCAGGCTGAACCGCTGGTGAATTCTTCTTCGTGATGGGAAATGAGAGTGACATGTGCCCGACCAAACACCTCCAGCGAGTCTCTCATTGGTTCCCCCTCTTGCAGTTCATCCTGCGGACAAATTGCAGACGGTACGAAAGAGGCATGGAAAGGCGCCGAGTCTCCAAGTGGGGAGATTGTTAGTAAGGGGGCCTGAATGGAGAACACGAGCACCAGGAGAGGAAAACTGAGGTGAGTTTCAGAAAGCTTTCCCGATCCCACGGTGTAGCATCCGCTGGGTTTCCAATGAGTGCTTTCGCTGTCGGAAGATTGCGTTGAACCTGGAGAGTTGGGAGCCATGGAATGGGGAGCACGCAGGATTCCTTTCAAGGGTCTGCATTTGCTTTCCCAACCTCACCAATCGTCTCAGCCCCAAGAGTGTCCAGCCTTATGTCTTCTGCCGCTGGGGCTGTAGATGTGGTCAATCCTGGTTGCATGCCAGTCCCTGAACGCATTTTGGAAGAATTTCTCTCTGTTTTGCCCTGCTTGTTTCTTCTTTGTGTTGGAAATGTATCCTCAGAATGGGTCTGAGCTGATTTTCCCTGCTGGTTTTAGGCCGCTTTACACACCCTTGATGCACTTACACAGAGATATCAAGACTTAGCTTTTAAGATGCTTACTAGTCGGATAGATACTTGTGCGATGAACAGGGTCTGGTGAGTCCAGTTGATTGAGCAAGGAGTAGGTCGTGTCCATTCCATATTCGGTTTTCGGAAGGGTATCTGTGCTCATTTCAAACTCGAGTTTTATGCGTCACCGCACCTCACCTTTCCCCTGAAGCAGGCATAAGTGTGTTTTCTAAAAGCGTGACTCTGTTCTGTTTGGGGATTCCGTTCATGGGGAGCGATTTTTACATTCCCTCGATAAGTGATATCATAAGTTTCTTTTTTTGTGGGACTTATTTCACTGAGGATGATCGTACCTAAATCCACTCAGGATGCTGCTACCAGCCTCATGACGTGGATTTCATGGCTGAGTGACACTCCATTGGACCTACGTAGCACCACTTGTCCACTTGTCCACTTGTCTTTGTCCACTTGTCCACTCGTCTTTGTCCACTTGGCTCTTTCCTGGGATATGAAACGTGTACCGGAGTGGAGGTTCTTGTCAAGACAGCAGCCCTCAACTTTGGGGTCCCTGTGTCTGGTTGATTTTTTCATTTTCCCAAGGTCAACGCCCATGTGTGGAAGTGCCCTATGCTCTGTGGTTCTGTGTTTTACATGGTTTGGGAAAGAGGATACACTTGTGAAGATTGGCTGTTGGCCATTGACATCCCGCCCATCAGCTTAACAAGGCTCCCTTGACTCCGTGGGCTGTCCTGCCTTTCTGGTTTTTAGACTTTTTTCGCCTGGCCCTTTTGCCCCGGGGGGGGGGGGCGAGAGATTTCTTTGTAGTGCTGATTTGCTCTCCCAGGTTGCTTGGTTGGCCAAAAAGGGCGTATGCGTTTTTTCCTGAATACGCCCTTTTTGGCCAACCGCATCATTGTCCACGTTCTGGCGCTTTTCATGTGCTATCGGGGCCATTCCGATGTACCCGTTGACATCCGTTTCCTGCAGTTCTGCCTTGCGTTCAGCGCCTCTTCGTAGCCTGACCTCAATATATTTTGGGGCGATAGTTATCGTTTAGAACTCTGCAGGTTTGGGAAGTGCAGGGCCCCTGAGCTCCATTTCCCAAGTCGCTTTTTTGTGAGTGGGACGCAACACGGCTGGATGGCTTCACGCCCTATTGTCGATCCGCGGTTGCAGGCTGAACCGCTGGTGAATTCTTCTTCGTGATGGGAAATGAGAGTGACATGTGCCCGACCAAACACCTCCAGCGAGTCTCTCATTGGTTCCCCCTCTTGCAGTTCATCCTGCGGACAAATTGCAGACGGTACGAAAGAGGCATGGAAAGGCGCCGAGTCTCCAAGTGGGGAGATTGTTAGTAAGGGGGCCTGAATGGAGAACACGAGCACCAGGAGAGGAAAACTGAGGTGAGTTTCAGAAAGCTTTCCCGATCCCACGGTGTAGCATCCGCTGGGTTTCCAATGAGTGCTTTCGCTGTCGGAAGATTGCGTTGAACCTGGAGAGTTGGGACCCATGGAATGGGGAGCACGCAGGATTCCTTTCAAGGGTCTGCATTTGCTTTCCCAACCTCACCAATCGTCTCAGCCCCAAGAGTGTCCAGCCTTATGTCTTCTGCCGCTGGGGCTGTAGATGTGGTCAATCCTGGTTGCATGCCAGTCCCTGAACGCATTTTGGAAGAATTTCTCTCTGTTTTGCCCTGCTTGTTTCTTCTTTGTGTTGGAAATGTATCCTCAGAATGGGTCTGAGCTGATTTTCCCTGCTGGTTTTAGGCCGCTTTACACACACTTGATGCACTTACACAGAGATATCAAGACTTAGCTTTTAAGATGCTTACTAGTCGGATAGATACTTGTGCGATGAACAGGGTCTGGTGAGTCCAGTTGATTGAGCAAGGAGTAGGTCGTGTCCATTCCATATTCGGTTTTCGGAAGGGTATCTGTGCTCATTTCAAACTCGAGTTTTATGCGTCACCCCACCTCACCTTTCCCCTGAAGCAGGCATAAGTGTGTTTTCTAAAAGCGTGACTCTGTTCTGTTTGGGGATTCCGTTCATGGGGAGCGATTTTTACATTCCCTCGATAAGTGATATCATAAGTTTCTTTTTTTGTGGGACTTATTTCACTGAGGATGATCGTACCTAAATCCACTCAGGATGCTGCTACCAGCCTCATGACGTGGATTTCATGGCTGAGTGACACTCCATTGGACCTACGTAGCACCACTTGTCCACTTGTCCACTTGTCTTTGTCCACTTGTCCACTCGTCTTTGTCCACTTGGCTCTTTCCTGGGATATGAAACGTGTACCGGAGTGGAGGTTCTTGTCAAGACAGCAGCCCTCAACTTTGGGGTCCCTGTGTCTGGTTGATTTTTTCATTTTCCCAAGGTCAACGCCCATGTGTGGAAGTGCCCTATGCTCTGTGGTTCTGTGTTTTACATGGTTTGGGAAAGAGGATACACTTGTGAAGATTGGCTGTTGGCCATTGACATCCCGCCCATCAGCTTAACAAGGCTCCCTTGACTCCGTGGGCTGTCCTGCCTTTCTGGTTTTTAGACTTTTTTCGCCTGGCCCTTTTGCCCCGGGGGGGGGCGAGAGATTTCTTTGTAGTGCTGATTTGCTCTCCCAGGTTGCTTGGTTGGCCAAAAAGGGCGTATGCGTTTTTTCCTGAATATATTCAGGAAAAAACGCATACGCCCTTTTTGGCCAACCGCATCATTGTCCACGTTCTGGCGCTTTTCATGTGCTATCGGGGCCATTCCGATGTACCCGTTGACATCCGTTTCCTGCAGTTCTGCCTTGCGTTCAGCGCCTCTTCGTAGCCTGACCTCAATATATTTTGGGGCGATAGTTATCGTTTAGAACTCTGCAGGTTTGGGAAGTGCAGGGCCCCTGAGCTCCATTTCCCAAGTCGCTTTTTTGTGAGTGGGACGCAACACGGCTGGATGGCTTCACGCCCTATTGTCGATCCGCGGTTGCAGGCTGAACCGCTGGTGAATTCTTCTTCGTGATGGGAAATGAGAGTGACATGTGCCCGACCAAACACCTCCAGCGAGTCTCTCATTGGTTCCCCCTCTTGCAGTTCATCCTGCGGACAAATTGCAGACGGTACGAAAGAGGCATGGAAAGGCGCCGAGTCTCCAAGTGGGGAGATTGTTAGTAAGGGGGCCTGAATGGAGAACACGAGCACCAGGAGAGGAAAACTGAGGTGAGTTTCAGAAAGCTTTCCCGATCCCACGGTGTAGCATCCGCTGGGTTTCCAATGAGTGCTTTCGCTGTCGGAAGATTGCGTTGAACCTGGAGAGTTGGGAGCCATGGAATGGGGAGCACGCAGGATTCCTTTCAAGGGTCTGCATTTGCTTTCCCAACCTCACCAATCGTCTCAGCCCCAAGAGTGTCCAGCCTTATGTCTTCTGCCGCTGGGGCTGTAGATGTGGTCAATCCTGGTTGCATGCCAGTCCCTGAACGCATTTTGGAAGAATTTCTCTCTGTTTTGCCCTGCTTGTTTCTTCTTTCTGTTGGAAATGTATCCTCAGAATGGGTCTGAGCTGATTTTCCCTGCTGGTTTTAGGCCGCTTTACACACCCTTGATGCACTTACACAGAGATATCAAGACTTAGCTTTTAAGATGCTTACTAGTCGGATAGATACTTGTGCGATGAACAGGGTCTGGTGAGTCCAGTTGATTGAGCAAGGAGTAGGTCGTGTCCATTCCATATTCGGTTTTCGGAAGGGTATCTGTGCTCATTTCAAACTCGAGTTTTATGCGTCACCGCACCTCACCTTTCCCCTGAAGCAGGCATAAGTGTGTTTTCTAAAAGCGTGACTCTGTTCTGTTTGGGGATTCCGTTCATGGGGAGCGATTTTTACATTCCCTCGATAAGTGATATCATAAGTTTCTTTTTTTGTGGGACTTATTTCACTGAGGATGATCGTACCTAAATCCACTCAGGATGCTGCTACCAGCCTCATGACGTGGATTTCATGGCTGAGTGACACTCCATTGGACCTACGTAGCACCACTTGTCCACTTGTCCACTTGTCTTTGTCCACTTGTCCACTCGTCTTTGTCCACTTGGCTCTTTCCTGGGATATGAAACGTGTACCGGAGTGGAGGTTCTTGTCAAGACAGCAGCCCTCAACTTTGGGGTCCCTGTGTCTGGTTGATTTTTTCATTTTCCCAAGGTCAACGCCCATGTGTGGAAGTGCCCTATGCTCTGTGGTTCTGTGTTTTACATGGTTTGGGAAAGAGGATACACTTGTGAAGATTGGCTGTTGGCCATTGACATCCCGCCCATCAGCTTAACAAGGCTCCCTTGACTCCGTGGGCTGTCCTGCCTTTCTGGTTTTTAGACTTTTTTCGCCTGGCCCTTTTGCCCCGGGGGGGGGGGGCGAGAGATTTCTTTGTAGTGCTGATTTGCTCTCCCAGGTTGCTTGGTTGGCCAAAAAGGGCGTATGCGTTTTTTCCTGAATATATTCAGGAAAAAACGCATACGCCCTTTTTGGCCAACCGCATCATTGTCCACGTTCTGGCGCTTTTCATGTGCTATCGGGGCCATTCCGATGTACCCGTTGACATCCGTTTCCTGCAGTTCTGCCTTGCGTTCAGCGCCTCTTCGTAGCCTGACCTCAATATATTTTGGGGCGATAGTTATCGTTTAGAACTCTGCAGGTTTGGGAAGTGCAGGGCCCCTGAGCTCCATTTCCCAAGTCGCTTTTTTGTGAGTGGGACGCAACACGGCTGGATGGCTTCACGCCCTATTGTCGATCCGCGGTGGCAGGCTGAACCGCTGGTGAATTCTTCTTCGTGATGGGAAATGAGAGTGACATGTGCCCGACCAAACACCTCCAGCGAGTCTCTCATTGGTTCCCCCTCTTGCAGTTCATCCTGCGGACAAATTGCAGACGGTACGAAAGAGGCATGGAAAGGCGCCGAGTCTCCAAGTGGGGAGATTGTTAGTAAGGGGGCCTGAATGGAGAACACGAGCACCAGGAGAGGAAAACTGAGGTGAGTTTCAGAAAGCTTTCCCGATCCCACGGTGTAGCATCCGCTGGGTTTCCAATGAGTGCTTTCGCTGTCGGAAGATTGCGTTGAACCTGGAGAGTTGGGAGCCATGGAATGGGGAGCACGCAGGATTCCTTTCAAGGGTCTGCATTTGCTTTCCCAACCTCACCAATCGTCTCAGCCCCAAGAGTGTCCAGCCTTATGTCTTCTGCCGCTGGGGCTGTAGATGTGGTCAATCCTGGTTGCATGCCAGTCCCTGAACGCATTTTGGAAGAATTTCTCTCTGTTTTGCCCTGCTTGTTTCTTCTTTGTGTTGGAAATGTATCCTCAGAATGGGTCTGAGCTGATTTTCCCTGCTGGTTTTAGGCCGCTTTACACACCCTTGATGCACTTACACAGAGATATCAAGACTTAGCTTTTAAGATGCTTACTAGTCGGATAGATACTTGTGCGATGAACAGGGTCTGGTGAGTCCAGTTGATTGAGCAAGGAGTAGGTCGTGTCCATTCCATATTCGGTTTTCGGAAGGGTATCTGTGCTCATTTCAAACTCGAGTTTTATGCGTCACCGCACCTCACCTTTCCCCTGAAGCAGGCATAAGTGTGTTTTCTAAAAGCGTGACTCTGTTCTGTTTGGGGATTCCGTTCATGGGGAGCGATTTTTACATTCCCTCGATAAGTGATATCATAAGTTTCTTTTTTTGTGGGACTTATTTCACTGAGGATGATCGTACCTAAATCCACTCAGGATGCTGCTACCAGCCTCATGACGTGGATTTCATGGCTGAGTGACACTCCATTGGACCTACGTAGCACCACTTGTCCACTTGTCCACTTGTCTTTGTCCACTTGTCCACTCGTCTTTGTCCACTTGGCTCTTTCCTGGGATATGAAACGTGTACCGGAGTGGAGGTTCTTGTCAAGACAGCAGCCCTCAACTTTGGGGTCCCTGTGTCTGGTTGATTTTTTCATTTTCCCAAGGTCAACGCCCATGTGTGGAAGTGCCCTATGCTCTGTGGTTCTGTGTTTTACATGGTTTGGGAAAGAGGATACACTTGTGAAGATTGGCTGTTGGCCATTGACATCCCGCCCATCAGCTTAACAAGGCTCCCTTGACTCCGTGGGCTGTCCTGCCTTTCTGGTTTTTAGACTTTTTTCGCCTGGCCCTTTTGCCCCGGGGGGGGGCGAGAGATTTCTTTGTAGTGCTGATTTGCTCTCCCAGGTTGCTTGGTTGGCCAAAAAGGGCGTATGCGTTTTTTCCTGAATATATTCAGGAAAAAACGCATACGCCCTTTTTGGCCAACCGCATCATTGTCCACGTTCTGGCGCTTTTCATGTGCTATCGGGGCCATTCCGATGTACCCGTTGACATCCGTTTCCTGCAGTTCTGCCTTGCGTTCAGCGCCTCTTCGTAGCCTGACCTCAATATATTTTGGGGCGATAGTTATCGTTTAGAACTCTGCAGGTTTGGGAAGTGCAGGGCCCCTGAGCTCCATTTCCCAAGTCGCTTTTTTGTGAGTGGGACGCAACACGGCTGGATGGCTTCACGCCCTATTGTCGATCCGCGGTTGCAGGCTGAACCGCTGGTGAATTCTTCTTCGTGATGGGAAATGAGAGTGACATGTGCCCGACCAAACACCTCCAGCGAGTCTCTCATTGGTTCCCCCTCTTGCAGTTCATCCTGCGGACAAATTGCAGACGGTACGAAAGAGGCATGGAAAGGCGCCGAGTCTCCAAGTGGGGAGATTGTTAGTAAGGGGGCCTGAATGGAGAACACGAGCACCAGGAGAGGAAAACTGAGGTGAGTTTCAGAAAGCTTTCCCGATCCCACGGTGTAGCATGCGCTGGGTTTCCAATGAGTGCTTTCGCTGTCGGAAGATTGCGTTGAACCTGGAGAGTTGGGACCCATGGAATGGGGAGCACGCAGGATTCCTTTCAAGGGTCTGCATTTGCTTTCCCAACCTCACCAATCGTCTCAGCCCCAAGAGTGTCCAGCCTTATGTCTTCTGCCGCTGGGGCTGTAGATGTGGTCAATCCTGGTTGCATGCCAGTCCCTGAACGCATTTTGGAAGAATTTCTCTCTGTTTTGCCCTGCTTGTTTCTTCTTTCTGTTGGAAATGTATCCTCAGAATGGGTCTGAGCTGATTTTCCCTGCTGGTTTTAGGCCGCTTTACACACCCTTGATGCACTTACACAGAGATATCAAGACTTAGCTTTTAAGATGCTTACTAGTCGGATAGATACTTGTGCGATGAACAGGGTCTGGTGAGTCCAGTTGATTGAGCAAGGAGTAGGTCGTGTCCATTCCATATTCGGTTTTCGGAAGGGTATCTGTGCTCATTTCAAACTCGAGTTTTATGCGTCACCGCACCTCACCTTTCCCCTGAAGCAGGCATAAGTGTGTTTTCTAAAAGCGTGACTCTGTTCTGTTTGGGGATTCCGTTCATGGGGAGCGATTTTTACATTCCCTCGATAAGTGATATCATAAGTTTCTTTTTTTGTGGGACTTATTTCACTGAGGATGATCGTACCTAAATCCACTCAGGATGCTGCTACCAGCCTCATGACGTGGATTTCATGGCTGAGTGACACTCCATTGGACCTACGTAGCACCACTTGTCCACTTGTCCACTTGTCTTTGTCCACTTGTCCACTCGTCTTTGTCCACTTGGCTCTTTCCTGGGATATGAAACGTGTACCGGAGTGGAGGTTCTTGTCAAGACAGCAGCCCTCAACTTTGGGGTCCCTGTGTCTGGTTGATTTTTTCATTTTCCCAAGGTCAACGCCCATGTGTGGAAGTGCCCTATGCTCTGTGGTTCTGTGTTTTACATGGTTTGGGAAAGAGGATACACTTGTGAAGATTGGCTGTTGGCCATTGACATCCCGCCCATCAGCTTAACAAGGCTCCCTTGACTCCGTGGGCTGTCCTGCCTTTCTGGTTTTTAGACTTTTTTCGCCTGGCCCTTTTGCCCCGGGGGGGGGGGGGCGAGTGATTTCTTTGTAGTGCTGATTTGCTCTCCCAAGTTGCTTGGTTGGCCAAAAAGGGCGTATGCGTTTTTTCCTGAATATATTCAGGAAAAAACGCATACGCCCTTTTTGGCCAACCGCATCATTGTCCACGTTCTGGCGCTTTTCATGTGCTATCGGGGCCATTCCGATGTACCCGTTGACATCCGTTTCCTGCAGTTCTGCCTTGCGTTCAGCGCCTCTTCGTAGCCTGACCTCAATATATTTTGGGGCGATAGTTATCGTTTAGAACTCTGCAGGTTTGGGAAGTGCAGGGCCCCTGAGCTCCATTTCCCAAGTCGCTTTTTTGTGAGTGGGACGCAACACGGCTGGATGGCTTCACGCCCTATTGTCGATCCGCGGTGGCAGGCTGAACCGCTGGTGAATTCTTCTTCGTGATGGGAAATGAGAGTGACATGTGCCCGACCAAACACCTCCAGCGAGTCTCTCATTGGTTCCCCCTCTTGCAGTTCATCCTGCGGACAAATTGCAGACGGTACGAAAGAGGCATGGAAAGGCGCCGAGTCTCCAAGTGGGGAGATTGTTAGTAAGGGGGCCTGAATGGAGAACACGAGCACCAGGAGAGGAAAACTGAGGTGAGTTTCAGAAAGCTTTCCCGATCCCACGGTGTAGCATCCGCTGGGTTTCCAATGAGTGCTTTCGCTGTCGGAAGATTGCGTTGAACCTGGAGAGTTGGGAGCCATGGAATGGGGAGCACGCAGGATTCCTTTCAAGGGTCTGCATTTGCTTTCCCAACCTCACCAATCGTCTCAGCCCCAAGAGTGTCCAGCCTTATGTCTTCTGCCGCTGGGGCTGTAGATGTGGTCAATCCTGGTTGCATGCCAGTCCCTGAACGCATTTTGGAAGAATTTCTCTCTGTTTTGCCCTGCTTGTTTCTTCTTTGTGTTGGAAACGTATCCTCAGAATGGGTCTGAGCTGATTTTCCCTGCTGGTTTTAGGCCGCTTTACACACACTTGATGCACTTACACAGAGATATCAAGACTTAGCTTTTAAGATGCTTACTAGTCGGATAGATACTTGTGCGATGAACAGGGTCTGGTGAGTCCAGTTGATTGAGCAAGGAGTAGGTCGTGTCCATTCCATATTCGGTTTTCGGAAGGGTATCTGTGCTCATTTCAAACTCGAGTTTTATGCGTCACCGCACCTCACCTTTCCCCTGAAGCAGGCATAAGTGTGTTTTCTAAAAGCGTGACTCTGTTCTGTTTGGGGATTCCGTTCATGGGGAGCGATTTTTACATTCCCTCGATAAGTGATATCATAAGTTTCTTTTTTTGTGGGACTTATTTCACTGAGGATGATCGTACCTAAATCCACTCAGGATGCTGCTACCAGCCTCATGACGTGGATTTCATGGCTGAGTGACACTCCATTGGACCTACGTAGCACCACTTGTCCACTTGTCCACTTGTCTTTGTCCACTTTTCCACTCGTCTTTGTCCACTTGGCTCTTTCCTGGGATATGAAACGTGTACCGGAGTGGAGGTTCTTGTCAAGACAGCAGCCCTCAACTTTGGGGTCCCTGTGTCTGGTTGATTTTTTCATTTTCCCAAGGTCAACGCCCATGTGTGGAAGTGCCCTATGCTCTGTGGTTCTGTGTTTTACATGGTTTGGGAAAGAGGATACACTTGTGAAGATTGGCTGTTGGCCATTGACATCCCGCCCATCAGCTTAACAAGGCTCCCTTGACTCCGTGGGCTGTCCTGCCTTTCTGGTTTTTAGACTTTTTTCGCCTGGCCCTTTTGCCCCGGGGGGGGGGCGAGAGATTTCTTTGTAGTGCTGATTTGCTCTCCCAGGTTGCTTGGTTGGCCAAAAAGGGCGTATGCGTTTTTTCCTGAATATATTCAGGAAAAAACGCATACGCCCTTTTTGGCCAACCGCATCATTGTCCACGTTCTGGCGCTTTTCATGTGCTATCGGGGCCATTCCGATGTACCCGTTGACATCCGTTTCCTGCAGTTCTGCCTTGCGTTCAGCGCCTCTTCTTAGCCTGACCTCAATATATTTTGGGGCGATAGTTATCGTTTAGAACTCTGCAGGTTTGGGAAGTGCAGGGCCCCTGAGCTCCATTTCCCAAGTCGCTTTTTTGTGAGTGGGACGCAACACGGCTGGATGGCTTCACGCCCTATTGTCGATCCGCGGTGGCAGGCTGAACCGCTGGTGAATTCTTCTTCGTGATGGGAAATGAGAGTGACATGTGCCCGACCAAACACCTCCAGCGAGTCTCTCATTGGTTCCCCCTCTTGCAGTTCATCCTGCGGACAAATTGCAGACGGTACGAAAGAGGCATGGAAAGGCGCCGAGTCTCCAAGTGGGGAGATTGTTAGTAAGGGGGCCTGAATGGAGAACACGAGCACCAGGAGAGGAAAACTGAGGTGAGTTTCAGAAAGCTTTCCCGATCCCACGGTGTAGCATCCGCTGGGTTTCCAATGAGTGCTTTCGCTGTCGGAAGATTGCGTTGAACCTGGAGAGTTGGGAGCCATGGAATGGGGAGCACGCCGGATTCCTTTCAAGGGTCTGCATTTGCTTTCCCAACCTCACCAATCGTCTCAGCCCCAAGAGTGTCCAGCCTTATGTCTTCTGCCGCTGGGGCTGTAGATGTGGTCAATCCTGGTTGCATGCCAGTCCCTGAACGCATTTTGGAAGAATTTCTCTCTGTTTTGCCCTGCTTGTTTCTTCTTTGTGTTGGAAACGTATCCTCAGAATGGGTCTGAGCTGATTTTCCCTGCTGGTTTTAGGCCGCTTTACACACACTTGATGCACTTACACAGAGATATCAAGACTTAGCTTTTAAGATGCTTACTAGTCGGATAGATACTTGTGCGATGAACAGGGTCTGTTGAGTCCAGTTGATTGAGCAAGGAGTAGGTCGTGTCCATTCCATATTCGGTTTTCGGAAGGGTATCTGTGCTCATTTCAAACTCGAGTTTTATGCGTCACCGCACCTCACCTTTCCCCTGAAGCAGGCATAAGTGTGTTTTCTAAAAGCGTGACTCTGTTCTGTTTGGGGATTCCGTTCATGGGGAGCGATTTTTACATTCCCTCGATAAGTGATATCATAAGTTTCTTTTTTTGTGGGACTTATTTCACTGAGGATGATCGTACCTAAATCCACTCAGGATGCTGCTACCAGCCTCATGACGTGGATTTCATGGCTGAGTGACACTCCATTGGACCTACGTAGCACCACTTGTCCACTTGTCCACTTGTCTTTGTCCACTTGTCCACTCGTCTTTGTCCACTTGGCTCTTTCCTGGCATATGAAACGTGTACCGGAGTGGAGGTTCTTGTCAAGACAGCAGCCCTCAACTTTGGGGTCCCTGTGTCTGGTTGATTTTTTCATTTTCCCAAGGTCAACGCCCATGTGTGGAAGTGCCCTATGCTCTGTGGTTCTGTGTTTTACATGGTTTGGGAAAGAGGATACACTTGTGAAGATTGGCTGTTGGCCATTGACATCCCGCCCATCAGCTTAACAAGGCTCCCTTGACTCCGTGGGCTGTCCTGCCTTTCTGGTTTTTAGACTTTTTTCGCCTGGCCCTTTTGCCCCCGGGGGGGGGCGAGAGATTTCTTTGTAGTGCTGATTTGCTCTCCCAGGTTGCTTGGTTGGCCAAAAAGGGCGTATGCGTTTTTTCCTGAATATATTCAGGAAAAAACGCATACGCCCTTTTTGGCCAACCGCATCATTGTCCACGTTCTGGCGCTTTTCATGTGCTATCGGGGCCATTCCGATGTACCCGTTGACATCCGTTTCCTGCAGTTCTGCCTTGCGTTCAGCGCCTCTTCGTAGCCTGACCTCAATATATTTTGGGGCGATAGTTATCGTTTAGAACTCTGCAGGTTTGGGAAGTGCAGGGCCCCTGAGCTCCATTTCCCAAGTCGCTTTTTTGTGAGTGGGACGCAACACGGCTGGATGGCTTCACGCCCTATTGTCGATCCGCGGTGGCAGGCTGAACCGCTGGTGAATTCTTCTTCGTGATGGGAAATGAGAGTGACATGTGCCCGACCAAACACCTCCAGCGAGTCTCTCATTGGTTCCCCCTCTTGCAGTTCATCCTGCGGACAAATTGCAGACGGTACGAAAGAGGCATGGAAAGGCGCCGAGTCTCCAAGTGGGGAGATTGTTAGTAAGGGGGCCTGAATGGAGAACACGAGCACCAGGAGAGGAAAACTGAGGTGAGTTTCAGAAAGCTTTCCCGATCCCACGGTGTAGCATCCGCTGGGTTTCCAATGAGTGCTTTCGCTGTCGGAAGATTGCGTTGAACCTGGAGAGTTGGGAGCCATGGAATGGGGAGCACGCCGGATTCCTTTCAAGGGTCTGCATTTGCTTTCCCAACCTCACCAATCGTCTCAGCCCCAAGAGTGTCCAGCCTTATGTCTTCTGCCGCTGGGGCTGTAGATGTGGTCAATCCTGGTTGCATGCCAGTCCCTGAACGCATTTTGGAAGAATTTCTCTCTGTTTTGCCCTGCTTGTTTCTTCTTTGTGTTGGAAACGTATCCTCAGAATGGGTCTGAGCTGATTTTCCCTGCTGGTTTTAGGCCGCTTTACACACACTTGATGCACTTACACAGAGATATCAAGACTTAGCTTTTAAGATGCTTACTAGTCGGATAGATACTTGTGCGATGAACAGGGTCTGTTGAGTCCAGTTGATTGAGCAAGGAGTAGGTCGTGTCCATTCCATATTCGGTTTTCGGAAGGGTATCTGTGCTCATTTCAAACTCGAGTTTTATGCGTCACCGCACCTCACCTTTCCCCTGAAGCAGGCATAAGTGTGTTTTCTAAAAGCGTGACTCTGTTCTGTTTGGGGATTCCGTTCATGGGGAGCGATTTTTACATTCCCTCGATAAGTGATATCATAAGTTTCTTTTTTTGTGGGACTTATTTCACTGAGGATGATCGTACCTAAATCCACTCAGGATGCTGCTACCAGCCTCATGACGTGGATTTCATGGCTGAGTGACACTCCATTGGACCTACGTAGCACCACTTGTCCACTTGTCCACTTGTCTTTGTCCACTTGTCCACTCGTCTTTGTCCACTTGGCTCTTTCCTGGCATATGAAACGTGTACCGGAGTGGAGGTTCTTGTCAAGACAGCAGCCCTCAACTTTGGGGTCCCTGTGTCTGGTTGATTTTTTCATTTTCCCAAGGTCAACGCCCATGTGTGGAAGTGCCCTATGCTCTGTGGTTCTGTGTTTTACATGGTTTGGGAAAGAGGATACACTTGTGAAGATTGGCTGTTGGCCATTGACATCCCGCCCATCAGCTTAACAAGGCTCCCTTGACTCCGTGGGCTGTCCTGCCTTTCTGGTTTTTAGACTTTTTTCGCCTGGCCCTTTTGCCCCCGGGGGGGGGCGAGAGATTTCTTTGTAGTGCTGATTTGCTCTCCCAGGTTGCTTGGTTGGCCAAAAAGGGCGTATGCGTTTTTTCCTGAATATATTCAGGAAAAAACGCATACGCCCTTTTTGGCCAACCGCATCATTGTCCACGTTCTGGCGCTTTTCATGTGCTATCGGGGCCATTCCGATGTACCCGTTGACATCCGTTTCCTGCAGTTCTGCCTTGCGTTCAGCGCCTCTTCGTAGCCTGACCTCAATATATTTTGGGGCGATAGTTATCGTTTAGAACTCTGCAGGTTTGGGAAGTGCAGGGCCCCTGAGCTCCATTTCCCAAGTCGCTTTTTTGTGAGTGGGACGCAACACGGCTGGATGGCTTCACGCCCTATTGTCGATCCGCGGTGGCAGGCTGAACCGCTGGTGAATTCTTCTTCGTGATGGGAAATGAGAGTGACATGTGCCCGACCAAACACCTCCAGCGAGTCTCTCATTGGTTCCCCCTCTTGCAGTTCATCCTGCGGACAAATTGCAGACGGTACGAAAGAGGCATGGAAAGGCGCCGAGTCTCCAAGTGGGGAGATTGTTAGTAAGGGGGCCTGAATGGAGAACACGAGCACCAGGAGAGGAAAACTGAGGTGAGTTTCAGAAAGCTTTCCCGATCCCACGGTGTAGCATCCGCTGGGTTTCCAATGAGTGCTTTCGCTGTCGGAAGATTGCGTTGAACCTGGAGAGTTGGGAGCCATGGAATGGGGAGCACGCAGGATTCCTTTCAAGGGTCTGCATTTGCTTTCCCAACCTCACCAATCGTCTCAGCCCCAAGAGTGTCCAGCCTTATGTCTTCTGCCGCTGGGGCTGTAGATGTGGTCAATCCTGGTTGCATGCCAGTCCCTGAACGCATTTTGGAAGAATTTCTCTCTGTTTTGCCCTGCTTGTTTCTTCTTTGTGTTGGAAACGTATCCTCAGAATGGGTCTGAGCTGATTTTCCCTGCTGGTTTTAGGCCGCTTTACACACACTTGATGCACTTACACAGAGATATCAAGACTTAGCTTTTAAGATGCTTACTAGTCGGATAGATACTTGTGCGATGAACAGGGTCTGGTGAGTCCAGTTGATTGAGCAAGGAGTAGGTCGTGTCCATTCCATATTCGGTTTTCGGAAGGGTATCTGTGCTCATTTCAAACTCGAGTTTTATGCGTCACCGCACCTCACCTTTCCCCTGAAGCAGGCATAAGTGTGTTTTCTAAAAGCGTGACTCTGTTCTGTTTGGGGATTCCGTTCATGGGGAGCGATTTTTACATTCCCTCGATAAGTGATATCATAAGTTTCTTTTTTTGTGGGACTTATTTCACTGAGGATGATCGTACCTAAATCCACTCAGGATGCTGCTACCAGCCTCATGACGTGGATTTCATGGCTGAGTGACACTCCATTGGACCTACGTAGCACCACTTGTCCACTTGTCCACTTGTCTTTGTCCACTTGTCCACTCGTCTTTGTCCACTTGGCTCTTTCCTGGCATATGAAACGTGTACCGGAGTGGAGGTTCTTGTCAAGACAGCAGCCCTCAACTTTGGGGTCCCTGTGTCTGGTTGATTTTTTCATTTTCCCAAGGTCAACGCCCATGTGTGGAAGTGCCCTATGCTCTGTGGTTCTGTGTTTTACATGGTTTGGGAAAGAGGATACACTTGTGAAGATTGGCTGTTGGCCATTGACATCCCGCCCATCAGCTTAACAAGGCTCCCTTGACTCCGTGGGCTGTCCTGCCTTTCTGGTTTTTAGACTTTTTTCGCCTGGCCCTTTTGCCCCGGGGGGGGGGGCGAGAGATTTCTTTGTAGTGCTGATTTGCTCTCCCAGGTTGCTTGGTTGGCCAAAAAGGGCGTATGCGTTTTTTCCTGAATATATTCAGGAAAAAACGCATACGCCCTTTTTGGCCAACCGCATCATTGTCCACGTTCTGGCGCTTTTCATGTGCTATCGGGGCCATTCCGATGTACCCGTTGACATCCGTTTCCTGCAGTTCTGCCTTGCGTTCAGCGCCTCTTCGTAGCCTGACCTCAATATATTTTGGGGCGATAGTTATCGTTTAGAACTCTGCAGGTTTGGGAAGTGCAGGGCCCCTGAGCTCCATTTCCCAAGTCGCTTTTTTGTGAGTGGGACGCAACACGGCTGGATGGCTTCACGCCCTATTGTCGATCCGCGGTTGCAGGCTGAACCGCTGGTGAATTCTTCTTCGTGATGGGAAATGAGAGTGACATGTGCCCGACCAAACACCTCCAGCGAGTCTCTCATTGGTTCCCCCTCTTGCAGTTCATCCTGCGGACAAATTGCAGACTGTACGAAAGAGGCATGGAAAGGCGCCGAGTCTCCAAGTGGGGAGATTGTTAGTAAGGGGGCCTGAATGGAGAACACGAGCACCAGGAGAGGAAAACTGAGGTGAGTTTCAGAAAGCTTTCCCGATCCCACGGTGTAGCATCCGCTGGGTTTCCAATGAGTGCTTTCGCTGTCGGAAGATTGCGTTGAACCTGGAGAGTTGGGAGCCATGGAATGGGGAGCACGCAGGATTCCTTTCAAGGGTCTGCATTTGCTTTCCCAACCTCACCAATCGTCTCAGCCCCAAGAGTGTCCAGCCTTATGTCTTCTGCCGCTGGGGCTGTAGATGTGGTCAATCCTGGTTGCATGCCAGTCCCTGAACGCATTTTGGAAGAATTTCTCTCTGTTTTGCCCTGCTTGTTTCTTCTTTGTGTTGGAAACGTATCCTCAGAATGGGTCTGAGCTGATTTTCCCTGCTGGTTTTAGGCCGCTTTACACACACTTGATGCACTTACACAGAGATATCAAGACTTAGCTTTTAAGATGCTTACTAGTCGGATAGATACTTGTGCGATGAACAGGGTCTGTTGAGTCCAGTTGATTGAGCAAGGAGTAGGTCGTGTCCATTCCATATTCGGTTTTCAGAAGGGTATCTGTGCTCATTTCAAACTCGAGTTTTATGCGTCACCGCACCTCACCTTTCCCCTGAAGCAGGCATAAGTGTGTTTTCTAAAAGCGTGACTCTGTTCTGTTTGGGGATTCCGTTCATGGGGAGCGATTTTTACATTCCCTCGATAAGTGATATCATAAGTTTCTTTTTTTGTGGGACTTATTTCACTGAGGATGATCGTACCTAAATCCACTCAGGATGCTGCTACCAGCCTCATGACGTGGATTTCATGGCTGAGTGACACTCCATTGGACCTACGTAGCACCACTTGTCCACTTGTCCACTTGTCTTTGTCCACTTGTCCACTCGTCTTTGTCCACTTGGCTCTTTCCTGGCATATGAAACGTGTACCGGAGTGGAGGTTCTTGTCAAGACAGCAGCCCTCAACTTTGGGGTCCCTGTGTCTGGTTGATTTTTTCATTTTCCCAAGGTCAACGCCCATGTGTGGAAGTGCCCTATGCTCTGTGGTTCTGTGTTTTACATGGTTTGGGAAAGAGGATACACTTGTGAAGATTGGCTGTTGGCCATTGACATCCCGCCCATCAGCTTAACAAGGCTCCCTTGACTCCGTGGGCTGTCCTGCCTTTCTGGTTTTTAGACTTTTTTCGCCTGGCCCTTTTGCCCCGGGGGGGGGGGGCGAGAGATTTCTTTGTAGTGCTGATTTGCTCTCCCAGGTTGCTTGGTTGGCCAAAAAGGGCGTATGCGTTTTTTCCTGAATATATTCAGGAAAAAACGCATACGCCCTTTTTGGCCAACCGCATCATTGTCCACGTTCTGGCGCTTTTCATGTGCTATCGGGGCCATTCCGATGTACCCGTTGACATCCGTTTCCTGCAGTTCTGCCTTGCGTTCAGCGCCTCTTCGTAGCCTGACCTCAATATATTTTGGGGCGATAGTTATCGTTTAGAACTCTGCAGGTTTGGGAAGTGCAGGGCCCCTGAGCTCCATTTCCCAAGTCGCTTTTTTGTGAGTGGGACGCAACACGGCTGGATGGCTTCACGCCCTATTGTCGATCCGCGGTGGCAGGCTGAACCGCTGGTGAATTCTTCTTCGTGATGGGAAATGAGAGTGACATGTGCCCGACCAAACACCTCCAGCGAGTCTCTCATTGGTTCCCCCTCTTGCAGTTCATCCTGCGGACAAATTGCAGACGGTACGAAAGAGGCATGGAAAGGCGCCGAGTCTCCAAGTGGGGAGATTGTTAGTAAGGGGGCCTGAATGGAGAACACGAGCACCAGGAGAGGAAAACTGAGGTGAGTTTCAGAAAGCTTTCCCGATCCCACGGTGTAGCATCCGCTGGGTTTCCAATGAGTGCTTTCGCTGTCGGAAGATTGCGTTGAACCTGGAGAGTTGGGAGCCATGGAATGGGGAGCACGCAGGATTCCTTTCAAGGGTCTGCATTTGCTTTCCCAACCTCACCAATCGTCTCAGCCCCAAGAGTGTCCAGCCTTATGTCTTCTGCCGCTGGGGCTGTAGATGTGGTCAATCCTGGTTGCATGCCAGTCCCTGAACGCATTTTGGAAGAATTTCTCTCTGTTTTGCCCTGCTTGTTTCTTCTTTGTGTTGGAAACGTATCCTCAGAATGGGTCTGAGCTGATTTTCCCTGCTGGTTTTAGGCCGCTTTACACACACTTGATGCACTTACACAGAGATATCAAGACTTAGCTTTTAAGATGCTTACTAGTCGGATAGATACTTGTGCGATGAACAGGGTCTGGTGAGTCCAGTTGATTGAGCAAGGAGTAGGTCGTGTCCATTCCATATTCGGTTTTCGGAAGGGTATCTGTGCTCATTTCAAACTCGAGTTTTATGCGTCACCGCACCTCACCTTTCCCCTGAAGCAGGCATAAGTGTGTTTTCTAAAAGCGTGACTCTGTTCTGTTTGGGGATTCCGTTCATGGGGAGCGATTTTTACATTCCCTCGATAAGTGATATCATAAGTTTCTTTTTTTGTGGGACTTATTTCACTGAGGATGATCGTACCTAAATCCACTCAGGATGCTGCTACCAGCCTCATGACGTGGATTTCATGGCTGAGTGACACTCCATTGGACCTACGTAGCACCACTTGTCCACTTGTCCACTTGTCTTTGTCCACTTGTCCACTCGTCTTTGTCCACTTGGCTCTTTCCTGGCATATGAAACGTGTACCGGAGTGGAGGTTCTTGTCAAGACAGCAGCCCTCAACTTTGGGGTCCCTGTGTCTGGTTGATTTTTTCATTTTCCCAAGGTCAACGCCCATGTGTGGAAGTGCCCTATGCTCTGTGGTTCTGTGTTTTACATGGTTTGGGAAAGAGGATACACTTGTGAAGATTGGCTGTTGGCCATTGACATCCCGCCCATCAGCTTAACAAGGCTCCCTTGACTCCGTGGGCTGTCCTGCCTTTCTGGTTTTTAGACTTTTTTCGCCTGGCCCTTTTGCCCCGGGGGGGGGGGCGAGAGATTTCTTTGTAGTGCTGATTTGCTCTCCCAGGTTGCTTGGTTGGCCAAAAAGGGCGTATGCGTTTTTTCCTGAATATATTCAGGAAAAAACGCATACGCCCTTTTTGGCCAACCGCATCATTGTCCACGTTCTGGCGCTTTTCATGTGCTATCGGGGCCATTCCGATGTACCCGTTGACATCCGTTTCCTGCAGTTCTGCCTTGCGTTCAGCGCCTCTTCGTAGCCTGACCTCAATATATTTTGGGGCGATAGTTATCGTTTAGAACTCTGCAGGTTTGGGAAGTGCAGGGCCCCTGAGCTCCATTTCCCAAGTCGCTTTTTTGTGAGTGGGACGCAACACGGCTGGATGGCTTCACGCCCTATTGTCGATCCGCGGTGGCAGGCTGAACCGCTGGTGAATTCTTCTTCGTGATGGGAAATGAGAGTGACATGTGCCCGACCAAACACCTCCAGCGAGTCTCTCATTGGTTCCCCCTCTTGCAGTTCATCCTGCGGACAAATTGCAGACGGTACGAAAGAGGCATGGAAAGGCGCCGAGTCTCCAAGTGGGGAGATTGTTAGTAAGGGGGCCTGAATGGAGAACACGAGCACCAGGAGAGGAAAACTGAGGTGAGTTTCAGAAAGCTTTCCCGATCCCACGGTGTAGCATCCGCTGGGTTTCCAATGAGTGCTTTCGCTGTCGGAAGATTGCGTTGAACCTGGAGAGTTGGGAGCCATGGAATGGGGAGCACGCAGGATTCCTTTCAAGGGTCTGCATTTGCTTTCCCAACCTCACCAATCGTCTCAGCCCCAAGAGTGTCCAGCCTTATGTCTTCTGCCGCTGGGGCTGTAGATGTGGTCAATCCTGGTTGCATGCCAGTCCCTGAACGCATTTTGGAAGAATTTCTCTCTGTTTTGCCCTGCTTGTTTCTTCTTTGTGTTGGAAACGTATCCTCAGAATGGGTCTGAGCTGATTTTCCCTGCTGGTTTTAGGCCGCTTTACACACACTTGATGCACTTACACAGAGATATCAAGACTTAGCTTTTAAGATGCTTACTAGTCGGATAGATACTTGTGCGATGAACAGGGTCTGTTGAGTCCAGTTGATTGAGCAAGGAGTAGGTCGTGTCCATTCCATATTCGGTTTTCGGAAGGGTATCTGTGCTCATTTCAAACTCGAGTTTTATGCGTCACCGCACCTCACCTTTCCCCTGAAGCAGGCATAAGTGTGTTTTCTAAAAGCGTGACTCTGTTCTGTTTGGGGATTCCGTTCATGGGGAGCGATTTTTACATTCCCTCGATAAGTGATATCATAAGTTTCTTTTTTTGTGGGACTTATTTCACTGAGGATGATCGTACCTAAATCCACTCAGGATGCTGCTACCAGCCTCATGACGTGGATTTCATGGCTGAGTGACACTCCATTGGACCTACGTAGCACCACTTGTCCACTTGTCCACTTGTCTTTGTCCACTTGTCCACTCGTCTTTGTCCACTTGGCTCTTTCCTGGGATATGAAACGTGTACCGGAGTGGAGGTTCTTGTCAAGACAGCAGCCCTCAACTTTGGGGTCCCTGTGTCTGGTTGATTTTTTCATTTTCCCAAGGTCAACGCCCATGTGTGGAAGTGCCCTATGCTCTGTGGTTCTGTGTTTTACATGGTTTGGGAAAGAGGATACACTTGTGAAGATTGGCTGTTGGCCATTGACATCCCGCCCATCAGCTTAACAAGGCTCCCTTGACTCCGTGGGCTGTCCTGCCTTTCTGGTTTTTAGACTTTTTTCGCCTGGCCCTTTTGCCCCGGGGGGGGGGGGCGAGAGATTTCTTTGTAGTGCTGATTTGCTCTCCCAGGTTGCTTGGTTGGCCAAAAAGGGCGTATGCGTTTTTTCCTGAATATATTCAGGAAAAAACGCATACGCCCTTTTTGGCCAACCGCATCATTGTCCACGTTCTGGCGCTTTTCATGTGCTATCGGGGCCATTCCGATGTACCCGTTGACATCCGTTTCCTGCAGTTCTGCCTTGCGTTCAGCGCCTCTTCGTAGCCTGACCTCAATATATTTTGGGGCGATAGTTATCGTTTAGAACTCTGCAGGTTTGGGAAGTGCAGGGCCCCTGAGCTCCATTTCCCAAGTCGCTTTTTTGTGAGTGGGACGCAACACGGCTGGATGGCTTCACGCCCTATTGTCGATCCGCGGTGGCAGGCTGAACCGCTGGTGAATTCTTCTTCGTGATGGGAAATGAGAGTGACATGTGCCCGACCAAACACCTCCAGCGAGTCTCTCATTGGTTCCCCCTCTTGCAGTTCATCCTGCGGACAAATTGCAGACGGTACGAAAGAGGCATGGAAAGGCGCCGAGTCTCCAAGTGGGGAGATTGTTAGTAAGGGGGCCTGAATGGAGAACACGAGCACCAGGAGAGGAAAACTGAGGTGAGTTTCAGAAAGCTTTCCCGATCCCACGGTGTAGCATCCGCTGGGTTTCCTATGAGTGCTTTCGCTGTCGGAAGATTGCGTTGAACCTGGAGAGTTGGGAGCCATGGAATGGGGAGCACGCAGGATTCCTTTCAAGGGTCTGCATTTGCTTTCCCAACCTCACCAATCGTCTCAGCCCCAAGAGTGTCCAGCCTTATGTCTTCTGCCGCTGGGGCTGTAGATGTGGTCAATCCTGGTTGCATGCCAGTCCCTGAACGCATTTTGGAAGAATTTCTCTCTGTTTTGCCCTGCTTGTTTCTTCTTTGTGTTGGAAACGTATCCTCAGAATGGGTCTGAGCTGATTTTCCCTGCTGGTTTTAGGCCGCTTTACACACCCTTGATGCACTTACACAGAGATATCAAGACTTAGCTTTTAAGATGCTTACTAGTCGGATAGATACTTGTGCGATGAACAGGGTCTGGTGAGTCCAGTTGATTGAGCAAGGAGTAGGTCGTGTCCATTCCATATTCGGTTTTCGGAAGGGTATCTGTGCTCATTTCAAACTCGAGTTTTATGCGTCACCGCACCTCACCTTTCCCCTGAAGCAGGCATAAGTGTGTTTTCTAAAAGCGTGACTCTGTTCTGTTTGGGGATTCCGTTCATGGGGAGCGATTTTTACATTCCCTCGATAAGTGATATCATAAGTTTCTTTTTTTGTGGGACTTATTTCACTGAGGATGATCGTACCTAAATCCACTCAGGATGCTGCTACCAGCCTCATGACGTGGATTTCATGGCTGAGTGACACTCCATTGGACCTACGTAGCACCACTTGTCCACTTGTCCACTTGTCTTTGTCCACTTGTCCACTCGTCTTTGTCCACTTGGCTCTTTCCTGGGATATGAAACGTGTACCGGAGTGGAGGTTCTTGTCAAGACAGCAGCCCTCAACTTTGGGGTCCCTGTGTCTGGTTGATTTTTTCATTTTCCCAAGGTCAACGCCCATGTGTGGAAGTGCCCTATGCTCTGTGGTTCTGTGTTTTACATGGTTTGGGAAAGAGGATACACTTGTGAAGATTGGCTGTTGGCCATTGACATCCCGCCCATCAGCTTAACAAGGCTCCCTTGACTCCGTGGGCTGTCCTGCCTTTCTGGTTTTTAGACTTTTTTCGCCTGGCCCTTTTGCCCCGGGGGGGGGGCGAGAGATTTCTTTGTAGTGCTGATTTGCTCTCCCAGGTTGCTTGGTTGGCCAAAAAGGGCGTATGCGTTTTTTCCTGAATATATTCAGGAAAAAACGCATACGCCCTTTTTGGCCAACCGCATCATTGTCCACGTTCTGGCGCTTTTCATGTGCTATCGGGGCCATTCCGATGTACCCGTTGACATCCGTTTCCTGCAGTTCTGCCTTGCGTTCAGCGCCTCTTCGTAGCCTGCCCTCAATATATTTTGGGGCGATAGTTATCGTTTAGAACTCTGCAGGTTTGGGAAGTGCAGGGCCCCTGAGCTCCATTTCCCAAGTCGCTTTTTTGTGAGTGGGACGCAACACGGCTGGATGGCTTCACGCCCTATTGTCGATCCGCGGTGGCAGGCTGAACCGCTGGTGAATTCTTCTTCGTGATGGGAAATGAGAGTGACATGTGCCCGACCAAACACCTCCAGCGAGTCTCTCATTGGTTCCCCCTCTTGCAGTTCATCCTGCGGACAAATTGCAGACGGTACGAAAGAGGCATGGAAAGGCGCCGAGTCTCCAAGTGGGGAGATTGTTAGTAAGGGGGCCTGAATGGAGAACACGAGCACCAGGAGAGGAAAACTGAGGTGAGTTTCAGAAAGCTTTCCCGATCCCACGGTGTAGCATCCGCTGGGTTTCCAATGAGTGCTTTCGCTGTCGGAAGATTGCGTTGAACCTGGAGAGTTGGGAGCCATGGAATGGGGAGCACGCAGGATTCCTTTCAAGGGTCTGCATTTGCTTTCCCAACCTCACCAATCGTCTCAGCCCCAAGAGTGTCCAGCCTTATGTCTTCTGCCGCTGGGGCTGTAGATGTGGTCAATCCTGGTTGCATGCCAGTCCCTGAACGCATTTTGGAAGAATTTCTCTCTGTTTTGCCCTGCTTGTTTCTTCTTTGTGTTGGAAATGTATCCTCAGAATGGGTCTGAGCTGATTTTCCCTGCTGGTTTTAGGCCGCTTTACACACCCTTGATGCACTTACACAGAGATATCAAGACTTAGCTTTTAAGATGCTTACTAGTCGGATAGATACTTGTGCGATGAACAGGGTCTGGTGAGTCCAGTTGATTGAGCAAGGAGTAGGTCGTGTCCATTCCATATTCGGTTTTCGGAAGGGTATCTGTGCTCATTTCAAACTCGAGTTTTATGCGTCACCGCACCTCACCTTTCCCCTGAAGCAGGCATAAGTGTGTTTTCTAAAAGCGTGACTCTGTTCTGTTTGGGGATTCCGTTCATGGGGAGCGATTTTTACATTCCCTCGATAAGTGATATCATAAGTTTCTTTTTTTGTGGGACTTATTTCACTGAGGATGATCGTACCTAAATCCACTCAGGATGCTGCTACCAGCCTCATGACGTGGATTTCATGGCTGAGTGACACTCCATTGGACCTACGTAGCACCACTTGTCCACTTGTCCACTTGTCTTTGTCCACTTGTCCACTCGTCTTTGTCCACTTGGCTCTTTCCTGGGATATGAAACGTGTACCGGAGTGGAGGTTCTTGTCAAGACAGCAGCCCTCAACTTTGGGGTCCCTGTGTCTGGTTGATTTTTTCATTTTCCCAAGGTCAACGCCCATGTGTGGAAGTGCCCTATGCTCTGTGGTTCTGTGTTTTACATGGTTTGGGAAAGAGGATACACTTGTGAAGATTGGCTGTTGGCCATTGACATCCCGCCCATCAGCTTAACAAGGCTCCCTTGACTCCGTGGGCTGTCCTGCCTTTCTGGTTTTTAGACTTTTTTCGCCTGGCCCTTTTGCCCCGGGGGGGGGGGGGCGAGAGATTTCTTTGTAGTGCTGATTTGCTCTCCCAGGTTGCTTGGTTGGCCAAAAAGGGCGTATGCGTTTTTTCCTGAATATATTCAGGAAAAAACGCATACGCCCTTTTTGGCCAACCGCATCATTGTCCACGTTCTGGCGCTTTTCATGTGCTATCGGGGCCATTCCGATGTACCCGTTGACATCCGTTTCCTGCAGTTCTGCCTTGCGTTCAGCGCCTCTTCGTAGCCTGACCTCAATATATTTTGGGGCGATAGTTATCGTTTAGAACTCTGCAGGTTTGGGAAGTGCAGGGCCCCTGAGCTCCATTTCCCAAGTCGCTTTTTTGTGAGTGGGACGCAACACGGCTGGATGGCTTCACGCCCTATTGTCGATCCGCGGTGGCAGGCTGAACCGCTGGTGAATTCTTCTTCGTGATGGGAAATGAGAGTGACATGTGCCCGACCAAACACCTCCAGCGAGTCTCTCATTGGTTCCCCCTCTTGCAGTTCATCCTGCGGACAAATTGCAGACGGTACGAAAGAGGCATGGAAAGGCGCCGAGGCTCCAAGTGGGGAGATTGTTAGTAAGGGGGCCTGAATGGAGAACACGAGCACCAGGAGAGGAAAACTGAGGTGAGTTTCAGAAAGCTTTCCCGATCCCACGGTGTAGCATCCGCTGGGTTTCCAATGAGTGCTTTCGCTGTCGGAAGATTGCGTTGAACCTGGAGAGTTGGGAGCCATGGAATGGGGAGCACGCAGGATTCCTTTCAAGGGTCTGCATTTGCTTTCCCAACCTCACCAATCGTCTCAGCCCCAAGAGTGTCCAGCCTTATGTCTTCTGCCGCTGGGGCTGTAGATGTGGTCAATCCTGGTTGCATGCCAGTCCCTGAACGCATTTTGGAAGAATTTCTCTCTGTTTTGCCCTGCTTGTTTCTTCTTTGTGTTGGAAATGTATCCTCAGAATGGGTCTGAGCTGATTTTCCCTGCTGGTTTTAGGCCGCTTTACACACCCTTGATGCACTTACACAGAGATATCAAGACTTAGCTTTTAAGATGCTTACTAGTCGGATAGATACTTGTGCGATGAACAGGGTCTGGTGAGTCCAGTTGATTGAGCAAGGAGTAGGTCGTGTCCATTCCATATTCGGTTTTCGGAAGGGTATCTGTGCTCATTTCAAACTCGAGTTTTATGCGTCACCGCACCTCACCTTTCCCCTGAAGCAGGCATAAGTGTGTTTTCTAAAAGCGTGACTCTGTTCTGTTTGGGGATTCCGTTCATGGGGAGCGATTTTTACATTCCCTCGATAAGTGATATCATAAGTTTCTTTTTTTGTGGGACTTATTTCACTGAGGATGATCGTACCTAAATCCACTCAGGATGCTGCTACCAGCCTCATGACGTGGATTTCATGGCTGAGTGACACTCCATTGGACCTACGTAGCACCACTTGTCCACTTGTCCACTTGTCTTTGTCCACTTGTCCACTCGTCTTTGTCCACTTGGCTCTTTCCTGGGATATGAAACGTGTACCGGAGTGGAGGTTCTTGTCAAGACAGCAGCCCTCAACTTTGGGGTCCCTGTGTCTGGTTGATTTTTTCATTTTCCCAAGGTCAACGCCCATGTGTGGAAGTGCCCTATGCTCTGTGGTTCTGTGTTTTACATGGTTTGGGAAAGAGGATACACTTGTGAAGATTGGCTGTTGGCCATTGACATCCCGCCCATCAGCTTAACAAGGCTCCCTTGACTCCGTGGGCTGTCCTGCCTTTCTGGTTTTTAGACTTTTTTCGCCTGGCCCTTTTGCCCCGGGGGGGGGGGGCGAGAGATTTCTTTGTAGTGCTGATTTGCTCTCCCAGGTTGCTTGGTTGGCCAAAAAGGGCGTATGCGTTTTTTCCTGAATATATTCAGGAAAAAACGCATACGCCCTTTTTGGCCAACCGCATCATTGTCCACGTTCTGGCGCTTTTCATGTGCTATCGGGGCCATTCCGATGTACCCGTTGACATCCGTTTCCTGCAGTTCTGCCTTGCGTTCAGCGCCTCTTCGTAGCCTGACCTCAATATATTTTGGGGCGATAGTTATCGTTTAGAACTCTGCAGGTTTGGGAAGTGCAGGGCCCCTGAGCTCCATTTCCCAAGTCGCTTTTTTGTGAGTGGGACGCAACACGGCTGGATGGCTTCACGCCCTATTGTCGATCCGCGGTGGCAGGCTGAACCGCTGGTGAATTCTTCTTCGTGATGGGAAATGAGAGTGACATGTGCCCGACCAAACACCTCCAGCGAGTCTCTCATTGGTTCCCCCTCTTGCAGTTCATCCTGCGGACAAATTGCAGACGGTACGAAAGAGGCATGGAAAGGCGCCGAGGCTCCAAGTGGGGAGATTGTTAGTAAGGGGGCCTGAATGGAGAACACGAGCACCAGGAGAGGAAAACTGAGGTGAGTTTCAGAAAGCTTTCCCGATCCCACGGTGTAGCATCCGCTGGGTTTCCAATGAGTGCTTTCGCTGTCGGAAGATTGCGTTGAACCTGGAGAGTTGGGAGCCATGGAATGGGGAGCACGCAGGATTCCTTTCAAGGGTCTGCATTTGCTTTCCCAACCTCACCAATCGTCTCAGCCCCAAGAGTGTCCAGCCTTATGTCTTCTGCCGCTGGGGCTGTAGATGTGGTCAATCCTGGTTGCATGCCAGTCCCTGAACGCATTTTGGAAGAATTTCTCTCTGTTTTGCCCTGCTTGTTTCTTCTTTGTGTTGGAAACGTATCCTCAGAATGGGTCTGAGCTGATTTTCCCTGCTGGTTTTAGGCCGCTTTACACACACTTGATGCACTTACACAGAGATATCAAGACTTAGCTTTTAAGATGCTTACTAGTCGGATAGATACTTGTGCGATGAACAGGGTCTGGTGAGTCCAGTTGATTGAGCAAGGAGTAGGTCGTGTCCATTCCATATTCGGTTTTCGGAAGGGTATCTGTGCTCATTTCAAACTCGAGTTTTATGCGTCACCGCACCTCACCTTTCCCCTGAAGCAGGCATAAGTGTGTTTTCTAAAAGCGTGACTCTGTTCTGTTTGGGGATTCCGTTCATGGGGAGCGATTTTTACATTCCCTCGATAAGTGATATCATAAGTTTCTTTTTTTGTGGGACTTATTTCACTGAGGATGATCGTACCTAAATCCACTCAGGATGCTGCTACCAGCCTCATGACGTGGATTTCATGGCTGAGTGACACTCCATTGGACCTACGTAGCACCACTTGTCCACTTGTCCACTTGTCTTTGTCCACTTGTCCACTCGTCTTTGTCCACTTGGCTCTTTCCTGGCATATGAAACGTGTACCGGAGTGGAGGTTCTTGTCAAGACAGCAGCCCTCAACTTTGGGGTCCCTGTGTCTGGTTGATTTTTTCATTTTCCCAAGGTCAACGCCCATGTGTGGAAGTGCCCTATGCTCTGTGGTTCTGTGTTTTACATGGTTTGGGAAAGAGGATACACTTGTGAAGATTGGCTGTTGGCCATTGACATCCCGCCCATCAGCTTAACAAGGCTCCCTTGACTCCGTGGGCTGTCCTGCCTTTCTGGTTTTTAGACTTTTTTCGCCTGGCCCTTTTGCCCCGGGGGGGGGGGGGGCGAGAGATTTCTTTGTAGTGCTGATTTGCTCTCCCAGGTTGCTTGGTTGGCCAAAAAGGGCGTATGCGTTTTTTCCTGAATATATTCAGGAAAAAACGCATACGCCCTTTTTGGCCAACCGCATCATTGTCCACGTTCTGGCGCTTTTCATGTGCTATCGGGGCCATTCCGATGTACCCGTTGACATCCGTTTCCTGCAGTTCTGCCTTGCGTTCAGCGCCTCTTCGTAGCCTGACCTCAATATATTTTGGGGCGATAGTTATCGTTTAGAACTCTGCAGGTTTGGGAAGTGCAGGGCCCCTGAGCTCCATTTCCCAAGTCGCTTTTTTGTGAGTGGGACGCAACACGGCTGGATGGCTTCACGCCCTATTGTCGATCCGCGGTGGCAGGCTGAACCGCTGGTGAATTCTTCTTCGTGATGGGAAATGAGAGTGACATGTGCCCGACCAAACACCTCCAGCGAGTCTCTCATTGGTTCCCCCTCTTGCAGTTCATCCTGCGGACAAATTGCAGACGGTACGAAAGAGGCATGGAAAGGCGCCGAGGCTCCAAGTGGGGAGATTGTTAGTAAGGGGGCCTGAATGGAGAACACGAGCACCAGGAGAGGAAAACTGAGGTGAGTTTCAGAAAGCTTTCCCGATCCCACGGTGTAGCATCCGCTGGGTTTCCAATGAGTGCTTTCGCTGTCGGAAGATTGCGTTGAACCTGGAGAGTTGGGAGCCATGGAATGGGGAGCACGCAGGATTCCTTTCAAGGGTCTGCATTTGCTTTCCCAACCTCACCAATCGTCTCAGCCCCAAGAGTGTCCAGCCTTATGTCTTCTGCCGCTGGGGCTGTAGATGTGGTCAATCCTGGTTGCATGCCAGTCCCTGAACGCATTTTGGAAGAATTTCTCTCTGTTTTGCCCTGCTTGTTTCTTCTTTGTGTTGGAAATGTATCCTCAGAATGGGTCTGAGCTGATTTTCCCTGCTGGTTTTAGGCCGCTTTACACACCCTTGATGCACTTACACAGAGATATCAAGACTTAGCTTTTAAGATGCTTACTAGTCGGATAGATACTTGTGCGATGAACAGGGTCTGGTGAGTCCAGTTGATTGAGCAAGGAGTAGGTCGTGTCCATTCCATATTCGGTTTTCGGAAGGGTATCTGTGCTCATTTCAAACTCGAGTTTTATGCGTCACCGCACCTCACCTTTCCCCTGAAGCAGGCATAAGTGTGTTTTCTAAAAGCGTGACTCTGTTCTGTTTGGGGATTCCGTTCATGGGGAGCGATTTTTACATTCCCTCGATAAGTGATATCATAAGTTTCTTTTTTTGTGGGACTTATTTCACTGAGGATGATCGTACCTAAATCCACTCAGGATGCTGCTACCAGCCTCATGACGTGGATTTCATGGCTGAGTGACACTCCATTGGACCTACATAGCACCACTTGTCCACTTGTCCACTTGTCTTTGTCCACTTGTCCACTCGTCTTTGTCCACTTGGCTCTTTCCTGGGATATGAAACGTGTACCGGAGTGGAGGTTCTTGTCAAGACAGCAGCCCTCAACTTTGGGGTCCCTGTGTCTGGTTGATTTTTTCATTTTCCCAAGGTCAACGCCCATGTGTGGAAGTGCCCTATGCTCTGTGGTTCTGTGTTTTACATGGTTTGGGAAAGAGGATACACTTGTGAAGATTGGCTGTTGGCCATTGACATCCCGCCCATCAGCTTAACAAGGCTCCCTTGACTCCGTGGGCTGTCCTGCCTTTCTGGTTTTTAGACTTTTTTCGCCTGGCCCTTTTGCCCCGGGGGGGGGGGGCGAGAGATTTCTTTGTAGTGCTGATTTGCTCTCCCAGGTTGCTTGGTTGGCCAAAAAGGGCGTATGCGTTTTTTCCTGAATATATTCAGGAAAAAACGCATACGCCCTTTTTGGCCAACCGCATCATTGTCCACGTTCTGGCGCTTTTCATGTGCTATCGGGGCCATTCCGATGTACCCGTTGACATCCGTTTCCTGCAGTTCTGCCTTGCGTTCAGCGCCTCTTCGTAGCCTGACCTCAATATATTTTGGGGCGATAGTTATCGTTTAGAACTCTGCAGGTTTGGGAAGTGCAGGGCCCCTGAGCTCCATTTCCCAAGTCGCTTTTTTGTGAGTGGGACGCAACACGGCTGGATGGCTTCACGCCCTATTGTCGATCCGCGGTGGCAGGCTGAACCGCTGGTGAATTCTTCTTCGTGATGGGAAATGAGAGTGACATGTGCCCGACCAAACACCTCCAGCGAGTCTCTCATTGGTTCCCCCTCTTGCAGTTCATCCTGCGGACAAATTGCAGACGGTACGAAAGAGGCATGGAAAGGCGCCGAGGCTCCAAGTGGGGAGATTGTTAGTAAGGGGGCCTGAATGGAGAACACGAGCACCAGGAGAGGAAAACTGAGGTGAGTTTCAGAAAGCTTTCCCGATCCCACGGTGTAGCATCCGCTGGGTTTCCAATGAGTGCTTTCGCTGTCGGAAGATTGCGTTGAACCTGGAGAGTTGGGAGCCATGGAATGGGGAGCACGCAGGATTCCTTTCAAGGGTCTGCATTTGCTTTCCCAACCTCACCAATCGTCTCAGCCCCAAGAGTGTCCAGCCTTATGTCTTCTGCCGCTGGGGCTGTAGATGTGGTCAATCCTGGTTGCATGCCAGTCCCTGAACGCATTTTGGAAGAATTTCTCTCTGTTTTGCCCTGCTTGTTTCTTCTTTGTGTTGGAAACGTATCCTCAGAATGGGTCTGAGCTGATTTTCCCTGCTGGTTTTAGGCCGCTTTACACACACTTGATGCACTTACACAGAGATATCAAGACTTAGCTTTTAAGATGCTTACTAGTCGGATAGATACTTGTGCGATGAACAGGGTCTGGTGAGTCCAGTTGATTGAGCAAGGAGTAGGTCGTGTCCATTCCATATTCGGTTTTCGGAAGGGTATCTGTGCTCATTTCAAACTCGAGTTTTATGCGTCACCGCACCTCACCTTTCCCCTGAAGCAGGCATAAGTGTGTTTTCTAAAAGCGTGACTCTGTTCTGTTTGGGGATTCCGTTCATGGGGAGCGATTTTTACATTCCCTCGATAAGTGATATCATAAGTTTCTTTTTTTGTGGGACTTATTTCACTGAGGATGATCGTACCTAAATCCACTCAGGATGCTGCTACCAGCCTCATGACGTGGATTTCATGGCTGAGTGACACTCCATTGGACCTACGTAGCACCACTTGTCCACTTGTCCACTTGTCTTTGTCCACTTGTCCACTCGTCTTTGTCCACTTGGCTCTTTCCTGGCATATGAAACGTGTACCGGAGTGGAGGTTCTTGTCAAGACAGCAGCCCTCAACTTTGGGGTCCCTGTGTCTGGTTGATTTTTTCATTTTCCCAAGGTCAACGCCCATGTGTGGAAGTGCCCTATGCTCTGTGGTTCTGTGTTTTACATGGTTTGGGAAAGAGGATACACTTGTGAAGATTGGCTGTTGGCCATTGACATCCCGCCCATCAGCTTAACAAGGCTCCCTTGACTCCGTGGGCTGTCCTGCCTTTCTGGTTTTTAGACTTTTTTCGCCTGGCCCTTTTGCCCCGGGGGGGGGGCGAGAGATTTCTTTGTAGTGCTGATTTGCTCTCCCAGGTTGCTTGGTTGGCCAAAAAGGGCGTATGCGTTTTTTCCTGAATATATTCAGGAAAAAACGCATACGCCCTTTTTGGCCAACCGCATCATTGTCCACGTTCTGGCGCTTTTCATGTGCTATCGGGGCCATTCCGATGTACCCGTTGACATCCGTTTCCTGCAGTTCTGCCTTGCGTTCAGCGCCTCTTCGTAGCCTGCGCTCAATATATTTTGGGGCGATAGTTATCGTTTAGAACTCTGCAGGTTTGGGAAGTGCAGGGCCCCTGAGCTCCATTTCCCAAGTCGCTTTTTTGTGAGTGGGACGCAACACGGCTGGATGGCTTCACGCCCTATTGTCGATCCGCGGTGGCAGGCTGAACCGCTGGTGAATTCTTCTTCGTGATGGGAAATGAGAGTGACATGTGCCCGACCAAACACCTCCAGCGAGTCTCTCATTGGTTCCCCCTCTTGCAGTTCATCCTGCGGACAAATTGCAGACGGTACGAAAGAGGCATGGAAAGGCGCCGAGGCTCCAAGTGGGGAGATTGTTAGTAAGGGGGCCTGAATGGAGAACACGAGCACCAGGAGAGGAAAACTGAGGTGAGTTTCAGAAAGCTTTCCCGATCCCACGGTGTAGCATCCGCTGGGTTTCCAATGAGTGCTTTCGCTGTCGGAAGATTGCGTTGAACCTGGAGAGTTGGGAGCCATGGAATGGGGAGCACGCAGGATTCCTTTCAAGGGTCTGCATTTGCTTTCCCAACCTCACCAATCGTCTCAGCCCCAAGAGTGTCCAGCCTTATGTCTTCTGCCGCTGGGGCTGTAGATGTGGTCAATCCTGGTTGCATGCCAGTCCCTGAACGCATTTTGGAAGAATTTCTCTCTGTTTTGCCCTGCTTGTTTCTTCTTTGTGTTGGAAATGTATCCTCAGAATGGGTCTGAGCTGATTTTCCCTGCTGGTTTTAGGCCGCTTTACACACCCTTGATGCACTTACACAGAGATATCAAGACTTAGCTTTTAAGATGCTTACTAGTCGGATAGATACTTGTGCGATGAACAGGGTCTGGTGAGTCCAGTTGATTGAGCAAGGAGTAGGTCGTGTCCATTCCATATTCGGTTTTCGGAAGGGTATCTGTGCTCATTTCAAACTCGAGTTTTATGCGTCACCGCACCTCACCTTTCCCCTGAAGCAGGCATAAGTGTGTTTTCTAAAAGCGTGACTCTGTTCTGTTTGGGGATTCCGTTCATGGGGAGCGATTTTTACATTCCCTCGATAAGTGATATCATAAGTTTCTTTTTTTGTGGGACTTATTTCACTGAGGATGATCGTACCTAAATCCACTCAGGATGCTGCTACCAGCCTCATGACGTGGATTTCATGGCTGAGTGACACTCCATTGGACCTACGTAGCACCACTTGTCCACTTGTCCACTTGTCTTTGTCCACTTGTCCACTCGTCTTTGTCCACTTGGCTCTTTCCTGGGATATGAAACGTGTACCGGAGTGGAGGTTCTTGTCAAGACAGCAGCCCTCAACTTTGGGGTCCCTGTGTCTGGTTGATTTTTTCATTTTCCCAAGGTCAACGCCCATGTGTGGAAGTGCCCTATGCTCTGTGGTTCTGTGTTTTACATGGTTTGGGAAAGAGGATACACTTGTGAAGATTGGCTGTTGGCCATTGACATCCCGCCCATCAGCTTAACAAGGCTCCATTGACTCCGTGGGCTGTCCTGCCTTTCTGGTTTTTAGACTTTTTTCGCCTGGCCCTTTTGCCCCGGGGGGGGGGGCGAGAGATTTCTTTGTAGTGCTGATTTGCTCTCCCAGGTTGCTTGGTTGGCCAAAAAGGGCGTATGCGTTTTTTCCTGAATATATTCAGGAAAAAACGCATACGCCCTTTTTGGCCAACCGCATCATTGTCCACGTTCTGGCGCTTTTCATGTGCTATCGGGGCCATTCCGATGTACCCGTTGACATCCGTTTCCTGCAGTTCTGCCTTGCGTTCAGCGCCTCTTCGTAGCCTGACCTCAATATATTTTGGGGCGATAGTTATCGTTTAGAACTCTGCAGGTTTGGGAAGTGCAGGGCCCCTGAGCTCCATTTCCCAAGTCGCTTTTTTGTGAGTGGGACGCAACACGGCTGGATGGCTTCACGCCCTATTGTCGATCCGCGGTGGCAGGCTGAACCGCTGGTGAATTCTTCTTCGTGATGGGAAATGAGAGTGACATGTGCCCGACCAAACACCTCCAGCGAGTCTCTCATTGGTTCCCCCTCTTGCAGTTCATCCTGCGGACAAATTGCAGACGGTACGAAAGAGGCATGGAAAGGCGCCGAGTCTCCAAGTGGGGAGATTGTTAGTAAGGGGGCCTGAATGGAGAACACGAGCACCAGGAGAGGAAAACTGAGGTGAGTTTCAGAAAGCTTTCCCGATCCCACGGTGTAGCATGCGCTGGGTTTCCAATGAGTGCTTTCGCTGTCGGAAGATTGCGTTGAACCTGGAGAGTTGGGACCCATGGAATGGGGAGCACGCAGGATTCCTTTCAAGGGTCTGCATTTGCTTTCCCAACCTCACCAATCGTCTCAGCCCCAAGAGTGTCCAGCCTTATGTCTTCTGCCGCTGGGGCTGTAGATGTGGTCAATCCTGGTTGCATGCCAGTCCCTGAACGCATTTTGGAAGAATTTCTCTCTGTTTTGCCCTGCTTGTTTCTTCTTTGTGTTGGAAATGTATCCTCAGAATGGGTCTGAGCTGATTTTCCCTGCTGGTTTTAGGCCGCTTTACACACCCTTGATGCACTTACACAGAGATATCAAGACTTAGCTTTTAAGATGCTTACTAGTCGGATAGATACTTGTGCGATGAACAGGGTCTGGTGAGTCCAGTTGATTGAGCAAGGAGTAGGTCGTGTCCATTCCATATTCGGTTTTCGGAAGGGTATCTGTGCTCATTTCAAACTCGAGTTTTATGCGTCACCGCACCTCACCTTTCCCCTGAAGCAGGCATAAGTGTGTTTTCTAAAAGCGTGACTCTGTTCTGTTTGGGGATTCCGTTCATGGGGAGCGATTTTTACATTCCCTCGATAAGTGATATCATAAGTTTCTTTTTTTGTGGGACTTATTTCACTGAGGATGATCGTACCTAAATCCACTCAGGATGCTGCTACCAGCCTCATGACGTGGATTTCATGGCTGAGTGACACTCCATTGGACCTACGTAGCACCACTTGTCCACTTGTCCACTTGTCTTTGTCCACTTGTCCACTCGTCTTTGTCCACTTGGCTCTTTCCTGGGATATGAAACGTGTACCGGAGTGGAGGTTCTTGTCAAGACAGCAGCCCTCAACTTTGGGGTCCCTGTGTCTGGTTGATTTTTTCATTTTCCCAAGGTCAACGCCCATGTGTGGAAGTGCCCTATGCTCTGTGGTTCTGTGTTTTACATGGTTTGGGAAAGAGGATACACTTGTGAAGATTGGCTGTTGGCCATTGACATCCCGCCCATCAGCTTAACAAGGCTCCCTTGACTCCGTGGGCTGTCCTGCCTTTCTGGTTTTTAGACTTTTTTCGCCTGGCCCTTTTGCCCCGGGGGGGGGGGGCGAGAGATTTCTTTGTAGTGCTGATTTGCTCTCCCAGGTTGCTTGGTTGGCCAAAAAGGGCGTATGCGTTTTTTCCTGAATATATTCAGGAAAAAACGCATACGCCCTTTTTGGCCAACCGCATCATTGTCCACGTTCTGGCGCTTTTCATGTGCTATCGGGGCCATTCCGATGTACCCGTTGACATCCGTTTCCTGCAGTTCTGCCTTGCGTTCAGCGCCTCTTCGTAGCCTGCGCTCAATATATTTTGGGGCGATAGTTATCGTTTAGAACTCTGCAGGTTTGGGAAGTGCAGGGCCCCTGAGCTCCATTTCCCAAGTCGCTTTTTTGTGAGTGGGACGCAACACGGCTGGATGGCTTCACGCCCTATTGTCGATCCGCGGTGGCAGGCTGAACCGCTGGTGAATTCTTCTTCGTGATGGGAAATGAGAGTGACATGTGCCCGACCAAACACCTCCAGCGAGTCTCTCATTGGTTCCCCCTCTTGCAGTTCATCCTGCGGACAAATTGCAGACGGTACGAAAGAGGCATGGAAAGGCGCCGAGGCTCCAAGTGGGGAGATTGTTAGTAAGGGGGCCTGAATGGAGAACACGAGCACCAGGAGAGGAAAACTGAGGTGAGTTTCAGAAAGCTTTCCCGATCCCACGGTGTAGCATCCGCTGGGTTTCCAATGAGTGCTTTCGCTGTCGGAAGATTGCGTTGAACCTGGAGAGTTGGGAGCCATGGAATGGGGAGCACGCAGGATTCCTTTCAAGGGTCTGCATTTGCTTTCCCAACCTCACCAATCGTCTCAGCCCCAAGAGTGTCCAGCCTTATGTCTTCTGCCGCTGGGGCTGTAGATGTGGTCAATCCTGGTTGCATGCCAGTCCCTGAACGCATTTTGGAAGAATTTCTCTCTGTTTTGCCCTGCTTGTTTCTTCTTTGTGTTGGAAATGTATCCTCAGAATGGGTCTGAGCTGATTTTCCCTGCTGGTTTTAGGCCGCTTTACACACCCTTGATGCACTTACACAGAGATATCAAGACTTAGCTTTTAAGATGCTTACTAGTCGGATAGATACTTGTGCGATGAACAGGGTCTGGTGAGTCCAGTTGATTGAGCAAGGAGTAGGTCGTGTCCATTCCATATTCGGTTTTCGGAAGGGTATCTGTGCTCATTTCAAACTCGAGTTTTATGCGTCACCGCACCTCACCTTTCCCCTGAAGCAGGCATAAGTGTGTTTTCTAAAAGCGTGACTCTGTTCTGTTTGGGGATTCCGTTCATGGGGAGCGATTTTTACATTCCCTCGATAAGTGATATCATAAGTTTCTTTTTTTGTGGGACTTATTTCACTGAGGATGATCGTACCTAAATCCACTCAGGATGCTGCTACCAGCCTCATGACGTGGATTTCATGGCTGAGTGACACTCCATTGGACCTACGTAGCACCACTTGTCCACTTGTCCACTTGTCTTTGTCCACTTGTCCACTCGTCTTTGTCCACTTGGCTCTTTCCTGGGATATGAAACGTGTACCGGAGTGGAGGTTCTTGTCAAGACAGCAGCCCTCAACTTTGGGGTCCCTGTGTCTGGTTGATTTTTTCATTTTCCCAAGGTCAACGCCCATGTGTGGAAGTGCCCTATGCTCTGTGGTTCTGTGTTTTACATGGTTTGGGAAAGAGGATACACTTGTGAAGATTGGCTGTTGGCCATTGACATCCCGCCCATCAGCTTAACAAGGCTCCCTTGACTCCGTGGGCTGTCCTGCCTTTCTGGTTTTTAGACTTTTTTCGCCTGGCCCTTTTGCCCCGGGGGGGGGGGGCGAGAGATTTCTTTGTAGTGCTGATTTGCTCTCCCAGGTTGCTTGGTTGGCCAAAAAGGGCGTATGCGTTTTTTCCTGAATATATTCAGGAAAAAACGCATACGCCCTTTTTGGCCAACCGCATCATTGTCCACGTTCTGGCGCTTTTCATGTGCTATCGGGGCCATTCCGATGTACCCGTTGACATCCGTTTCCTGCAGTTCTGACTTGCGTTCAGCGCCTCTTCGTAGCCTGACCTCAATATATTTTGGGGCGATAGTTATCGTTTAGAACTCTGCAGGTTTGGGAAGTGCAGGGCCCCTGAGCTCCATTTCCCAAGTCGCTTTTTTGTGAGTGGGACGCAACACGGCTGGATGGCTTCACGCCCTATTGTCGATCCGCGGTGGCAGGCTGAACCGCTGGTGAATTCTTCTTCGTGATGGGAAATGAGAGTGACATGTGCCCGACCAAACACCTCCAGCGAGTCTCTCATTGGTTCCCCCTCTTGCAGTTCATCCTGCGGACAAATTGCAGACGGTACGAAAGAGGCATGGAAAGGCGCCGAGGCTCCAAGTGGGGAGATTGTTAGTAAGGGGGCCTGAATGGAGAACACGAGCACCAGGAGAGGAAAACTGAGGTGAGTTTCAGAAAGCTTTCCCGATCCCACGGTGTAGCATCCGCTGGGTTTCCAATGAGTGCTTTCGCTGTCGGAAGATTGCGTTGAACCTGGAGAGTTGGGAGCCATGGAATGGGGAGCACGACGGATTCCTTTCAAGGGTCTGCATTTGCTTTCCCAACCTCACCAATCGTCTCAGCCCCAAGAGTGTCCAGCCTTATGTCTTCTGCCGCTGGGGCTGTAGATGTGGTCAATCCTGGTTGCATGCCAGTCCCTGAACGCATTTTGGAAGAATTTCTCTCTGTTTTGCCCTGCTTGTTTCTTCTTTGTGTTGGAAATGTATCCTCAGAATGGGTCTGAGCTGATTTTCCCTGCTGGTTTTAGGCCGCTTTACACACCCTTGATGCACTTACACAGAGATATCAAGACTTAGCTTTTAAGATGCTTACTAGTCGGATAGATACTTGTGCGATGAACAGGGTCTGGTGAGTCCAGTTGATTGAGCAAGGAGTAGGTCGTGTCCATTCCATATTCGGTTTTCGGAAGGGTATCTGTGCTCATTTCAAACTCGAGTTTTATGGGTCACCGCACCTCACCTTTCCCCTGAAGCAGGCATAAGTGTGTTTTCTAAAAGCGTGACTCTGTTCTGTTTGGGGATTCCGTTCATGGGGAGCGATTTTTACATTCCCTCGATAAGTGATATCATAAGTTTCTTTTTTTGTGGGACTTATTTCACTGAGGATGATCGTACCTAAATCCACTCAGGATGCTGCTACCAGCCTCATGACGTGGATTTCATGGCTGAGTGACACTCCATTGGACCTACGTAGCACCACTTGTCCACTTGTCCACTTGTCTTTGTCCACTTGTCCACTCGTCTTTGTCCACTTGGCTCTTTCCTGGGATATGAAACGTGTACCGGAGTGGAGGTTCTTGTCAAGACAGCAGCCCTCAACTTTGGGGTCCCTGTGTCTGGTTGATTTTTTCATTTTCCCAAGGTCAACGCCCATGTGTGGAAGTGCCCTATGCTCTGTGGTTCTGTGTTTTACATGGTTTGGGAAAGAGGATACACTTGTGAAGATTGGCTGTTGGCCATTGACATCCCGCCCATCAGCTTAACAAGGCTCCCTTGACTCCGTGGGCTGTCCTGCCTTTCTGGTTTTTAGACTTTTTTCGCCTGGCCCTTTTGCCCCGGGGGGGGGGCGAGAGATTTCTTTGTAGTGCTGATTTGCTCTCCCAGGTTGCTTGGTTGGCCAAAAAGGGCGTATGCGTTTTTTCCTGAATATATTCAGGAAAAAACGCATACGCCCTTTTTGGCCAACCGCATCATTGTCCACGTTCTGGCGCTTTTCATGTGCTATCGGGGCCATTCCGATGTACCCGTTGACATCCGTTTCCTGCAGTTCTGCCTTGCGTTCAGCGCCTCTTCGTAGCCTGACCTCAATATATTTTGGGGCGATAGTTATCGTTTAGAACTCTGCAGGTTTGGGAAGTGCAGGGCCCCTGAGCTCCATTTCCCAAGTCGCTTTTTTGTGAGTGGGACGCAACACGGCTGGATGGCTTCACGCCCTATTGTCGATCCGCGGTTGCAGGCTGAACCGCTGGTGAATTCTTCTTCGTGATGGGAAATGAGAGTGACATGTGCCCGACCAAACACCTCCAGCGAGTCTCTCATTGGTTCCCCCTCTTGCAGTTCATCCTGCGGACAAATTGCAGACGGTACGAAAGAGGCATGGAAAGGCGCCGAGTCTCCAAGTGGGGAGATTGTTAGTAAGGGGGCCTGAATGGAGAACACGAGCACCAGGAGAGGAAAACTGAGGTGAGTTTCAGAAAGCTTTCCCGATCCCACGGTGTAGCATCCGCTGGGTTTCCAATGAGTGCTTTCGCTGTCGGAAGATTGCGTTGAACCTGGAGAGTTGGGAGCCATGGAATGGGGAGCACGCAGGATTCCTTTCAAGGGTCTGCATTTGCTTTCCCAACCTCACCAATCGTCTCAGCCCCAAGAGTGTCCAGCCTTATGTCTTCTGCCGCTGGGGCTGTAGATGTGGTCAATCCTGGTTGCATGCCAGTCCCTGAACGCATTTTGGAAGAATTTCTCTCTGTTTTGCCCTGCTTGTTTCTTCTTTGTGTTGGAAATGTATCCTCAGAATGGGTCTGAGCTGATTTTCCCTGCTGGTTTTAGGCCGCTTTACACACCCTTGATGCACTTACACAGAGATATCAAGACTTAGCTTTTAAGATGCTTACTAGTCGGATAGATACTTGTGCGATGAACAGGGTCTGGTGAGTCCAGTTGATTGAGCAAGGAGTAGGTCGTGTCCATTCCATATTCGGTTTTCGGAAGGGTATCTGTGCTCATTTCAAACTCGAGTTTTATGCGTCACCGCACCTCACCTTTCCCCTGAAGCAGGCATAAGTGTGTTTTCTAAAAGCGTGACTCTGTTCTGTTTGGGGATTCCGTTCATGGGGAGCGATTTTTACATTCCCTCGATAAGTGATATCATAAGTTTCTTTTTTTGTGGGACTTATTTCACTGAGGATGATCGTACCTAAATCCACTCAGGATGCTGCTACCAGCCTCATGACGTGGATTTCATGGCTGAGTGACACTCCATTGGACCTACGTAGCACCACTTGTCCACTTGTCCACTTGTCTTTGTCCACTTGTCCACTCGTCTTTGTCCACTTGGCTCTTTCCTGGGATATGAAACGTGTACCGGAGTGGAGGTTCTTGTCAAGACAGCAGCCCTCAACTTTGGGGTCCCTGTGTCTGGTTGATTTTTTCATTTTCCCAAGGTCAACGCCCATGTGTGGAAGTGCCCTATGCTCTGTGGTTCTGTGTTTTACATGGTTTGGGAAAGAGGATACACTTGTGAAGATTGGCTGTTGGCCATTGACATCCCGCCCATCAGCATAACAAGGCTCCCTTGACTCCGTGGGCTGTCCTGCCTTTCTGGTTTTTAGACTTTTTTCGCCTGGCCCTTTTGCCCCGGGGGGGGGGGCGAGAGATTTCTTTGTAGTGCTGATTTGCTCTCCCAGGTTGCTTGGTTGGCCAAAAAGGGCGTATGCGTTTTTTCCTGAATATATTCAGGAAAAAACGCATACGCCCTTTTTGGCCAACCGCATCATTGTCCACGTTCTGGCGCTTTTCATGTGCTATGGGGGCCATTCCGATGTACCCGTTGACATCCGTTTCCTGCAGTTCTGCCTTGCGTTCAGCGCCTCTTCGTAGCCTGACCTCAATATATTTTGGGGCGATAGTTATCGTTTAGAACTCTGCAGGTTTGGGAAGTGCAGGGCCCCTGAGCTCCATTTCCCAAGTCGCTTTTTTGTGAGTGGGACGCAACACGGCTGGATGGCTTCACGCCCTATTGTCGATCCGCGGTTGCAGGCTGAACCGCTGGTGAATTCTTCTTCGTGATGGGAAATGAGAGTGACATGTGCCCGACCAAACACCTCCAGCGAGTCTCTCATTGGTTCCCCCTCTTGCAGTTCATCCTGCGGACAAATTGCAGACGGTACGAAAGAGGCATGGAAAGGCGCCGAGTCTCCAAGTGGGGAGATTGTTAGTAAGGGGGCCTGAATGGAGAACACGAGCACCAGGAGAGGAAAACTGAGGTGAGTTTCAGAAAGCTTTCCCGATCCCACGGTGTAGCATGCGCTGGGTTTCCAATGAGTGCTTTCGCTGTCGGAAGATTGCGTTGAACCTGGAGAGTTGGGACCCATGGAATGGGGAGCACGCAGGATTCCTTTCAAGGGTCTGCATTTGCTTTCCCAACCTCACCAATCGTCTCAGCCCCAAGAGTGTCCAGCCTTATGTCTTCTGCCGCTGGGGCTGTAGATGTGGTCAATCCTGGTTGCATGCCAGTCCCTGAACGCATTTTGGAAGAATTTCTCTCTGTTTTGCCCTGCTTGTTTCTTCTTTGTGTTGGAAATGTATCCTCAGAATGGGTCTGAGCTGATTTTCCCTGCTGGTTTTAGGCCGCTTTACACACCCTTGATGCACTTACACAGAGATATCAAGACTTAGCTTTTAAGATGCTTACTAGTCGGATAGATACTTGTGCGATGAACAGGGTCTGGTGAGTCCAGTTGATTGAGCAAGGAGTAGGTCGTGTCCATTCCATATTCGGTTTTCGGAAGGGTATCTGTGCTCATTTCAAACTCGAGTTTTATGCGTCACCGCACCTCACCTTTCCCCTGAAGCAGGCATAAGTGTGTTTTCTAAAAGCGTGACTCTGTTCTGTTTGGGGATTCCGTTCATGGGGAGCGATTTTTACATTCCCTCGATAAGTGATATCATAAGTTTCTTTTTTTGTGGGACTTATTTCACTGAGGATGATCGTACCTAAATCCACTCAGGATGCTGCTACCAGCCTCATGACGTGGATTTCATGGCTGAGTGACACTCCATTGGACCTACGTAGCACCACTTGTCCACTTGTCCACTTGTCTTTGTCCACTTGTCCACTCGTCTTTGTCCACTTGGCTCTTTCCTGGGATATGAAACGTGTACCGGAGTGGAGGTTCTTGTCAAGACAGCAGCCCTCAACTTTGGGGTCCCTGTGTCTGGTTGATTTTTTGATTTTCCCAAGGTCAACGCCCATGTGTGGAAGTGCCCTATGCTCTGTGGTTCTGTGTTTTACATGGTTTGGGAAAGAGGATACACTTGTGAAGATTGGCTGTTGGCCATTGACATCCCGCCCATCAGCTTAACAAGGCTCCATTGACTCCGTGGGCTGTCCTGCCTTTCTGGTTTTTAGACTTTTTTCGCCTGGCCCTTTTGCCCCGGGGGGGGGGGCGAGAGATTTCTTTGTAGTGCTGATTTGCTCTCCCAGGTTGCTTGGTTGGCCAAAAAGGGCGTATGCGTTTTTTCCTGAATATATTCAGGAAAAAACGCATACGCCCTTTTTGGCCAACCGCATCATTGTCCACGTTCTGGCGCTTTTCATGTGCTATCGGGGCCATTCCTATGTACCCGTTGACATCCGTTTCCTGCAGTTCTGCCTTGCGTTCAGCGCCTCTTCGTAGCCTGACCTCAATATATTTTGGGGCGATAGTTATCGTTTAGAACTCTGCAGGTTTGGGAAGTGCAGGGCCCCTGAGCTCCATTTCCCAAGTCGCTTTTTTGTGAGTGGGACGCAACACGGCTGGATGGCTTCACGCCCTATTGTCGATCCGCGGTTGCAGGCTGAACCGCTGGTGAATTCTTCTTCGTGATGGGAAATGAGAGTGACATGTGCCCGACCAAACACCTCCAGCGAGTCTCTCATTGGTTCCCCCTCTTGCAGTTCATCCTGCGGACAAATTGCAGACGGTACGAAAGAGGCATGGAAAGGCGCCGAGTCTCCAAGTGGGGAGATTGTTAGTAAGGGGGCCTGAATGGAGAACACGAGCACCAGGAGAGGAAAACTGAGGTGAGTTTCAGAAAGCTTTCCCGATCCCACGGTGTAGCATGCGCTGGGTTTCCAATGAGTGCTTTCGCTGTCGGAAGATTGCGTTGAACCTGGAGAGTTGGGACCCATGGAATGGGGAGCACGCAGGATTCCTTTCAAGGGTCTGCATTTGCTTTCCCAACCTCACCAATCGTCTCAGCCCCAAGAGTGTCCAGCCTTATGTCTTCTGCCGCTGGGGCTGTAGATGTGGTCAATCCTGGTTGCATGCCAGTCCCTGAACGCATTTTGCAAGAATTTCTCTCTGTTTTGCCCTGCTTGTTTCTTCTTTGTGTTGGAAATGTATCCTCAGAATGGGTCTGAGCTGATTTTCCCTGCTGGTTTTAGGCCGCTTTACACACCCTTGATGCACTTACACAGAGATATCAAGACTTAGCTTTTAAGATGCTTACTAGTCGGATAGATACTTGTGCGATGAACAGGGTCTGGTGAGTCCAGTTGATTGAGCAAGGAGTAGGTCGTGTCCATTCCATATTCGGTTTTCGGAAGGGTATCTGTGCTCATTTCAAACTCGAGTTTTATGCGTCACCGCACCTCACCTTTCCCCTGAAGCAGGCATAAGTGTGTTTTCTAAAAGCGTGACTCTGTTCTGTTTGGGGATTCCGTTCATGGGGAGCGATTTTTACATTCCCTCGATAAGTGATATCATAAGTTTCTTTTTTTGTGGGACTTATTTCACTGAGGATGATCGTACCTAAATCCACTCAGGATGCTGCTACCAGTCTCATGACGTGGATTTCATGGCTGAGTGACACTCCATTGGACCTACGTAGCACCACTTGTCCACTTGTCCACTTGTCTTTGTCCACTTGTCCACTCGTCTTTGTCCACTTGGCTCTTTCCTGGGATATGAAACGTGTACCGGAGTGGAGGTTCTTGTCAAGACAGCAGCCCTCAACTTTGGGGTCCCTGTGTCTGGTTGATTTTTTGATTTTCCCAAGGTCAACGCCCATGTGTGGAAGTGCCCTATGCTCTGTGGTTCTGTGTTTTACATGGTTTGGGAAAGAGGATACACTTGTGAAGATTGGCTGTTGGCCATTGACATCCCGCCCATCAGCTTAACAAGGCTCCCTTGACTCCGTGGGCTGTCCTGCCTTTCTGGTTTTTAGACTTTTTTCGCCTGGCCCTTTTGCCCCGGTGGGGGGGGGGCGAGAGATTTCTTTGTAGTGCTGATTTGCTCTCCCAGGTTGCTTGGTTGGCCAAAAAGGGCGTATGCGTTTTTTCCTGAATATATTCAGGAAAAAACGCATACGCCCTTTTTGGCCAACCGCATCATTGTCCACGTTCTGGCGCTTTTCATGTGCTATCGGGGCCATTCCGATGTACCCGTTGACATCCGTTTCCTGCAGTTCTGCCTTGCGTTCAGCGCCTCTTCGTAGCCTGCGCTCAATATATTTTGGGGCGATAGTTATCGTTTAGAACTCTGCAGGTTTGGGAAGTGCAGGGCCCCTGAGCTCCATTTCCCAAGTCGCTTTTTTGTGAGTGGGACGCAACACGGCTGGATGGCTTCACGCCCTATTGTCGATCCGCGGTTGCAGGCTGAACCGCTGGTGAATTCTTCTTCGTGATGGGAAATGAGAGTGACATGTGCCCGACCAAACACCTCCAGCGAGTCTCTCATTGGTTCCCCCTCTTGCAGTTCATCCTGCGGACAAATTGCAGACGGTACGAAAGAGGCATGGAAAGGCGCCGAGTCTCCAAGTGGGGAGATTGTTAGTAAGGGGGCCTGAATGGAGAACACGAGCACCAGGAGAGGAAAACTGAGGTGAGTTTCAGAAAGCTTTCCCGATCCCACGGTGTAGCATCCGCTGGGTTTCCAATGAGTGCTTTCGCTGTCGGAAGATTGCGTTGAACCTGGAGAGTTGGGAGCCATGGAATGGGGAGCACGCAGGATTCCTTTCAAGGGTCTGCATTTGCTTTCCCAACCTCACCAATCGTCTCAGCCCCAAGAGTGTCCAGCCTTATGTCTTCTGCCGCTGGGGCTGTAGATGTGGTCAATCCTGGTTGCATGCCAGTCCCTGAACGCATTTTGGAAGAATTTCTCTCTGTTTTGCCCTGCTTGTTTCTTCTTTGTGTTGGAAATGTATCCTCAGAATGGGTCTGAGCTGATTTTCCCTGCTGGTTTTAGGCCGCTTGACACACCCTTGATGCACTTACACAGAGATATCAAGACTTAGCTTTTAAGATGCTTACTAGTCGGATAGATACTTGTGCGATGAACAGGGTCTGGTGAGTCCAGTTGATTGAGCAAGGAGTAGGTCGTGTCCATTCCATATTCGGTTTTCGGAAGGGTATCTGTGCTCATTTCAAACTCGAGTTTTATGCGTCACCGCACCTCACCTTTCCCCTGAAGCAGGCATAAGTGTGTTTTCTAAAAGCGTGACTCTGTTCTGTTTGGGGATTCCGTTCATGGGGAGCGATTTTTACATTCCCTCGATAAGTGATATCATAAGTTTCTTTTTTTGTGGGACTTATTTCACTGAGGATGATCGTACCTAAATCCACTCAGGATGCTGCTACCAGCCTCATGACGTGGATTTCATGGCTGAGTGACACTCCATTGGACCTACGTAGCACCACTTGTCCACTTGTCCACTTGTCTTTGTCCACTTGTCCACTCGTCTTTGTCCACTTGGCTCTTTCCTGGGATATGAAACGTGTACCGGAGTGGAGGTTCTTGTCAAGACAGCAGCCCTCAACTTTGGGGTCCCTGTGTCTGGTTGATTTTTTCATTTTCCCAAGGTCAACGCCCATGTGTGGAAGTGCCCTATGCTCTGTGGTTCTGTGTTTTACATGGTTTGGGAAAGAGGATACACTTGTGAAGATTGGCTGTTGGCCATTGACATCCCGCCCATCAGCTTAACAAGGCTCCCTTGACTCCGTGGGCTGTCCTGCCTTTCTGGTTTTTAGACTTTTTTCGCCTGGCCCTTTTGCCCCGGGGGGGGGGGCGAGAGATTTCTTTGTAGTGCTGATTTGCTCTCCCAGGTTGCTTGGTTGGCCAAAAAGGGCGTATGCGTTTTTTCCTGAATATATTCAGGAAAAAACGCATACGCCCTTTTTGGCCAACCGCATCATTGTCCACGTTCTGGCGCTTTTCATGTGCTATCGGGGCCATTCCGATGTACCCGTTGACATCCGTTTCCTGCAGTTCTGCCTTGCGTTCAGCGCCTCTTCGTAGCCTGACCTCAATATATTTTGGGGCGATAGTTATCGTTTAGAACTCTGCAGGTTTGGGAAGTGCAGGGCCCCTGAGCTCCATTTCCCAAGTCGCTTTTTTGTGAGTGGGACGCAACACGGCTGGATGGCTTCACGCCCTATTGTCGATCCGCGGTTGCAGGCTGAACCGCTGGTGAATTCTTCTTCGTGATGGGAAATGAGAGTGACATGTGCCCGACCAAACACCTCCAGCGAGTCTCTCATTGGTTCCCCCTCTTGCAGTTCATCCTGCGGACAAATTGCAGACGGTACGAGAGAGGCATGGAAAGGCGCCGAGTCTCCAAGTGGGGAGATTGTTAGTAAGGGGGCCTGAATGGAGAACACGAGCACCAGGAGAGGAAAACTGAGGTGAGTTTCAGAAAGCTTTCCCGATCCCACGGTGTAGCATCCGCTGGGTTTCCAATGAGTGCTTTCGCTGTCGGAAGATTGCGTTGAACCTGGAGAGTTGGGAGCCATGGAATGGGGAGCACGCAGGATTCCTTTCAAGGGTCTGCATTTGCTTTCCCAACCTCACCAATCGTCTCAGCCCCAAGAGTGTCCAGCCTTCTGTCTTCTGCCGCTGGGGCTGTAGATGTGGTCAATCCTGGTTGCATGCCAGTCCCTGAACGCATTTTGGAAGAATTTCTCTCTGTTTTGCCCTGCTTGTTTCTTCTTTGTGTTGGAAACGTATCCTCAGAATGGGTCTGAGCTGATTTTCCCTGCTGGTTTTAGGCCGCTTGACACACACTTGATGCACTTACACAGAGATATCAAGACTTAGCTTTTAAGATGCTTACTAGTCGGATAGATACTTGTGCGATGAACAGGGTCTGGTGAGTCCAGTTGATTGAGCAAGGAGTAGGTCGTGTCCATTCCATATTCGGTTTTCGGAAGGGTATCTGTGCTCATTTCAAACTCGAGTTTTATGCGTCACCGCACCTCACCTTTCCCCTGAAGCAGGCATAAGTGTGTTTTCTAAAAGCGTGACTCTGTTCTGTTTGGGGATTCCGTTCATGGGGAGCGATTTTTACATTCCCTCGATAAGTGATATCATAAGTTTCTTTTTTTGTGGGACTTATTTCACTGAGGATGATCGTACCTAAATCCACTCAGGATGCTGCTACCAGCCTCATGACGTGGATTTCATGGCTGAGTGACACTCCATTGGACCTACGTAGCACCACTTGTCCACTTGTCCACTTGTCTTTGTCCACTTGTCCACTCGTCTTTGTCCACTTGGCTCTTTCCTGGGATATGAAACGTGTACCGGAGTGGAGGTTCTTGTCAAGACAGCAGCCCTCAACTTTGGGGTCCCTGTGTCTGGTTGATTTTTTCATTTTCCCAAGGTCAACGCCCATGTGTGGAAGTGCCCTATGCTCTGTGGTTCTGTGTTTTACATGGTTTGGGAAAGAGGATACACTTGTGAAGATTGGCTGTTGGCCATTGACATCCCGCCCATCAGCTTAACAAGGCTCCCTTGACTCCGTGGGCTGTCCTGCCTTTCTGGTTTTTAGACTTTTTTCGCCTGGCCCTTTTGCCCCGGGGGGGGGGCGAGAGATTTCTTTGTAGTGCTGATTTGCTCTCCCAGGTTGCTTGGTTGGCCAAAAAGGGCGTATGCGTTTTTTCCTGAATATATTCAGGAAAAAACGCATACGCCCTTTTTGGCCAACCGCATCATTGTCCACGTTCTGGCGCTTTTCATGTGCTATCGGGGCCATTCCGATGTACCCGTTGACATCCGTTTCCTGCAGTTCTGCCTTGCGTTCAGCGCCTCTTCGTAGCCTGCCCTCAATATATTTTGGGGCGATAGTTATCGTTTAGAACTCTGCAGGTTTGGGAAGTGCAGGGCCCCTGAGCTCCATTTCCCAAGTCGCTTTTTTGTGAGTGGGACGCAACACGGCTGGATGGCTTCACGCCCTATTGTCGATCCGCGGTTGCAGGCTGAACCGCTGGTGAATTCTTCTTCGTGATGGGAAATGAGAGTGACATGTGCCCGACCAAACACCTCCAGCGAGTCTCTCATTGGTTCCCCCTCTTGCAGTTCATCCTGCGGACAAATTGCAGACGGTACGAAAGAGGCATGGAAAGGCGCCGAGTCTCCAAGTGGGGAGATTGTTAGTAAGGGGGCCTGAATGGAGAACACGAGCACCAGGAGAGGAAAACTGAGGTGAGTTTCAGAAAGCTTTCCCGATCCCACGGTGTAGCATCCGCTGGGTTTCCAATGAGTGCTTTCGCTGTCGGAAGATTGCGTTGAACCTGGAGAGTTGGGAGCCATGGAATGGGGAGCACGCAGGATTCCTTTCAAGGGTCTGCATTTGCTTTCCCAACCTCACCAATCGTCTCAGCCCCAAGAGTGTCCAGCCTTATGTCTTCTGCCGCTGGGGCTGTAGATGTGGTCAATCCTGGTTGCATGCCAGTCCCTGAACGCATTTTGGAAGAATTTCTCTCTGTTTTGCCCTGCTTGTTTCTTCTTTGTGTTGGAAACGTATCCTCAGAATGGGTCTGAGCTGATTTTCCCTGCTGGTTTTAGGCCGCTTTACACACCCTTGATGCACTTACACAGAGATATCAAGACTTAGCTTTTAAGATGCTTACTAGTCGGATAGATACTTGTGCGATGAACAGGGTCTGGTGAGTCCAGTTGATTGAGCAAGGAGTAGGTCGTGTCCATTCCATATTCGGTTTTCGGAAGGGTATCTGTGCTCATTTCAAACTCGAGTTTTATGCGTCACCGCACCTCACCTTTCCCCTGAAGCAGGCATAAGTGTGTTTTCTAAAAGCGTGACTCTGTTCTGTTTGGGGATTCCGTTCATGGGGAGCGATTTTTACATTCCCTCGATAAGTGATATCATAAGTTTCTTTTTTTGTGGGACTTATTTCACTGAGGATGATCGTACCTAAATCCACTCAGGATGCTGCTACCAGCCTCATGACGTGGATTTCATGGCTGAGTGACACTCCATTGGACCTACGTAGCACCACTTGTCCACTTGTCCACTTGTCTTTGTCCACTTGTCCACTCGTCTTTGTCCACTTGGCTCTTTCCTGGGATATGAAACGTGTACCGGAGTGGAGGTTCTTGTCAAGACAGCAGCCCTCAACTTTGGGGTCCCTGTGTCTGGTTGATTTTTTCATTTTCCCAAGGTCAACGCCCATGTGTGGAAGTGCCCTATGCTCTGTGGTTCTGTGTTTTACATGGTTTGGGAAAGAGGATACACTTGTGAAGATTGGCTGTTGGCCATTGACATCCCGCCCATCAGCTTAACAAGGCTCCCTTGACTCCGTGGGCTGTCCTGCCTTTCTGGTTTTTAGACTTTTTTCGCCTGGCCCTTTTGCCCCGGGGGGGGGGGCGAGAGATTTCTTTGTAGTGCTGATTTGCTCTCCCAGGTTGCTTGGTTGGCCAAAAAGGGCGTATGCGTTTTTTCCTGAATATATTCAGGAAAAAACGCATACGCCCTTTTTGGCCAACCGCATCATTGTCCACGTTCTGGCGCTTTTCATGTGCTATCGGGGCCATTCCGATGTACCCGTTGACATCCGTTTCCTGCAGTTCTGCCTTGCGTTCAGCGCCTCTTCGTAGCCTGACCTCAATATATTTTGGGGCGATAGTTATCGTTTAGAACTCTGCAGGTTTGGGAAGTGCAGGGCCCCTGAGCTCCATTTCCCAAGTCGCTTTTTTGTGAGTGGGACGCAACACGGCTGGATGGCTTCACGCCCTATTGTCGATCCGCGGTTGCAGGCTGAACCGCTGGTGAATTCTTCTTCGTGATGGGAAATGAGAGTGACATGTGCCCGACCAAACACCTCCAGCGAGTCTCTCATTGGTTCCCCCTCTTGCAGTTCATCCTGCGGACAAATTGCAGACGGTACGAAAGAGGCATGGAAAGGCGCCGAGTCTCCAAGTGGGGAGATTGTTAGTAAGGGGGCCTGAATGGAGAACACGAGCACCAGGAGAGGAAAACTGAGGTGAGTTTCAGAAAGCTTTCCCGATCCCACGGTGTAGCATCCGCTGGGTTTCCAATGAGTGCTTTCGCTGTCGGAAGATTGCGTTGAACCTGGAGAGTTGGGAGCCATGGAATGGGGAGCACGCAGGATTCCTTTCAAGGGTCTGCATTTGCTTTCCCAACCTCACCAATCGTCTCAGCCCCAAGAGTGTCCAGCCTTATGTCTTCTGCCGCTGGGGCTGTAGATGTGGTCAATCCTGGTTGCATGCCAGTCCCTGAACGCATTTTCGAAGAATTTCTCTCTGTTTTGCCCTGCTTGTTTCTTCTTTGTGTTGGAAACGTATCCTCAGAATGGGTCTGAGCTGATTTTCCCTGCTGGTTTTAGGCCGCTTGACACACACTTGATGCACTTACACAGAGATATCAAGACTTAGCTTTTAAGATGCTTACTAGTCGGATAGATACTTGTGCGATGAACAGGGTCTGGTGAGTCCAGTTGATTGAGCAAGGAGTAGGTCGTGTCCATTCCATATTCGGTTTTCGGAAGGGTATCTGTGCTCATTTCAAACTCGAGTTTTATGCGTCACCGCACCTCACCTTTCCCCTGAAGCAGGCATAAGTGTGTTTTCTAAAAGCGTGACTCTGTTCTGTTTGGGGATTCCGTTCATGGGGAGCGATTTTTACATTCCCTCGATAAGTGATATCATAAGTTTCTTTTTTTGTGGGACTTATTTCACTGAGGATGATCGTACCTAAATCCACTCAGGATGCTGCTACCAGCCTCATGACGTGGATTTCATGGCTGAGTGACACTCCATTGGACCTACGTAGCACCACTTGTCCACTTGTCCACTTGTCTTTGTCCACTTGTCCACTCGTCTTTGTCCACTTGGCTCTTTCCTGGGATATGAAACGTGTACCGGAGTGGAGGTTCTTGTCAAGACAGCAGCCCTCAACTTTGGGGTCCCTGTGTCTGGTTGATTTTTTCATTTTCCCAAGGTCAACGCCCATGTGTGGAAGTGCCCTATGCTCTGTGGTTCTGTGTTTTACATGGTTTGGGAAAGAGGATACACTTGTGAAGATTGGCTGTTGGCCATTGACATCCCGCCCATCAGCTTAACAAGGCTCCCTTGACTCCGTGGGCTGTCCTGCCTTTCTGGTTTTTAGACTTTTTTCGCCTGGCCCTTTTGCCCCGGGGGGGGGGGCGAGAGATTTCTTTGTAGTGCTGATTTGCTCTCCCAGGTTGCTTGGTTGGCCAAAAAGGGCGTATGCGTTTTTTCCTGAATATATTCAGGAAAAAACGCATACGCCCTTTTTGGCCAACCGCATCATTGTCCACGTTCTGGCGCTTTTCATGTGCTATGGGGGCCATTCCGATGTACCCGTTGACATCCGTTTCCTGCAGTTCTGCCTTGCGTTCAGCGCCTCTTCGTAGCCTGACCTCAATATATTTTGGGGCGATAGTTATCGTTTAGAACTCTGCAGGTTTGGGAAGTGCAGGGCCCCTGAGCTCCATTTCCCAAGTCGCTTTTTTGTGAGTGGGACGCAACACGGCTGGATGGCTTCACGCCCTATTGTCGATCCGCGGTTGCAGGCTGAACCGCTGGTGAATTCTTCTTCGTGATGGGAAATGAGAGTGACATGTGCCCGACCAAACACCTCCAGCGAGTCTCTCATTGGTTCCCCCTCTTGCAGTTCATCCTGCGGACAAATTGCAGACGGTACGAAAGAGGCATGGAAAGGCGCCGAGTCTCCAAGTGGGGAGATTGTTAGTAAGGGGGCCTGAATGGAGAACACGAGCACCAGGAGAGGAAAACTGAGGTGAGTTTCAGAAAGCTTTCCCGATCCCACGGTGTAGCATCCGCTGGGTTTCCAATGAGTGCTTTCGCTGTCGGAAGATTGCGTTGAACCTGGAGAGTTGGGAGCCATGGAATGGGGAGCACGCAGGATTCCTTTCAAGGGTCTGCATTTGCTTTCCCAACCTCACCAATCGTCTCAGCCCCAAGAGTGTCCAGCCTTATGTCTTCTGCCGCTGGGGCTGTAGATGTGGTCAATCCTGGTTGCATGCCAGTCCCTGAACGCATTTTGGAAGAATTTCTCTCTGTTTTGCCCTGCTTGTTTCCTCTTTGTGTTGGAAATGTATCCTCAGAATGGGTCTGAGCTGATTTTCCCTGCTGGTTTTAGGCCGCTTTACACACCCTTGATGCACTTACACAGAGATATCAAGACTTAGCTTTTAAGATGCTTACTAGTCGGATAGATACTTGTGCGATGAACAGGGTCTGGTGAGTCCAGTTGATTGAGCAAGGAGTAGGTCGTGTCCATTCCATATTCGGTTTTCGGAAGGGTATCTGTGCTCATTTCAAACTCGAGTTTTATGCGTCACCGCACCTCACCTTTCCCCTGAAGCAGGCATAAGTGTGTTTTCTAAAAGCGTGACTCTGTTCTGTTTGGGGATTCTGTTCATGGGGAGCGATTTTTACATTCCCTCGATAAGTGATATCATAAGTTTCTTTTTTTGTGGGACTTATTTCACTGAGGATGATCGTACCTAAATCCACTCAGGATGCTGCTACCAGCCTCATGACGTGGATTTCATGGCTGAGTGACACTCCATTGGACCTACGTAGCACCACTTGTCCACTTGTCCACTTGTCTTTGTCCACTTGTCCACTCGTCTTTGTCCACTTGGCTCTTTCCTGGGATATGAAACATGTACCGGAGTGGAGGTTCTTGTCAAGACAGCAGCCCTCAACTTTGGGGTCCCTGTGTCTGGTTGATTTTTTCATTTTCCCAAGGTCAACGCCCATGTGTGGACGTGCCCTATGCTCTGTGGTTCTGTGTTTTACATGGTTTGGGAAAGAGGATACACTTGTGAAGATTGGCTGTTGGCCATTGACATCCCGCCCATCAGCTTAACAAGGCTCCCTTGACTCCGTGGGCTGTCCTGCCTTTCTGGTTTTTAGACTTTTTTCGCCTGGCCCTTTTGCCCCGGGGGGGGGGGGCGAGAGATTTCTTTGTAGTGCTGATTTGCTCTCCCAGGTTGCTTGGTTGGCCAAAAAGGGCGTATGCGTTTTTTCCTGAATATATTCAGGAAAAAACGCATACGCCCTTTTTGGCCAACCGCATCATTGTCCACGTTCTGGCGCTTTTCATGTGCTATCGGGGCCATTCCGATGTACCCGTTGACATCCGTTTCCTGCAGTTCTGCCTTGCGTTCAGCGCCTCTTCGTAGCCTGACCTCAATATATTTTGGGGCGATAGTTATCGTTTAGAACTCTGCAGGTTTGGGAAGTGCAGGGCCCCTGAGCTCCATTTCCCAAGTCGCTTTTTTGTGAGTGGGACGCAACACGGCTGGATGGCTTCACGCCCTATTGTCGATCCGCGGTTGCAGGCTGAACCGCTGGTGAATTCTTCTTCGTGATGGGAAATGAGAGTGACATGTGCCCGACCAAACACCTCCAGCGAGTCTCTCATTGGTTCCCCCTCTTGCAGTTCATCCTGCGGACAAATTGCAGACGGTACGAAAGAGGCATGGAAAGGCGCCGAGTCTCCAAGTGGGGAGATTGTTAGTAAGGGGGCCTGAATGGAGAACACGAGCACCAGGAGAGGAAAACTGAGGTGAGTTTCAGAAAGCTTTCCCGATCCCACGGTGTAGCATCCGCTGGGTTTCCAATGAGTGCTTTCGCTGTCGGAAGATTGCGTTGAACCTGGAGAGTTGGGACCCATGGAATGGGGAGCACGCAGGATTCCTTTCAAGGGTCTGCATTTGCTTTCCCAACCTCACCAATCGTCTCAGCCCCAAGAGTGTCCAGCCTTATGTCTTCTGCCGCGGGGGCTGTAGATGTGGTCAATCCTGGTTGCATGCCAGTCCCTGAACGCATTTTGGAAGAATTTCTCTCTGTTTTGCCCTGCTTGTTTCTTCTTTGTGTTGGAAACGTATCCTCAGAATGGGTCTGAGCTGATTTTCCCTGCTGGTTTTAGGCCGCTTTACACACCCTTGATGCACTTACACAGAGATATCAAGACTTAGCTTTTAAGATGCTTACTAGTCGGATAGATACTTGTGCGATGAACAGGGTCTGGTGAGTCCAGTTGATTGAGCAAGGAGTAGGTCGTGTCCATTCCATATTCGGTTTTCGGAAGGGTATCTGTGCTCATTTCAAACTCGAGTTTTATGCGTCACCGCACCTCACCTTTCCCCTGAAGCAGGCATAAGTGTGTTTTCTAAAAGCGTGACTCTGTTCTGTTTGGGGATTCTGTTCATGGGGAGCGATTTTTACATTCCCTCGATAAGTGATATCATAAGTTTCTTTTTTTGTGGGACTTATTTCACTGAGGATGATCGTACCTAAATCCACTCAGGATGCTGCTACCAGCCTCATGACGTGGATTTCATGGCTGAGTGACACTCCATTGGACCTACGTAGCACCACTTGTCCACTTGTCCACTTGTCTTTGTCCACTTGTCCACTCGTCTTTGTCCACTTGGCTCTTTCCTGGGATATGAAACGTGTACCGGAGTGGAGGTTCTTGTCAAGACAGCAGCCCTCAACTTTGGGGTCCCTGTGTCTGGTTGATTTTTTCATTTTCCCAAGGTCAACGCCCATGTGTGGAAGTGCCCTATGCTCTGTGGTTCTGTGTTTTACATGGTTTGGGAAAGAGGATACACTTGTGAAGATTGGCTGTTGGCCATTGACATCCCGCCCATCAGCTTAACAAGGCTCCCTTGACTCCGTGGGCTGTCCTGCCTTTCTGGTTTTTAGACTTTTTTCGCCTGGCCCTTTTGCCCCGGGGGGGGGGGGGCGAGAGATTTCTTTGTAGTGCTGATTTGCTCTCCCAGGTTGCTTGGTTGGCCAAAAAGGGCGTATGCGTTTTTTCCTGAATATATTCAGGAAAAAACGCATACGCCCTTTTTGGCCAACCGCATCATTGTCCACGTTCTGGCGCTTTTCATGTGCTATCGGGGCATTCCGATGTACCCGTTGACATCCGTTTCCTGCAGTTCTGCCTTGCGTTCAGCGCCTCTTCGTAGCCTGCCCTCAATATATTTTGGGGCGATAGTTATCGTTTAGAACTCTGCAGGTTTGGGAAGTGCAGGGCCCCTGAGCTCCATTTCCCAAGTCGCTTTTTTGTGAGTGGGACGCAACACGGCTGGATGGCTTCACGCCCTATTGTCGATCCGCGGTGGCAGGCTGAACCGCTGGTGAATTCTTCTTCGTGATGGGAAATGAGAGTGACATGTGCCCGACCAAACACCTCCAGCGAGTCTCTCATTGGTTCCCCCTCTTGCAGTTCATCCTGCGGACAAATTGCAGACGGTACGAAAGAGGCATGGAAAGGCGCCGAGTCTCCAAGTGGGGAGATTGTTAGTAAGGGGGCCTGAATGGAGAACACGAGCACCAGGAGAGGAAAACTGAGGTGAGTTTCAGAAAGCTTTCCCGATCCCACGGTGTAGCATCCGCTGGGTTTCCAATGAGTGCTTTCGCTGTCGGAAGATTGCGTTGAACCTGGAGAGTTGGGACCCATGGAATGGGGAGCACGCAGGATTCCTTTCAAGGGTCTGCATTTGCTTTCCCAACCTCACCAATCGTCTCAGCCCCAAGAGTGTCCAGCCTTATGTCTTCTGCCGCGGGGGCTGTAGATGTGGTCAATCCTGGTTGCATGCCAGTCCCTGAACGCATTTTGGAAGAATTTCTCTCTGTTTTGCCCTGCTTGTTTCTTCTTTGTGTTGGAAATGTATCCTCAGAATGGGTCTGAGCTGATTTTCCCTGCTGGTTTTAGGCCGCTTTACACACACTTGATGCACTTACACAGAGATATCAAGACTTAGCTTTTAAGATGCTTACTAGTCGGATAGATACTTGTGCAATGAACAGGGTCTGGTGAGTCCAGTTGATTGAGCAAGGAGTAGGTCGTGTCCATTCCATATTCGGTTTTCGGAAGGGTATCTGTGCTCATTTCAAACTCGAGTTTTATGCGTCACCGCACCTCACCTTTCCCCTGAAGCAGGCATAAGTGTGTTTTCTAAAAGCGTGACTCTGTTCTGTTTGGGGATTCCGTTCATGGGGAGCGATTTTTACATTCCCTCGATAAGTGATATCATAAGTTTCTTTTTTTGTGGGACTTATTTCACTGAGGATGATCGTACCTAAATCCACTCAGGATGCTGCTACCAGCCTCATGACGTGGATTTCATGGCTGAGTGACACTCCATTGGACCTACGTAGCACCACTTGTCCACTTGTCCACTTGTCTTTGTCCACTTGTCCACTCGTCTTTGTCCACTTGGCTCTTTCCTGGGATGTGAAACGTGTACCGGAGTGGAGGTTCTTGTCAAGACAGCAGCCCTCAACTTTGGGGTCCCTGTGTCTGGTTGATTTTTTCATTTTCCCAAGGTCAACGCCCATGTGTGGAAGTGCACTATGCTCTGTGGTTCTGTGTTTTACATGGTTTGGGAAAGAGGATACACTTGTGAAGATTGGCTGTTGGCCATTGACATCCCGCCCATCAGCTTAACAAGGCTCCCTTGACTCCGTGGGTTGTCCTGCCTTTCTGGTTTTTAGACTTTTTTCGCCTGGCCCTTTTGCCCCGGGGGGGGGGGCGAGAAATTTCTTTGTAGTGCTGATTTGCTCTCCCAGGTTGCTTGGTTGGCCAAAAAGGGCATATGCGTTTTTTCCTGAATATATTCAGGAAAAAACGCATACGCCCTTTTTGGCCAACCGCATCATTGTCCACGTTCTGGCGCTTTTCATGTGCTATCGGGGCCATTCCGATGTACCCGTTGACATCCGTTTCCTGCAGTTCTGCCTTGCGTTCAGCGCCTCTTCGTAGCCTGACCTCAATATATTTTGGGGCGATAGTTATCGTTTAGAACTCTGCAGGTTTGGGAAGTGCAGGGCCCCTGAGCTCCATTTCCCAAGTCGCTTTTTTGTGAGTGGGACGCAACACGGCTGGATGGCTTCACGCCCTATTGTCGATCCGGGGTGGCAGGCTGAACCGCTGGTGAATTCTTCTTCGTGATGGGAAATGAGAGTGACATGTGCCCGACCAAACACCTCCAGCGAGTCTCTCATTGGTTCCCCCTCTTGCAGTTCATCCTGCGGACAAATTGCAGACGGTACGAAAGAGGCATGGAAAGGCGCCGAGTCTCCAAGTGGGGAGATTGTTAGTAAGGGGGCCTGAATGGAGAACACGAGCACCAGGAGATGAAAACTGAGGTGAGTTTCAGAAAGCTTTCCCGATCCCACGGTGTAGCATCCGCTGGGTTTCCAATGAGTGCTTTCGCTGTCGGAAGATTGCGTTGAACCTGGAGAGTTGGGACCCATGGAATGGGGAGCACGCAGGATTCCTTTCAAGGGTCTGCATTTGCTTTCCCAACCTCACCAATCGTCTCAGCCCCAAGAGTGTCCAGCCTTATGTCTTCTGCCGCTGGGGCTGTAGATGTGGTCAATCCTGGTTGCATGCCAGTCCCTGAACGCATTTTGGAAGAATTTCTCTCTGTTTTGCCCTGCTTGTTTCTTCTTTGTGTTGGAAATGTATCCTCAGAATGGGTCTGAGCTGATTTTCCCTGCTTGTTTTAGGCCGCTTTACACACACTTGATGCACTTACACAGAGATATCAAGACTTAGCTTTTAAGATGCTTACTAGTCGGATAGATACTTGTGCGATGAACAGGGTCTGGTGAGTCCAGTTGATTGAGCAAGGAGTAGGTCGTGTCCATTCCATATTCGGTTTTCGGAAGGGTATCTGTGCTCATTTCAAACTCGAGTTTTATGCGTCACCGCACCTCACCTTTCCCCTGAAGCAGGCATAAGTGTGTTTTCTAAAAGCGTGACTCTGTTCTGTTTGGGGATTCCGTTCATGGGGAGCGATTTTTACATTCCCTCGATAAGTGATATCATAAGTTTCTTTTTTTGTGGGACTTATTTCACTGAGGATGATCGTACCTAAATCCACTCAGGATGCTGCTACCAGCCTCATGACGTGGATTTCATGGCTGAGTGACACTCCATTGGACCTACGTAGCACCACTTGTCCACTTGTCCACTTGTCTTTGTCCACTTGTCCACTCGTCTTTGTCCACTTGGCTCTTTCCTGGGATATGAAACGTGTACCGGAGTGGAGGTTCTTGTCAAGACAGCAGCCCTCAACTTTGGGGTCCCTGTGTCTGGTTGATTTTTTCATTTTCCCAAGGTCAACGCCCATGTGTGGAAGTGCCCTATGCTCTGTGGTTCTGTGTTTTACATGGTTTGGGAAAGAGGATACACTTGTGAAGATTGGCTGTTGGCCATTGACATCCCGCCCATCAGCTTAACAAGGCTCCCTTGACTCCGTGGGCTGTCCTGCCTTTCTGGTTTTTAGACTTTTTTCGCCTGGCCCTTTTGCCCCGGGGGGGGGGCGAGAGATTTCTTTGTAGTGCTGATTTGCTCTCCCAGGTTGCTTGGTTGGCCAAAAAGGGCGTATGCGTTTTTTCCTGAATATATTCAGGAAAAAACGCATACGCCCTTTTTGGCCAACCGCATCATTGTCCACGTTCTGGCGCTTTTCATGTGCTATCGGGGCCATTCCGATGTACCCGTTGACATCCGTTTCCTGCAGTTCTGCCTTGCGTTCAGCGCCTCTTCGTAGCCTGCCCACAATATACTTGGGGCGATAGTTATCGTTTAGAACTCTGCAGGTTTGGGAAGTGCAGGGCCCCTGAGCTCCATTTCCCAAGTCGCTTTTTTGTGAGTGGGACGCAACACGGCTGGATGGCTTCACGCCCTATTGTCGATCCGCGGTTGCAGGCTGAACCGCTGGTGAATTCTTCTTCGTGATGGGAAATGAGAGTGACATGTGCCCGACCAAACACCTCCAGCGAGTCTCTCATTGGTTCCCCCTCTTGCAGTTCATCCTGCGGACAAATTGCAGACGGTACGAAAGAGGCATGGAAAGGCGCCGAGTCTCCAAGTGGGGAGATTGTTAGTAAGGGGGCCTGAATGGAGAACACGAGCACCAGGAGAGGAAAACTGAGGTGAGTTTCAGAAAGCTTTCCCGATCCCACGGTGTAGCATCCGCTGGGTTTCCAATGAGTGCTTTCGCTGTCGGAAGATTGCGTTGAACCTGGAGAGTTGGGACCCATGGAATGGGGAGCACGCAGGATTCCTTTCAAGGGTCTGCATTTGCTTTCCCAACCTCACCAATCGTCTCAGCCCCAAGAGTGTCCAGCCTTATGTCTTCTGCCGCTGGGGCTGTAGATGTGGTCAATCCTGGTTGCATGCCAGTCCCTGAACGCATTTTGGAAGAATTTCTCTCTGTTTTGCCCTGCTTGTTTCTTCTTTGTGTTGGAAATGTATCCTCAGAATGGGTCTGAGCTGATTTTCCCTGCTGGTTTTAGGCCGCTTTACACACCCTTGATGCACTTACACAGAGATATCAAGACTTAGCTTTTAAGATGCTTACTAGTCGGATAGATACTTGTGCGATGAACAGGGTCTGGTGAGTCCAGTTGATTGAGCAAGGAGTAGGTCGTGTCCATTCCATATTCGGTTTTCGGAAGGGTATCTGTGCTCATTTCAAACTCGAGTTTTATGCGTCACCCCACCTCACCTTTCCCCTGAAGCAGGCATAAGTGTGTTTTCTAAAAGCGTGACTCTGTTCTGTTTGGGGATTCCGTTCATGGGGAGCGATTTTTACATTCCCTCGATAAGTGATATCATAAGTTTCTTTTTTTGTGGGACTTATTTCACTGAGGATGATCGTACCTAAATCCACTCAGGATGCTGCTACCAGCCTCATGACGTGGATTTCATGGCTGAGTGACACTCCATTGGACCTACGTAGCACCACTTGTCCACTTGTCCACTTGTCTTTGTCCACTTGTCCACTCGTCTTTGTCCACTTGGCTCTTTCCTGGGATATGAAACGTGTACCGGAGTGGAGGTTCTTGTCAAGACAGCAGCCCTCAACTTTGGGGTCCCTGTGTCTGGTTGATTTTTTCATTTTCCCAAGGTCAACGCCCATGTGTGGAAGTGCCCTATGCTCTGTGGTTCTGTGTTTTACATGGTTTGGGAAAGAGGATACACTTGTGAAGATTGGCTGTTGGCCATTGACATCCCGCCCATCAGCTTAACAAGGCTCCCTTGACTCCGTGGGCTGTCCTGCCTTTCTGGTTTTTAGACTTTTTTCGCCTGGCCCTTTTGCCCCGGGGGGGGGGGGGCGAGAGATTTCTTTGTAGTGCTGATTTGCTCTCCCAGGTTGCTTGGTTGGCCAAAAAGGGCGTATGCGTTTTTTCCTGAATATATTCAGGAAAAAACGCATACGCCCTTTTTGGCCAACCGCATCATTGTCCACGTTCTGGCGCTTTTCATGTGCTATGGGGGCCATTCCGATGTACCCGTTGACATCCGTTTCCTGCAGTTCTGCCTTGCGTTCAGCGCCTCTTCGTAGCCTGCGCTCAATATATTTTGGGGCGATAGTTATCGTTTAGAACTCTGCAGGTTTGGGAAGTGCAGGGCCCCTGAGCTCCATTTCCCAAGTCGCTTTTTTGTGAGTGGGACGCAACACGGCTGGATGGCTTCACGCCCTATTGTCGATCCGCGGTTGCAGGCTGAACCGCTGGTGAATTCTTCTTCGTGATGGGAAATGAGAGTGACATGTGCCCGACCAAACACCTCCAGCGAGTCTCTCATTGGTTCCCCCTCTTGCAGTTCATCCTGCGGACAAATTGCAGACGGTACGAAAGAGGCATGGAAAGGCGCCGAGTCTCCAAGTGGGGAGATTGTTAGTAAGGGGGCCTGAATGGAGAACACGAGCACCAGGAGAGGAAAACTGAGGTGAGTTTCAGAAAGCTTTCCCGATCCCACGGTGTAGCATCCGCTGGGTTTCCAATGAGTGCTTTCGCTGTCGGAAGATTGCGTTGAACCTGGAGAGTTGGGACCCATGGAATGGGGAGCACGCAGGATTCCTTTCAAGGGTCTGCATTTGCTTTCCCAACCTCACCAATCGTCTCAGCCCCAAGAGTGTCCAGCCTTATGTCTTCTGCCGCTGGGGCTGTAGATGTGGTCAATCCTGGTTGCATGCCAGTCCCTGAACGCATTTTGGAAGAATTTCTCTCTGTTTTGCCCTGCTTGTTTCTTCTTTGTGTTGGAAACGTATCCTCAGAATGGGTCTGAGCTGATTTTCCCTGCTGGTTTTAGGCCGCTTTACACACCCTTGATGCACTTACACAGAGATATCAAGACTTAGCTTTTAAGATGCTTACTAGTCGGATAGATACTTGTGCGATGAACAGGGTCTGGTGAGTCCAGTTGATTGAGCAAGGAGTAGGTCGTGTCCATTCCATATTCGGTTTTCGGAAGGGTATCTGTGCTCATTTCAAACTCGAGTTTTATGCGTCACCGCACCTCACCTTTCCCCTGAAGCAGGCATAAGTGTGTTTTCTAAAAGCGTGACTCTGTTCTGTTTGGGGATTCCGTTCATGGGGAGCGATTTTTACATTCCCTCGATAAGTGATATCATAAGTTTCTTTTTTTGTGGGACTTATTTCACTGAGGATGATCGTACCTAAATCCACTCAGGATGCTGCTACCAGCCTCATGACGTGGATTTCATGGCTGAGTGACACTCCATTGGACCTACGTAGCACCACTTGTCCACTTGTCCACTTGTCTTTGTCCACTTGTCCACTCGTCTTTGTCCACTTGGCTCTTTCCTGGGATATGAAACGTGTACCGGAGTGGAGGTTCTTGTCAAGACAGCAGCCCTCAACTTTGGGGTCCCTGTGTCTGGTTGATTTTTTCATTTTCCCAAGGTCAACGCCCATGTGTGGAAGTGCCCTATGCTCTGTGGTTCTGTGTTTTACATGGTTTGGGAAAGAGGATACACTTGTGAAGATTGGCTGTTGGCCATTGACATCCCGCCCATCAGCTTAACAAGGCTCCCTTGACTCCGTGGGCTGTCCTGCCTTTCTGGTTTTTAGACTTTTTTCGCCTGGCCCTTTTGCCCCGGGGGGGGGGGGGCGAGAGATTTCTTTGTAGTGCTGATTTGCTCTCCCAGGTTGCTTGGTTGGCCAAAAAGGGCGTATGCGTTTTTTCCTGAATATATTCAGGAAAAAACGCATACGCCCTTTTTGGCCAACCGCATCATTGTCCACGTTCTGGCGCTTTTCATGTGCTATCGGGGCCATTCCGATGTACCCGTTGACATCCGTTTCCTGCAGTTCTGCCTTGCGTTCAGCGCCTCTTCGTAGCCTGACCTCAATATATTTTGGGGCGATAGTTATCGTTTAGAACTCTGCAGGTTTGGGAAGTGCAGGGCCCCTGAGCTCCATTTCCCAAGTCGCTTTTTTGTGAGTGGGACGCAACACGGCTGGATGGCTTCACGCCCTATTGTCGATCCGCGGTTGCAGGCTGAACCGCTGGTGAATTCTTCTTCGTGATGGGAAATGAGAGTGACATGTGCCCGACCAAACACCTCCAGCGAGTCTCTCATTGGTTCCCCCTCTTGCAGTTCATCCTGCGGACAAATTGCAGACGGTACGAAAGAGGCATGGAAAGGCGCCGAGTCTCCAAGTGGGGAGATTGTTAGTAAGGGGGCCTGAATGGAGAACACGAGCACCAGGAGAGGAAAACTGAGGTGAGTTTCAGAAAGCTTTCCCGATCCCACGGTGTAGCATCCGCTGGGTTTCCAATGAGTGCTTTCGCTGTCGGAAGATTGCGTTGAACCTGGAGAGTTGGGAGCCATGGAATGGGGAGCACGCAGGATTCCTTTCAAGGGTCTGCATTTGCTTTCCCAACCTCACCAATCGTCTCAGCCCCAAGAGTGTCCAGCCTTATGTCTTCTGCCGCTGGGGCTGTAGATGTGGTCAATCCTGGTTGCATGCCAGTCCCTGAACGCATTTTGGAAGAATTTCTCTCTGTTTTGCCCTGCTTGTTTCTTCTTTGTGTTGGAAATGTATCCTCAGAATGCGTCTGAGCTGATTTTCCCTGCTGGTTTTAGGCCGCTTTACACACACTTGATGCACTTACACAGAGATATCAAGACTTAGCTTTTAAGATGCTTACTAGTCGGATAGATACTTGTGCGATGAACAGGGTCTGGTGAGTCCAGTTGATTGAGCAAGGAGTAGGTCGTGTCCATTCCATATTCGGTTTTCGGAAGGGTATCTGTGCTCATTTCAAACTCGAGTTTTATGCGTCACCGCACCTCACCTTTCCCCTGAAGCAGGCATAAGTGTGTTTTCTAAAAGCGTGACTCTGTTCTGTTTGGGGATTCCGTTCATGGGGAGCGATTTTTACATTCCCTCGATAAGTGATATCATAAGTTTCTTTTTTTGTGGGACTTATTTCACTGAGGATGATCGTACCTAAATCCACTCAGGATGCTGCTACCAGCCTCATGACGTGGATTTCATGGCTGAGTGACACTCCATTGGACCTACGTAGCACCACTTGTCCACTTGTCCACTTGTCTTTGTCCACTTGTCCACTCGTCTTTGTCCACTTGGCTCTTTCCTGTGATATGAAACGTGTACCGGAGTGGAGGTTCTTGTCAAGACAGCAGCCCTCAACTTTGGGGTCCCTGTGTCTGGTTGATTTTTTCATTTTCCCAAGGTCAACGCCCATGTGTGGAAGTGCCCTATGCTCTGTGGTTCTGTGTTTTACATGGTTTGGGAAAGAGGATACACTTGTGAAGATTGGCTGTTGGCCATTGACATCCCGCCCATCAGCTTAACAAGGCTCCCTTGACTCCGTGGGCTGTCCTGCCTTTCTGGTTTTTAGACTTTTTTCGCCTGGCCCTTTTGCCCCGGGGGGGGGGGGGCGAGAGATTTCTTTGTAGTGCTGATTTGCTCTCCCAGGTTGCTTGGTTGGCCAAAAAGGGCGTATGCGTTTTTTCCTGAATATATTCAGGAAAAAACGCATACGCCCTTTTTGGCCAACCGCATCATTGTCCACGTTCTGGCGCTTTTCATGTGCTATCGGGGCCATTCCGATGTACCCGTTGACATCCGTTTCCTGCAGTTCTGCCTTGCGTTCAGCGCCTCTTCGTAGCCTGACCTCAATATATTTTGGGGCGATAGTTATCGTTTAGAACTCTGCAGGTTTGGGAAGTGCAGGGCCCCTGAGCTCCATTTCCCAAGTCGCTTTTTTGTGAGTGGGACGCAACACGGCTGGATGGCTTCACGCCCTATTGTCGATCCGGGGTGGCAGGCTGAACCGCTGGTGAATTCTTCTTCGTGATGGGAAATGAGAGTGACATGTGCCCGACCAAACACCTCCAGCGAGTCTCTCATTGGTTCCCCCTCTTGCAGTTCATCCTGCGGACAAATTGCAGACGGTACGAATGAGGCATGGAAAGGCGCCGAGTCTCCAAGTGGGGAGATTGTTAGTAAGGGGGCCTGAATGGAGAACACGAGCACCAGGAGAGGAAAACTGAGGTGAGTTTCAGAAAGCTTTCCCGATCCCACGGTGTAGCATCCGCTGGGTTTCCAATGAGTGCTTTCGCTGTCGGAAGATTGCGTTGAACCTGGAGAGTTGGGAGCCATGGAATGGGGAGCACGCAGGATTCCTTTCAAGGGTCTGCATTTGCTTTCCCAACCTCACCAATCGTCTCAGCCCCAAGAGTGTCCAGCCTTATGTCTTCTGCCGCGGGGGCTGTAGATGTGGTCAATCCTGGTTGCATGCCAGTCCCTGAACGCATTTTGGAAGAATTTCTCTCTGTTTTGCCCTGCTTGTTTCTTCTTTGTGTTGGAAATGTATCCTCAGAATGGGTCTGAGCTGATTTTCCCTGCTGGTTTTAGGCCGCTTTACACACACTTGATGCACTTACACAGAGATATCAAGACTTAGCTTTTAAGATGCTTACTAGTCGGATAGATACTTGTGCAATGAACAGGGTCTGGTGAGTCCAGTTGATTGAGCAAGGAGTAGGTCGTGTCCATTCCATATTCGGTTTTCGGAAGGGTATCTGTGCTCATTTCAAACTCGAGTTTTATGCGTCACCGCACCTCACCTTTCCCCTGAAGCAGGCATAAGTGTGTTTTCTAAAAGCGTGACTCTGTTCTGTTTGGGGATTCCGTTCATGGGGAGCGATTTTTACATTCCCTCGATAAGTGATATCATAAGTTTCTTTTTTTGTGGGACTTATTTCACTGAGGATGATCGTACCTAAATCCACTCAGGATGCTGCTACCAGCCTCATGACGTGGATTTCATGGCTGAGTGACACTCCATTGGACCTACGTAGCACCACTTGTCCACTTGTCCACTTGTCTTTGTCCACTTGTCCACTCGTCTTTGTCCACTTGGCTCTTTCCTGGGATATGAAACGTGTACCGGAGTGGAGGTTCTTGTCAAGACAGCAGCCCTCAACTTTGGGGTCCCTGTGTCTGGTTGATTTTTTCATTTTCCCAAGGTCAACGCCCATGTGTGGAAGTGCCCTATGCTCTGTGGTTCTGTGTTTTACATGGTTTGGGAAAGAGGATACACTTGTGAAGATTGGCTGTTGGCCATTGACATCCCGCCCATCAGCTTAACAAGGCTCCCTTGACTCCGTGGGCTGTCCTGCCTTTCTGGTTTTTAGACTTTTTTCGCCTGGCCCTTTTGCCCCGGGGGGGGGGGGCGAGAGATTTCTTTGTAGTGCTGATTTGCTCTCCCAGGTTGCTTGGTTGGCCAAAAAGGGCGTATGCGTTTTTTCCTGAATATATTCAGGAAAAAACGCATACGCCCTTTTTGGCCAACCGCATCATTGTCCACGTTCTGGCGCTTTTCATGTGCTATCGGGGCCATTCCGATGTACCCGTTGACATCCGTTTCCTGCAGTTCTGCCTTGCGTTCAGCGCCTCTTCGTAGCCTGACCTCAATATATTTTGGGGCGATAGTTATCGTTTAGAACTCTGCAGGTTTGGGAAGTGCAGGGCCCCTGAGCTCCATTTCCCAAGTCGCTTTTTTGTGAGTGGGACGCAACACGGCTGGATGGCTTCACGCCCTATTGTCGATCCGCGGTGGCAGGCTGAACCGCTGGTGAATTCTTCTTCGTGATGGGAAATGAGAGTGACATGTGCCCGACCAAACACCTCCAGCGAGTCTCTCATTGGTTCCCCCTCTTGCAGTTCATCCTGCGGACAAATTGCAGACGGTACGAAAGAGGCATGGAAAGGCGCCGAGTCTCCAAGTGGGGAGATTGTTAGTAAGGGGGCCTGAATGGAGAACACGAGCACCAGGAGAGGAAAACTGAGGTGAGTTTCAGAAAGCTTTCCCGATCCCACGGTGTAGCATCCGCTGGGTTTCCAATGAGTGCTTTCGCTGTCGGAAGATTGCGTTGAACCTGGAGAGTTGGGAGCCATGGAATGGGGAGCACGCAGGATTCCTTTCAAGGGTCTGCATTTGCTTTCCCAACCTCACCAATCGTCTCAGCCCCAAGAGTGTCCAGCCTTATGTCTTCTGCCGCGGGGGCTGTAGATGTGGTCAATCGTGGTTGCATGCCAGTCTCTGAACGCATTTTGGAAGAATTTCTCTCTGTTTTGCCCTGCTTGTTTCTTCTTTGTGTTGGAAATGTATCCTCAGAATGGGTCTGAGCTGATTTTCCCTGCTGGTTTTAGGCCGCTTTACACACACTTGATGCACTTACACAGAGATATCAAGACTTAGCTTTTAAGATGCTTACTAGTCGGATAGATACTTGTGCAATGAACAGGGTCTGGTGAGTCCAGTTGATTGAGCAAGGAGTAGGTCGTGTCCATTCCATATTCGGTTTTCGGAAGGGTATCTGTGCTCATTTCAAACTCGAGTTTTATGCGTCACCCCACCTCACCTTTCCCCTGAAGCAGGCATAAGTGTGTTTTCTAAAAGCGTGACTCTGTTCTGTTTGGGGATTCCGTTCATGGGGAGCGATTTTTACATTCCCTCGATAAGTGATATCATAAGTTTCTTTTTTTGTGGGACTTATTTCACTGAGGATGATCGTACCTAAATCCACTCAGGATGCTGCTACCAGCCTCATGACGTGGATTTCATGGCTGAGTGACACTCCATTGGACCTACGTAGCACCACTTGTCCACTTGTCCACTTGTCTTTGTCCACTTGTCCACTCGTCTTTGTCCACTTGGCTCTTTCCTGGGATATGAAACGTGTACCGGAGTGGAGGTTCTTGTCAAGACAGCAGCCCTCAACTTTGGGGTCCCTGTGTCTGGTTGATTTTTTCATTTTCCCAAGGTCAACGCCCATGTGTGGAAGTGCCCTATGCTCTGTGGTTCTGTGTTTTACATGGTTTGGGAAAGAGGATACACTTGTGAAGATTGGCTGTTGGCCATTGACATCCCGCCCATCAGCTTAACAAGGCTCCCTTGACTCCGTGGGCTGTCCTGCCTTTCTGGTTTTTAGACTTTTTTCGCCTGGCCCTTTTGCCCCGGGGGGGGGCGAGAGATTTCTTTGTAGTGCTGATTTGCTCTCCCAGGTTGCTTGGTTGGCCAAAAAGGGCGTATGCGTTTTTTCCTGAATATATTCAGGAAAAAACGCATACGCCCTTTTTGGCCAACCGCATCATTGTCCACGTTCTGGCGCTTTTCATGTGCTATCGGGGCCATTCCGATGTACCCGTTGACATCCGTTTCCTGCAGTTCTGCCTTGCGTTCAGCGCCTCTTCGTAGCCTGACCTCAATATATTTTGGGGCGATAGTTATCGTTTAGAACTCTGCAGGTTTGGGAAGTGCAGGGCCCCTGAGCTCCATTTCCCAAGTCGCTTTTTTGTGAGTGGGACGCAACACGGCTGGATGGCTTCACGCCCTATTGTCGATCCGCGGTGGCAGGCTGAACCGCTGGTGAATTCTTCTTCGTGATGGGAAATGAGAGTGACATGTGCCCGACCAAACACCTCCAGCGAGTCTCTCATTGGTTCCCCCTCTTGCAGTTCATCCTGCGGACAAATTGCAGACGGTACGAAAGAGGCATGGAAAGGCGCCGAGTCTCCAAGTGGGGAGATTGTTAGTAAGGGGGCCTGAATTGAGAACACGAGCACCAGGAGAGGAAAACTGAGGTGAGTTTCAGAAAGCTTTCCCGATCCCACGGTGTAGCATCCGCTGGGTTTCCAATGAGTGCTTTCGCTGTCGGAAGATTGCGTTGAACCTGGAGAGTTGGGAGCCATGGAATGGGGAGCACGCAGGATTCCTTTCAAGGGTCTGCATTTGCTTTCCCAACCTCACCAATCGTCTCAGCCCCAAGAGTGTCCAGCCTTATGTCTTCTGCCGCTGGGGCTGTAGATGTGGCCAATCCTGGTTGCATGCCAGTCCCTGAACGCATTTTGGAAGAATTTCTCTCTGTTTTGCCCTGCTTGTTTCTTCTTTATGTTGGAAATGTATCCTCAGAATGGGTCTGAGCTGATTTTCCCTGCTGGTTTTAGGCCGCTTTACACACACTTGATTCACTTACACAGAGATATCAAGACTTAGCTTTTAAGATGCTTACTAGTCGGATAGATACTTGTGCGATGAACAGGGTCTGGTGAGTCCAGTTGATTGAGCAAGGAGTAGGTCGTGTCCATTCCATATTCGGTTTTCGGAAGGGTATCTGTGCTCATTTCAAACTCGAGTTTTATGCGTCACCCCACCTCACCTTTCCCCTGAAGCAGGCATAAGTGTGTTTTCTAAAAGCGTGACTCTGTTCTGTTTGGGGATTCCGTTCATGGGGAGCGATTTTTACATTCCCTCGATAAGTGATATCATAAGTTTCTTTTTTTGTGGGACTTATTTCACTGAGGATGATCGTACCTAAATCCACTCAGGATGCTGCTTCCAGCCTCATGACGTGGATTTCATGGCTGAGTGACACTCCATTGGACCTACGTAGCACCACTTGTCCACTTGTCCACTTGTCTTTGTCCACTTGTCCACTCGTCTTTGTCCACTTGGCTCTTTCCTGGGATATGAAACGTGTACCGGAGTGGAGGTTCTTGTCAAGACAGCAGCCCTCAACTTTGGGGTCCCTGTGTCTGGTTGATTTTTTCATTTTCCCAAGGTCAACGCCCATGTGTGGAAGTGCCCTATGCTCTGTGGTTCTGTGTTTTACATGGTTTGGGAAAGAGGATACACTTGTGAAGATTGGCTGTTGGCCATTGACATCCCGCCCATCAGCTTAACAAGGCTCCCTTGACTCCGTGGGCTGTCCTGCCTTTCTGGTTTTTAGACTTTTTTCGCCTGGCCCTTTTGCCCCGGGGGGGGGAGAGAGATTTCTTTGTAGTGCTGATTTGCTCTCCCAGGTTGCTTGGTTGGCCAAAAAGGGCGTATGCGTTTTTTCCTGAATATATTCAGGAAAAAACGCATACGCCCTTTTTGGCCAACCGCATCATTGTCCACGTTCTGGCGCTTTTCATGTGCTATCGGGGCCATTCCGATGTACCCGTTGACATCCGTTTCCTGCAGTTCTGCCTTGCGTTCAGCGCCTCTTCGTAGCCTGACCTCAATATATTTTGGGGCGATAGTTATCGTTTAGAACTCTGCAGGTTTGGGAAGTGCAGGGCCCCTGAGCTCCATTTCCCAAGTCGCTTTTTTGTGAGTGGGACGCAACACGGCTGGATGGCTTCACGCCCTATTGTCGATCCGCGGTTGCAGGCTGAACCGCTGGTGAATTCTTCTTCGTGATGGGAAATGAGAGTGACATGTGCCCGACCAAACACCTCCAGCGAGTCTCTCATTGGTTCCCCCTCTTGCAGTTCATCCTGCGGACAAATTGCAGACGGTACGAAAGAGGCATGGAAAGGCGCCGAGTCTCCAAGTGGGGAGATTGTTAGTAAGGGGGCCTGAATGGAGAACACGAGCACCAGGAGAGGAAAACTGAGGTGAGTTTCAGAAAGCTTTCCCGATCCCACGGTGTAGCATCCGCTGGGTTTCCAATGAGTGCTTTCGCTGTCGGAAGATTGCGTTGAACCTGGAGAGTTGGGAGCCATGGAATGGGGAGCACGCAGGATTCCTTTCAAGGGTCTGCATTTGCTTTCCCAACCTCACCAATCGTCTCAGCCCCAAGAGTGTCCAGCCTTATGTCTTCTGCCGCTGGGGCTGTAGATGTGGTCAATCCTGGTTGCATGCCAGTCCCTGAACGCATTTTGGAAGAATTTCTCTCTGTTTTGCCCTGCTTGTTTCTTCTTTATGTTGGAAATGTATCCTCAGAATGGGTCTGAGCTGATTTTCCCTGCTGGTTTTAGGCCGCTTTACACACACTTGATGCACTTACACAGAGATATCAAGACTTAGCTTTTAAGATGCTTACTAGTCGGATAGATACTTGTGCGATGAACAGGGTCTGGTGAGTCCAGTTGATTGAGCAAGGAGTAGGTCGTGTCCATTCCATATTCGGTTTTCGGAAGGGTATCTGTGCTCATTTCAAACTCGAGTTTTATGCGTCACCGCACCTCACCTTTCCCCTGAAGCAGGCATAAGTGTGTTTTCTAAAAGCGTGACTCTGTTCTGTTTGGGGATTCCGTTCATGGGGAGCGATTTTTACATTCCCTCGATAAGTGATATCATAAGTTTCTTTTTTTGTGGGACTTATTTCACTGAGGATGATCGTACCTAAATCCACTCAGGATGCTGCTACCAGCCTCATGACGTGGATTTCATGGCTGAGTGACACTCCATTGGACCTACGTAGCACCACTTGTCCACTTGTCCACTTGTCTTTGTCCACTTGTCCACTCGTCTTTGTCCACTTGGCTCTTTCCTGGGATATGAAACGTGTACCGGAGTGGAGGTTCTTGTCAAGACAGCAGCCCTTAACTTTGGGGTCCCTGTGTCTGGTTGATTTTTTCATTTTCCCAAGGTCAACGCCCATGTGTGGAAGTGCCCTATGCTCTGTGGTTCTGTGTTTTACATGGTTTGGGAAAGAGGATACACTTGTGAAGATTGGCTGTTGGCCATTGACATCCCGCCCATCAGCTTAACAAGGCTCCCTTGACTCCTTGGGCTGTCCTGCCTTTCTGGTTTTTAGACTTTTTTCGCCTGGCCCTTTTGCCCCGGGGGGGGGAGCGAGAGATTTCTTTGTAGTGCTGATTTGCTCTCCCAGGTTGCTTGGTTGGCCAAAAAGGGCGTATGCGTTTTTTCCTGAATATATTCAGGAAAAAACGCATACGCCCTTTTTGGCCAACCGCATCATTGTCCACGTTCTGGCGCTTTTCATGTGCTATCGGGGCCATTCCGATGTACCCGTTGACATCCGTTTCCTGCAGTTCTGCCTTGCGTTCAGCGCCTCTTCGTAGCCTGACCTCAATATATTTTGGGGCGATAGTTATCGTTTAGAACTCTGCAGGTTTGGGAAGTGCAGGGCCCCTGAGCTCCATTTCCCAAGTCGCTTTTTTGTGAGTGGGACGCAACACGGCTGGATGGCTTCACGCCCTATTGTCGATCCGGTGGCAGGCTGAACCTCTGGTGAATTCTTCTTCGTGATGGGAAATGAGAGTGACATGTGCCCGACCAAACACCTCCAGCGAGTCTCTCATTGGTTCCCCCTCTTGCAGTTCATCCTGCGGACAAATTGCAGACGGTACGAAAGAGGCATGGAAAGGCGCCGAGTCTCCAAGTGGGGAGATTGTTAGTAAGGGGGCCTGAATGGAGAACACGAGCACCAGGAGAGGAAAACTGAGGTGAGTTTCAGAAAGCTTTCCCGATCCCACGGTGTAGCATCCGCTGGGTTTCCAATGAGTGCTTTCGCTGTCGGAAGATTGCGTTGAACCTGGAGAGTTGGGAGCCATGGAATGGGGAGCACGCAGGATTCCTTTCAAGGGTCTGCATTTGCTTTCCCAACCTCACCAATCGTCTCAGCCCCAAGATTGTCCAGCCTTATGTCTTCTGCCGCTGGGGCTGTAGATGTGGTCAATCCTGGTTGCATGCCAGTCCCTGAACGCATTTTGGAAGAATTTCTCTCTGTTTTGCCCTGCTTGTTTCTTCTTTATGTTGGAAATGTATCCTCAGAATGGGTCTGAGCTGATTTTCCCTGCTGGTTTTAGGCCGCTTTACACACACTTGATGCACTTACACAGAGATATCAAGACTTAGCTTTTAAGATGCTTACTAGTCGGATAGATACTTGTGCGATGAACAGGGTCTGGTGAGTCCAGTTGATTGAGCAAGGAGTAGGTCGTGTCCATTCCATATTCGGTTTTCGGAAGGGTATCTGTGCTCATTTCAAACTCGAGTTTTATGCGTCACCCCACCTCACCTTTCCCCTGAAGCAGGCATAAGTGTGTTTTCTAAAAGCGTGACTCTGTTCTGTTTGGGGATTCCGTTCATGGGGAGCGATTTTTACATTCCCTCGATAAGTGATATCATAAGTTTCTTTTTTTGTGGGACTTATTTCACTGAGGATGATCGTACCTAAATCCACTCAGGATGCTGCTACCAGCCTCATGACGTGGATTTCATGGCTGAGTGACACTCCATTGGACCTACGTAGCACCACTTGTCCACTTGTCCACTTGTCTTTGTCCACTTGTCCACTCGTCTTTGTCCACTTGGCTCTTTCCTGGGATATGAAACGTGTTCCGGAGTGGAGGTTCTTGTCAAGACAGCAGCCCTCAACTTTGGGGTCCCTGTGTCTGGTTGATTTTTTCATTTTCCCAAGGTCAACGCCCATGTGTGGAAGTGCCCTATGCTCTGTGGTTCTGTGTTTTACATGGTTTGGGAAAGAGGATACACTTGTGAAGATTGGCTGTTGGCCATTGACATCCCGCCCATCAGCTTAACAAGGCTCCCTTGACTCCGTGGGCTGTCCTGCCTTTCTGGTTTTTAGACTTTTTTCGCCTGGCCCTTTTGCCCCGGGGCGGGGGGGGGGGCGAGAGATTTCTTTGTAGTGCTGATTTGTTCTTCCAGGTTGCTTGGCTGGCCAAAAAGGGCGTATGCGTTTTTTCCTGAATATATTCAGGAAAAAACGCATACGCCCTTTTTGGCCAACCGCATCATTGTCCACGTTCTGGCGCTTTTCATGTGCTATCGGGGCCATTCCGATGTACCCGTTGACATCCGTTTCCTGCAGTTCTGCCTTGCGTTCAGCGCCTCTTCGTAGCCTGACCTCAATATATTTTGGGGCGATAGTTATCGTTTAGAACTCTGCAGGTTTGGGAAGTGCAGGGCCCCTGAGCTCCATTTCCCAAGTCGCTTTTTTGTGAGTGGGACGCAACACGGCTGGATGGCTTCACGCCCTATTGTCGATCCGGTGGCAGGCTGAACCGCTGGTGAATTCTTCTTCGTGATGGGAAATGAGAGTGACATGTGCCCGACCAAACACCTCCAGCGAGTCTCTCATTGGTTCCCCCTCTTGCAGTTCATCCTGCGGACAAATTGCAGACGGTACGAAAGAGGCATGGAAAGGCGCCGAGTCTCCAAGTGGGGAGATTGTTAGTAAGGGGGCCTGAATGGAGAACACGAGCACCAGGAGAGGAAAACTGAGGTGAGTTTCAGAAAGCTTTCCCGATCCCACGGTGTAGCATCCGCTGGGTTTCCAATGAGTGCTTTCGCTGTCGGAAGATTGCGTTGAACCTGGAGAGTTGGGAGCCATGGAATGGGGAGCACGCAGGATTCCTTTCAAGGGTCTGCATTTGCTTTCCCAACCTCACCAATCGTCTCAGCCCCAAGAGTGTCCAGCCTTATGTCTTCTGCCGCTGGGGCTGTAGATGTGGTCAATCCTGGTTGCATGCCAGTCCCTGAACGCATTTTGGAAGAATTTCTCTCTGTTTTGCCCTGCTTGTTTCTTCTTTGTGTTGGAAATGTATCCTCAGAATGGGTCTGAGCTGATTTTCCCTGCTGGTTTTAGGCCGCTTTACACACACTTGATGCACTTACACAGAGATATCAAGACTTAGCTTTTAAGATGCTTACTAGTCGGATAGATACTTGTGCGATGAACAGGGTCTGGTGAGTCCAGTTGATTGAGCAAGGAGTAGGTCGTGTCCATTCCATATTCGGTTTTCGGAAGGGTATCTGTGCTCATTTCAAACTCGAGTTTTATGCGTCACCGCACCTCACCTTTCCCCTGAAGCAGGCATAAGTGTGTTTTCTAAAAGCGTGACTCTGTTCTGTTTGGGGATTCCGTTCATGGGGAGCGATTTTTACATTCCCTCGATAAGTGATATCATAAGTTTCTTTTTTTGTGGGACTTATTTCACTGAGGGTGATCGTACCTAAATCCACTCAGGATGCTGCTACCAGCCTCATGACGTGGATTTCATGGCTGAGTGACACTCCATTGGACCTACGTAGCACCACTTGTCCACTTGTCCACTTGTCTTTGTCCACTTGTCCACTCGTCTTTGTCCACTTGGCTCTTTCCTGGGATATGAAACGTGTACCGGAGTGGAGGTTCTTGTCAAGACAGCAGCCCTCAACTTTGGGGTCCCTGTGTCTGGTTGATTTTTTCATTTTCCCAAGGTCAACGCCCATGTGTGGAAGTGCCCTATGCTCTGTGGTTCTGTGTTTTACATGGTTTGGGAAAGAGGATACACTTGTGAAGATTGGCTGTTGGCCATTGACATCCCGCCCATCAGCTTAACAAGGCTCCCTTGACTCCGTGGGCTGTCCTGCCTTTCTGGTTTTTAGACTTTTTTCGCCTGGCCCTTTTGCCCCGGGGGGGGGGCGAGAGATTTCTTTGTAGTGCTGATTTGCTCTCCCAGGTTGCTTGGTTGGCCAAAAAGGGCGTATGCGTTTTTTCCTGAATATATTCAGGAAAAAACGCATACGCCCTTTTTGGCCAACCGCATCATTGTCCACGTTCGGGCGCTTTTCATGTGCTATCGGGGCCATTCCGATGTACCCGTTGACATCCGTTTCCTGCAGTTCTGCCTTGCGTTCAGCGCCTCTTCGTAGCCTGACCTCAATATATTTTGGGGCGATAGTTATCGTTTAGAACTCTGCAGGTTTGGGAAGTGCAGGGCCCCTGAGCTCCATTTCCCAAGTCGCTTTTTTGTGAGTGGGACGCAACACGGCTGGATGGCTTCACGCCCTATTGTCGATCCGCGGTGGCAGGCTTAACCGCTGGTGAATTCTTCTTCGTGATGGGAAATGAGAGTGACATGTGCCCGACCAAACACCTCCAGCGAGTCTCTCATTGGTTCCCCCTCTTGCAGTTCATCCTGCGGACAAATTGCAGACGGTACGAAAGAGGCATGGAAAGGCGCCGAGTCTCCAAGTGGGGAGATTGTTAGTAAGGGGGCCTGAATGGAGAACACGAGCACCAGGAGAGGAAAACTGAGGTGAGTTTCAGAAAGCTTTCCCGATCCCACGGTGTAGCATCCGCTGGGTTTCCAATGAGTGCTTTCGCTGTCGGAAGATTGCGTTGAACCTGGAGAGTTGGGACCCATGGAATGGGGAGCACGCAGGATTCCTTTCAAGGGTCTGCATTTGCTTTCCCAACCTCACCAATCGTCTCAGCCCCAAGAGTGTCCAGCCTTATGTCTTCTGCCGCTGGGGCTGTAGATGTGGTCAATCCTGGTTGCATGCCAGTCCCTGAACGCATTTTGGAAGAATTTCTCTCTGTTTTGCCCTGCTTGTTTCTTCTTTGTGTTGGAAATGTATCCTCAGAATGGGTCTGAGCTGATTTTCCCTGCTGGTTTTAGGCCGCTTTACACACACTTGATGCACTTACACAGAGATATCAAGACTTAGCTTTTAAGATGCTTACTAGTCGGATAGATACTTGTGCGATGAACAGGGTCTGGTGAGTCCAGTTGATTGAGCAAGGAGTAGGTCGTGTCCATTCCATATTCGGTTTTCGGAAGGGTATCTGTGCTCATTTCAAACTCGAGTTTTATGCGTCACCGCACCTCACCTTTCCCCTGAAGCAGGCATAAGTGTGTTTTCTAAAAGCGTGACTCTGTTCTGTTTGGGGATTCCGTTCATGGGGAGCGATTTTTACATTCCCTCGATAAGTGATATCATAAGTTTCTTTTTTTGTGGGACTGATTTCACTGAGGATGATCGTACCTAAATCCACTCAGGATGCTGCTACCAGCCTCATGACGTGGATTTCATGGCTGAGTGACACTCCATTGGACCTACGTAGCACCACTTGTCCACTTGTCCACTTGTCTTTGTCCACTTGTCCACTCGTCTTTGTCCACTTGGCTCTTTCCTGGGATATGAAACGTGTACCGGAGTGGAGGTTCTTGTCAAGACAGCAGCCCTCAACTTTGGGGTCCCTGTGTCTGGTTGATTTTTTCATTTTCCCAAGGTCAACGCCCATGTGTGGAAGTGCCCTATGCTCTGTGGTTCTGTGTTTTACATGGTTTGGGAAAGAGGATACACTTGTGAAGATTGGCTGTTGGCCATTGACATCCCGCCCATCAGCTTAACAAGGCTCCCTTGACTCCGTGGGCTGTCCTGCCTTTCTGGTTTTTAGACTTTTTTCGCCTGGCCCTTTTGCCCCGGGGGGGGGGGGGCGAGAGATTTCTTTGTAGTGCTGATTTGCTCTTCCAGGTTGCTTGGCTGGCCAAAAAGGGCGTATGCGTTTTTTCCTGAATATATTCAGGAAAAAACGCATACGCCCTTTTTGGCCAACCGCATCATTGTCCACGTTCTGGCGCTTTTCATGTGCTATCGGGGCCATTCCGATGTACCCGTTGACATCCGTTTCCTGCAGTTCTGCCTTGCGTTCAGCGCCTCTTCGTAGCCTGACCTCAATATATTTTGGGGCGATAGTTATCGTTTAGAACTCTGCAGGTTTGGGAAGTGCAGGGCCCCTGAGCTCCATTTCCCAAGTCGCTTTTTTGTGAGTGGGACGCAACACGGCTGGATGGCTTCACGCCCTATTGTCGATCCGCGGTTGCAGGCTGAACCGCTGGTGAATTCTTCTTCGTGATGGGAAATGAGAGTGACATGTGCCCGACCAAACACCTCCAGCGAGTCTCTCATTGGTTCCCCCTCTTGCAGTTCATCCTGCGGACAAATTGCAGACGGTACGAAAGAGGCATGGAAAGGCGCCGAGTCTCCAAGTGGGGAGATTGTTAGTAAGGGGGCCTGAATGGAGAACACGAGCACCAGGAGAGGAAAACTGAGGTGAGTTTCAGAAAGCTTTCCCGATCCCACGGTGTAGCATCCGCTGGGTTTCCAATGAGTGCTTTCGCTGTCGGAAGATTGCGTTGAACCTGGAGAGTTGGGACCCATGGAATGGGGAGCACGCAGGATTCCTTTCAAGGGTCTGCATTTGCTTTCCCAACCTCACCAATCGTCTCAGCCCCAAGAGTGTCCAGCCTTATGTCTTCTGCCGCTGGGGCTGTAGATGTGGTCAATCCTGGTTGCATGCCAGTCCCTGAACGCATTTTGGAAGAATTTCTCTCTGTTTTGCCCTGCTTGTTTCTTCTTTGTGTTGGAAATGTATCCTCAGAATGGGTCTGAGCTGATTTTCCCTGCTGGTTTTAGGCCGCTTTACACACACTTGATGCACTTACACAGAGATATCAAGACTTAGCTTTTAAGATGCTTACTAGTCGGATAGATACTTGTGCGATGAACAGGGTCTGGTGAGTCCAGTTGATTGAGCAAGGAGTAGGTCGTGTCCATTCCATATTCGGTTTTCGGAAGGGTATCTGTGCTCATTTCAAACTCGAGTTTTATGCGTCACCGCACCTCACCTTTCCCCTGAAGCAGGCATAAGTGTGTTTTCTAAAAGCGTGACTCTGTTCTGTTTGGGGATTCCGTTCATGGGGAGCGATTTTTACATTCCCTCGATAAGTGATATCATAAGTTTCTTTTTTTGTGGGACTTATTTCACTGAGGATGATCGTACCTAAATCCACTCAGGATGCTGCTACCAGCCTCATGACGTGGATTTCATGGCTGAGTGACACTCCATTGGACCTACGTAGCACCACTTGTCCACTTGTCCACTTGTCTTTGTCCACTTGTCCACTCGTCTTTGTCCACTTGGCTCTTTCCTGGGATATGAAACGTGTACCGGAGTGGAGGTTCTTGTCAAGACAGCAGCCCTCAACTTTGGGGTCCCTGTGTCTGGTTGATTTTTTCATTTTCCCAAGGTCAACGCCCATGTGTGGAAGTGCCCTATGCTCTGTGGTTCTGTGTTTTACATGGTTTGGGAAAGAGGATACACTTGTGAAGATTGGCTGTTGGCCATTGACATCCCGCCCATCAGCTTAACAAGGCTCCCTTGACTCCGTGGGCTGTCCTGCCTTTCTGGTTTTTAGACTTTTTTCGCCTGGCCCTTTTGCCCCGGGGGGGGGGGGGGCGAGAGATTTCTTTGTAGTGCTGATTTGCTCTTCCAGGTTGCTTGGCTGGCCAAAAAGGGCGTATGCGTTTTTTCCTGAATATATTCAGGAAAAAACGCATACGCCCTTTTTGGCCAACCGCATCATTGTCCACGTTCTGGCGCTTTTCATGTGCTATCGGGGCCATTCCGATGTACCCGTTGACATCCGTTTCCTGCAGTTCTGCCTTGCGTTCAGCGCCTCTTCGTAGCCTGACCTCAATATATTTTGGGGCGATAGTTATCGTTTAGAACTCTGCAGGTTTGGGAAGTGCAGGGCCCCTGAGCTCCATTTCCCAAGTCGCTTTTTTGTGAGTGGGACGCAACACGGCTGGATGGCTTCACGCCCTATTGTCGATCCGCGGTTGCAGGCTGAACCGCTGGTGAATTCTTCTTCGTGATGGGAAATGAGAGTGACATGTGCCCGACCAAACACCTCCAGCGAGTCTCTCATTGGTTCCCCCTCTTGCAGTTCATCCTGCGGACAAATTGCAGACGGTACGAAAGAGGCATGGAAAGGCGCCGAGTCTCCAAGTGGGGAGATTGTTAGTAAGGGGGCCTGAATGGAGAACACGAGCACCAGGAGAGGAAAACTGAGGTGAGTTTCAGAAAGCTTTCCCGATCCCACGGTGTAGCATCCGCTGGGTTTCCAATGAGTGCTTTCGCTGTCGGAAGATTGCGTTGAACCTGGAGAGTTGGGACCCATGGAATGGGGAGCACGCAGGATTCCTTTCAAGGGTCTGCATTTGCTTTCCCAACCTCACCAATCGTCTCAGCCCCAAGAGTGTCCAGCCTTATGTCTTCTGCCGCTGGGGCTGTAGATGTGGTCAATCCTGGTTGCATGCCAGTCCCTGAACGCATTTTGGAAGAATTTCTCTCTGTTTTGCCCTGCTTGTTTCTTCTTTGTGTTGGAAATGTATCCTCAGAATGGGTCTGAGCTGATTTTCCCTGCTGGTTTTAGGCCGCTTTACACACACTTGATGCACTTACACAGAGATATCAAGACTTAGCTTTTAAGATGCTTACTAGTCGGATAGATACTTGTGCGATGAACAGGGTCTGGTGAGTCCAGTTGATTGAGCAAGGAGTAGGTCGTGTCCATTCCATATTCGGTTTTCGGAAGGGTATCTGTGCTCATTTCAAACTCGAGTTTTATGCGTCACCGCACCTCACCTTTCCCCTGAAGCAGGCATAAGTGTGTTTTCTAAAAGCGTGACTCTGTTCTGTTTGGGGATTCCGTTCATGGGGAGCGATTTTTACATTCCCTCGATAAGTGATATCATAAGTTTCTTTTTTTGTGGGACTTATTTCACTGAGGATGATCGTACCTAAATCCACTCAGGATGCTGCTACCAGCCTCATGACGTGGATTTCATGGCTGAGTGACACTCCATTGGACCTACGTAGCACCACTTGTCCACTTGTCCACTTGTCTTTGTCCACTTGTCCACTCGTCTTTGTCCACTTGGCTCTTTCCTGGGATATGAAACGTGTACCGGAGTGGAGGTTCTTGTCAAGACAGCAGCCCTCAACTTTGGGGTCCCTGTGTCTGGTTGATTTTTTCATTTTCCCAAGGTCAACGCCCATGTGTGGAAGTGCCCTATGCTCTGTGGTTCTGTGTTTTACATGGTTTGGGAAAGAGGATACACTTGTGAAGATTGGCTGTTGGCCATTGACATCCCGCCCATCAGCTTAACAAGGCTCCCTTGACTCCGTGGGCTGTCCTGCCTTTCTGGTTTTTAGACTTTTTTCGCCTGGCCCTTTTGCCCCGGGGGGGGGCGAGAGATTTCTTTGTAGTGCTGATTTGCTCTCCCAGGTTGCTTGGTTGGCCAAAAAGGGCGTATGCGTTTTTTCCTGAATATATTCAGGAAAAAACGCATACGCCCTTTTTGGCCAACTGCATCATTGTCCACGTTCTGGCGCTTTTCATGTGCTATCGGGGCCATTCCGATGTACCCGTTGACATCCGTTTCCTGCAGTTCTGCCTTGCGTTCAGCGCCTCTTCGTAGCCTGACCTCAATATATTTTGGGGCGATAGTTATCGTTTAGAACTCTGCAGGTTTGGGAAGTGCAGGGCCCCTGAGCTCCATTTCCCAAGTCGCTTTTTTGTGAGTGGGACGCAACACGGCTGGATGGCTTCACGCCCTATTGTCGATCCGGGGTGGCAGGCTGAACCTCTGGTGAATTCTTCTTCGTGATGGGAAATGAGAGTGACATGTGCCCGACCAAACACCTCCAGCGAGTCTCTCATTGGTTCCCCCTCTTGCAGTTCATCCTGCGGACAAATTGCAGACGGTACGAAAGAGGCATGGAAAGGCGCCGAGTCTCCAAGTGGGGAGATTGTTAGTAAGGGGGCCTGAATGGAGAACACGAGCACCAGGAGAGGAAAACTGAGGTGAGTTTCAGAAAGCTTTCCCGATCCCACGGTGTAGCATCCGCTGGGTTTCCAATGAGTGCTTTCGCTGTCGGAAGATTGCGTTGAACCTGGAGAGTTGGGACCCATGGAATGGGGAGCACGCAGGATTCCTTTCAAGGGTCTGCATTTGCTTTCCCAACCTCACCAATCGTCTCAGCCCCAAGAGTGTCCAGCCTTATGTCTTCTGCCGCTGGGGCTGTAGATGTGGTCAATCCTGGTTGCATGCCAGTCCCTGAACGCATTTTGGAAGAATTTCTCTCTGTTTTGCCCTGCTTGTTTCTTCTTTGTGTTGGAAATGTATCCTCAGAATGGGTCTGAGCTGATTTTTCCTGCTGGTTTTAGGCCGCTTTACACACACTTGATGCACTTACACAGAGATATCAAGACTTAGCTTTTAAGATGCTTACTAGTCGGATAGATACTTGTGCCATGAACAGGGTCTGGTGAGTCCAGTTGATTGAGCAAGGAGTAGGTCGTGTCCATTCCATATTCGGTTTTCGGAAGGGTATCTGTGCTCATTTCAAACTCGAGTTTTATGCGTCACCGCACCTCACCTTTCCCCTGAAGCAGGCATAAGTGTGTTTTCTAAAAGCGTGACTCTGTTCTGTTTGGGGATTCCGTTCATGGGGAGCGATTTTTACATTCCCTCGATAAGTGATATCATAAGTTTCTTTTTTTGTGGGACTTATTTCACTGAGGATGATCGTACCTAAATCCACTCAGGATGCTGCTACCAGCCTCATGACGTGGATTTCATGGCTGAGTGACACTCCATTGGACCTACGTAGCACCACTTGTCCACTTGTCCACTTGTCTTTGTCCACTTGTCCACTCGTCTTTGTCCACTTGGCTCTTTCCTGGGATATGAAACGTGTACCGGAGTGGAGGTTCTTGTCAAGACAGCAGCCCTCAACTTTGGGGTCCCTGTGTCTGGTTGATTTTTTCATTTTCCCAAGGTCAACGCCCATGTGTGGAAGTGCCCTATGCTCTGTGGTTCTGTGTTTTACATGGTTTGGGAAAGAGGATACACTTGTGAAGATTGGCTGTTGGCCATTGACAACCCGCCCATCAGCTTAACAAGGCTCCCTTGACTCCGTGGGCTGTCCTGCCTTTCTGGTTTTTAGACTTTTTTCGCCTGGCCCTTTTGCCCCGGGGGGGGGGGCGAGAGATTTCTTTGTAGTGCTGATTTGCTCTCCCAGGTTGCTTGGTTGGCCAAAAAGGGCGTATGCGTTTTTTCCTGAATATATTCAGGAAAAAACGCATACGCCCTTTTTGGCCAACCGCATCATTGTCCACGTTCTGGCGCTTTTCATGTGCTATCGGGGCCATTCCGATGTACCCGTTGACATCCGTTTCCTGCAGTTCTGCCTTGCGGTCAGCGCCTCTTCGTAGCCTGCCCTCAATATATTTTGGGGCGATAGTTATCGTTTAGAACTCTGCAGGTTTGGGAAGTGCAGGGCCCCTGAGCTCCATTTCCCAAGTCGCTTTTTTGTGAGTGGGACGCAACACGGCTGGATGGCTTCACGCCCTATTGTCGATCCGGGGTGGCAGGCTGAACCTCTGGTGAATTCTTCTTCGTGATGGGAAATGAGAGTGACATGTGCCCGACCAAACACCTCCAGCGAGTCTCTCATTGGTTCCCCCTCTTGCAGTTCATCCTGCGGACAAATTGCAGACGGTACGAAAGAGGCATGGAAAGGCGCCGAGTCTCCAAGTGGGGAGATTGTTAGTAAGGGGGCCTGAATGGAGAACACGAGCACCAGGAGAGGAAAACTGAGGTGAGTTTCAGAAAGCTTTCCCGATCCCACGGTGTAGCATCCGCTGGGTTTCCAATGAGTGCTTTCGCTGTCGGAAGATTGCGTTGAACCTGGAGAGTTGGGACCCATGGAATGGGGAGCACGCAGGATTCCTTTCAAGGGTCTGCATTTGCTTTCCCAACCTCACCAATCGTCTCAGCCCCAAGAGTGTCCAGCCTTATGTCTTCTGCCGCTGGGGCTGTAGATGTGGTCAATCCTGGTTGCATGCCAGTCCCTGAACGCATTTTGGAAGAATTTCTCTCTGTTTTGCCCTGCTTGTTTCTTCTTTATGTTGGAAATGTATCCTCAGAATGGGTCTGAGCTGATTTTCCCTGCTGGTTTTAGGCCGCTTTACACACACTTGATGCACTTACACAGAGATATCAAGACTTAGCTTTTAAGATGCTTACTAGTCGGATAGATACTTGTGCGATGAACAGGGTCTGGTGAGTCCAGTTGATTGAGCAAGGAGTAGGTCGTGTCCATTCCATATTCGGTTTTCGGAAGGGTATCTGTGCTCATTTCAAACTCGAGTTTTATGCGTCACCCCACCTCACCTTTCCCCTGAAGCAGGCATAAGTGTGTTTTCTAAAAGCGTGACTCTGTTCTGTTTGGGGATTCAGTGCATGGGGAGCGATTTTTACATTCCCTCGATAAGTGATATCATAAGTTTCTTTTTTTGTGGGACTTATTTCACTGAGGATGATCGTACCTAAATCCACTCAGGATGCTGCTACCAGCCTCATGACGTGGATTTCATGGCTGAGTGACACTCCATTGGACCTACGTAGCACCACTTGTCCACTTGTCCACTTGTCTTTGTCCACTTGTCCACTCGTCTTTGTCCACTTGGCTCTTTCCTGGGATATGAAACGTGTACCGGAGTGGAGGTTCTTGTCAAGACAGCAGCCCTCAACTTTGGGGTCCCTGTGTCTGGTTGATTTTTTCATTTTCCCAAGGTCAACGCCCATGTGTGGAAGTGCCCTATGCTCTGTGGTTCTGTGTTTTACATGGTTTGGGAAAGAGGATACACTTGTGAAGATTGGCTGTTGGCCATTGACATCCCGCCCATCAGCTTAACAAGGCTCCCTTGACTCCGTGGGCTGTCCTGCCTTTCTGGTTTTTAGACTTTTTTCGCCTGGCCCTTTTGCCCCGGGGGGGGGGGGCGAGAGATTTCTTTGTAGTGCTGATTTGCTCTCCCAGGTTGCTTGGTTGGCCAAAAAGGGCGTATGCGTTTTTTCCTGAATATATTCAGGAAAAAACGCATACGCCCTTTTTGGCCAACTGCATCATTGTCCACGTTCTGGCGCTTTTCATGTGCTATCGGGGCCATTCCGATGTACCCGTTGACATCCGTTTCCTGCAGTTCTGCCTTGCGTTCAGCGCCTCTTCGTAGCCTGACCTCAATATATTTTGGGGCGATAGTTATCGTTTAGAACTCTGCAGGTTTGTGAAGTGCAGTGCCCCTGAGCTCCATTTCCCAAGTCGCTTTTTTGTGAGTGGGACGCAACACGGCTGGATGGCTTCACGCCCTATTGTCGATCCGGGGTGGCAGGCTGAACCTCTGGTGAATTCTTCTTCGTGATGGGAAATGAGAGTGACATGTGCCCGACCAAACACCTCCAGCGAGTCTCTCATTGGTTCCCCCTCTTGCAGTTCATCCTGCGGACAAATTGCAGACGGTACGAAAGAGGCATGGAAAGGCGCCGAGTCTCCAAGTGGGGAGATTGTTAGTAAGGGGGCCTGAATGGAGAACACGAGCACCAGGAGAGGAAAACTGAGGTGAGTTTCAGAAAGCTTTCCCGATCCCACGGTGTAGCATCCGCTGGGTTTCCAATGAGTGCTTTCGCTGTCGGAAGATTGCGTTGAACCTGGAGAGTTGGGACCCATGGAATGGGGAGCACGCAGGATTCCTTTCAAGGGTCTGCATTTGCTTTCCCAACCTCACCAATCGTCTCAGCCCCAAGAGTGTCCAGCCTTATGTCTTCTGCCGCTGGGGCTGTAGATGTGGTCAATCCTGGTTGCATGCCAGTCCCTGAACGCATTTTGGAAGAATTTCTCTCTGTTTTGCCCTGCTTGTTTCTTCTTTATGTTGGAAATGTATCCTCAGAATGGGTCTGAGCTGATTTTCCCTGCTGGTTTTAGGCCGCTTTACACACCCTTGATACACTTACACAGAGATATCAAGACTTAGCTTTTAAGATGCTTACTAGTCGGATAGATACTTGTGCGATGAACAGGGTCTGGTGAGTCCAGTTGATTGAGCAAGGAGTAGGTCGTGTCCATTCCATATTCGGTTTTCGGAAGGGTATCTGTGCTCATTTCAAACTCGAGTTTTATGCGTCACCCCACCTCACCTTTCCCCTGAAGCAGGCATAAGTGTGTTTTCTAAAAGCGTGACTCTGTTCTGTTTGGGGATTCCGTTCATGGGGAGCGATTTTTACATTCCCTCGATAAGTGATATCATAAGTTTCTTTTTTTGTGGGACTTATTTCACTGAGGATGATCGTACCTAAATCCACTCAGGATGCTGCTACCAGCCTCATGACGTGGATTTCATGACTGAGTGACACTCCATTGGACCTACGTAGCACCACTTGTCCACTTGTCCACTTGTCATTGTCCACTTGTCCACTCGTCTTTGTCCACTTGGCTCTTTCCTGGGATATGAAACGTGTACCGGAGTGGAGGTTCTTGTCAAGACAGCAGCCCTCAACTTTGGGGTCCCTGTGTCTGGTTGATTTTTTCATTTTCCCAAGGTCAACGCCCATGTGTGGAAGTGCCCTATGCTCTGTGGTTCTGTGTTTTACATGGTTTGGGAAAGAGGATACACTTGTGAAGATTGGCTGTTGGCCATTGACAACCCGCCCATCAGCTTAACAAGGCTCCCTTGACTCCGTGGGCTGTCCTGCCTTTCTGGTTTTTAGACTTTTTTCGCCTGGCCCTTTTGCCCCGGGGGGGGGGCGAGAGATTTCTTTGTAGTGCTGATTTGCTCTCCCAGGTTGCTTGGTTGGCCAAAAAGGGCGTATGCGTTTTTTCCTGAATATATTCAGGAAAAAACGCATACGCCCTTTTTGGCCAACCGCATCATTGTCCACGTTCTGGCGCTTTTCATGTGCTATCGGGGCCATTCCGATGTACCCGTTGACATCCGTTTCCTGCAGTTCTGCCTTGCGGTCAGCGCCTCTTCGTAGCCTGCCCTCAATATATTTTGGGGCGATAGTTATCGTTTAGAACTCTGCAGGTTTGGGAAGTGCAGGGCCCCTGAGCTCCATTTCCCAAGTCGCTTTTTTGTGAGTGGGACGCAACACGGCTGGATGGCTTCACGCCCTATTGTCGATCCGGGGTGGCAGGCTGAACCTCTGGTGAATTCTTCTTCGTGATGGGAAATGAGAGTGACATGTGCCCGACCAAACACCTCCAGCGAGTCTCTCATTGGTTCCCCCTCTTGCAGTTCATCCTGCGGACAAATTGCAGACGGTACGAAAGAGGCATGGAAAGGCGCCGAGTCTCCAAGTGGGGAGATTGTTAGTAAGGGGGCCTGAATGGAGAACACGAGCACCAGGAGAGGAAAACTGAGGTGAGTTTCAGAAAGCTTTCCCGATCCCACGGTGTAGCATCCGCTGGGTTTCCAATGAGTGCTTTCGCTGTCGGAAGATTGCGTTGAACCTGGAGAGTTGGGACCCATGGAATGGGGAGCACGCAGGATTCCTTTCAAGGGTCTGCATTTGCTTTCCCAACCTCACCAATCGTCTCAGCCCCAAGAGTGTCCAGCCTTATGTCTTCTGCCGCTGGGGCTGTAGATGTGGTCAATCCTGGTTGCATGCCAGTCCCTGAACGCATTTTGGAAGAATTTCTCTCTGTTTTGCCCTGCTTGTTTCTTCTTTATGTTGGAAATGTATCCTCAGAATGGGTCTGAGCTGATTTTCCCTGCTGGTTTTAGGCCGCTTTACACACACTTGATGCACTTACACAGAGATATCAAGACTTAGCTTTTAAGATGCTTACTAGTCGGATAGATACTTGTGCGATGAACAGGGTCTGGTGAGTCCAGTTGATTGAGCAAGGAGTAGGTCGTGTCCATTCCATATTCGGTTTTCGGAAGGGTATCTGTGCTCATTTCAAACTCGAGTTTTATGCGTCACCCCACCTCACCTTTCCCCTGAAGCAGGCATAAGTGTGTTTTCTAAAAGCGTGACTCTGTTCTGTTTGGGGATTCAGTGCATGGGGAGCGATTTTTACATTCCCTCGATAAGTGATATCATAAGTTTCTTTTTTTGTGGGACTTATTTCACTGAGGATGATCGTACCTAAATCCACTCAGGATGCTGCTACCAGCCTCATGACGTGGATTTCATGGCTGAGTGACACTCCATTGGACCTACGTAGCACCACTTGTCCACTTGTCCACTTGTCTTTGTCCACTTGTCCACTCGTCTTTGTCCACTTGGCTCTTTCCTGGGATATGAAACGTGTACCGGAGTGGAGGTTCTTGTCAAGACAGCAGCCCTCAACTTTGGGGTCCCTGTGTCTGGTTGATTTTTTCATTTTCCCAAGGTCAACGCCCATGTGTGGAAGTGCCCTATGCTCTGTGGTTCTGTGTTTTACATGGTTTGGGAAAGAGGATACACTTGTGAAGATTGGCTGTTGGCCATTGACATCCCGCCCATCAGCTTAACAAGGCTCCCTTGACTCCGTGGGCTGTCCTGCCTTTCTGGTTTTTAGACTTTTTTCGCCTGGCCCTTTTGCCCCGGGGGGGGGGGGGGGCGAGAGATTTCTTTGTAGTGCTGATTTGCTCTCCCAGGTTGCTTGGTTGGCCAAAAAGGGCGTATGCGTTTTTTCCTGAATATATTCAGGAAAAAACGCATACGCCCTTTTTGGCCAACTGCATCATTGTCCACGTTCTGGCGCTTTTCATGTGCTATCGGGGCCATTCCGATGTACCCGTTGACATCCGTTTCCTGCAGTTCTGCCTTGCGTTCAGCGCCTCTTCGTAGCCTGACCTCAATATATTTTGGGGCGATAGTTATCGTTTAGAACTCTGCAGGTTTGTGAAGTGCAGTGCCCCTGAGCTCCATTTCCCAAGTCGCTTTTTTGTGAGTGGGACGCAACACGGCTGGATGGCTTCACGCCCTATTGTCGATCCGGGGTGGCAGGCTGAACCTCTGGTGAATTCTTCTTCGTGATGGGAAATGAGAGTGACATGTGCCCGACCAAACACCTCCAGCGAGTCTCTCATTGGTTCCCCCTCTTGCAGTTCATCCTGCGGACAAATTGCAGACGGTACGAAAGAGGCATGGAAAGGCGCCGAGTCTCCAAGTGGGGAGATTGTTAGTAAGGGGGCCTGAATGGAGAACACGAGCACCAGGAGAGGAAAACTGAGGTGAGTTTCAGAAAGCTTTCCCGATCCCACGGTGTAGCATCCGCTGGGTTTCCAATGAGTGCTTTCGCTGTCGGAAGATTGCGTTGAACCTGGAGAGTTGGGACCCATGGAATGGGGAGCACGCAGGATTCCTTTCAAGGGTCTGCATTTGCTTTCCCAACCTCACCAATCGTCTCAGCCCCAAGAGTGTCCAGCCTTATGTCTTCTGCCGCTGGGGCTGTAGATGTGGTCAATCCTGGTTGCATGCCAGTCCCTGAACGCATTTTGGAAGAATTTCTCTCTGTTTTGCCCTGCTTGTTTCTTCTTTATGTTGGAAATGTATCCTCAGAATGGGTCTGAGCTGATTTTCCCTGCTGGTTTTAGGCCGCTTTACACACCCTTGATACACTTACACAGAGATATCAAGACTTAGCTTTTAAGATGCTTACTAGTCGGATAGATACTTGTGCGATGAACAGGGTCTGGTGAGTCCAGTTGATTGAGCAAGGAGTAGGTCGTGTCCATTCCATATTCGGTTTTCGGAAGGGTATCTGTGCTCATTTCAAACTCGAGTTTTATGCGTCACCCCACCTCACCTTTCCCCTGAAGCAGGCATAAGTGTGTTTTCTAAAAGCGTGACTCTGTTCTGTTTGGGGATTCCGTTCATGGGGAGCGATTTTTACATTCCCTCGATAAGTGATATCATAAGTTTCTTTTTTTGTGGGACTTATTTCACTGAGGATGATCGTACCTAAATCCACTCAGGATGCTGCTACCAGCCTCATGACGTGGATTTCATGACTGAGTGACACTCCATTGGACCTACGTAGCACCACTTGTCCACTTGTCCACTTGTCATTGTCCACTTGTCCACTCGTCTTTGTCCACTTGGCTCTTTCCTGGGATATGAAACGTGTACCGGAGTGGAGGTTCTTGTCAAGACAGCAGCCCTCAACTTTGGGGTCCCTGTGTCTGGTTGATTTTTTCATTTTCCCAAGGTCAACGCCCATGTGTGGAAGTGCCCTATGCTCTGTGGTTCTGTGTTTTACATGGTTTGGGAAAGAGGATACACTTGTGAAGATTGGCTGTTGGCCATTGACATCCCGCCCATCAGCTTAACAAGGCTCCCTTGACTCCGTGGGCTGTCCTGCCTTTCTGGTTTTTAGACTTTTTTCGCCTGGCCCTTTTGCCCCGGGGGGGGCGAGAGATTTCTTTGTAGTGCTGATTTGCTCTCCCAGGTTGCTTGGTTGGCCAAAAAGGGCGTATGCGTTTTTTCCTGAATATATTCAGGAAAAAACGCATACGCCCTTTTTGGCCAACCGCATCATTGTCCACGTTCTGGCGCTTTTCATGTGCTATCGGGGCCATTCCGATGTACCCGTTGACATCCGTTTCCTGCAGTTCTGCCTTGCGTTCAGCGCCTCTTCGTAGCCTGACCTCAATATATTTTGGGGCGATAGTTATCGTTTAGAACTCTGCAGGTTTGGGAAGTGCAGGGCCCCTGAGCTCCATTTCCCAAGTCGCTTTTTTGTGAGTGGGACGCAACACGGCTGGATGGCTTCACGCCCTATTGTCGATCCGCGGTTGCAGGCTGAACCGCTGGTGAATTCTTCTTCGTGATGGGAAATGAGAGTGACATGTGCCCGACCAAACACCTCCAGCGAGTCTCTCATTGGTTCCCCCTCTTGCAGTTCATCCTGCGGACAAATTGCAGACGGTACGAAAGAGGCATGGAAAGGCGCCGAGTTTCCAAGTGGGGAGATTGTTAGTAAGGGGGCCTGAATGGAGAACACGAGCACCAGGAGAGGAAAACTGAGGTGAGTTTCAGAAAGCTTTCCCGATCCCACGGTGTAGCATCCGCTGGGTTTCCAATGAGTGCTTTCGCTGTCGGAAGATTGCGTTGAACCTGGAGAGTTGGGAGCCATGGAATGGGGAGCACGCAGGATTCCTTTCAAGGGTCTGCATTTGCTTTCCCAACCTCACCAATCGTCTCAGCCCCAAGAGTGTCCAGCCTTATGTCTTCTGCCGCTGGGGCTGTAGATGTGGTCAATCCTTGTTGCATGCCAGTCCCTGAACGCATTTTGGAAGAATTTCTCTCTGTTTTGCCCTGCTTGTTTCTTCTTTATGTTGGAAATGTATCCTCAGAATGGGTCTGAGCTGATTTTCCCTGCTGGTTTTAGGCCGCTTTACACACACTTGATGCACTTACACAGAGATATCAAGACTTAGCTTTTAAGATGCTTACTAGGCGGATAGATACTTGTGCGATGAACAGGGTCTGGTGAGTCCAGTTGATTGAGCAAGGAGTAGGTCGTGTCCATTCCATATTCGGTTTTCGGAAGGGTATCTGTGCTCATTTCAAACTCGAGTTTTATGCGTCACCCCACCTCACCTTTCCCCTGAAGCAGGCATAAGTGTGTTTTCTAAAAGCGTGACTCTGTTCTGTTTGGGGATTCCGTTCATGGGGAGCGATTTTTACATTCCCTCGATAAGTGATATCATAAGTTTCTTTTTTTGTGGGACTTATTTCACTGAGGATGATCGTACCTAAATCCACTCAGGATGCTGCTACCAGCCTCATGACGTGGATTTCATGGCTGAGTGACACTCCATTGGACCTACGTAGCACCACTTGTCCACTTGTCCACTTGTCTTTGTCCACTTGTCCACTCGTCTTTGTCCACTTGGCTCTTTCCTGGGATATGAAACGTGTACCGGAGTGGAGGTTCTTGTCAAGACAGCAGCCCTCAACTTTGGGGTCCCTGTGTCTGGTTGATTTTTTCATTTTCCCAAGGTCAACGCCCATGTGTGGAAGTGCCGTATGCTCTGTGGTTCTGTGTTTTACATGGTTTGGGAAAGAGGATACACTTGTGAAGATTGGCTGTTGGCCATTGACATCCCGCCCATCAGCTTAACAAGGCTCCCTTGACTCCGTGGGCTGTCCTGCCTTTCTGGTTTTTAGACTTTTTTCGCCTGGCCCTTTTGCCCCGGGGGGGGGCGAGAGATTTCTTTGTAGTGCTGATTTGCTCTCCCAGGTTGCTTGGTTGGCCAAAAAGGGCGTATGCGTTTTTTCCTGAATATATTCAGGAAAAAACGCATACGCCCTTTTTGGCCAACCGCATCATTGTCCACGTTCTGGCGCTTTTCATGTGCTATCGGGGCCATTCCGATGTACCCGTTGACATCCCTTTCCTGCAGTTCTGCCTTGCGTTCAGCGCCTCTTCGTAGCCTGACCTCAATATATTTTGGGGCGATAGTTATCGTTTAGAACTCTGCAGGTTTGGGAAGTGCAGGGCCCCTGAGCTCCATTTCCCAAGTCGCTTTTTTGTGAGTGGGACGCAACACGGCTGGATGGCTTCACGCCCTATTGTCGATCCGCGGTGGCAGGCTGAACCGCTGGTGAATTCTTCTTCGTGATGGGAAATGAGAGTGACATGTGCCCGACCAAACACCTCCAGCGAGTCTCTCATTGGTTCCCCCTCTTGCAGTTCATCCTGCGGACAAATTGCAGACGGTACGAAAGAGGCATGGAAAGGCGCCGAGTCTCCAAGTGGGGAGATTGTTAGTAAGGGGGCCTGAATGGAGAACACGAGCACCAGGAGAGGAAAACTGAGGTGAGTTTCAGAAAGCTTTCCCGATCCCACGGTGTAGCATCCGCTGGGTTTCCAATGAGTGCTTTCGCTGTCGGAAGATTGCGTTGAACCTGGAGAGTTGGGAGCCATGGAATGGGGAGCACGCAGGATTCCTTTCAAGGGTCTGCATTTGCTTTCCCAACCTCACCAATCGTCTCAGCCCCAAGATTGTCCAGCCTTATGTCTTCTGCCGCTGGGGCTGTAGATGTGGTCAATCCTGGTTGCATGCCAGTCCCTGAACGCATTTTGGAAGAATTTCTCTCTGTTTTGCCCTGCTTGTTTCTTCTTTGTGTTGGAAATGTATCCTCAGAATGGGTCTGAGCTGATTTTCCCTGCTGGTTTTAGGCCGCTTTACACACACTTGATGCACTTACACAGAGATATCAAGACTTAGCTTTTAAGATGCTTACTAGTCGGATAGATACTTGTGCGATGAACAGGGTCTGGTGAGTCCAGTTGATTGAGCAAGGAGTAGGTCGTGTCCATTCCATATTCGGTTTTCGGAAGGGTATCTGTGCTCATTTCAAACTCGAGTTTTATGCGTCACCGCACCTCACCTTTCCCCTGAAGCAGGCATAAGTGTGTTTTCTAAAAGCGTGACTCTGTTCTGTTTGGGGATTCCGTTCATGGGGAGCGATTTTTACATTCCCTCGATAAGTGATATCATAAGTTTCTTTTTTTGTGGGACTTATTTCACTGAGGATGATCGTACCTAAATCCACTCAGGATGCTGCTACCAGCCTCATGACGTGGATTTCATGGCTGAGTGACACTCCATTGGACCTACGTAGCACCACTTGTCCACTTGTCCACTTGTCTTTGTCCACTTGTCCACTCGTCTTTGTCCACTTGGCTCTTTCCTGGGATATGAAACGTGTACCGGAGTGGAGGTTCTTGTCAAGACAGCAGCCCTCAACTTTGGGGTCCCTGTGTCTGGTTGATTTTTTCATTTTCCCAAGGTCAACGCCCATGTGTGGAAGTGCCCTATGCTCTGTGGTTCTGTGTTTTACATGGTTTGGGAAAGAGGATACACTTGTGAAGATTGGCTGTTGGCCATTGACATCCCGCCCATCAGCTTAACAAGGCTCCCTTGACTCCGTGGGCTGTCCTGCCTTTCTGGTTTTTAGACTTTTTTCGCCTGGCCCTTTTGCCCCGGGGGGGGGGGCGAGAGATTTCTTTGTAGTGCTGATTTGCTCTTCCAGGTTGCTTGGCTGGCCAAAAAGGGCGTATGCGGTTTTTCCTGAATATATTCAGGAAAAAACGCATACGCCCTTTTTGGCCAACCGCATCATTGTCCACGTTCTGGCGCTTTTCATGTGCTATCGGGGCCATTCCGATGTACCCGTTGACATCCGTTTCCTGCAGTTCTGCCTTGCGTTCAGCTCCTCTTCGTAGCCTGACCTCAATATATTTTGGGGCGATAGTTATCGTTTAGAACTCTGCAGGTTTGGGAAGTGCAGGGCCCCTGAGCTCCATTTCCCAAGTCGCTTTTTTGTGAGTGGGACGCAACACGGCTGGATGGCTTCACGCCCTATTGTCGATCCGCGGTTGCAGGCTGAACCGCTGGTGAATTCTTCTTCGTGATGGGAAATGAGAGTGACATGTGCCCGACCAAACACCTCCAGCGAGTCTCTCATTGGTTCCCCCTCTTGCAGTTCATCCTGCGGACAAATTGCAGACGGTACGAAAGAGGCATGGAAAGGCGCCGAGTCTCCAAGTGGGGAGATTGTTAGTAAGGGGGCCTGAATGGAGAACACGAGCACCAGGAGAGGAAAACTGAGGTGAGTTTCAGAAAGCTTTCCCGATCCCACGGTGTAGCATCCGCTGGGTTTCCAATGAGTGCTTTCGCTGTCGGAAGATTGCGTTGAACCTGGAGAGTTGGGACCCATGGAATGGGGAGCACGCAGGATTCCTTTCAAGGGTCTGCATTTGCTTTCCCAACCTCACCAATCGTCTCAGCCCCAAGAGTGTCCAGCCTTATGTCTTCTGCCGCTGGGGCTGTAGATGTGGTCAATCCTGGTTGCATGCCAGTCCCTGAACGCATTTTGGAAGAATTTCTCTCTGTTTTGCCCTGCTTGTTTCTTCTTTGTGTTGGAAATGTATCCTCAGAATGGGTCTGAGCTGATTTTCCCTGCTGGTTTTAGGCCGCTTTACACACACTTGATGCACTTACACAGAGATATCAAGACTTAGCTTTTAAGATGCTTACTAGTCGGATAGATACTTGTGCGATGAACAGGGTCTGGTGAGTCCAGTTGATTGAGCAAGGAGTAGGTCGTGTCCATTCCATATTCGGTTTTCGGAAGGGTATCTGTGCTCATTTCAAACTCGAGTTTTATGCGTCACCCCACCTCACCTTTCCCCTGAAGCAGGCATAAGTGTGTTTTCTAAAAGCGTGACTCTGTTCTGTTTGGGGATTCAGTGCATGGGGAGCGATTTTTACATTCCCTCGATAAGTGATATCATAAGTTTCTTTTTTTGTGGGACTTATTTCACTGAGGATGATCGTACCTAAATCCACTCAGGATGCTGCTACCAGCCTCATGACGTGGATTTCATGGCTGAGTGACACTCCATTGGACCTACGTAGCACCACTTGTCCACTTGTCCACTTGTCTTTGTCCACTTGTCCACTCGTCTTTGTCCACTTGGCTCTTTCCTGGGATATGAAACGTGTACCGGAGTGGAGGTTCTTGTCAAGACAGCAGCCCTCAACTTTGGGGTCCCTGTGTCTGGTTGATTTTTTCATTTTCCCAAGGTCAACGCCCATGTGTGGAAGTGCCCTATGCTCTGTGGTTCTGTGTTTTACATGGTTTGGGAAAGAGGATACACTTGTGAAGATTGGCTGTTGGCCATTGACATCCCGCCCATCAGCTTAACAAGGCTCCCTTGACTCCGTGGGCTGTCCTGCCTTTCTGGTGTTTAGACTTTTTTCGCCTGGCCCTTTTGCCCCGGGGGGGGGGGCGAGAGATTTCTTTGTAGTGCTGATTTGCTCTCCCAGGTTGCTTGGTTGGCCAAAAAGGGCGTATGCGTTTTTTCCTGAATATATTCAGGAAAAAACGCATACGCCCTTTTTGGCCAACCGCATCATTGTCCACGTTCTGGCGCTTTTCATGTGCTATCGGGGCCATTCCGATGTACCCGTTGACATCCGTTTCCTGCAGTTCTGCCTTGCGTTCAGCGCCTCTTCGTAGCCTGCGCTCAATATATTTTGGGGCGAAAGTTATCGTTTAGAACTCTGCAGGTTTGGGAAGTGCAGTGCCCCTGAGCTCCATTTCCCAAGTCGCTTTTTTGTGAGTGGGACGCAACACGGCTGGATGGCTTCACGCCCTATTGTCGATCCGGGGTGGCAGGCTGAACCGCTGGTGAATTCTTCTTCGTGATGGGAAATGAGAGTGACATGTGCCCGACCAAACACCTCCAGCGAGTCTCTCATTGGTTCCCCCTCTTGCAGTTCATCCTGCGGACAAATTGCAGACGGTACGAAAGAGGCATGGAAAGGCGCCGAGTCTCCAAGTGGGGAGATTGTTAGTAAGGGGGCCTGAATGGAGAACACGAGCACCAGGAGAGGAAAACTGAGGTGAGTTTCAGAAAGCTTTCCCGATCCCACGGTGTAGCAACCGCTGGGTTTCCAATGAGTGCTTTCGCTGTCGGAAGATTGCGTTGAACCTGGAGAGTTGGGACCCATGGAATGGGGAGCACGCAGGATTCCTTTCAAGGGTCTGCATTTGCTTTCCCAACCTCACCAATCGTCTCAGCCCCAAGAGTGTCCAGCCTTATGTCTTCTGCCGCTGGGGCTGTAGATGTGGTCAATCCTGGTTGCATGCCAGTCCCTGAACGCATTTTGGAAGAATTTCTCTCTGTTTTGCCCTGCTTGTTTCTTCTTTATGTTGGAAATGTATCCTCAGAATGGGTCTGAGCTGATTTTCCCTGCTGGTTTTAGGCCGCTTTACACACACTTGATGCACTTACACAGAGATATCAAGACTTAGCTTTTAAGATGCTTACTAGTCGGATAGATACTTGTGCGATGAACAGGGTCTGGTGAGTCCAGTTGATTGAGCAAGGAGTAGGTCGTGTCCATTCCATATTCGGTTTTCGGAAGGGTATCTGTGCTCATTTCAAACTCGAGTTTTATGCGTCACCCCACCTCACCTTTCCCCTGAAGCAGGCATAAGTGTGTTTTCTAAAAGCGTGACTCTGTTCTGTTTGGGGATTCAGTGCATGGGGAGCGATTTTTACATTCCCTCGATAAGTGATATCATAAGTTTCTTTTTTTGTGGGACTTATTTCACTGAGGATGATCGTACCTAAATCCACTCAGGATGCTGCTACCAGCCTCATGACGTGGATTTCATGGCTGAGTGACACTCCATTGGACCTACGTAGCACCACTTGTCCACTTGTCCACTTGTCTTTGTCCACTTGTCCACTCGTCTTTGTCCACTTGGCTCTTTCCTGGGATATGAAACGTGTACCGGAGTGGAGGTTCTTGTCAAGACAGCAGCCCTCAACTTTGGGGTCCCTGTGTCTGGTTGATTTTTTCATTTTCCCAAGGTCAACGCCCATGTGTGGAAGTGCCCTATGCTCTGTGGTTCTGTGTTTTACATGGTTTGGGAAAGAGGATACACTTGTGAAGATTGGCTGTTGGCCATTGACATCCCGCCCATCAGCTTAACAAGGCTCCCTTGACTCCGTGGGCTGTCCTGTCTTTCTGGTTTTTAGACTTTTTTCGCCTGGCCCTTTTGCCCCGGGGTGGGGGGCGAGAGATTTCTTTGTAGTGCTGATTTGCTCTCCCAGGTTGCTTGGTTGGCCAAAAAGGGCGTATGCGTTTTTTCCTGAATATATTCAGGAAAAAACGCATACGCCCTTTTTGGCCAACCGCATCATTGTCCACGTTCTGGCGCTTTTCATGTGCTATCGGGGCCATTCCGATGTACCCGTTGACATCCCTTTCCTGCAGTTCTGCCTTGCGTTCAGCGCCTCTTCGTAGCCTGACCTCAATATATTTTGGGGCGATAGTTATCGTTTAGAACTCTGCAGGTTTGTGAAGTGCAGTGCCCCTGAGCTCCATTTCCCAAGTCGCTTTTTTGTGAGTGGGACGCAACACGGCTGGATGGCTTCACGCCCTATTGTCGATCCGGGGTGGCAGGCTGAACCTCTGGTGAATTCTTCTTCGTGATGGGAAATGAGAGTGACATGTGCCCGACCAAACACCTCCAGCGAGTCTCTCATTGGTTCCCCCTCTTGCAGTTCATCCTGCGGACAAATTGCAGACGGTACGAAAGAGGCATGGAAAGGCGCCGAGTCTCCAAGTGGGGAGATTGTTAGTAAGGGGGCCTGAATGGAGAACACGAGCACCAGGAGAGGAAAACTGAGGTGAGTTTCAGAAAGCTTTCCCGATCCCACGGTGTAGCATCCGCTGGGTTTCCAATGAGTGCTTTCGCTGTCGGAAGATTGCGTTGAACCTGGAGAGTTGGGAGCCATGGAATGGGGAGCACGCAGGATTCCTTTCAAGGGTCTGCATTTGCTTTCCCAACCTCACCAATCGTCTCAGCCCCAAGAGTGTCCAGCCTTATGTCTTCTGCCGCTGGGGCTGTAGATGTGGTCAATCCTGGTTGCATGCCAGTCCCTGAACGCATTTTGGAAGAATTTCTCTCTGTTTTGCCCTGCTTGTTTCTTCTTTGTGTTGGAAATGTATCCTCAGAATGGGTCTGAGCTGATTTTCCCTGCTGGTTTTAGGCCGCTTTACACACACTTGATGCACTTACACAGAGATATCAAGACTTAGCTTTTAAGATGCTTACTAGTCGGATAGATACTTGTGCGATGAACAGGGTCTGGTGAGTCCAGTTGATTGAGCAAGGAGTAGGTCGTGTCCATTCCATATTCGGTTTTCGGAAGGGTATCTGTGCTCATTTCAAACTCGAGTTTTATGCGTCACCCCACCTCACCTTTCCCCTGAAGCAGGCATTAGTGTGTTTTCTAAAAGCGTGACTCTGTTCTGTTTGGGGATTCAGTGCATGGGGAGCGATTTTTACATTCCCTCGATAAGTGATATCATAAGTTTCTTTTTTTGTGGGACTTATTTCACGGAGGATGATCGTACCTAAATCCACTCAGGATGCTGCTACCAGCCTCATGACGTGGATTTCATGGCTGAGTGACACTCCATTGGACCTACGTAGCACCACTTGTCCACTTGTCCACTTGTCTTTGTCCACTTGTCCACTCGTCTTTGTCCACTTGGCTCTTTCCTGGGATATGAAACGTGTACCGGAGTGGAGGTTCTTGTCAAGACAGCAGCCCTCAACTTTGGGGTCCCTGTGTCTGGTTGATTTTTTCATTTTCCCAAGGTCAACGCCCATGTGTGGAAGTGCCCTATGCTCTGTGGTTCTGTGTTTTACATGGTTTGGGAAAGAGGATACACTTGTGAAGATTGGCTGTTGGCCATTGACAACCCGCCCATCAGCTTAACAAGGCTCCCTTGACTCCGTGGGCTGTCCTGCCTTTCTGGTTTTTAGACTTTTTTCGCCTGGCCCTTTTGCCCCGGGGGGGGGGGGCGAGAGATTTCTTTGTAGTGCTGATTTGCTCTCCCAGGTTGCTTGGTTGGCCAAAAAGGGCGTATGCGTTTTTTCCTGAATATATTCAGGAAAAAACGCATACGCCCTTTTTGGCCAACCGCATCATTGTCCACGTTCTGGCGCTTTTCATGTGCTATCGGGGCCATTCCGATGTACCCGTTGACATCCGTTTCCTGCAGTTCTGCCTTGCGTTCAGCGCCTCTTCGTAGCCTGCCCTCAATATATTTTGGGGCGATAGTTATCGTTTAGAACTCTGCAGGTTTGGGAAGTGCAGGGCCCCTGAGCTCCATTTCCCAAGTCGCTTTTTTGTGAGTGGGACGCAACACGGCTGGATGGCTTCACGCCCTATTGTCGATCCGGGGTGGCAGGCTGAACCTCTGGTGAATTCTTCTTCGTGATGGGAAATGAGAGTGACATGTGCCCGACCAAACACCTCCAGCGAGTCTCTCATTGGTTCCCCCTCTTGCAGTTCATCCTGCGGACAAATTGCAGACGGTACGAAAGAGGCATGGAAAGGCGCCGAGTCTCCAAGTGGGGAGATTGTTAGTAAGGGGGCCTGAATGGAGAACACGAGCACCAGGAGAGGAAAACTGAGGTGAGTTTCAGAAAGCTTTCCCGATCCCACGGTGTAGCATCCGCTGGGTTTCCAATGAGTGCTTTCGCTGTCGGAAGATTGCGTTGAACCTGGAGAGTTGGGACCCATGGAATGGGGAGCACGCAGGATTCCTTTCAAGGGTCTGCATTTGCTTTCCCAACCTCACCAATCGTCTCAGCCCCAAGAGTGTCCAGCCTTATGTCTTCTGCCGCTGGGGCTGTAGATGTGGTCAATCCTGGTTGCATGCCAGTCCCTGAACGCATTTTGGAAGAATTTCTCTCTGTTTTGCCCTGCTTGTTTCTTCTTTATGTTGGAAATGTATCCTCAGAATGGGTCTGAGCTGATTTTCCCTGCTGGTTTTAGGCCGCTTTACACACACTTGATGCACTTACACAGAGATATCAGGACTTAGCTTTTAAGATGCTTACTAGTCGGATAGATACTTGTGCGATGAACAGGGTCTGGTGAGTCCAGTTGATTGAGCAAGGAGTAGGTCGTGTCCATTCCATATTCGGTTTTCGGAAGGGTATCTGTGCTCATTTCAAACTCGAGTTTTATGCGTCACCCCACCTCACCTTTCCCCTGAAGCAGGCATTAGTGTGTTTTCTAAAAGCGTGACTCTGTTCTGTTTGGGGATTCAGTGCATGGGGAGCGATTTTTACATTCCCTCGATAAGTGATATCATAAGTTTCTTTTTTTGTGGGACTTATTTCACGGAGGATGATCGTACCTAAATCCACTCAGGATGCTGCTACCAGCCTCATGACGTGGATTTCATGGCTGAGTGACACTCCATTGGACCTACGTAGCACCACTTGTCCACTTGTCCACTTGTCTTTGTCCACTTGTCCACTCGTCTTTGTCCACTTGGCTCTTTCCTGGGATATGAAACGTGTACCGGAGTGGAGGTTCTTGTCAAGACAGCAGCCCTCAACTTTGGGGTCCCTGTGTCTGGTTGATTTTTTCATTTTCCCAAGGTCAACGCCCATGTGTGGAAGTGCCCTATGCTCTGTGGTTCTGTGTTTTACATGGTTTGGGAAAGAGGATACACTTGTGAAGATTGGCTGTTGGCCATTGACATCCCGCCCATCAGCTTAACAAGGCTCCCTTGACTCCGTGGGCTGTCCTGCCTTTCTGGTTTTTAGACTTTTTTCGCCTGGCCCTTTTGCCCCGGGGTGGGGGGCGAGAGATTTCTTTGTAGTGCTGATTTGCTCTCCCAGGTTGCTTGGTTGGCCAAAAAGGGCGTATGCGTTTTTTCCTGAATATATTCAGGAAAAAACGCATACGCCCTTTTTGGCCAACCGCATCATTGTCCACGTTCTGGCGCTTTTCATGTGCTATCGGGGCCATTCCGATGTACCCGTTGACATTCGTTTCCTGCAGTTCTGCCTTGCGTTCAGCGCCTCTTCGTAGCCTGCCCTCAATATATTTTGGGGCGATAGTTATCGTTTAGAACTCTGCAGGTTTGGGAAGTGCAGGGCCCCTGAGCTCCATTTCCCAAGTCGCTTTTTTGTGAGTGGGACGCAACACGGCTGGATGGCTTCACGCCCTATTGTCGATCCGGGGTGGCAGGCTGAACCTCTGGTGAATTCTTCTTCGTGATGGGAAATGAGAGTGACATGTGCCCGACCAAACACCTCCAGCGAGTCTCTCATTGGTTCCCCCTCTTGCAGTTCATCCTGCGGACAAATTGCAGACGGTACGAAAGAGGCATGGAAAGGCGCCGAGTCTCCAAGTGGGGAGATTGTTAGTAAGGGGGCCTGAATGGAGAACACGAGCACCAGGAGAGGAAAACTGAGGTGAGTTTCAGAAAGCTTTCCCGATCCCACGGTGTAGCATCCGCTGGGTTTCCAATGAGTGCTTTCGCTGTCGGAAGATTGCGTTGAACCTGGAGAGTTGGGACCCATGGAATGGGGAGCACGCAGGATTCCTTTCAAGGGTCTGCATTTGCTTTCCCAACCTCACCAATCGTCTCAGCCCCAAGAGTGTCCAGCCTTATGTCTTCTGCCGCTGGGGCTGTAGATGTGGTCAATCCTGGTTGCATGCCAGTCCCTGAACGCATTTTGGAAGAATTTCTCTCTGTTTTGCCCTGCTTGTTTCTTCTTTATGTTGGAAATGTATCCTCAGAATGGGTCTGAGCTGATTTTCCCTGCTGGTTTTAGGCCGCTTTACACACACTTGATGCACTTACACAGAGATATCAGGACTTAGCTTTTAAGATGCTTACTAGTCGGATAGATACTTGTGCGATGAACAGGGTCTGGTGAGTCCAGTTGATTGAGCAAGGAGTAGGTCGTGTCCATTCCATATTCGGTTTTCGGAAGGGTATCTGTGCTCATTTCAAACTCGAGTTTTATGCGTCACCCCACCTCACCTTTCCCCTGAAGCAGGCATTAGTGTGTTTTCTAAAAGCGTGACTCTGTTCTGTTTGGGGATTCAGTGCATGGGGAGCGATTTTTACATTCCCTCGATAAGTGATATCATAAGTTTCTTTTTTTGTGGGACTTATTTCACGGAGGATGATCGTACCTAAATCCACTCAGGATGCTGCTACCAGCCTCATGACGTGGATTTCATGGCTGAGTGACACTCCATTGGACCTACGTAGCACCACTTGTCCACTTGTCCACTTGTCTTTGTCCACTTGTCCACTCGTCTTTGTCCACTTGGCTCTTTCCTGGGATATGAAACGTGTACCGGAGTGGAGGTTCTTGTCAAGACAGCAGCCCTCAACTTTGGGGTCCCTGTGTCTGGTTGATTTTTTCATTTTCCCAAGGTCAACGCCCATGTGTGGAAGTGCCCTATGCTCTGTGGTTCTGTGTTTTACATGGTTTGGGAAAGAGGATACACTTGTGAAGATTGGCTGTTGGCCATTGACATCCCGCCCATCAGCTTAACAAGGCTCCCTTGACTCCGTGGGCTGTCCTGCCTTTCTGGTTTTTAGACTTTTTTCGCCTGGCCCTTTTGCCCCGGGGTGGGGGGCGAGAGATTTCTTTGTAGTGCTGATTTGCTCTCCCAGGTTGCTTGGTTGGCCAAAAAGGGCGTATGCGTTTTTTCCTGAATATATTCAGGAAAAAACGCATACGCCCTTTTTGGCCAACCGCATCATTGTCCACGTTCTGGCGCTTTTCATGTGCTATCGGGGCCATTCCGATGTACCCGTTGACATCCGTTTCCTGCAGTTCTGCCTTGCGTTCAGCGCCTCTTCGTAGCCTGACCTCAATATATTTTGGGGCGATAGTTATCGTTTAGAACTCTGCAGGTTTGGGAAGTGCAGTGCCCCTGAGCTCCATTTCCCAAGTCGCTTTTTTGTGAGTGGGACGCAACACGGCTGGATGGCTTCACGCCCTATTGTCGATCCGGGGTGGCAGGCTGAACCGCTGGTGAATTCTTCTTCGTGATGGGAAATGAGAGTGACATGTGCCCGACCAAACACCTCCAGCGAGTCTCTCATTGGTTCCCCCTCTTGCAGTTCATCCTGCGGACAAATTGCAGACGGTACGAAAGAGGCATGGAAAGGCGCCGAGTCTCCAAGTGGGGAGATTGTTAGTAAGGGGGCCTGAATGGAGAACACGAGCACCAGGAGATGAAAACTGAGGTGAGTTTCAGAAAGCTTTCCCGATCCCACGGTGTAGCATCCGCTGGGTTTCCAATGAGTGCTTTCGCTGTCGGAAGATTGCGTTGAACCTGGAGAGTTGGGACCCATGGAATGGGGAGCACGCAGGATTCCTTTCAAGGGTCTGCATTTGCTTTCCCAACCTCACCAATCGTCTCAGCCCCAAGAGTGTCCAGCCTTATGTCTTCTGCCGCTGGGGCTGTAGATGTGGTCAATCCTGGTTGCATGCCAGTCCCTGAACGCATTTTGGAAGAATTTCTCTCTGTTTTGCCCTGCTTGTTTCTTCTTTATGTTGGAAATGTATCCTCAGAATGGGTCTGAGCTGATTTTCCCTGCTGGTTTTAGGCCGCTTTACACACACTTGATGCACTTACACAGAGATATCAAGACTTAGCTTTTAAGATGCTTACTAGTCGGATAGATACTTGTGCGATGAACAGGGTCTGGTGAGTCCAGTTGATTGAGCAAGGAGTAGGTCGTGTCCATTCCATATTCGGTTTTCGGAAGGGTATCTGTGCTCATTTCAAACTCGAGTTTTATGCGTCACCCCACCTCACCTTTCCCCTGAAGCAGGCATAAGTGTGTTTTCTAAAAGCGTGACTCTGTTCTGTTTGGGGATTCCGTTCATGGGGAGCGATTTTTACATTCCCTCGATAAGTGATATCATAAGTTTCTTTTTTTGTGGGACTTATTTCACGGAGGATGATCGTACCTAAATCCACTCAGGATGCTGCTACCAGCCTCATGACGTGGATTTCATGGCTGAGTGACACTCCATTGGACCTACGTAGCACCACTTGTCCACTTGTCCACTTGTCTTTGAACACTTGTCCACTTGGCTCTTTCCTGGGATATGAAACGTGTACCGGAGTGGAGGTTCTTGTCAAGACAGCAGCCCTCAACTTTGGGGTCCCTGTGTCTGGTTGATTTTTTCATTTTCCCAAGGTCAACGCCCATGTGTGGAAGTGCCCTATGCTCTGTGGTTCTGTGTTTTACATGGTTTGGGAAAGAGGATACACTTGTGAAGATTGGCTGTTGGCCATTGACATCCCGCCCATCAGCTTAACAAGGCTCCCTTGACTCCGTGGCCTGTCCTGCCTTTCTGGTTTTTAGACTTTTTTCGCCTGGCCCTTTTGCCCCGGGGGTGGGGGGCGAGAGATTTCTTTGTAGTGCTGATTTGCTCTCCCAGGTTGCTTGGTTGGCCAAAAAGGGCGTATGCGTTTTTTCCTGAATATATTCAGGAAAAAACGCATACGCCCTTTTTGGCCAACCGCATCATTGTCCACGTTCTGGCGCTTTTCATGTGCTATCGGGGCCATTCCGATGTACCCGTTGACATCCGTTTCCTGCAGTTCTGCCTTGCGTTCAGCGCCTCTTCGTAGCCTGACCTCAATATATTTTGGGGCGATAGTTATCGTTTAGAACTCTGCAGGTTTGGGAAGTGCAGGGCCCCTGAGCTCCATTTCCCAAGTCGCTATTTTGTGAGTGGGACGCAACACGGCTGGATGGCTTCACGCCCTATTGTCGATCCGGGGTGGCAGGCTGAACCGCTGGTGAATTCTTCTTCGTGATGGGAAATGAGAGTGACATGTGCCCGACCAAACACCTCCAGCGAGTCTCTCATTGGTTCCCCCTCTTGCAGTTCATCCTGCGGACAAATTGCAGACGGTACGAAAGAGGCATGGAAAGGCGCCGAGTCTCCAAGTGGGGAGATTGTTAGTAAGGGGGCCTGAATGGAGAACACGAGCACCAGGAGATGAAAACTGAGGTGAGTTTCAGAAAGCTTTCCCGATCCCACGGTGTAGCATCCGCTGGGTTTCCAATGAGTGCTTTCGCTGTCGGAAGATTGCGTTGAACCTGGAGAGTTGGGACCCATGGAATGGGGAGCACGCAGGATTCCTTTCAAGGGTCTGCATTTGCTTTCCCAACCTCACCAATCGTCTCAGCCCCAAGAGTGTCCAGCCTTATGTCTTCTGCCGCTGGGGCTGTAGATGTGGTCAATCCTGGTTGCATGCCAGTCCCTGAACGCATTTTGGAAGAATTTCTCTCTGTTTTGCCCTGCTTGTTTCTTCTTTATGTTGGAAATGTATCCTCAGAATGGGTCTGAGCTGATTTTCCCTGCTGGTTTTAGGCCGCTTTACACACACTTGATGCACTTACACAGAGATATCAAGACTTAGCTTTTAAGATGCTTACTAGTCGGATAGATACTTGTGCGATGAACAGGGTCTGGTGAGTCCAGTTGATTGAGCAAGGAGTAGGTCGTGTCCATTCCATATTCGGTTTTCGGAAGGGTATCTGTGCTCATTTCAAACTCGAGTTTTATGCGTCACCCCACCTCACCTTTCCCCTGAAGCAGGCATAAGTGTGTTTTCTAAAAGCGTGACTCTGTTCTGTTTGGGGATTCAGTGCATGGGGAGTGATTTTTACATTCCCTCGATAAGTGATATCATAAGTTTCTTTTTTTGTGGGACTTATTTCACTGAGGATGATCGTACCTAAATCCACTCAGGATGCTGCTACCAGCCTCATGACGTGGATTTCATGGCTGAGTGACACTCCATTGGACCTACGTAGCACCACTTGTCCACTTGTCCACTTGTCTTTGTCCACTTGTCCACTCGTCTTTGTCCACTTGGCTCTTTCCTGGGATATGAAACGTGTACCGGAGTGGAGGTTCTTGTCAAGACAGCAGCCCTCAACTTTGGGGTCCCTGTGTCTGGTTGATTTTTTCATTTTCCCAAGGTCAACGCCCATGTGTGGAAGTGCCCTATGCTCTGTGGTTCTGTGTTTTACATGGTTTGGGAAAGAGGATACACTTGTGAAGATTGGCTGTTGGCCATTGACATCCCGCCCATCAGCTTAACAAGGCTCCCTTGACTCCGTGGGCTGTCCTGCCTTTCTGGTTTTTAGACTTTTTTCGCCTGGCCCTTTTGCCCCGGGGTGGGGGGCGAGAGATTTCTTTGTAGTGCTGATTTGCTCTCCCAGGTTGCTTGGTTGGCCAAAAAGGGCGTATGCGTTTTTTCCTGAATATATTCAGGAAAAAACGCATACGCCCTTTTTGGCCAACCGCATCATTGTCCACGTTCTGGCGCTTTTCATGTGCTATCGGGGCCATTCCGATGTACCCGTTGACATCCGTTTCCTGCAGTTCTGCCTTGCGTTCAGCGCCTCTTCGTAGCCTGACCTCAATATATTTTGGGGCGATAGTTATCGTTTAGAACTCTGCAGGTTTGGGAAGTGCAGTGCCCCTGAGCTCCATTTCCCAAGTCGCTTTTTTGTGAGTGGGACGCAACACGGCTGGATGGCTTCACGCCCTATTGTCGATCCGGGGTGGCAGGCTGAACCGCTGGTGAATTCTTCTTCGTGATGGGAAATGAGAGTGACATGTGCCCGACCAAACACCTCCAGCGAGTCTCTCATTGGTTCCCCCTCTTGCAGTTCATCCTGCGGACAAATTGCAGACGGTACGAAAGAGGCATGGAAAGGCGCCGAGTCTCCAAGTGGGGAGATTGTTAGTAAGGGGGCCTGAATGGAGAACACGAGCACCAGGAGATGAAAACTGAGGTGAGTTTCAGAAAGCTTTCCCGATCCCACGGTGTAGCATCCGCTGGGTTTCCAATGAGTGCTTTCGCTGTCGGAAGATTGCGTTGAACCTGGAGAGTTGGGACCCATGGAATGGGGAGCACGCAGGATTCCTTTCAAGGGTCTGCATTTGCTTTCCCAACCTCACCAATCGTCTCAGCCCCAAGAGTGTCCAGCCTTATGTCTTCTGCCGCTGGGGCTGTAGATGTGGTCAATCCTGGTTGCATGCCAGTCCCTGAACGCATTTTGGAAGAATTTCTCTCTGTTTTGCCCTGCTTGTTTCTTCTTTATGTTGGAAATGTATCCTCAGAATGGGTCTGAGCTGATTTTCCCTGCTGGTTTTAGGCCGCTTTACACACACTTGATGCACTTACACAGAGATATCAAGACTTAGCTTTTAAGATGCTTACTAGTCGGATAGATACTTGTGCGATGAACAGGGTCTGGTGAGTCCAGTTGATTGAGCAAGGAGTAGGTCGTGTCCATTCCATATTCGGTTTTCGGAAGGGTATCTGTGCTCATTTCAAACTCGAGTTTTATGCGTCACCCCACCTCACCTTTCCCCTGAAGCAGGCATAAGTGTGTTTTCTAAAAGCGTGACTCTGTTCTGTTTGGGGATTCCGTTCATGGGGAGCGATTTTTACATTCCCTCGATAAGTGATATCATAAGTTTCTTTTTTTGTGGGACTTATTTCACTGAGGATGATCGTACCTAAATCCACTCAGGATGCTGCTACCAGCCTCATGACGTGGATTTCATGGCTGAGTGACACTCCATTGGACCTACGTAGCACCACTTGTCCACTTGTCCACTTGTCTTTGAACACTTGTCCACTTGGCTCTTTCCTGTGATATGAAACGTGTACCGGAGTGGAGGTTCTTGTCAAGACAGCAGCCCTCAACTTTGGGGTCCCTGTGTCTGGTTGATTTTTTCATTTTCCCAAGGTCAACGCCCATGTGTGGAAGTGCCCTATGCTCTGTGGTTCTGTGTTTTACATGGTTTGGGAAAGAGGATACACTTGTGAAGATTGGCTGTTGGCCATTGACATCCCGCCCATCAGCTTAACAAGGCTCCCTTGACTCCGTGGCCTGTCCTGCCTTTCTGGTTTTTAGACTTTTTTCGCCTGGCCCTTTTGCCCCGGGGGTGGGGGGCGAGAGATTTCTTTGTAGTGCTGATTTGCTCTCCCAGGTTGCTTGGTTGGCCAAAAAGGGCGTATGCGTTTTTTCCTGAATATATTCAGGAAAAAACGCATACGCCCTTTTTGGCCAACCGCATCATTGTCCACGTTCTGGCGCTTTTCATGTGCTATCGGGGCCATTCCGATGTACCCGTTGACATCCGTTTCCTGCAGTTCTGCCTTGCGTTCAGCGCCTCTTCGTAGCCTGACCTCAATATATTTTGGGGCGATAGTTATCGTTTAGAACTCTGCAGGTTTGGGAAGTGCAGGGCCCCTGAGCTCCATTTCCCAAGTCGCTATTTTGTGAGTGGGACGCAACACGGCTGGATGGCTTCACGCCCTATTGTCGATCCGGGGTGGCAGGCTGAACCGCTGGTGAATTCTTCTTCGTGATGGGAAATGAGAGTGACATGTGCCCGACCAAACACCTCCAGCGAGTCTCTCATTGGTTCCCCCTCTTGCAGTTCATCCTGCGGACAAATTGCAGACGGTACGAAAGAGGCATGGAAAGGCGCCGAGTCTCCAAGTGGGGAGATTGTTAGTAAGGGGGCCTGAATGGAGAACACGAGCACCAGGAGATGAAAACTGAGGTGAGTTTCAGAAAGCTTTCCCGATCCCACGGTGTAGCATCCGCTGGGTTTCCAATGAGTGCTTTCGCTGTCGGAAGATTGCGTTGAACCTGGAGAGTTGGGACCCATGGAATGGGGAGCACGCAGGATTCCTTTCAAGGGTCTGCATTTGCTTTCCCAACCTCACCAATCGTCTCAGCCCCAAGAGTGTCCAGCCTTATGTCTTCTGCCGCTGGGGCTGTAGATGTGGTCAATCCTGGTTGCATGCCAGTCCCTGAACGCATTTTGGAAGAATTTCTCTCTGTTTTGCCCTGCTTGTTTCTTCTTTATGTTGGAAATGTATCCTCAGAATGGGTCTGAGCTGATTTTCCCTGCTGGTTTTAGGCCGCTTTACACACACTTGATGCACTTACACAGAGATATCAAGACTTAGCTTTTAAGATGCTTACTAGTCGGATAGATACTTGTGCGATGAACAGGGTCTGGTGAGTCCAGTTGATTGAGCAAGGAGTAGGTCGTGTCCATTCCATATTCGGTTTTCGGAAGGGTATCTGTGCTCATTTCAAACTCGAGTTTTATGCGTCACCCCACCTCACCTTTCCCCTGAAGCAGGCATAAGTGTGTTTTCTAAAAGCGTGACTCTGTTCTGTTTGGGGATTCAGTGCATGGGGAGTGATTTTTACATTCCCTCGATAAGTGATATCATAAGTTTCTTTTTTTGTGGGACTTATTTCACTGAGGATGATCGTACCTAAATCCACTCAGGATGCTGCTACCAGCCTCATGACGTGGATTTCATGGCTGAGTGACACTCCATTGGACCTACGTAGCACCACTTGTCCACTTGTCCACTTGTCTTTGTCCACTTGTCCACTCGTCTTTGTCCACTTGGCTCTTTCCTGGGATATGAAACGTGTACCGGAGTGGAGGTTCTTGTCAAGACAGCAGCCCTCAACTTTGGGGTCCCTGTGTCTGGTTGATTTTTTCATTTTCCCAAGGTCAACGCCCATGTGTGGAAGTGCCCTATGCTCTGTGGTTCTGTGTTTTACATGGTTTGGGAAAGAGGATACACTTGTGAAGATTGGCTGTTGGCCATTGACATCCCGCCCATCAGCTTAACAAGGCTCCCTTGACTCCGTGGGCTGTCCTGCCTTTCTGGTTTTTAGACTTTTTTCGCCTGGCCCTTTTGCCCCGGGGTGGGGGGCGAGAGATTTCTTTGTAGTGCTGATTTGCTCTCCCAGGTTGCTTGGTTGGCCAAAAAGGGCGTATGCGTTTTTTCCTGAATATATTCAGGAAAAAACGCATACGCCCTTTTTGGCCAACCGCATCATTGTCCACGTTCTGGCGCTTTTCATGTGCTATCGGGGCCATTCCGATGTACCCGTTGACATCCGTTTCCTGCAGTTCTGCCTTGCGTTCAGCGCCTCTTCGTAGCCTGACCTCAATATATTTTGGGGCGATAGTTATCGTTTAGAACTCTGCAGGTTTGGGAAGTGCAGTGCCCCTGAGCTCCATTTCCCAAGTCGCTTTTTTGTGAGTGGGACGCAACACGGCTGGATGGCTTCACGCCCTATTGTCGATCCGGGGTGGCAGGCTGAACCTCTGGTGAATTCTTCTTCGTGATGGGAAATGAGAGTGACATGTGCCCGACCAAACACCTCCAGCGAGTCTCTCATTGGTTCCCCCTCTTGCAGTTCATCCTGCGGACAAATTGCAGACGGTACGAAAGAGGCATGGAAAGGCGCCGAGTCTCCAAGTGGGGAGATTGTTAGTAAGGGGGCCTGAATGGAGAACACGAGCACCAGGAGATGAAAACTGAGGTGAGTTTCAGAAAGCTTTCCCGATCCCACGGTGTAGCATCCGCTGGGTTTCCAATGAGTGCTTTCGCTGTCGGAAGATTGCGTTGAACCTGGAGAGTTGGGACCCATGGAATGGGGAGCACGCAGGATTCCTTTCAAGGGTCTGCATTTGCTTTCCCAACCTCACCAATCGTCTCAGCCCCAAGAGTGTCCAGCCTTATGTCTTCTGCCGCTGGGGCTGTAGATGTGGTCAATCCTGGTTGCATGCCAGTCCCTGAACGCATTTTGGAAGAATTTCTCTCTGTTTTGCCCTGCTTGTTTCTTCTTTATGTTGGAAATGTATCCTCAGAATGGGTCTGAGCTGATTTTCCCTGCTGGTTTTAGGCCGCTTTACACACACTTGATGCACTTACACAGAGATATCAAGACTTAGCTTTTAAGATGCTTACTAGTCGGATAGATACTTGTGCGATGAACAGGGTCTGGTGAGTCCAGTTGATTGAGCAAGGAGTAGGTCGTGTCCATTCCATATTCGGTTTTCGGAAGGGTATCTGTGCTCATTTCAAACTCGAGTTTTATGCGTCACCCCACCTCACCTTTCCCCTGAAGCAGGCATAAGTGTGTTTTCTAAAAGCGTGACTCTGTTCTGTTTGGGGATTCCGTTCATGGGGAGCGATTTTTACATTCCCTCGATAAGTGATATCATAAGTTTCTTTTTTTGTGGGACTTATTTCACTGAGGATGATCGTACCTAAATCCACTCAGGATGCTGCTACCAGCCTCATGACGTGGATTTCATGGCTGAGTGACACTCCATTGGACCTACGTAGCACCACTTGTCCACTTGTCCACTTGTCTTTGAACACTTGTCCACTTGGCTCTTTCCTGTGATATGAAACGTGTACCGGAGTGGAGGTTCTTGTCAAGACAGCAGCCCTCAACTTTGGGGTCCCTGTGTCTGGTTGATTTTTTCATTTTCCCAAGGTCAACGCCCATGTGTGGAAGTGCCCTATGCTCTGTGGTTCTGTGTTTTACATGGTTTGGGAAAGAGGATACACTTGTGAAGATTGGCTGTTGGCCATTGACATCCCGCCCATCAGCTTAACAAGGCTCCCTTGACTCCGTGGCCTGTCCTGCCTTTCTGGTTTTTAGACTTTTTTCGCCTGGCCCTTTTGCCCCGGGGGTGGGGGGCGAGAGATTTCTTTGTAGTGCTGATTTGCTCTCCCAGGTTGCTTGGTTGGCCAAAAAGGGCGTATGCGTTTTTTCCTGAATATATTCAGGAAAAAACGCATACGCCCTTTTTGGCCAACCGCATCATTGTCCACGTTCTGGCGCTTTTCATGTGCTATCGGGGCCATTCCGATGTACCCGTTGACATCCGTTTCCTGCAGTTCTGCCTTGCGTTCAGCGCCTCTTCGTAGCCTGACCTCAATATATTTTGGGGCGATAGTTATCGTTTAGAACTCTGCAGGTTTGGGAAGTGCAGGGCCCCTGAGCTCCATTTCCCAAGTCGCTATTTTGTGAGTGGGACGCAACACGGCTGGATGGCTTCACGCCCTATTGTCGATCCGGGGTGGCAGGCTGAACCGCTGGTGAATTCTTCTTCGTGATGGGAAATGAGAGTGACATGTGCCCGACCAAACACCTCCAGCGAGTCTCTCATTGGTTCCCCCTCTTGCAGTTCATCCTGCGGACAAATTGCAGACGGTACGAAAGAGGCATGGAAAGGCGCCGAGTCTCCAAGTGGGGAGATTGTTAGTAAGGGGGCCTGAATGGAGAACACGAGCACCAGGAGATGAAAACTGAGGTGAGTTTCAGAAAGCTTTCCCGATCCCACGGTGTAGCATCCGCTGGGTTTCCAATGAGTGCTTTCGCTGTCGGAAGATTGCGTTGAACCTGGAGAGTTGGGACCCATGGAATGGGGAGCACGCAGGATTCCTTTCAAGGGTCTGCATTTGCTTTCCCAACCTCACCAATCGTCTCAGCCCCAAGAGTGTCCAGCCTTATGTCTTCTGCCGCTGGGGCTGTAGATGTGGTCAATCCTGGTTGCATGCCAGTCCCTGAACGCATTTTGGAAGAATTTCTCTCTGTTTTGCCCTGCTTGTTTCTTCTTTATGTTGGAAATGTATCCTCAGAATGGGTCTGAGCTGATTTTCCCTGCTGGTTTTAGGCCGCTTTACACACACTTGATGCACTTACACAGAGATATCAAGACTTAGCTTTTAAGATGCTTACTAGTCGGATAGATACTTGTGCGATGAACAGGGTCTGGTGAGTCCAGTTGATTGAGCAAGGAGTAGGTCGTGTCCATTCCATATTCGGTTTTCGGAAGGGTATCTGTGCTCATTTCAAACTCGAGTTTTATGCGTCACCCCACCTCACCTTTCCCCTGAAGCAGGCATAAGTGTGTTTTCTAAAAGCGTGACTCTGTTCTGTTTGGGGATTCAGTGCATGGGGAGCGATTTTTACATTCCCTCGATAAGTGATATCATAAGTTTCTTTTTTTGTGGGACTTATTTCACTGAGGATGATCGTACCTAAATCCACTCAGGATGCTGCTACCAGCCTCATGACGTGGATTTCATGGCTGAGTGACACTCCATTGGACCTACGTAGCACCACTTGTCCACTTGTCCACTTGTCTTTGTCCACTTGTCCACTCGTCTTTGTCCACTTGGCTCTTTCCTGGGATATGAAACGTGTACCGGAGTGGAGGTTCTTGTCAAGACAGCAGCCCTCAACTTTGGGGTCCCTGTGTCTGGTTGATTTTTTCATTTTCCCAAGGTCAACGCCCATGTGTGGAAGTGCCCTATGCTCTGTGGTTCTGTGTTTTACATGGTTTGGGAAAGAGGATACACTTGTGAAGATTGGCTGTTGGCCATTGACATCCCGCCCATCAGCTTAACAAGGCTCCCTTGACTCCGTGGGCTGTCCTGCCTTTCTGGTTTTTAGACTTTTTTCGCCTGGCCCTTTTGCCCCGGGGGGGGGCGAGAGATTTCTTTGTAGTGCTGATTTGCTCTCCCAGGTTGCTTGGTTGGCCAAAAAGGGCGTATGCGTTTTTTCCTGAATATATTCAGGAAAAAACGCATACGCCCTTTTTGGCCAACCGCATCATTGTCCACGTTCTGGCGCTTTTCATGTGCTATCGGGGCCATTCCGATGTACCCGTTGACATCCGTTTCCTGCAGTTCTGCCTTGCGTTCAGCGCCTCTTCGTAGCCTGACCTCAATATATTTTGGGGCGATAGTTATCGTTTAGAACTCTGCAGGTTTGGGAAGTGCAGTGCCCCTGAGCTCCATTTCCCAAGTCGCTTTTTTGTGAGTGGGACGCAACACGGCTGGATGGCTTCACGCCCTATTGTCGATCCGGGGTGGCAGGCTGAACCGCTGGTGAATTCTTCTTCGTGATGGGAAATGAGAGTGACATGTGCCCGACCAAACACCTCCAGCGAGTCTCTCATTGGTTCCCCCTCTTGCAGTTCATCCTGCGGACAAATTGCAGACGGTACGAAAGAGGCATGGAAAGGCGCCGAGTCTCCAAGTGGGGAGATTGTTAGTAAGGGGGCCTGAATGGAGAACACGAGCACCAGGAGATGAAAACTGAGGTGAGTTTCAGAAAGCTTTCCCGATCCCACGGTGTAGCAACCGCTGGGTTTCCAATGAGTGCTTTCGCTGTCGGAAGATTGCGTTGAACCTGGAGAGTTGGGACCCATGGAATGGGGAGCACGCAGGATTCCTTTCAAGGGTCTGCATTTGCTTTCCCAACCTCACCAATCGTCTCAGCCCCAAGAGTGTCCAGCCTTATGTCTTCTGCCGCTGGGGCTGTAGATGTGGTCAATCCTGGTTGCATGCCAGTCCCTGAACGCATTTTGGAAGAATTTCTCTCTGTTTTGCCCTGCTTGTTTCTTCTTTATGTTGGAAATGTATCCTCAGAATGGGTCTGAGCTGATTTTCCCTGCTGGTTTTAGGCCGCTTTACACACACTTGATGCACTTACACAGAGATATCAAGACTTAGCTTTTAAGATGCTTACTAGTCGGATAGATACTTGTGCGATGAACAGGGTCTGGTGAGTCCAGTTGATTGAGCAAGGAGTAGGTCGTGTCCATTCCATATTCGGTTTTCAGAAGGGTATCTGTACTCATTTCAAACTCGAGTTTTATGCGTCACCCCACCTCACCTTTCCCCTGAAGCAGGCATATGTGTGTTTTCTAAAAGCGTGACTCTGTTCTGTTTGGGGATTCAGTGCATGGGGAGCGATTTTTACATTCCCTCGATAAGTGATATCATAAGTTTCTTTTTTTGTGGGACTTATTTCACTGAGGATGATCGTACCTAAATCCACTCAGGATGCTGCTACCAGCCTCATGACGTGGATTTCATGGCTGAGTGACACTCCATTGGACCTACGTAGCACCACTTGTCCACTTGTCCACTTGTCTTTGTCCACTTGTCCACTCGTCTTTGTCCACTTGGCTCTTTCCTGGGATATGAAACGTGTACCGGAGTGGAGGTTCTTGTCAAGACAGCAGCCCTCAACTTTGGGGTCCCTGTGTCTGGTTGATTTTTTCATTTTCCCAAGGTCAACGCCCATGTGTGGAAGTGCCCTATGCTCTGTGGTTCTGTGTTTTACATGGTTTGGGAAAGAGGATACACTTGTGAAGATTGGCTGTTGGCCATTGACATCCCGCCCATCAGCTTAAAAAGGCTCCCTTGACTCCGTGGGCTGTCCTGCCTTTCTGGTTTTTAGACTTTTTTCGCCTGGCCCTTTTGCCCCGGGGGGGGGGCGAGAGATTTCTTTGTAGTGCTGATTTGCTCTCCCAGGTTGCTTGGTTGGCCAAAAAGGGCGTATGCGTTTTTTCCTGAATATATTCAGGAAAAAACGCATACGCCCTTTTTGGCCAACCGCATCATTGTCCACGTTCTGGCGCTTTTCATGTGCTATCGGGGCCATTCCGATGTACCCGTTGACATCCGTTTCCTGCAGTTCTGCCTTGCGTTCAGCGCCTCTTCGTAGCCTGACCTCAATATATTTTGGGGCGATAGTTATCGTTTAGAACTCTGCAGGTTTGGGAAGTGCAGTGCCCCTGAGCTCCATTTCCCAAGTCGCTTTTTTGTGAGTGGGACGCAACACGGCTGGATGGCTTCACGCCCTATTGTCGATCCGGGGTGGCAGGCTGAACCGCTGGTGAATTCTTCTTCGTGATGGGAAATGAGAGTGACATGTGCCCGACCAAACACCTCCAGCGAGTCTCTCATTGGTTCCCCCTCTTGCAGTTCATCCTGCGGACAAATTGCAGACGGTACGAAAGAGGCATGGAAAGGCGCCGAGTCTCCAAGTGGGGAGATTGTTAGTAAGGGGGCCTGAATGGAGAACACGAGCACCAGGAGATGAAAACTGAGGTGAGTTTCAGAAAGCTTTCCCGATCCCACGGTGTAGCATCCGCTGGGTTTCCAATGAGTGCTTTCGCTGTCGGAAGATTGCGTTGAACCTGGAGAGTTGGGACCCATGGAATGGGGAGCACGCAGGATTCCTTTCAAGGGTCTGCATTTGCTTTCCCAACCTCACCAATCGTCTCAGCCCCAAGAGTGTCCAGCCTTATGTCTTCTGCCGCTGGGGCTGTAGATGTGGTCAATCCTGGTTGCATGCCAGTCCCTGAACGCATTTTGGAAGAATTTCTCTCTGTTTTGCCCTGCTTGTTTCTTCTTTATGTTGGAAATGTATCCTCAGAATGGGTCTGAGCTGATTTTCCCTGCTGGTTTTAGGCCGCTTTACACACACTTGATGCACTTACACAGAGATATCAAGACTTAGCTTTTAAGATGCTTACTAGTCGGATAGATACTTGTGCGATGAACAGGGTCTGGTGAGTCCAGTTGATTGAGCAAGGAGTAGGTCGTGTCCATTCCATATTCGGTTTTCAGAAGGGTATCTGTGATCATTTCAAACTCGAGTTTTATGCGTCACCCCACCTCACCTTTCCCCTGAAGCAGGCATAAGTGTGTTTTCTAAAAGCGTGACTCTGTTCTGTTTGGGGATTCAGTGCATGGGGAGCGATTTTTACATTCCCTCGATAAGTGATATCATAAGTTTCTTTTTTTGTGGGACTTATTTCACTGAGGATGATCGTACCTAAATCCACTCAGGATGCTGCTACCAGCCTCATGACGTGGATTTCATGGCTGAGTGACACTCCATTGGACCTACGTAGCACCACTTGTCCACTTGTCCACTTGTCTTTGTCCACTTGTCCACTCGTCTTTGTCCACTTGGCTCTTTCCTGGGATATGAAACGTGTACCGGAGTGGAGGTTCTTGTCAAGACAGCAGCCCTCAACTTTGGGGTCCCTGTGTCTGGTTGATTTTTTCATTTTCCCAAGGTCAACGCCCATGTGTGGAAGTGCCCTATGCTCTGTGGTTCTGTGTTTTACATGGTTTGGGAAAGAGGATACACTTGTGAAGATTGACTGTTGGCCATTGACATCCCGCCCATCAGCTTAACAAGGCTCCCTTGACTCCGTGGGCTGTCCTGCCTTTCTGGTTTTTAGACTTTTTTCGCCTGGCCCTTTTGCCCGGGGGGGGGGGCGAGAGATTTCTTTGTAGTGCTGATTTGCTCTCCCAGGTTGCTTGGTTGGCCAAAAAGGGCGTATGCATTTTTTCCTGAATATATTCAGGAAAAAACGCATAAACGCATACGCCCTTTTTGGCCAACCGCATCATTGTCCACGTTCTGGCGCTTTTCATGTGCTATCGGGGCCATTCCGATGTACCCGTTGACATCCGTTTCCTGCAGTTCTGCCTTGCGTTCAGCGCCTCTTCGTAGCCTGACCTCAATATATTTTGGGGCGATAGTTATCGTTTAGAACTCTGCAGGTTTGGGAAGTGCAGTGCCCCTGAGCTCCATTTCCCAAGTCGCTTTTTTGTGAGTGGGACGCAACACGGCTGGATGGCTTCACGCCCTATTGTCGATCCGGGGTGGCAGGCTGAACCGCTGGTGAATTCTTCTTCGTGATGGGAAATGAGAGTGACATGTGCCCGACCAAACACCTCCAGCGAGTCTCTCATTGGTTCCCCCTCTTGCAGTTCATCCTGCGGACAAATTGCAGACGGTACGAAAGAGGCATGGAAAGGCGCCGAGTCTCCAAGTGGGGAGATTGTTAGTAAGGGGGCCTGAATGGAGAACACGAGCACCAGGAGAGGAAAACTGAGGTGAGTTTCAGAAAGCTTTCCCGATCCCACGGTGTAGCAACCGCTGGGTTTCCAATGAGTGCTTTCGCTGTCGGAAGATTGCGTTGAACCTGGAGAGTTGGGACCCATGGAATGGGGAGCACGCAGGATTCCTTTCAAGGGTCTGCATTTGCTTTCCCAACCTCACCAATCGTCTCAGCCCCAAGAGTGTCCAGCCTTATGTCTTCTGCCGCTGGGGCTGTAGATGTGGTCAATCCTGGTTGCATGCCAGTCCCTGAACGCATTTTGGAAGAATTTCTCTCTGTTTTGCCCTGCTTGTTTCTTCTTTATGTTGGAAATGTATCCTCAGAATGGGTCTGAGCTGATTTTCCCTGCTGGTTTTAGGCCGCTTTACACACACTTGATGCACTTACACAGAGATATCAAGACTTAGCTTTTAAGATGCTTACTAGTCGGATAGATACTTGTGCGATGAACAGGGTCTGGTGAGTCCAGTTGATTGAGCAAGGAGTAGGTCGTGTCCATTCCATATTCGGTTTTCGGAAGGGTATCTGTGCTCATTTCAAACTCGAGTTTTATGCGTCACCCCACCTCACCTTTCCCCTGAAGCAGGCATAAGTGTGTTTTCTAAAAGCGTGACTCTGTTCTGTTTGGGGATTCAGTGCATGGGGAGTGATTTTTACATTCCCTCAATAAGTGATATCATAAGTTTCTTTTTTTGTGGGACTTATTTCACTGAGGATGATCGTACCTAAATCCACTCAGGATGCTGCTACCAGCCTCATGACGTGGATTTCATGGCTGAGTGACACTCCATTGGACCTACGTAGCACCACTTGTCCACTTGTTCACTTGTCTTTGTCCACTTGTCCACTCGTCTTTGTCCACTTGGCTCTTTCCTGGGATATGAAACGTGTACCGGAGTGGAGGTTCTTGTCAAGACAGCAGCCCTCAACTTTGGGGTCCCTGTGTCTGGTTGATTTTTTCATTTTCCCAAGGTCAACGCCCATGTGTGGAAGTGCCCTATGCTCTGTGGTTCTGTGTTTTACATGGTTTGGGAAAGAGGATACACTTGTGAAGATTGGCTGTTGGCCATTGACATCCCGCCCATCAGCTTAACAAGGCTCCCTTGACTCCGTGGGCTGTCCTGCCTTTCTGGTTTTTAGACTTTTTTCGCCTGGCCCTTTTGCCCCGTGGGGGGCGAGAGATTTCTCTGTAGTGCTGATTTGCTCTCCCAGGTTGCTTGGTTGGCCAAAAAGGGCGTATGCGTTTTTTCCTGAATATATTCAGGAAAAAACGCATACGCCCTTTTTGGCCAACCGCATCATTGTCCACGTTCTGGCGCTTTTCATGTGCTATCGGGGCCATTCCGATGTACCCGTTGACATCCGTTTCCTGCAGTTCTGCCTTGCGTTCAGCGCCTCTTCGTAGCCTGACCTCAATATATTTTGGGGCGATAGTTATCGTTTAGAACTCTGCAGGTTTGGGAAGTGCAGGGCCCCTGAGCTCCATTTCCCAAGTCGCTTTTTTGTGAGTTGGACGCAACACGGCTGGATGGCTTCACGCCCTATTGTCGATCTGGTGGCAGGCTGAACCTCTGGTGAATTCTTCTTCGTGATGGGAAATGAGAGTGACATGTGCCCGACCAAACACCTCCAGCGAGTCTCTCATTGGTTCCCCCTCTTGCAGTTCATCCTGCGGACAAATTGCAGACGGTACGAAAGAGGCATGGAAAGGCGCCGAGTCTCCAAGTGGGGAGATTGTTAGTAAGGGGGCCTGAATGGAGAACACGAGCACCAGGAGATGAAAACTGAGGTGAGTTTCAGAAAGCTTTCCCGATCCCACGGTGTAGCATCCGCTGGGTTTCCAATGAGTGCTTTCGCTGTCGGAAGATTGCGTTGAACCTGGAGAGTTGGGAGCCATGGAATGGGGAGCACGCAGGATTCCTTTCAAGGGTCTGCATTTGCTTTCCCAACCTCACCAATCGTCTCAGCCCCAAGATTGTCCAGCCTTATGTCTTCTGCCGCTGGGGCTGTAGATGTGGTCAATCCTGGTTGCATGCCAGTCCCTGAACGCATTTTGGAAGAATTTCTCTCTGTTTTGCCCTGCTTGTTTCTTCTTTGTGTTGGAAATGTATCCTCAGAATGGGTCTGAGCTGATTTTCCCTGCTGGTTTTAGGCCGCTTTACACACACTTGATGCACTTACACAGAGATATCAAGACTTAGCTTTTAAGATGCTTACTAGTCGGATAGATACTTGTGCGATGAACAGGGTCTGGTGAGTCCAGTTGATTGAGCAAGGAGTAGGTCGTGTCCATTCCATATTCGGTTTTCGGAAGGGTATCTGTGCTCATTTCAAACTCGAGTTTTATGCGTCACCGCACCTCACCTTTCCCCTGAAGCAGGCATAAGTGTGTTTTCTAAAAGCGTGACTCTGTTCTGTTTGGGGATTCCGTTCATGGGGAGCGATTTTTACATTCCCTCGATAAGTGATATCATAAGTTTCTTTTTTTGTGGGACTTATTTCACTGAGGATGATCGTACCTAAATCCACTCAGGATGCTGCTACCAGCCTCATGACGTGGATTTCATGGCTGAGTGACACTCCATTGGACCTACGTAGCACCACTTGTCCACTTGTCCACTTGTCTTTGTCCACTTGTCCACTCGTCTTTGTCCACTTGGCTCTTTCCTGGGATATGAAACGTGTACCGGAGTGGAGGTTCTTGTCAAGACAGCAGCCCTCAACTTTGGGGTCCCTGTGTCTGGTTGATTTTTTCATTTTCCCAAGGTCAACGCCCATGTGTGGAAGTGCCCTATGCTCTGTGGTTCTGTGTTTTACATGGTTTGGGAAAGAGGATACACTTGTGAAGATTGGCTGTTGGCCATTGACATCCCGCCCATCAGCTTAACAAGGCTCCCTTGACTCCGTGGGCTGTCCTGCCTTTCTGGTTTTTAGACTTTTTTCGCCTGGCCCTTTTGCCCCGGGGGGGGGGGGCGAGAGATTTCTTTGTAGTGCTGATTTGCTCTTCCAGGTTGCTTGGCTGGCCAAAAAGGGCGTATGCGGTTTTTCCTGAATATATTCAGGAAAAAACGCATACGCCCTTTTTGGCCAACCGCATCATTGTCCACGTTCTGGCGCTTTTCATGTGCTATCGGGGCCATTCCGATGTACCCGTTGACATCCGTTTCCTGCAGTTCTGCCTTGCGTTCAGCGCCTCTTCGTAGCCTGACCTCAATATATTTTGGGGCGATAGTTATCGTTTAGAACTCTGCAGGTTTGGGAAGTGCAGGGCCCCTGAGCTCCATTTCCCAAGTCGCTTTTTTGTGAGTGGGACGCAACACGGCTGGATGGCTTCACGCCCTATTGTCGATCCGCGGTTGCAGGCTGAACCGCTGGTGAATTCTTCTTCGTGATGGGAAATGAGAGTGACATGTGCCCGACCAAACACCTCCAGCGAGTCTCTCATTGGTTCCCCCTCTTGCAGTTCATCCTGCGGACAAATTGCAGACGGTACGAAAGAGGCATGGAAAGGCGCCGAGTCTCCAAGTGGGGAGATTGTTAGTAAGGGGGCCTGAATGGAGAACACGAGCACCAGGAGAGGAAAACTGAGGTGAGTTTCAGAAAGCTTTCCCGATCCCACGGTGTAGCATCCGCTGGGTTTCCAATGAGTGCTTTCGCTGTCGGAAGATTGCGTTGAACCTGGAGAGTTGGGACCCATGGAATGGGGAGCACGCAGGATTCCTTTCAAGGGTCTGCATTTGCTTTCCCAACCTCACCAATCGTCTCAGCCCCAAGAGTGTCCAGCCTTATGTCTTCTGCCGCTGGGGCTGTAGATGTGGTCAATCCTGGTTGCATGCCAGTCCCTGAACGCATTTTGGAAGAATTTCTCTCTGTTTTGCCCTGCTTGTTTCTTCTTTGTGTTGGAAATGTATCCTCAGAATGGGTCTGAGCTGATTTTCCCTGCTGGTTTTAGGCCGCTTTACACACACTTGATGCACTTACACAGAGATATCAAGACTTAGCTTTTAAGATGCTTACTAGTCGGATAGATACTTGTGCGATGAACAGGGTCTGGTGAGTCCAGTTGATTGAGCAAGGAGTAGGTCGTGTCCATTCCATATTCGGTTTTCGGAAGGGTATCTGTGCTCATTTCAAACTCGAGTTTTATGCGTCACCCCACCTCACCTTTCCCCTGAAGCAGGCATAAGTGTGTTTTCTAAAAGCGTGACTCTGTTCTGTTTGGGGATTCAGTGCATGGGGAGCGATTTTTACATTCCCTCGATAAGTGATATCATAAGTTTCTTTTTTTGTGGGACTTATTTCACTGAGGATGATTGTACCTAAATCCACTCAGGATGCTGCTACCAGCCTCATGACGTGGATTTCATGGCTGAGTGACACTCCATTGGACCTACGTAGCACCACTTGTCCACTTGTCCACTTGTCTTTGTCCACTTGTCCACTCGTCTTTGTCCACTTGGCTCTTTCCTGGGATATGAAACGTGTACCGGAGTGGAGGTTCTTGTCAAGACAGCAGCCCTCAACTTTGGGGTCCCTGTGTCTGGTTGATTTTTTCATTTTCCCAAGGTCAACGCCCATGTGTGGAAGTGCCCTATGCTCTGTGGTTCTGTGTTTTACATGGTTTGGGAAAGAGGATACACTTGTGAAGATTGGCTGTTGGCCATTGACATCCCGCCCATCAGCTTAACAAGGCTCCCTTGACTCCGTGGGCTGTCCTGCCTTTCTGGTGTTTAGACTTTTTTCGCCTGGCCCTTTTGCCCCGGGGGGGGGGGGCGAGAGATTTCTTTGTAGTGCTGATTTGCTCTCCCAGGTTGCTTGGTTGGCCAAAAAGGGCGTATGCGTTTTTTCCTGAATATATTCAGGAAAAAACGCATACGCCCTTTTTGGCCAACCGCATCATTGTCCACGTTCTGGCGCTTTTCATGTGCTATCGGGGCCATTCCGATGTACCCGTTGACATCCGTTTCCTGCAGTTCTGCCTTGCGTTCAGCGCCTCTTCGTAGCCTGCGCTCAATATATTTTGGGGCGAAAGTTATCGTTTAGAACTCTGCAGGTTTGGGAAGTGCAGTGCCCCTGAGCTCCATTTCCCAAGTCGCTTTTTTGTGAGTGGGACGCAACACGGCTGGATGGCTTCACGCCCTATTGTCGATCCGGGGTGGCAGGCTGAACCGCTGGTGAATTCTTCTTCGTGATGGGAAATGAGAGTGACATGTGCCCGACCAAACACCTCCAGCGAGTCTCTCATTGGTTCCCCCTCTTGCAGTTCATCCTGCGGACAAATTGCAGACGGTACGAAAGAGGCATGGAAAGGCGCCGAGTCTCCAAGTGGGGAGATTGTTAGTAAGGGGGCCTGAATGGAGAACACGAGCACCAGGAGAGGAAAACTGAGGTGAGTTTCAGAAAGCTTTCCCGATCCCACGGTGTAGCAACCGCTGGGTTTCCAATGAGTGCTTTCGCTGTCGGAAGATTGCGTTGAACCTGGAGAGTTGGGACCCATGGAATGGGGAGCACGCAGGATTCCTTTCAAGGGTCTGCATTTGCTTTCCCAACCTCACCAATCGTCTCAGCCCCAAGAGTGTCCAGCCTTATGTCTTCTGCCGCTGGGGCTGTAGATGTGGTCAATCCTGGTTGCATGCCAGTCCCTGAACGCATTTTGGAAGAATTTCTCTCTGTTTTGCCCTGCTTGTTTCTTCTTTATGTTGGAAATGTATCCTCAGAATGGGTCTGAGCTGATTTTCCCTGCTGGTTTTAGGCCGCTTTACACACACTTGATGCACTTACACAGAGATATCAAGACTTAGCTTTTAAGATGCTTACTAGTCGGATAGATACTTGTGCGATGAACAGGGTCTGGTGAGTCCAGTTGATTGAGCAAGGAGTAGGTCGTGTCCATTCCATATTCGGTTTTCGGAAGGGTATCTGTGCTCATTTCAAACTCGAGTTTTATGCGTCACCCCACCTCACCTTTCCCCTGAAGCAGGCATAAGTGTGTTTTCTAAAAGCGTGACTCTGTTCTGTTTGGGGATTCAGTGCATGGGGAGCGATTTTTACATTCCCTCGATAAGTGATATCATAAGTTTCTTTTTTTGTGGGACTTATTTCACTGAGGATGATCGTACCTAAATCCACTCAGGATGCTGCTACCAGCCTCATGACGTGGATTTCATGGCTGAGTGACACTCCATTGGACCTACGTAGCACCACTTGTCCACTTGTCCACTTGTCTTTGTCCACTTGTCCACTCGTCTTTGTCCACTTGGCTCTTTCCTGGGATATGAAACGTGTACCGGAGTGGAGGTTCTTGTCAAGACAGCAGCCCTCAACTTTGGGGTCCCTGTGTCTGGTTGATTTTTTCATTTTCCCAAGGTCAACGCCCATGTGTGGAAGTGCCCTATGCTCTGTGGTTCTGTGTTTTACATGGTTTGGGAAAGAGGATACACTTGTGAAGATTGGCTGTTGGCCATTGACATCCCGCCCATCAGCTTAACAAGGCTCCCTTGACTCCGTGGGCTGTCCTGTCTTTCTGGTTTTTAGACTTTTTTCGCCTGGCCCTTTTGCCCCGGGGTGGGGGGCGAGAGATTTCTTTGTAGTGCTGATTTGCTCTCCCAGGTTGCTTGGTTGGCCAAAAAGGGCGTATGCGTTTTTTCCTGAATATATTCAGGAAAAAACGCATACGCCCTTTTTGGCCAACCGCATCATTGTCCACGTTCTGGCGCTTTTCATGTGCTATCGGGGCCATTCCGATGTACCCGTTGACATCCCTTTCCTGCAGTTCTGCCTTGCGTTCAGCACCTCTTCGTAGCCTGACCTCAATATATTTTGGGGCGATAGTTATCGTTTAGAACTCTGCAGGTTTGTGAAGTGCAGTGCCCCTGAGCTCCATTTCCCAAGTCGCTTTTTTGTGAGTGGGACGCAACACGGCTGGATGGCTTCACGCCCTATTGTCGATCCGGGGTGGCAGGCTGAACCTCTGGTGAATTCTTCTTCGTGATGGGAAATGAGAGTGACATGTGCCCGACCAAACACCTCCAGCGAGTCTCTCATTGGTTCCCCCTCTTGCAGTTCATCCTGCGGACAAATTGCAGACGGTACGAAAGAGGCATGGAAAGGCGCCGAGTCTCCAAGTGGGGAGATTGTTAGTAAGGGGGCCTGAATGGAGAACACGAGCACCAGGAGAGGAAAACTGAGGTGAGTTTCAGAAAGCTTTCCCAATCCCACGGTGTAGCATCCGCTGGGTTTCCAATGAGTGCTTTCGCTGTCGGAAGATTGCGTTGAACCTGGAGAGTTGGGAGCCATGGAATGGGGAGCACGCAGGATTCCTTTCAAGGGTCTGCATTTGCTTTCCCAACCTCACCAATCGTCTCAGCCCCAAGAGTGTCCAGCCTTATGTCTTCTGCCGCTGGGGCTGTAGATGTGGTCAATCCTGGTTGCATGCCAGTCCCTGAACGCATTTTGGAAGAATTTCTCTCTGTTTTGCCCTGCTTGTTTCTTCTTTGTGTTGGAAATGTATCCTCAGAATGGGTCTGAGCTGATTTTCCCTGCTGGTTTTAGGCCGCTTTACACACACTTGATGCACTTACACAGAGATATCAAGACTTAGCTTTTAAGATGCTTACTAGTCGGATAGATACTTGTGCGATGAACAGGGTCTGGTGAGTCCAGTTGATTGAGCAAGGAGTAGGTCGTGTCCATTCCATATTCGGTTTTCGGAAGGGTATCTGTGCTCATTTCAAACTCGAGTTTTATGCGTCACCGCACCTCACCTTTCCCCTGAAGCAGGCATAAGTGTGTTTTCTAAAAGCGTGACTCTGTTCTGTTTGGGGATTCCGTTCATGGGGAGCGATTTTTACATTCCCTCGATAAGTGATATCATAAGTTTCTTTTTTTGTGGGACTTATTTCACTGAGGATGATCGTACCTAAATCCACTCAGGATGCTGCTACCAGCCTCATGACGTGGATTTCATGGCTGAGTGACACTCCATTGGACCTACGTAGCACCACTTGTCCACTTGTCCACTTGTCTTTGTCCACTTGTCCACTCGTCTTTGTCCACTTGGCTCTTTCCTGGGATATGAAACGTGTACCGGAGTGGAGGTTCTTGTCAAGACAGCAGCCCTCAACTTTGGGGTCCCTGTGTCTGGTTGATTTTTTCATTTTCCCAAGGTCAACGCCCATGTGTGGAAGTGCCCTATGCTCTGTGGTTCTGTGTTTTACATGGTTTGGGAAAGAGGATACACTTGTGAAGATTGGCTGTTGGCCATTGACAACCCGCCCATCAGCTTAACAAGGCTCCCTTGACTCCGTGGGCTGTCCTGCCTTTCTGGTTTTTAGACTTTTTTCGCCTGGCCCTTTTGCCCCGGGGGGGGGGGGGGCGAGAGATTTCTTTGTAGTGCTGATTTGCTCTCCCAGGTTGCTTGGTTGGCCAAAAAGGGCGTATGCGTTTTTTCCTGAATATATTCAGGAAAAAACGCATACGCCCTTTTTGGCCAACCGCATCATTGTCCACGTTCTGGCGCTTTTCATGTGCTATCGGGGCCATTCCGATGTACCCGTTGACATCCGTTTCCTGCAGTTCTGCCTTGCGTTCAGCGCCTCTTCGTAGCCTGCCCTCAATATATTTTGGGGCGATAGTTATCGTTTAGAACTCTGCAGGTTTGGGAAGTGCAGGGCCCCTGAGCTCCATTTCCCAAGTCGCTTTTTTGTGAGTGGGACGCAACACGGCTGGATGGCTTCACGCCCTATTGTCGATCCGCGGTGGCAGGCTGAACCGCTGGTGAATTCTTCTTCGTGATGGGAAATGAGAGTGACATGTGCCCGACCAAACACCTCCAGCGAGTCTCTCATTGGTTCCCCCTCTTGCAGTTCATCCTGCGGACAAATTGCAGACGGTACGAAAGAGGCATGGAAAGGCGCCGAGTCTCCAAGTGGGGACATTGTTAGTAAGGGGGCCTGAATGGAGAACACGAGCACCAGGAGAGGAAAACTGAGGTGAGTTTCAGAAAGCTTTCCCGATCCCACGGTGTAGCATCCGCTGGGTTTCCAATGAGTGCTTTCGCTGTCGGAAGATTGCGTTGAACCTGGAGAGTTGGGACCCATGGAATGGGGAGCACGCAGGATTCCTTTCAAGGGTCTGCATTTGCTTTCCCAACCTCACCAATCGTCTCAGCCCCAAGAGTGTCCAGCCTTATGTCTTCTGCCGCTGGGGCTGTAGATGTGGTCAATCCTGGTTGCATGCCAGTCCCTGAACGCATTTTGGAAGAATTTCTCTCTGTTTTGCCCTGCTTGTTTCTTCTTTATGTTGGAAATGTATCCTCAGAATGGGTCTGAGCTGATTTTCCCTGCTGGTTTTAGGCCGCTTTACACACACTTGATGCACTTACACAGAGATATCAGGACTTAGCTTTTAAGATGCTTACTAGTCGGATAGATACTTGTGCGATGAACAGGGTCTGGTGAGTCCAGTTGATTGAGCAAGGAGTAGGTCGTGTCCATTCCATATTCGGTTTTCGGAAGGGTATCTGTGCTCATTTCAAACTCGAGTTTTATGCGTCACCCCACCTCACCTTTCCCCTGAAGCAGGCATTAGTGTGTTTTCTAAAAGCGTGACTCTGTTCTGTTTGGGGATTCAGTGCATGGGGAGCGATTTTTACATTCCCTCGATAAGTGATATCATAAGTTTCTTTTTTTGTGGGACTTATTTCACGGAGGATGATCGTACCTAAATCCACTCAGGATGCTGCTACCAGCCTCATGACGTGGATTTCATGGCTGAGTGACACTCCATTGGACCTACGTAGCACCACTTGTCCACTTGTCCACTTGTCTTTGTCCACTTGTCCACTCGTCTTTGTCCACTTGGCTCTTTCCTGGGATATGAAACGTGTACCGGAGTGGAGGTTCTTGTCAAGACAGCAGCCCTCAACTTTGGGGTCCCTGTGTCTGGTTGATTTTTTCATTTTCCCAAGGTCAACGCCCATGTGTGGAAGTGCCCTATGCTCTGTGGTTCTGTGTTTTACATGGTTTGGGAAAGAGGATACACTTGTGAAGATTGGCTGTTGGCCATTGACATCCCGCCCATCAGCTTAACAAGGCTCCCTTGACTCCGTGGGCTGTCCTGCCTTTCTGGTTTTTAGACTTTTTTCGCCTGGCCCTTTTGCCCCGGGGTGGGGGGCGAGAGATTTCTTTGTAGTGCTGATTTGCTCTCCCAGGTTGCTTGGTTGGCCAAAAAGGGCGTATGCGTTTTTTCCTGAATATATTCAGGAAAAAACGCATACGCCCTTTTTGGCCAACCGCATCATTGTCCACGTTCTGGCGCTTTTCATGTGCTATCGGGGCCATTCCGATGTACCCGTTGACATCCGTTTCCTGCAGTTCTGCCTTGCGTTCAGCGCCTCTTCGTAGCCTGACCTCAATATATTTTGGGGCGATAGTTATCGTTTAGAACTCTGCAGGTTTGGGAAGTGCAGTGCCCCTGAGCTCCATTTCCCAAGTCGCTTTTTTGTGAGTGGGACGCAACACGGCTGGATGGCTTCACGCCCTATTGTCGATCCGGGGTGGCAGGCTGAACCGCTGGTGAATTCTTCTTCGTGATGGGAAATGAGAGTGACATGTGCCCGACCAAACACCTCCAGCGAGTCTCTCATTGGTTCCCCCTCTTGCAGTTCATCCTGCGGACAAATTGCAGACGGTACGAAAGAGGCATGGAAAGGCGCCGAGTCTCCAAGTGGGGAGATTGTTAGTAAGGGGGCCTGAATGGAGAACACGAGCACCAGGAGATGAAAACTGAGGTGAGTTTCAGAAAGCTTTCCCGATCCCACGGTGTAGCATCCGCTGGGTTTCCAATGAGTGCTTTCGCTGTCGGAAGATTGCGTTGAACCTGGAGAGTTGGGACCCATGGAATGGGGAGCACGCAGGATTCCTTTCAAGGGTCTGCATTTGCTTTCCCAACCTCACCAATCGTCTCAGCCCCAAGAGTGTCCAGCCTTATGTCTTCTGCCGCTGGGGCTGTAGATGTGGTCAATCCTGGTTGCATGCCAGTCCCTGAACGCATTTTGGAAGAATTTCTCTCTGTTTTGCCCTGCTTGTTTCTTCTTTATGTTGGAAATGTATCCTCAGAATGGGTCTGAGCTGATTTTCCCTGCTGGTTTTAGGCCGCTTTACACACACTTGATGCACTTACACAGAGATATCAAGACTTAGCTTTTAAGATGCTTACTAGTCGGATAGATACTTGTGCGATGAACAGGGTCTGGTGAGTCCAGTTGATTGAGCAAGGAGTAGGTCGTGTCCATTCCATATTCGGTTTTCGGAAGGGTATCTGTGCTCATTTCAAACTCGAGTTTTATGCGTCACCCCACCTCACCTTTCCCCTGAAGCAGGCATAAGTGTGTTTTCTAAAAGCGTGACTCTGTTCTGTTTGGGGATTCCGTTCATGGGGAGCGATTTTTACATTCCCTCGATAAGTGATATCATAAGTTTCTTTTTTTGTGGGACTTATTTCACGGAGGATGATCGTACCTAAATCCACTCAGGATGCTGCTACCAGCCTCATGACGTGGATTTCATGGCTGAGTGACACTCCATTGGACCTACGTAGCACCACTTGTCCACTTGTCCACTTGTCTTTGAACACTTGTCCACTTGGCTCTTTCCTGGGATATGAAACGTGTACCGGAGTGGAGGTTCTTGTCAAGACAGCAGCCCTCAACTTTGGGGTCCCTGTGTCTGGTTGATTTTTTCATTTTCCCAAGGTCAACGCCCATGTGTGGAAGTGCCCTATGCTCTGTGGTTCTGTGTTTTACATGGTTTGGGAAAGAGGATACACTTGTGAAGATTGGCTGTTGGCCATTGACATCCCGCCCATCAGCTTAACAAGGCTCCCTTGACTCCGTGGGCTGTCCTGCCTTTCTGGTTTTTAGACTTTTTTCGCCTGGCCCTTTTGCCCCGGGGGGGGGCGAGAGATTTCTTTGTAGTGCTGATTTGCTCTCCCAGGTTGCTTGGTTGGCCAAAAAGGGCGTATGCGTTTTTTCCTGAATATATTCAGGAAAAAACGCATACGCCCTTTTTGGCCAACCGCATCATTGTCCACGTTCTGGCGCTTTTCATGTGCTATCGGGGCCATTCCGATGTACCCGTTGACATCCGTTTCCTGCAGTTCTGCCTTGCGTTCAGCGCCTCTTCGTAGCCTGACCTCAATATATTTTGGGGCGATAGTTATCGTTTAGAACTCTGCAGGTTTGGGAAGTGCAGTGCCCCTGAGCTCCATTTCCCAAGTCGCTTTTTTGTGAGTGGGACGCAACACGGCTGGATGGCTTCACGCCCTATTGTCGATCCGGGGTGGCAGGCTGAACCGCTGGTGAATTCTTCTTCGTGATGGGAAATGAGAGTGACATGTGCCCGACCAAACACCTCCAGCGAGTCTCTCATTGGTTCCCCCTCTTGCAGTTCATCCTGCGGACAAATTGCAGACGGTACGAAAGAGGCATGGAAAGGCGCCGAGTCTCCAAGTGGGGAGATTGTTAGTAAGGGGGCCTGAATGGAGAACACGAGCACCAGGAGAGGAAAACTGAGGTGAGTTTCAGAAAGCTTTCCCGATCCCACGGTGTAGCAACCGCTGGGTTTCCAATGAGTGCTTTCGCTGTCGGAAGATTGCGTTGAACCTGGAGAGTTGGGACCCATGGAATGGGGAGCACGCAGGATTCCTTTCAAGGGTCTGCATTTGCTTTCCCAACCTCACCAATCGTCTCAGCCCCAAGAGTGTCCAGCCTTATGTCTTCTGCCGCTGGGGCTGTAGATGTGGTCAATCCTGGTTGCATGCCAGTCCCTGAACGCATTTTGGAAGAATTTCTCTCTGTTTTGCCCTGCTTGTTTCTTCTTTATGTTGGAAATGTATCCTCAGAATGGGTCTGAGCTGATTTTCCCTGCTGGTTTTAGGCCGCTTTACACACACTTGATGCACTTACACAGAGATATCAAGACTTAGCTTTTAAGATGCTTACTAGTCGGATAGATACTTGTGCGATGAACAGGGTCTGGTGAGTCCAGTTGATTGAGCAAGGAGTAGGTCGTGTCCATTCCATATTCGGTTTTCGGAAGGGTATCTGTGCTCATTTCAAACTCGAGTTTTATGCGTCACCCCACCTCACCTTTCCCCTGAAGCAGGCATAAGTGTGTTTTCTAAAAGCGTGACTCTGTTCTGTTTGGGGATTCAGTGCATGGGGAGTGATTTTTACATTCCCTCGATAAGTGATATCATAAGTTTCTTTTTTTGTGGGACTTATTTCACTGAGGATGATCGTACCTAAATCCACTCAGGATGCTGCTACCAGCCTCATGACGTGGATTTCATGGCTGAGTGACACTCCATTGGACCTACGTAGCACCACTTGTCCACTTGTCCACTTGTCTTTGTCCACTTGTCCACTCGTCTTTGTCCACTTGGCTCTTTCCTGGGATATGAAACGTGTACCGGAGTGGAGGTTCTTGTCAAGACAGCAGCCCTCAACTTTGGGGTCCCTGTGTCTGGTTGATTTTTTCATTTTCCCAAGGTCAAAGCCCATGTGTGGAAGTGCCCTATGCTCTGTGGTTCTGTGTTTTACATGGTTTGGGAAAGAGGATACACTTGTGAAGATTGGCTGTTGGCCATTGACATCCCGCCCATCAGCTTAACAAGGCTCCCTTGACTCCGTGGGCTGTCCTGCCTTTCTGGTTTTTAGACTTTTTTCGCCTGGCCCTTTTGCCCCGGGGTGGGGGGCGAGAGATTTCTTTGTAGTGCTGATTTGCTCTCCCAGGTTGCTTGGTTGGCCAAAAAGGGCGTATGCGTTTTTTCCTGAATATATTCAGGAAAAAACGCATACGCCCTTTTTGGCCAACCGCATCATTGTCCACGTTCTGGCGCTTTTCATGTGCTATCGGGGCCATTCCGATGTACCCGTTGACATCCGTTTCCTGCAGTTCTGCCTTGCGTTCAGCGCCTCTTCGTAGCCTGACCTCAATATATTTTGGGGCGATAGTTATCGTTTAGAACTCTGCAGGTTTGGGAAGTGCAGTGCCCCTGAGCTCCATTTCCCAAGTCGCTTTTTTGTGAGTGGGACGCAACACGGCTGGATGGCTTCACGCCCTATTGTCGATCCGGGGTGGCAGGCTGAACCGCTGGTGAATTCTTCTTCGTGATGGGAAATGAGAGTGACATGTGCCCGACCAAACACCTCCAGCGAGTCTCTCATTGGTTCCCCCTCTTGCAGTTCATCCTGCGGACAAATTGCAGACGGTACGAAAGAGGCATGGAAAGGCGCCGAGTCTCCAAGTGGGGAGATTGTTAGTAAGGGGGCCTGAATGGAGAACACGAGCACCAGGAGATGAAAACTGAGGTGAGTTTCAGAAAGCTTTCCCGATCCCACGGTGTAGCATCCGCTGGGTTTCCAATGAGTGCTTTCGCTGTCGGAAGATTGCGTTGAACCTGGAGAGTTGGGACCCATGGAATGGGGAGCACGCAGGATTCCTTTCAAGGGTCTGCATTTGCTTTCCCAACCTCACCAATCGTCTCAGCCCCAAGAGTGTCCAGCCTTATGTCTTCTGCCGCTGGGGCTGTAGATGTGGTCAATCCTGGTTGCATGCCAGTCCCTGAACGCATTTTGGAAGAATTTCTCTCTGTTTTGCCCTGCTTGTTTCTTCTTTATGTTGGAAATGTATCCTCAGAATGGGTCTGAGCTGATTTTCCCTGCTGGTTTTAGGCCGCTTTACACACACTTGATGCACTTACACAGAGATATCAAGACTTAGCTTTTAAGATGCTTACTAGTCGGATAGATACTTGTGCGATGAACAGGGTCTGGTGAGTCCAGTTGATTGAGCAAGGAGTAGGTCGTGTCCATTCCATATTCGGTTTTCGGAAGGGTATCTGTGCTCATTTCAAACTCGAGTTTTATGCGTCACCCCACCTCACCTTTCCCCTGAAGCAGGCATAAGTGTGTTTTCTAAAAGCGTGACTCTGTTCTGTTTGGGGATTCCGTTCATGGGGAGCGATTTTTACATTCCCTCGATAAGTGATATCATAAGTTTCTTTTTTTGTGGGACTTATTTCACTGAGGATGATCGTACCTAAATCCACTCAGGATGCTGCTACCAGCCTCATGACGTGGATTTCATGGCTGAGTGACACTCCATTGGACCTACGTAGCACCACTTGTCCACTTGTCCACTTGTCTTTGAACACTTGTCCACTTGGCTCTTTCCTGTGATATGAAACGTGTACCGGAGTGGAGGTTCTTGTCAAGACAGCAGCCCTCAACTTTGGGGTCCCTGTGTCTGGTTGATTTTTTCATTTTCCCAAGGTCAACGCCCATGTGTGGAAGTGCCCTATGCTCTGTGGTTCTGTGTTTTACATGGTTTGGGAAAGAGGATACACTTGTGAAGATTGGCTGTTGGCCATTGACATCCCGCCCATCAGCTTAACAAGGCTCCCTTGACTCCGTGGCCTGTCCTGCCTTTCTGGTTTTTAGACTTTTTTCGCCTGGCCCTTTTGCCCTGGGGGTGGGGGGCGAGAGATTTCTTTGTAGTGCTGATTTGCTCTCCCAGGTTGCTTGGTTGGCCAAAAAGGGCGTATGCGTTTTTTCCTGAATATATTCAGGAAAAAACGCATACGCCCTTTTTGGCCAACCGCATCATTGTCCACGTTCTGGCGCTTTTCATGTGCTATCGGGGCCATTCCGATGTACCCGTTGACATCCGTTTCCTGCAGTTCTGCCTTGCGTTCAGCGCCTCTTCGTAGCCTGACCTCAATATATTTTGGGGCGATAGTTATCGTTTAGAACTCTGCAGGTTTGGGAAGTGCAGGGCCCCTGAGCTCCATTTCCCAAGTCGCTATTTTGTGAGTGGGACGCAACACGGCTGGATGGCTTCACGCCCTATTGTCGATCCGGGGTGGCAGGCTGAACCGCTGGTGAATTCTTCTTCGTGATGGGAAATGAGAGTGACATGTGCCCGACCAAACACCTCCAGCGAGTCTCTCATTGGTTCCCCCTCTTGCAGTTCATCCTGCGGACAAATTGCAGACGGTACGAAAGAGGCATGGAAAGGCGCCGAGTCTCCAAGTGGGGAGATTGTTAGTAAGGGGGCCTGAATGGAGAACACGAGCACCAGGAGATGAAAACTGAGGTGAGTTTCAGAAAGCTTTCCCGATCCCACGGTGTAGCATCCGCTGGGTTTCCAATGAGTGCTTTCGCTGTCGGAAGATTGCGTTGAACCTGGAGAGTTGGGACCCATGGAATGGGGAGCACGCAGGATTCCTTTCAAGGGTCTGCATTTGCTTTCCCAACCTCACCAATCGTCTCAGCCCCAAGAGTGTCCAGCCTTATGTCTTCTGCCGCTGGGGCTGTAGATGTGGTCAATCCTGGTTGCATGCCAGTCCCTGAACGCATTTTGGAAGAATTTCTCTCTGTTTTGCCCTGCTTGTTTCTTCTTTATGTTGGAAATGTATCCTCAGAATGGGTCTGAGCTGATTTTCCCTGCTGGTTTTAGGCCGCTTTACACACACTTGATGCACTTACACAGAGATATCAAGACTTAGCTTTTAAGATGCTTACTAGTCGGATAGATACTTGTGCGATGAACAGGGTCTGGTGAGTCCAGTTGATTGAGCAAGGAGTAGGTCGTGTCCATTCCATATTCGGTTTTCGGAAGGGTATCTGTGCTCATTTCAAACTCGAGTTTTATGCGTCACCCCACCTCACCTTTCCCCTGAAGCAGGCATAAGTGTGTTTTCTAAAAGCGTGACTCTGTTCTGTTTGGGGATTCAGTGCATGGGGAGCGATTTTTACATTCCCTCGATAAGTGATATCATAAGTTTCTTTTTTTGTGGGACTTATTTCACTGAGGATGATCGTACCTAAATCCACTCAGGATGCTGCTACCAGCCTCATGACGTGGATTTCATGGCTGAGTGACACTCCATTGGACCTACGTAGCACCACTTGTCCACTTGTCCACTTGTCTTTGTCCACTTGTCCACTCGTCTTTGTCCACTTGGCTCTTTCCTGGGATATGAAACGTGTACCGGAGTGGAGGTTCTTGTCAAGACAGCAGCCCTCAACTTTGGGGTCCCTGTGTCTGGTTGATTTTTTCATTTTCCCAAGGTCAACGCCCATGTGTGGAAGTGCCCTATGCTCTGTGGTTCTGTGTTTTACATGGTTTGGGAAAGAGGATACACTTGTGAAGATTGGCTGTTGGCCATTGACATCCCGCCCATCAGCTTAACAAGGCTCCCTTGACTCCGTGGGCTGTCCTGCCTTTCTGGTTTTTAGACTTTTTTCGCCTGGCCCTTTTGCCCCGGGGGGGGGCGAGAGATTTCTTTGTAGTGCTGATTTGCTCTCCCAGGTTGCTTGGTTGGCCAAAAAGGGCGTATGCGTTTTTTCCTGAATATATTCAGGAAAAAACGCATACGCCCTTTTTGGCCAACCGCATCATTGTCCACGTTCTGGCGCTTTTCATGTGCTATCGGGGCCATTCCGATGTACCCGTTGACATCCGTTTCCTGCAGTTCTGCCTTGCGTTCAGCGCCTCTTCGTAGCCTGACCTCAATATATTTTGGGGCGATAGTTATCGTTTAGAACTCTGCAGGTTTGGGAAGTGCAGTGCCCCTGAGCTCCATTTCCCAAGTCGCTTTTTTGTGAGTGGGACGCAACACGGCTGGATGGCTTCACGCCCTATTGTCGATCCGGGGTGGCAGGCTGAACCGCTGGTGAATTCTTCTTCGTGATGGGAAATGAGAGTGACATGTGCCCGACCAAACACCTCCAGCGAGTCTCTCATTGGTTCCCCCTCTTGCAGTTCATCCTGCGGACAAATTGCAGACGGTACGAAAGAGGCATGGAAAGGCGCCGAGTCTCCAAGTGGGGAGATTGTTAGTAAGGGGGCCTGAATGGAGAACACGAGCACCAGGAGACGAAAACTGAGGTGAGTTTCAGAAAGCTTTCCCGATCCCACGGTGTAGCAACCGCTGGGTTTCCAATGAGTGCTTTCGCTGTCGGAAGATTGCGTTGAACCTGGAGAGTTGGGACCCATGGAATGGGGAGCACGCAGGATTCCTTTCAAGGGTCTGCATTTGCTTTCCCAACCTCACCAATCGTCTCAGCCCCAAGAGTGTCCAGCCTTATGTCTTCTGCCGCTGGGGCTGTAGATGTGGTCAATCCTGGTTGCATGCCAGTCCCTGAACGCATTTTGGAAGAATTTCTCTCTGTTTTGCCCTGCTTGTTTCTTCTTTATGTTGGAAATGTATCCTCAGAATGGGTCTGAGCTGATTTTCCCTGCTGGTTTTAGGCCGCTTTACACACACTTGATGCACTTACACAGAGATATCAAGACTTAGCTTTTAAGATGCTTACTAGTCGGATAGATACTTGTGCGATGAACAGGGTCTGGTGAGTCCAGTTGATTGAGCAAGGAATAGGTCGTGTCCATTCCATATTCGGTTTTCAGAAGGGTATCTGTACTCATTTCAAACTCGAGTTTTATGCGTCACCCCACCTCACCTTTCCCCTGAAGCAGGCATATGTGTGTTTTCTAAAAGCGTGACTCTGTTCTGTTTGGGGATTCAGTGCATGGGGAGCGATTTTTACATTCCCTCGATAAGTGATATCATAAGTTTCTTTTTTTGTGGGACTTATTTCACTGAGGATGATCGTACCTAAATCCACTCAGGATGCTGCTACCAGCCTCATGACGTGGATTTCATGGCTGAGTGACACTCCATTGGACCTACGTAGCACCACTTGTCCACTTGTCCACTTGTCTTTGTCCACTTGTCCACTCGTCTTTGTCCACTTGGCTCTTTCCTGGGATATGAAACGTGTACCGGAGTGGAGGTTCTTGTCAAGACAGCAGCCCTCAACTTTGGGGTCCCTGTGTCTGGTTGATTTTTTCATTTTCCCAAGGTCAACGCCCATGTGTGGAAGTGCCCTATGCTCTGTGGTTCTGTGTTTTACATGGTTTGGGAAAGAGGATACACTTGTGAAGATTGGCTGTTGGCCATTGACATCCCGCCCATCAGCTTAAAAAGGCTCCCTTGACTCCGTGGGCTGTCCTGCCTTTCTGGTTTTTAGACTTTTTTCGCCTGGCCCTTTTGCCCCCGGGGGGGGGCGAGAGATTTCTTTGTAGTGCTGATTTGCTCTCCCAGGTTGCTTGGTTGGCCAAAAAGGGCGTATGCGTTTTTTCCTGAATATATTCAGGAAAAAACGCATACGCCCTTTTTGGCCAACCGCATCATTGTCCACGTTCTGGCGCTTTTCATGTGCTATCGGGGCCATTCCGATGTACCCGTTGACATCCGTTTCCTGCAGTTCTGCCTTGCGTTCAGCGCCTCTTCGTAGCCTGACCTCAATATATTTTGGGGCGATAGTTATCGTTTAGAACTCTGCAGGTTTGGGAAGTGCAGTGCCCCTGAGCTCCATTTCCCAAGTCGCTTTTTTGTGAGTGGGACGCAACACGGCTGGATGGCTTCACGCCCTATTGTCGATCCGGGGTGGCAGGCTGAACCGCTGGTGAATTCTTCTTCGTGATGGGAAATGAGAGTGACATGTGCCCGACCAAACACCTCCAGCGAGTCTCTCATTGGTTCCCCCTCTTGCAGTTCATCCTGCGGACAAATTGCAGACGGTACGAAAGAGGCATGGAAAGGCGCCGAGTCTCCAAGTGGGGAGATTGTTAGTAAGGGGGCCTGAATGGAGAACACGAGCACCAGGAGATGAAAACTGAGGTGAGTTTCAGAAAGCTTTCCCGATCCCACGGTGTAGCATCCGCTGGGTTTCCAATGAGTGCTTTCGCTGTCGGAAGATTGCGTTGAACCTGGAGAGTTGGGACCCATGGAATGGGGAGCACGCAGGATTCCTTTCAAGGGTCTGCATTTGCTTTCCCAACCTCACCAATCGTCTCAGCCCCAAGAGTGTCCAGCCTTATGTCTTCTGCCGCTGGGGCTGTAGATGTGGTCAATCCTGGTTGCATGCCAGTCCCTGAACGCATTTTGGAAGAATTTCTCTCTGTTTTGCCCTGCTTGTTTCTTCTTTATGTTGGAAATGTATCCTCAGAATGGGTCTGAGCTGATTTTCCCTGCTGGTTTTAGGCCGCTTTACACACACTTGATGCACTTACACAGAGATATCAAGACTTAGCTTTTAAGATGCTTACTAGTCGGATAGATACTTGTGCGATGAACAGGGTCTGGTGAGTCCAGTTGATTGAGCAAGGAGTAGGTCGTGTCCATTCCATATTCGGTTTTCAGAAGGGTATCTGTGATCATTTCAAACTCGAGTTTTATGCGTCACCCCACCTCACCTTTCCCCTGAAGCAGGCATAAGTGTGTTTTCTAAAAGCGTGACTCTGTTCTGTTTGGGGATTCAGTGCATGGGGAGCGATTTTTACATTCCCTCGATAAGTGATATCATAAGTTTCTTTTTTTGTGGGACTTATTTCACTGAGGATGATCGTACCTAAATCCACTCAGGATGCTGCTACCAGCCTCATGACGTGGATTTCATGGCTGAGTGACACTCCATTGGACCTACGTAGCACCACTTGTCCACTTGTCCACTTGTCTTTGTCCACTTGTCCACTCGTCTTTGTCCACTTGGCTCTTTCCTGGGATATGAAACGTGTACCGGAGTGGAGGTTCTTGTCAAGACAGCAGCCCTCAACTTTGGGGTCCCTGTGTCTGGTTGATTTTTTCATTTTCCCAAGGTCAACGCCCATGTGTGGAAGTGCCCTATGCTCTGTGGTTCTGTGTTTTACATGGTTTGGGAAAGAGGATACACTTGTGAAGATTGACTGTTGGCCATTGACATCCCGCCCATCAGCTTAACAAGGCTCCCTTGACTCCGTGGGCTGTCCTGCCTTTCTGGTTTTTAGACTTTTTTCGCCTGGCCCTTTTGCCCGGGGGCGGGGGGCGAGAGATTTCTTTGTAGTGCTGATTTGCTCTCCCAGGTTGCTTGGTTGGCCAAAAAGGGCGTATGCATTTTTTCCTGAATATATTCAGGAAAAAACGCATAAACGCATACGCCCTTTTTGGCCAACCGCATCATTGTCCACGTTCTGGCGCTTTTCATGTGCTATCGGGGCCATTCCGATGTACCCGTTGACATCCGTTTCCTGCAGTTCTGCCTTGCGTTCAGCGCCTCTTCGTAGCCTGACCTCAATATATTTTGGGGCGATAGTTATCGTTTAGAACTCTGCAGGTTTGGGAAGTGCAGTGCCCCTGAGCTCCATTTCCCAAGTCGCTTTTTTGTGAGTGGGACGCAACACGGCTGGATGGCTTCACGCCCTATTGTCGATCCGGGGTGGCAGGCTGAACCGCTGGTGAATTCTTCTTCGTGATGGGAAATGAGAGTGACATGTGCCCGACCAAACACCTCCAGCGAGTCTCTCATTGGTTCCCCCTCTTGCAGTTCATCCTGCGGACAAATTGCAGACGGTACGAAAGAGGCATGGAAAGGCGCCGAGTCTCCAAGTGGGGAGATTGTTAGTAAGGGGGCCTGAATGGAGAACACGAGCACCAGGAGATGAAAACTGAGGTGAGTTTCAGAAAGCTTTCCCGATCCCACGGTGTAGCAACCGCTGGGTTTCCAATGAGTGCTTTCGCTGTCGGAAGATTGCGTTGAACCTGGAGAGTTGGGACCCATGGAATGGGGAGCACGCAGGATTCCTTTCAAGGGTCTGCATTTGCTTTCCCAACCTCACCAATCGTCTCAGCCCCAAGAGTGTCCAGCCTTATGTCTTCTGCCGCTGGGGCTGTAGATGTGGTCAATCCTGGTTGCATGCCAGTCCCTGAACGCATTTTGGAAGAATTTCTCTCTGTTTTGCCCTGCTTGTTTCTTCTTTATGTTGGAAATGTATCCTCAGAATGGGTCTGAGCTGATTTTCCCTGCTGGTTTTAGGCCGCTGTACACACACTTGATGCACTTACACAGAGATATCAAGACTTAGCTTTTAAGATGCTTACTAGTCGGATAGATACTTGTGCGATGAACAGGGTCTGGTGAGTCCAGTTGATTGAGCAAGGAGTAGGTCGTGTCCATTCCATATTCGGTTTTCGGAAGGGTATCTGTGCTCATTTCAAACTCGAGTTTTATGCGTCACCCCACCTCACCTTTCCCCTGAAGCAGGCATAAGTGTGTTTTCTAAAAGCGTGACTCTGTTCTGTTTGGGGATTCAGTGCATGGGGAGCGATTTTTACATTCCCTCGATAAGTGATATCATAAGTTTCTTTTTTTGTGGGACTTATTTCACTGAGGATGATCGTACCTAAATCCACTCAGGATGCTGCTACCAGCCTCATGACGTGGATTTCATGGCTGAGTGACACTCCATTGGACCTACGTAGCACCACTTGTCCACTTGTCCACTTGTCTTTGTCCACGTGTCCACTCGTCTTTGTCCACTTGGCTCTTTCCTGTGATATGAAACGTGTACCGGAGTGGAGGTTCTTGTCAAGACAGCAGCCCTCAACTTTGGGGTCCCTGTGTCTGGTTGATTTTTTCATTTTCCCAAGGTCAACGCCCATGTGTGGAAGTGCCCTATGCTCTGTGGTTCTGTGTTTTACATGGTTTGGGAAAGAGGATACACTTGTGAAGATTGGCTGTTGGCCATTGACATCCCGCCCATCAGCTTAACAAGGCTCCCTTGACTCCGTGGGCTGTCCTGCCTTTCTGGTTTTTAGACTTTTTTCGCCTGGCCCTTTTGCCCCGGGGGGGGGGGGCGAGAGATTTCTTTGTAGTGCTGATTTGCTCTCCCAGGTTGCTTGGTTGGCCAAAAAGGGCGTATGCGTTTTTTCCTGAATATATTCAGGAAAAAACGCATACGCCCTTTTTGGCCAACCGCATCATTGTCCACGTTCTGGCGCTTTTCATGTGCTATCGGGGCCATTCCGATGTACCCGTTGACATCCGTTTCCTGCAGTTCTGCCTTGCGTTCAGCGCCTCTTCGTAGCCTGACCTCAATATATTTTGGGGCGATAGTTATCGTTTAGAACTCTGCAGGTTTGGGAAGTGCAGTGCCCCTGAGCTCCATTTCCCAAGTCGCTTTTTTGTGAGTGGGACGCAACACGGCTGGATGGCTTCACGCCCTATTGTCGATCCGGGGTGGCAGGCTGAACCGCTGGTGAATTCTTCTTCGTGATGGGAAATGAGAGTGACATGTGCCCGACCAAACACCTCCAGCGAGTCTCTCATTGGTTCCCCCTCTTGCAGTTCATCCTGCGGACAAATTGCAGACGGTACGAAAGAGGCATGGAAAGGCGCCGAGTCTCCAAGTGGGGAGATTGTTAGTAAGGGGGCCTGAATGGAGAACACGAGCACCAGGAGATGAAAACTGAGGTGAGTTTCAGAAAGCTTTCCTGACCCCACGGTGTAGCATCCGCTGGGTTTCCAATGAGTGCTTTCGCTGTCGGAAGATTGCGTTGAACCTGGAGAGTTGGGACCCATGGAATGGGGAGCACGCAGGATTCCTTTCAAGGGTCTGCATTTGCTTTCCCAACCTCATCAATCGTCTCAGCCCCAAGAGTGTCCAGCCTTATGTCTTCTGCCGCTGGGGCTGTAGATGTGGTCAATCCTGGTTGCATGCCAGTCCCTGAACGCATTTTGGAAGAATTTCTCTGTTTTGCCCTGCTTGTTTCTTCTTTATGTTGGAAATGTATCCTCAGAATGGGTCTGAGCTGATTTTCCCTGCTGGTTTTAGGCCGCTTTACACACACTTGATGCACTTACACAGAGATATCAAGACTTAGCTTTTAAGATGCTTACTAGTCGGATAGATACTTGTGCGATGAACAGGGTCTGGTGAGTCCAGTTGATTGAGCAAGGAGTAGGTCGTGTCCATTCCATATTCGGTTTTCGGAAGGGTATCTGTGCTCATTTCAAACTCGAGTTTTATGCGTCACCCCACCTCACCTTTCCCCTGAAGCAGGCATAAGTGTGTTTTCTAAAAGCGTGACTCTGTTCTGTTTGGGGATTCAGTGCATGGGGAGCGATTTTTACATTCCCTCGATAAGTGATATCATAAGTTTCTTTTTTTGTGGGACTTATTTCACTGAGGATGATCGTACCTAAATCCACTCAGGATGCTGCTACCAGCCTCATGACGTGGATTTCATGGCTGAGTGACACTCCATTGGACCTACGTAGCACCACTTGTCCACTTGTCCACTTGTCTTTGTCCACTTGTCCACTCGTCTTTGTCCACTTGGCTCTTTCTTGGGATGTGAAACGTGTACCGGAGTGGAGGTTCTTGTCAAGACAGCAGCCCTCAACTTTGGGGTCCCTGTGTCTGGTTGATTTTTTCATTTTCCCAAGGTCAACGCCCATGTGTGGAAGTGCCCTATGCTCTGTGGTTCTGTGTTTTACATGGTTTGGGAAAGAGGATACACTTGTGAAGATTGGCTGTTGGCCATTGACATCCCGCCCATCAGCTTAACAAGGCTCCCTTGACTCCGTGGGCTGTCCTGCCTTTCTGGTTTTTAGACTTTTTTCGCCTGGCCCTTTTGCCCCGGGGGGGGGGGCGAGAGATTTCTTTGTAGTGCTGATTTGCTCTCCCAGGTTGCTTGGTTGGCCAAAAAGGGCGTATGCGTTTTTTCCTGAATATATTCAGGAAAAAACGCATACGCCCTTTTTGGCCAACCGCATCATTGTCCACGTTCTGGCGCTTTTCATGTGCTATCGGGGCCATTCCGATGTACCCGTTGACATCCGTTTCCTGCAGTTCTGCCTTGCGTTCAGCGCCTCTTCGTAGCCTGACCTCAATATATTTTGGGGCGATAGTTATCGTTTAGAACTCTGCAGGTTTGGGAAGTGCAGTGCCCCTGAGCTCCATTTCCCAAGTCGCTTTTTTGTGAGTGGGACGCAACACGGCTGGATGGCTTCACGCCCTATTGTCGATCCGGGGTGGCAGGCTGAACCGCTGGTGAATTCTTCTTCGTGATGGGAAATGAGAGTGACATGTGCCCGACCAAACACCTCCAGCGAGTCTCTCATTGGTTCCCCCTCTTGCAGTTCATCCTGCGGACAAATTGCAGACGGTACGAAAGAGGCATGGAAAGGCGCCGAGTCTCCAAGTGGGGAGATTGTTAGTAAGGGGGCCTGAATGGAGAACACGAGCACCAGGAGAGGAAAACTGAGGTGAGTTTCAGAAAGCTTTCCCGATCCCACGGTGTAGCATCCGCTGGGTTTCCAATGAGTGCTTTCGCTGTCGGAAGATTGCGTTGAACCTGGAGAGTTGGGACCCATGGAATGGGGAGCACGCAGGATTCCTTTCAAGGGTCTGCATTTGCTTTCCCAACCTCATCAATCGTCTCAGCCCCAAGAGTGTCCAGCCTTATGTCTTCTGCCGCTGGGGCTGTAGATGTGGTCAATCCTGGTTGCATGCCAGTCCCTGAACGCATTTTGGAAGAATTTCTCTGTTTTGCCCTGCTTGTTTCTTCTTTATGTTGGAAATGTATCCTCAGAATGGGTCTGAGCTGATTTTCCCTGCTGGTTTTAGGCCGCTTTACACACACTTGATGCACTTACACAGAGATATCAAGACTTAGCTTTTAAGATGCTTACTAGTCGGATAGATACTTGTGCGATGAACAGGGTCTGGTGAGTCCAGTTGATTGAGCAAGGAGTAGGTCGTGTCCATTCCATATTCGGTTTTCGGAAGGGTATCTGTGCTCATTTCAAACTCGAGTTTTATGCGTCACCCCACCTCACCTTTCCCCTGAAGCAGGCATAAGTGTGTTTTCTAAAAGCGTGACTCTGTTCTGTTTGGGGATTCAGTGCATGGGGAGCGATTTTTACATTCCCTCGATAAGTGATATCATAAGTTTCTTTTTTTGTGGGACTTATTTCACTGAGGATGATCGTACCTAAATCCACTCAGGATGCTGCTACCAGCCTCATGACGTGGATTTCATGGCTGAGTGACACTCCATTGGACCTACGTAGCACCACTTGTCCACTTGTCCACTTGTCTTTGTCCACTTGTCCACTCGTCTTTGTCCACTTGGCTCTTTCTTGGGATGTGAAACGTGTACCGGAGTGGAGGTTCTTGTCAAGACAGCAGCCCTCAACTTTGGGGTCCCTGTGTCTGGTTGATTTTTTCATTTTCCCAAGGTCAACGCCCATGTGTGGAAGTGCCCTATGCTCTGTGGTTCTGTGTTTTACATGGTTTGGGAAAGAGGATACACTTGTGAAGATTGGCTGTTGGCCATTGACATCCCGCCCATCAGCTTAACAAGGCTCCCTTGACTCCGTGGGCTGTCCTGCCTTTCTGGTTTTTAGACTTTTTTCGCCTGGCCCTTTTGCCCCGGGGGGGGGCGAGAGATTTCTTTGTAGTGCTGATTTGCTCTCCCAGGTTGCTTGGTTGGCCAAAAAGGGCGTATGCGTTTTTTCCTGAATATATTCAGGAAAAAACGCATACGCCCTTTTTGGCCAACCGCATCATTGTCCACGTTCTGGCGCTTTTCATGTGCTATCGGGGCCATTCCGATGTACCCGTTGACATCCGTTTCCTGCAGTTCTGCCTTGCGTTCAGCGCCTCTTCGTAGCCTGCGCTCAATATATTTTGGGGCGAAAGTTATCGTTTAGAACTCTGCAGGTTTGGGAAGTGCAGGGCCCCTGAGCTCCATTTCCCAAGTCGCTTTTTTGTGAGTGGGACGCAACACGGCTGGATGGCTTCACGCCCTATTGTCGATCCGGGGTGGCAGGCTGAACCGCTGGTGAATTCTTCTTCGTGATGGGAAATGAGAGTGACATGTGCCCGACCAAACACCTCCAGCGAGTCTCTCATTGGTTCCCCCTCTTGCAGTTCATCCTGCGGACAAATTGCAGACGGTACGAAAGAGGCATGGAAAGGCGCCGAGTCTCCAAGTGGGGAGATTGTTAGTAAGGGGGCCTGAATGGAGAACACGAGCACCAGGAGACGAAAACTGAGGTGAGTTTCAGAAAGCTTTCCCGATCCCACGGTGTAGCAACCGCTGGGTTTCCAATGAGTGCTTTCGCTGTCGGAAGATTGCGTTGAACCTGGAGAGTTGGGACCCATGGAATGGGGAGCACGCAGGATTCCTTTCAAGGGTCTGCATTTGCTTTCCCAACCTCACCAATCGTCTCAGCCCCAAGAGTGTCCAGCCTTATGTCTTCTGCCGCTGGGGCTGTAGATGTGGTCAATCCTGGTTGCATGCCAGTCCCTGAACGCATTTTGGAAGAATTTCTCTCTGTTTTGCCCTGCTTGTTTCTTCTTTGTGTTGGAAATGTATCCTCAGAATGGGTCTGAGCTGATTTTCCCTGCTGGTTTTAGGCCGCTTTACACACACTTGATGCACTTACACAGAGATATCAAGACTTAGCTTTTAAGATGCTGACTAGTCGGATAGATACTTGTGCGATGAACAGGGTCTGGTGAGTCCAGTTGATTGAGCAAGGAGTAGGTCGTGTCCATTCCATATTCGGTTTTCGGAAGGGTATCTGTGCTCATTTCAAACTCGAGTTTTATGCGTCACCCCACCTCACCTTTCCCCTGAAGCAGGCATAAGTGTGTTTTCTAAAAGCGTGACTCTGTTCTGTTTGGGGATTCCGTTCATGGGGAGCGATTTTTACATTCCCTCGATAAGTGATATCATAAGTTTCTTTTTTTGTGGGACTTATTTCACTGAGGATGATCGTACCTAAATCCACTCAGGATGCTGCTACCAGCCTCATGACGTGGATTTCATGGCTGAGTGACACTCCATTGGACCTACGTAGCACCACTTGTCCACTTGTCCACTTGTCTTTGTCCACTTGTCCACTCGTCTTTGTCCACTTGGCTCTTTCCTGGGATATGAAACGTGTACCGGAGTGGAGGTTCTTGTCAAGACAGCAGCCCTCAACTTTGGGGTCCCTGTGTCTGGTTGATTTTTTCATTTTCCCAAGATCAACGCCCATGTGTGGAAGTGCCCTATGCTCTGTGGTTCTGTGTTTTACATGGTTTGGGAAAGAGGATACACTTGTGAAGATTGGCTGTTGGCCATTGACATCCCGCCCATCAGCTTAACAAGGCTCCCTTGACTCCGTGGGCTGTCCTGCCTTTCTGGTTTTTAGACTTTTTTCGCCTGGCCCTTTTGCCCCGGGGGGGGGGGGGGCGAGAGATTTCTTTGTAGTGCTGATTTGCTCTCCCAGGTTGCTTGGTTGGCCAAAAAGGGCGTATGCGTTTTTTCCTGAATATATTCAGGAAAAAACGCATACGCCCTTTTTGGCCAACCGCATCATTGTCCACGTTCTGGCGCTTTTCATGTGCTATCGGGGCCATTCCGATGTACCCGTTGACATCCGTTTCCTGCAGTTCTGCCTTGCGTTCAGCGCCTCTTCGTAGCCTGACCTCAATATATTTTGGGGCGATAGTTATCGTTTAGAACTCTGCAGGTTTGGGAAGTGCAGTGCCCCTGAGCTCCATTTCCCAAGTCGCTTTTTTGTGAGTGGGACGCAACACGGCTGGATGGCTTCACGCCCTATTGTCGATCCGGGGTGGCAGGCTGAACCGCTGGTGAATTCTTCTTCGTGATGGGAAATGAGAGTGACATGTGCCCGACCAAACACCTCCAGCGAGTCTCTCATTGGTTCCCCCTCTTGCAGTTCATCCTGCGGACAAATTGCAGACGGTACGAAAGAGGCATGGAAAGGCGCCGAGTCTCCAAGTGGGGAGATTGTTAGTAAGGGGGCCTGAATGGAGAACACGAGCACCAGGAGATGAAAACTGAGGTGAGTTTCAGAAAGCTTTCCCGATCCCACGGTGTAGCATCCGCTGGGTTTCCAATGAGTGCTTTCGCTGTCGGAAGATTGCGTTGAACCTGGAGAGTTGGGACCCATGGAATGGGGAGCACGCAGGATTCCTTTCAAGGGTCTGCATTTGCTTTCCCAACCTCACCAATCGTCTCAGCCCCAAGAGTGTCCAGCCTTATGTCTTCTGCCGCTGGGGCTGTAGATGTGGTCAATCCGGGTTGCATGCCAGTCCCTGAACGCATTTTGGAAGAATTTCTCTCTGTTTTGCCCTGCTTGTTTCTTCTTTATGTTGGAAATGTATCCTCAGAATGGGTCTGAGCTGATTTTCCCTGCTGGTTTTAGGCCGCTTTACACACACTTGATGCACTTACACAGAGATATCAAGACTTAGCTTTGAAGATGCTTACTAGTCGGATAGATACTTGTGCGATGAACAGGGTCTGGTGAGTCCAGTTGATTGAGCAAGGAGTAGGTCGTGTCCATTCCATATTCGGTTTTCAGAAGGGTATCTGTGCTCATTTCAAACTCGAGTTTTATGCGTCACCCCACCTCACCTTTCCCCTGAAGCAGGCATAAGTGTGTTTTCTAAAAGCGTGACTCTGTTCTGTTTGGGGATTCAGTGCATGGGGAGCGATTTTTACATTCCCTCGATAAGTGATATCATAAGTTTCTTTTTTTGTGGGACTTATTTCACTGAGGATGATCGTACCTAAATCCACTCAGGATGCTGCTACCAGCCTCATGACGTGGATTTCATGGCTGAGTGACACTCCATTGGACCTACGTAGCACCACTTGTCCACTTGTCCACTTGTCTTTGTCCACTTGTCCACTCGTCTTTGTCCACTTGGCTCTTTCCTGGGATATGAAACGTGTACCGGAGTGGAGGTTCTTGTCAAGACAGCAGCCCTCAACTTTGGGGTCCCTGTGTCTGGTTGATTTTTTGATTTTCCCAAGGTCAACGCCCATGTGTGGAAGTGCCCTATGCTCTGTGGTTCTGTGTTTTACATGGTTTGGGAAAGAGGATACACTTGTGAAGATTGGCTGTTGGCCATTGACATCCCGCCCATCAGCTTAACAAGGCTCCCTTGACTCCGTGGGCTGTCCTGCCTTTCTGGTTTTTAGACTTTTTTCGCCTGGCCCTTTTGCCCCGGGGGGGGGCGAGAGATTTCTTTGTAGTGCTGATTTGCTCTCCCAGGTTGCTTGGTTGGCCAAAAAGGGCGTATGCGTTTTTTCCTGAATATATTCAGGAAAAAACGCATACGCCCTTTTTGGCCAACCGCATCATTGTCCACGTTCTGGCGCTTTTCATGTGCTATCGGGGCCATTCCGATGTACCCGTTGACATCCGTTTCCTGCAGTTCTGCCTTGCGTTCAGCGCCTCTTCGTAGCCTGCGCTCAATATATTTTGGGGCGAAAGTTATCGTTTAGAACTCTGCAGGTTTGGGAAGTGCAGTGCCCCTGAGCTCCATTTCCCAAGTCGCTTTTTTGTGAGTGGGACGCAACACGGCTGGATGGCTTCACGCCCTATTGTCGATCCGGGGTGGCAGGCTGAACCGCTGGTGAATTCTTCTTCGTGATGGGAAATGAGAGTGACATGTGCCCGACCAAACACCTCCAGCGAGTCTCTCATTGGTTCCCCCTCTTGCAGTTCATCCTGCGGACAAATTGCAGACGGTACGAAAGAGGCATGGAAAGGCGCCGAGTCTCCAAGTGGGGAGATTGTTAGTAAGGGGGCCTGAATGGAGAACACGAGCACCAGGAGATGAAAACTGAGGTGAGTTTCAGAAAGCTTTCCCGATCCCACGGTGTAGCAACCGCTGGGTTTCCAATGAGTGCTTTCGCTGTCGGAAGATTGCGTTGAACCTGGAGAGTTGGGACCCATGGAATGGGGAGCACGCAGGATTCCTTTCAAGGGTCTGCATTTGCTTTCCCAACCTCACCAATCGTCTCAGCCCCAAGAGTGTCCAGCCTTATGTCTTCTGCCGCTGGGGCTGTAGATGTGGTCAATCCTGGTTGCATGCCAGTCCCTGAACGCATTTTGGAAGAATTTCTCTCTGTTTTGCCCTGCTTGTTTCTTCTTTATGTTGGAAATGTATCCTCAGAATGGGTCTGAGCTGATTTTCCCTGCTGGTTTTAGGCCGCTTTACACACACTTGATGCACTTACACAGAGATATCAAGACTTAGCTTTTAAGATGCTGACTAGTCGGATAGATACTTGTGCGATGAACAGGGTCTGGTGAGTCCAGTTGATTGAGCAAGGAGTAGGTCGTGTCCATTCCATATTCGGTTTTCGGAAGGGTATCTGTGCTCATTTCAAACTCGAGTTTTATGCGTCACCCCACCTCACCTTTCCCCTAAAGCAGGCATAAGTGTGTTTTCTAAAAGCGTGACTCTGTTCTGTTTGGGGATTCCGTTCATGGGGAGCGATTTTTACATTCCCTCGATAAGTGATATCATAAGTTTCTTTTTTTGTGGGACTTATTTCACTGAGGATGATCGTACCTAAATCCACTCAGGATGCTGCTACCAGCCTCATGACGTGGATTTCATGGCTGAGTGACACTCCATTGGACCTACGTAGCACCACTTGTCCACTTGTCCACTTGTCTTTGTCCACTTGTCCACTCGTCTTTGTCCACTTGGCTCTTTCCTGGGATATGAAACGTGTACCGGAGTGGAGGTTCTTGTCAAGACAGCAGCCCTCAACTTTGGGGTCCCTGTGTCTGGTTGATTTTTTCATTTTCCCAAGATCAACGCCCATGTGTGGAAGTGCCCTATGCTCTGTGGTTCTGTGTTTTACATGGTTTGGGAAAGAGGATACACTTGTGAAGATTGGCTGTTGGCCATTGACATCCCGCCCATCAGCTTAACAAGGCTCCCTTGACTCCGTGGGCTGTCCTGCCTTTCTGGTTTTTAGACTTTTTTCGCCTGGCCCTTTTGCCCCGGGGGGGGGGGGCGAGAGATTTCTTTGTAGTGCTGATTTGCTCTCCCAGGTTGCTTGGTTGGCCAAAAAGGGCGTATGCGTTTTTTCCTGAATATATTCAGGAAAAAACGCATACGCCCTTTTTGGCCAACCGCATCATTGTCCACGTTCTGGCGCTTTTCATGTGCTATCGGGGCCATTCCGATGTACCCGTTGACATCCGTTTCCTGCAGTTCTGCCTTGCGTTCAGCGCCTCTTCGTAGCCTGACCTCAATATATTTTGGGGCGATAGTTATCGTTTAGAACTCTGCAGGTTTGGGAAGTGCAGTGCCCCTGAGCTCCATTTCCCAAGTCGCTTTTTTGTGAGTGGGACGCAACACGGCTGGATGGCTTCACGCCCTATTGTCGATCCGGGGTGGCAGGCTGAACCGCTGGTGAATTCTTCTTCGTGATGGGAAATGAGAGTGACATGTGCCCGACCAAACACCTCCAGCGAGTCTCTCATTGGTTCCCCCTCTTGCAGTTCATCCTGCGGACAAATTGCAGACGGTACGAAAGAGGCATGGAAAGGCGCCGAGTCTCCAAGTGGGGAGATTGTTAGTAAGGGGGCCTGAATGGAGAACACGAGCACCAGGAGATGAAAACTGAGGTGAGTTTCAGAAAGCTTTCCCGATCCCACGGTGTAGCATCCGCTGGGTTTCCAATGAGTGCTTTCGCTGTCGGAAGATTGCGTTGAACCTGGAGAGTTGGGACCCATGGAATGGGGAGCACGCAGGATTCCTTTCAAGGGTCTGCATTTGCTTTCCCAACCTCACCAATCGTCTCAGCCCCAAGAGTGTCCAGCCTTATGTCTTCTGCCGCTGGGGCTGTAGATGTGGTCAATCCTGGTTTCATGCCAGTCCCTGAACGCATTTTGGAAGAATTTCTCTCTGTTTTGCCCTGCTTGTTTCTTCTTTATGTTGGAAATGTATCCTCAGAATGGGTCTGAGCTGATTTTCCCTGCTGGTTTTAGGCCGCTTTACACACACTTGATGCACTTACACAGAGATATCAAGACTTAGCTTTGAAGATGCTTACTAGTCGGATAGATACTTGTGCGATGAACAGGGTCTGGTGAGTCCAGTTGATTGAGCAAGGAGTAGGTCGTGTCCATTCCATATTCGGTTTTCAGAAGGGTATCTGTGCTCATTTCAAACTCGAGTTTTATGCGTCACCCCACCTCACCTTTCCCCTGAAGCAGGCATAAGTGTGTTTTCTAAAAGCGTGACTCTGTTCTGTTTGGGGATTCAGTGCATGGGGAGCGATTTTTACATTCCCTCGATAAGTGATATCATAAGTTTCTTTTTTTGTGGGACTTATTTCACTGAGGATGATCGTACCTAAATCCACTCAGGATGCTGCTACCAGCCTCATGACGTGGATTTCATGGCTGAGTGACACTCCATTGGACCTACGTAGCACCACTTGTCCACTTGTCCACTTGTCTTTGTCCACTTGTCCACTCGTCTTTGTCCACTTGGCTCTTTCCTGGGATATGAAACGTGTACCGGAGTGGAGGTTCTTGTCAAGACAGCAGCCCTCAACTTTGGGGTCCCTGTGTCTGGTTGATTTTTTCATTTTCCCAAGGTCAACGCCCATGTGTGGAAGTGCCCTATGCTCTGTGGTTCTGTGTTTTACATGGTTTGGGAAAGAGGATACACTTGTGAAGATTGGCTGTTGGCCATTGACATCCCGCCCATCAGCTTAACAAGGCTCCCTTGACTCCGTGGGCTGTCCTGCCTTTCTGGTTTTTAGACTTTTTTCGCCTGGCCCTTTTGCCCCGGGGGGGGGCGAGAGATTTCTTTGTAGTGCTGATTTGCTCTCCCAGGTTGCTTGGTTGGCCAAAAAGGGCGTATGCGTTTTTTCCTGAATATATTCAGGAAAAAACGCATACGCCCTTTTTGGCCAACCGCATCATTGTCCACGTTCTGGCGCTTTTCATGTGCTATCGGGGCCATTCCGATGTACCCGTTGACATCCGTTTCCTGCAGTTCTGCCTTGCGTTCAGCGCCTCTTCGTAGCCTGCGCTCAATATATTTTGGGGCGAAAGTTATCGTTTAGAACTCTGCAGGTTTGGGAAGTGCAGTGCCCCTGAGCTCCATTTCCCAAGTCGCTTTTTTGTGAGTGGGACGCAACACGGCTGGATGGCTTCACGCCCTATTGTCGATCCGGGGTGGCAGGCTGAACCGCTGGTGAATTCTTCTTCGTGATGGGAAATGAGAGTGACATGTGCCCGACCAAACACCTCCAGCGAGTCTCTCATTGGTTCCCCCTCTTGCAGTTCATCCTGCGGACAAATTGCAGACGGTACGAAAGAGGCATGGAAAGGCGCCGAGTCTCCAAGTGGGGAGATTGTTAGTAAGGGGGCCTGAATGGAGAACACGAGCACCAGGAGAGGAAAACTGAGGTGAGTTTCAGAAAGCTTTCCCGATCCCACGGTGTAGCAACCGCTGGGTTTCCAATGAGTGCTTTCGCTGTCGGAAGATTGCGTTGAACCTGGAGAGTTGGGACCCATGGAATGGGGAGCACGCAGGATTCCTTTCAAGGGTCTGCATTTGCTTTCCCAACCTCACCAATCGTCTCAGCCCCAAGAGTGTCCAGCCTTATGTCTTCTGCCGCTGGGGCTGTAGATGTGGTCAATCCTGGTTGCATGCCAGTCCCTGAACGCATTTTGGAAGAATTTCTCTCTGTTTTGCCCTGCTTGTTTCTTCTTTATGTTGGAAATGTATCCTCAGAATGGGTCTGAGCTGATTTTCCCTGCTGGTTTTAGGCCGCTTTACACACACTTGATGCACTTACACAGAGATATCAAGACTTAGCTTTTAAGATGCTTACTAGTCGGATAGATACTTGTGCGATGAACAGGGTCTGGTGAGTCCAGTTGATTGAGCAAGGAGTAGGTCGTGTCCATTCCATATTCGGTTTTCGGAAGGGTATCTGTGCTCATTTCAAACTCGAGTTTTATGCGTCACCCCACCTCACCTTTCCCCTGAAGCAGGCATAAGTGTGTTTTCTAAAAGCGTGACTCTGTTCTGTTTGGGGATTCAGTGCATGGGGAGCGATTTTTACATTCCCTCGATAAGTGATATCATAAGTTTCTTTTTTTGTGGGACTTATTTCACTGAGGATGATCGTACCTAAATCCACTCAGGATGCTGCTACCAGCCTCATGACGTGGATTTCATGGCTGAGTGACACTCCATTGGACCTACGTAGCACCACTTGTCCACTTGTCCACTTGTCTTTGTCCACTTGTCCACTCGTCTTTGTCCACTTGGCTCTTTCCTGGGATATGAAACGTGTACCGGAGTGGAGGTTCTTGTCAAGACAGCAGCCCTCAACTTTGGGGTCCCTGTGTCTGGTTGATTTTTTCATTTTCCCAAGGTCAACGCCCATGTGTGGAAGTGCCCTATGCTCTGTGGTTCTGTGTTTTACATGGTTTGGGAAAGAGGATACACTTGTGAAGATTGGCTGTTGGCCATTGACATCCCGCCCATCAGCTTAACAAGGCTCCCTTGACTCCGTGGGCTGTCCTGCCTTTCTGGTTTTTAGACTTTTTTCGCCTGGCCCTTTTGCCCCGGGGGGGGGGGGGCGAGAGATTTCTTTGTAGTGCTGATTTGCTCTCCCAGGTTGCTTGGTTGGCCAAAAAGGGCGTATGCGTTTTTTCCTGAATATATTCAGGAAAAAACGCATACGCCCTTTTTGGCCAACCGCATCATTGTCCACGTTCTGGCGCTTTTCATGTGCTATCGGGGCCATTCCGATGTACCCGTTGACATCCGTTTCCTGCAGTTCTGCCTTGCGTTCAGCGCCTCTTCGTAGCCTGACCTCAATATATTTTGGGGCGATAGTTATCGTTTAGAACTCTGCAGGTTTGGGAAGTGCAGTGCCCCTGAGCTCCATTTCCCAAGTCGCTTTTTTGTGAGTGGGACGCAACACGGCTGGATGGCTTCACGCCCTATTGTCGATCCGGGGTGGCAGGCTGAACCGCTGGTGAATTCTTCTTCGTGATGGGAAATGAGAGTGACATGTGCCCGACCAAACACCTCCAGCGAGTCTCTCATTGGTTCCCCCTCTTGCAGTTCATCCTGCGGACAAATTGCAGACGGTACGAAAGAGGCATGGAAAGGCGCCGAGTCTCCAAGTGGGGAGATTGTTAGTAAGGGGGCCTGAATGGAGAACACGAGCACCAGGAGATGAAAACTGAGGTGAGTTTCAGAAAGCTTTCCCGATCCCACGGTGTAGCAACCGCTGGGTTTCCAATGAGTGCTTTCGCTGTCGGAAGATTGCGTTGAACCTGGAGAGTTGGGACCCATGGAATGGGGAGCACGCAGGATTCCTTTCAAGGGTCTGCATTTGCTTTCCCAACCTCACCAATCGTCTCAGCCCCAAGAGTGTCCAGCCTTATGTCTTCTGCCGCTGGGGCTGTAGATGTGGTCAATCCTGGTTGCATGCCAGTCCCTGAACGCATTTTGGAAGAATTTCTCTCTGTTTTGCCCTGCTTGTTTCTTCTTTATGTTGGAAATGTATCCTCAGAATGGGTCTGAGCTGATTTTCCCTGCTGGTTTTAGGCCGCTTTACACACACTTGATGCACTTACACAGAGATATCAAGACTTAGCTTTGAAGATGCTTACTAGTCGGATAGATACTTGTGCGATGAACAGGGTCTGGTGAGTCCAGTTGATTGAGCAAGGAGTAGGTCGTGTCCATTCCATATTCGGTTTTCAGAAGGGTATCTGTGCTCATTTCAAACTCGAGTTTTATGCGTCACCCCACCTCACCTTTCCCCTGAAGCAGGCATAAGTGTGTTTTCTAAAAGCGTGACTCTGTTCTGTTTGGGGATTCAGTGCATGGGGAGCGATTTTTACATTCCCTCGATAAGTGATATCATAAGTTTCTTTTTTTGTGGGACTTATTTCACTGAGGATGATCGTACCTAAATCCACTCAGGATGCTGCTACCAGCCTCATGACGTGGATTTCATGGCTGAGTGACACTCCATTGGACCTACGTAGCACCACTTGTCCACTTGTCCACTTGTCTTTGTCCACTTGTCCACTCGTCTTTGTCCACTTGGCTCTTTCCTGGGATATGAAACGTGTACCGGAGTGGAGGTTCTTGTCAAGACAGCAGCCCTCAACTTTGGGGTCCCTGTGTCTGGTTGATTTTTTCATTTTCCCAAGGTCAACGCCCATGTGTGGAAGTGCCCTATGCTCTGTGGTTCTGTGTTTTACATGGTTTGGGAAAGAGGATACACTTGTGAAGATTGGCTGTTGGCCATTGACATCCCGCCCATCAGCTTAACAAGGCTCCCTTGACTCCGTGGGCTGTCCTGCCTTTCTGGTTTTTAGACTTTTTTCGCCTGGCCCTTTTGCCCCGGGGGGGTGGGTCGAGAGATTTCTTTGTAGTGCTGATTTGCTCTCCCAGGTTGCTTGGTTGGCCAAAAAGGGCGTATGCGTTTTTTCCTGAATATATTCAGGAAAAAACGCATACGCCCTTTTTGGCCAACCGCATCATTGTCCACGTTCTGGCGCTTTTCATGTGCTATCGGGGCCATTCCGATGTACCCGTTGACATCCGTTTCCTGCAGTTCTGCCTTGCGTTCAGCGCCTCTTCGTAGCCTGCCCTCAATATATTTTGGGGCGATAGTTATCGTTTAGAACTCTGCAGGTTTGGGAAGTGCAGTGCCCCTGAGCTCCATTTCCCAAGTCGCTTTTTTGTGAGTGGGACGCAACACGGCTGGATGGCTTCACGCCCTATTGTCGATCCGGGGTGGCAGGCTGAACCGCTGGTGAATTCTTCTTCGTGATGGGAAATGAGAGTGACATGTGCCCGACCAAACACCTCCAGCGAGTCTCTCATTGGTTCCCCCTCTTGCAGTTCATCCTGCGGACAAATTGCAGACGGTACGAAAGAGGCATGGAAAGGCGCCGAGTCTCCAAGTGGGGAGATTGTTAGTAAGGGGGCCTGAATGGAGAACACGAGCACCAGGAGATGAAAACTGAGGTGAGTTTCAGAAAGCTTTCCCGATCCCACGGTGTAGCAACCGCTGGGTTTCCAATGAGTGCTTTCGCTGTCGGAAGATTGCGTTGAACCTGGAGAGTTGGGACCCATGGAATGGGGAGCACGCAGGATTCCTTTCAAGGGTCTGCATTTGCTTTCCCAACCTCACCAATCGTCTCAGCCCCAAGAGTGTCCAGCCTTATGTCTTCTGCCGCTGGGGCTGTAGATGTGGTCAATCCTGGTTGCATGCCAGTCCCTGAACGCATTTTGGAAGAATTTCTCTCTGTTTTGCCCTGCTTGTTTCTTCTTTATGTTGGAAATGTATCCTCAGAATGGGTCTGAGCTGATTTTCCCTGCTGGTTTTAGGCCGCTTTACACACACTTGATGCACTTACACAGAGATATCAAGACTTAGCTTTTAAGATGCTTACTAGTCGGATAGATACTTGTGCGATGAACAGGGTCTGGTGAGTCCAGTTGATTGAGCAAGGAGTAGGTCGTGTCCATTCCATATTCGGTTTTCGGAAGGGTATCTGTGCTCATTTCAAACTCGAGTTTTATGCGTCACCCCACCTCACCTTTCCCCTGAAGCAGGCATAAGTGTGTTTTCTAAAAGCGTGACTCTGTTCTGTTTGGGGATTCAGTGCATGGGGAGCGATTTTTACATTCCCTCGATAAGTGATATCATAAGTTTCTTTTTTTGTGGGACTTATTTCACTGAGGATGATCGTACCTAAATCCACTCAGGATGCTGCTACCAGCCTCATGACGTGGATTTCATGGCTGAGTGACACTCCATTGGACCTACGTAGCACCACTTGTCCACTTGTCCACTTGTCTTTGTCCACTTGTCCACTCGTCTTTGTCCACTTGGCTCTTTCCTGGGATATGAAACGTGTACCGGAGTGGAGGTTCTTGTCAAGACAGCAGCCCTCAACTTTGGGGTCCCTGTGTCTGGTTGATTTTTTCATTTTCCCAAGGTCAACGCCCATGTGTGGAAGTGCCCTATGCTCTGTGGTTCTGTGTTTTACATGGTTTGGGAAAGAGGATACACTTGTGAAGATTGGCTGTTGGCCATTGACATCCCGCCCATCAGCTTAACAAGGCTCCCTTGACTCCGTGGGCTGTCCTGCCTTTCTGGTTTTTAGACTTTTTTCGCCTGGCCCTTTTGCCCCGGGGGGGGGGGGGCGAGAGATTTCTTTGTAGTGCTGATTTGCTCTCCCAGGTTGCTTGGTTGGCCAAAAAGGGCGTATGCGTTTTTTCCTGAATATATTCAGGAAAAAACGCATACGCCCTTTTTGGCCAACCGCATCATTGTCCACGTTCTGGCGCTTTTCATGTGCTATCGGGGCCATTCCGATGTACCCGTTGACATCCGTTTCCTGCAGTTCTGCCTTGCGTTCAGCGCCTCTTCGTAGCCTGACCTCAATATATTTTGGGGCGATAGTTATCGTTTAGAACTCTGCAGGTTTGGGAAGTGCAGTGCCCCTGAGCTCCATTTCCCAAGTCGCTTTTTTGTGAGTGGGACGCAATACGGCTGGATGGCTTCACGCCCTATTGTCGATCCGGGGTGGCAGGCTGAACCGCTGGTGAATTCTTCTTCGTGATGGGAAATGAGAGTGACATGTGCCCGACCAAACACCTCCAGCGAGTCTCTCATTGGTTCCCCCTCTTGCAGTTCATCCTGCGGACAAATTGCAGACGGTACGAAAGAGGCATGGAAAGGCGCCGAGTCTCCAAGTGGGGAGATTGTTAGTAAGGGGGCCTGAATGGAGAACACGAGCACCAGGAGATGAAAACTGAGGTGAGTTTCAGAAAGCTTTCCCGATCCCACGGTGTAGCATCCGCTGGGTTTCCAATGAGTGCTTTCGCTGTCGGAAGATTGCGTTGAACCTGGAGAGTTGGGACCCATGGAATGGGGAGCACGCAGGATTCCTTTCAAGGGTCTGCATTTGCTTTCCCAACCTCACCAATCGTCTCAGCCCCAAGAGTGTCCAGCCTTATGTCTTCTGCCGCTGGGGCTGTAGATGTGGTCAATCCTGGTTGCATGCCAGTCCCTGAACGCATTTTGGAAGAATTTCTCTCTGTTTTGCCCTGCTTGTTTCTTCTTTATGTTGGAAATGTATCCTCAGAATGGGTCTGAGCTGATTTTCCCTGCTGGTTTTAGGCCGCTTTACACACACTTGATGCACTTACACAGAGATATCAAGACTTAGCTTTTAAGATGCTTACTAGTCGGATAGATACTTGTGCGATGAACAGGGTCTGGTGAGTCCAGTTGATTGAGCAAGGAGTAGGTCGTGTCCATTCCATATTCGGTTTTCGGAAGGGTATCTGTGCTCATTTCAAACTCGAGTTTTATGCGTCACCCCACCTCACCTTTCCCCTGAAGCAGGCATAAGTGTGTTTTCTAAAAGCGTGACTCTGTTCTGTTTGGGGATTCAGTGCATGGGGAGCGATTTTTACATTCCCTCGATAAGTGATATCATAAGTTTCTTTTTTTGTGGGACTTATTTCACTGAGGATGATCGTACCTAAATCCACTCAGGATGCTGCTACCAGCCTCATGACGTGGATTTCATGGCTGAGTGACACTCCATTGGACCTACGTAGCACCACTTGTCCACTTGTCCACTTGTCTTTGTCCACTTGTCCACTCGTCTTTGTCCACTTGGCTCTTTCCTGGGATATGAAACGTGTATCGGAGTGGAGGTTCTTGTCAAGACAGCAGCCCTCAACTTTGGGGTCCCTGTGTCTGGTTGATTTTTTCATTTTCCCAAGGTCAACGCCCATGTGTGGAAGTGCCCTATGCTCTGTGGTTCTGTGTTTTACATGGTTTGGGAAAGAGGATACACTTGTGAAGATTGGCTGTTGGCCATTGACATCCCGCCCATCAGCTTAACAAGGCTCCCTTGACTCCGTGGGCTGTCCTGCCTTTCTGGTTTTTAGACTTTTTTCGCCTGGCCCTTTTGCCCCGGGGGGGGGGGGCGAGAGATTTCTTTGTAGTGCTGATTTGCTCTCCCAGGTTGCTTGGTTGGCCAAAAAGGGCGTATGCGTTTTTTCCTGAATATATTCAGGAAAAAACGCATACGCCCTTTTTGGCCAACCGCATCATTGTCCACGTTCTGGCGCTTTTCATGTGCTATCGGGGCCATTCCGATGTACCCGTTGACATCCGTTTCCTGCAGTTCTGCCTTGCGTTCAGCGCCTCTTCGTAGCCTGCGCTCAATATATTTTGGGGCGAAAGTTATCGTTTAGAACTCTGCAGGTTTGGGAAGTGCAGTGCCCCTGAGCTCCATTTCCCAAGTCGCTTTTTTGTGAGTGGGACGCAACACGGCTGGATGGCTTCACGCCCTATTGTCGATCCGGGGTGGCAGGCTGAACCGCTGGTGAATTCTTCTTCGTGATGGGAAATGAGAGTGACATGTGCCCGACCAAACACCTCCAGCGAGTCTCTCATTGGTTCCCCCTCTTGCAGTTCATCCTGCGGACAAATTGCAGACGGTACGAAAGAGGCATGGAAAGGCGCCGAGTCTCCAAGTGGGGAGATTGTTAGTAAGGGGGCCTGAATGGAGAACACGAGCACCAGGAGATGAAAACTGAGGTGAGTTTCAGAAAGCTTTCCCGATCCCACGGTGTAGCAACCGCTGGGTTTCCAATGAGTGCTTTCGCTGTCGGAAGATTGCGTTGAACCTGGAGAGTTGGGACCCATGGAATGGGGAGCACGCAGGATTCCTTTCAAGGGTCTGCATTTGCTTTCCCAACCTCACCAATCGTCTCAGCCCCAAGAGTGTCCAGCCTTATGTCTTCTGCCGCTGGGGCTGTAGATGTGGTCAATCCTGGTTGCATGCCAGTCCCTGAACGCATTTTGGAAGAATTTCTCTCTGTTTTGCCCTGCTTGTTTCTTCTTTATGTTGGAAATGTATCCTCAGAATGGGTCTGAGCTGATTTTCCCTGCTGGTTTTAGGCCGCTTTACACACACTTGATGCACTTACACAGAGATATCAAGACTTAGCTTTTAAGATGCTTACTAGTCGGATAGATACTTGTGCGATGAACAGGGTCTGGTGAGTCCAGTTGATTGAGCAAGGAGTAGGTCGTGTCCATTCCATATTCGGTTTTCGGAAGGGTATCTGTGCTCATTTCAAACTCGAGTTTTATGCGTCACCCCACCTCACCTTTCCCCTGAAGCAGGCATAAGTGTGTTTTCTAAAAGCGTGACTCTGTTCTGTTTGGGGATTCAGTGCATGGGGAGCGATTTTTACATTCCCTCGATAAGTGATATCATAAGTTTCTTTTTTTGTGGGACTTATTTCACTGAGGATGATCGTACCTAAATCCACTCAGGATGCTGCTACCAGCCTCATGACGTGGATTTCATGGCTGAGTGACACTCCATTGGACCTACGTAGCACCACTTGTCCACTTGTCCACTTGTCTTTGTCCACTTGTCCACTCGTCTTTGTCCACTTGGCTCTTTCCTGGGATATGAAACGTGTATCGGAGTGGAGGTTCTTGTCAAGACAGCAGCCCTCAACTTTGGGGTCCCTGTGTCTGGTTGATTTTTTCATTTTCCCAAGGTCAACGCCCATGTGTGGAAGTGCCCTATGCTCTGTGGTTCTGTGTTTTACATGGTTTGGGAAAGAGGATACACTTGTGAAGATTGGCTGTTGGCCATTGACATCCCGCCCATCAGCTTAACAAGGCTCCCTTGACTCCGTGGGCTGTCCTGCCTTTCTGGTTTTTAGACTTTTTTCGCCTGGCCCTTTTGCCCCGGGGGGGGGGGCGAGAGATTTCTTTGTAGTGCTGATTTGCTCTCCCAGGTTGCTTGGTTGGCCAAAAAGGGCGTATGCGTTTTTTCCTGAATATATTCAGGAAAAAACGCATACGCCCTTTTTGGCCAACCGCATCATTGTCCACGTTCTGGCGCTTTTCATGTGCTATCGGGGCCATTCCGATGTACCCGTTGACATCCGTTTCCTGCAGTTCTGCCTTGCGTTCAGCGCCTCTTCGTAGCCTGACCTCAATATATTTTGGGGCGATAGTTATCGTTTAGAACTCTGCAGGTTTGGGAAGTGCAGTGCCCCTGAGCTCCATTTCCCAAGTCGCTTTTTTGTGAGTGGGACGCAACACGGCTGGATGGCTTCACGCCCTATTGTCGATCCGGGGTGGCAGGCTGAACCGCTGGTGAATTCTTCTTCGTGATGGGAAATGAGAGTGACATGTGCCCGACCAAACACCTCCAGCGAGTCTCTCATTGGTTCCCCCTCTTGCAGTTCATCCTGCGGACAAATTGCAGACGGTACGAAAGAGGCATGGAAAGGCGCCGAGTCTCCAAGTGGGGAGATTGTTAGTAAGGGGGCCTGAATGGAGAACACGAGCACCAGGAGATGAAAACTGAGGTGAGTTTCAGAAAGCTTTCCCGATCCCACGGTGTAGCATCCGCTGGGTTTCCAATGAGTGCTTTCGCTGTCGGAAGATTGCGTTGAACCTGGAGAGTTGGGACCCATGGAATGGGGAGCACGCAGGATTCCTTTCAAGGGTCTGCATTTGCTTTCCCAACCTCACCAATCGTCTCAGCCCCAAGAGTGTCCAGCCTTATGTCTTCTGCCGCTGGGGCTGTAGATGCGGTCAATCCTGGTTGCATGCCAGTCCCTGAACGCATTTTGGAAGAATTTCTCTCTGTTTTGCCCTGCTTGTTTCTTCTTTATGTTGGAAATGTATCCTCAGAATGGGTCTGAGCTGATTTTCCCTGCTGGTTTTAGGCCGCTTTACACACACTTGATGCACTTACACAGAGATATCAAGACTTAGCTTTTAAGATGCTTACTAGTCGGATAGATACTTGTGTGATGAACAGGGTCTGGTGAGTCCAGTTGATTGAGCAAGGAGTAGGTCGTGTCCATTCCATATTCGGTTTTCGGAAGGGTATCTGTGCTCATTTCAAACTCGAGTTTTATGCGTCACCCCACCTCACCTTTCCCCTGAAGCAGGCATAAGTGTGTTTTCTAAAAGCGTGACTCTGTTCTGTTTGGGGATTCAGTGCATGGGGAGTGATTTTTACATTCCCTCGATAAGTGATATCATAAGTTTCTTTTTTTGTGGGACTTATTTCACTGAGGATGATCGTACCTAAATCCAATCAGGATGCTGCTACCAGCCTCATGACGTGGATTTCATGGCTGAGTGACACTCCATTGGACCTACGTAGCACCACTTGTCCACTTGTCCACTTGTCTTTGTCCACTTGTCCACTCGTCTTTGTCCACTTGGCTCTTTCCTGGGATATGAAACGTGTACCGGAGTGGAGGTTCTTGTCAAGACAGCAGCCCTCAACTTTGGGGTCCCTGTGTCTGGTTGATTTTTTCATTTTCCCAAGGTCAACGCCCATGTGTGGAAGTGCCCTATGCTCTGTGGTTCTGTGTTTTACATGGTTTGGGAAAGAGGATACACTTGTGAAGATTGGCTGTTGGCCATTGACATCCCGCCCATCAGCTTAACAAGGCTCCCTTGACTCCGTGGGCTGTCCTGCCTTTCTGGTTTTTAGACTTTTTTCGCCTGGCCCTTTTGCCCCGGGGGGGGGGGGGCGAGAGATTTCTTTGTAGTGCTGATTTGCTCTCCCAGGTTGCTTGGTTGGCCAAAAAGGGCGTATGCGTTTTTTCCTGAATATATTCAGGAAAAAACGCATACGCCCTTTTTGGCCAACCGCATCATTGTCCACGTTCTGGCGCTTTTCATGTGCTATCGGGGCCATTCCGATGTACCCGTTGACATCCGTTTCCTGCAGTTCTGCCTTGCGTTCAGCGCCCCTTCGTAGCCTGACCTCAATATATTTTGGGGCGATAGTTATCGTTTAGAACTCTGCAGGTTTGGGAAGTGCAGTGCCCCTGAGCTCCATTTCCCAAGTCGCTTTTTTGTGAGTGGGACGCAACACGGCTGGATGGCTTCACGCCCTATTGTCGATCCGGGGTGGCAGGCTGAACCGCTGGTGAATTCTGCTTCGTGATGGGAAATGAGAGTGACATGTGCCCGACCAAACACCTCCAGCGAGTCTCTCATTGGTTCCCCCTCTTGCAGTTCATCCTGCGGACAAATTGCAGACGGTACGAAAGAGGCATGGAAAGGCGCCGAGTCTCCAAGTGGGGAGATTGTTAGTAAGGGGGCCTGAATGGAGAACACGAGCACCAGGAGATGAAAACTGAGGTGAGTTTCAGAAAGCTTTCCCGATCCCACGGTGTAGCATCCGCTGGGTTTCCAATGAGTGCTTTCGCTGTCGGAAGATTGCGTTGAACCTGGAGAGTTGGGACCCATGGAATGGGGAGCACGCAGGATTCCTTTCAAGGGTCTGCATTTGCTTTCCCAACCTCACCAATCGTCTCAGCCCCAAGAGTGTCCAGCCTTATGTCTTCTGCCGCTGGGGCTGTAGATGTGGTCAATCCTGGTTGCATGCCAGTCCCTGAACGCATTTTGGAAGAATTTCTCTCTGTTTTGCCCTGCTTGTTTCTTCTTTATGTTGGAAATGTATCCTCAGAATGGGTCTGAGCTGATTTTCCCTGCTGGTTTTAGGCCGCTTTACACACACTTGATGCACTTACACAGAGATATCAAGACTTAGCTTTTAAGATGCTTACTAGTCGGATAGATACTTGTGCGATGAACAGGGTCTGGTGAGTCCAGTTGATTGAGCAAGGAGTAGGTCGTGTCCATTCCATATTCGGTTTTCGGAAGGGTATCTGTGCTCATTTCAAACTCGAGTTTTATGCGTCACCCCACCTCACCTTTCCCCTGAAGCAGGCATAAGTGTGTTTTCTAAAAGCGTGACTCTGTTCTGTTTGGGGATTCAGTGCATGGGGAGCGATTTTTACATTCCCTCGATAAGTGATATCATAAGTTTCTTTTTTTGTGGGACTTATTTCACTGAGGATGATCGTACCTAAATCCACTCAGGATGCTGCTACCAGCCTCATGACGTGGATTTCATGGCTGAGTGACACTCCATTGGACCTACGTAGCACCACTTGTCCACTTGTCCACTTGTCTTTGTCCACTTGTCCACTCGTCTTTGTCCACTTGGCTCTTTCCTGGGATATGAAACGTGTACCGGAGTGGAGGTTCTTGTCAAGACAGCAGCCCTCAACTTTGGGGTCCCTGTGTCTGGTTGATTTTTTCATTTTCCCAAGGTCAACGCCCATGTGTGGAAGTGCCCTATGCTCTGTGGTTCTGTGTTTTACATGGTTTGGGAAAGAGGATACACTTGTGAAGATTGGCTGTTGGCCATTGACATCCCGCCCATCAGCTTAACAAGGCTCCCTTGACTCCGTGGGCTGTCCTGCCTTTCTGGTTTTTAGACTTTTTTCGCCTGGCCCTTTTGCCCCGGGGGGGGGGGGGCGAGAGATTTCTTTGTAGTGCTGATTTGCTCTCCCAGGTTGCTTGGTTGGCCAAAAAGGGCGTATGCGTTTTTTCCTGAATATATTCAGGAAAAAACGCATACGCCCTTTTTGGCCAACCGCATCATTGTCCACGTTCTGGCGCTTTTCATGTGCTATCGGGGCCATTCCGATGTACCCGTTGACATCCGTTTCCTGCAGTTCTGCCTTGCGTTCAGCGCCCCTTCGTAGCCTGACCTCAATATATTTTGGGGCGATAGTTATCGTTTAGAACTCTGCAGGTTTGGGAAGTGCAGTGCCCCTGAGCTCCATTTCCCAAGTCGCTTTTTTGTGAGTGGGACGCAACACGGCTGGATGGCTTCACGCCCTATTGTCGATCCGGGGTGGCAGGCTGAACCGCTGGTGAATTCTTCTTCGTGATGGGAAATGAGAGTGACATGTGCCCGACCAAACACCTCCAGCGAGTCTCTCATTGGTTCCCCCTCTTGCAGTTCATCCTGCGGACAAATTGCAGACGGTACGAAAGAGGCATGGAAAGGCGCCGAGTCTCCAAGTGGGGAGATTGTTAGTAAGGGGGCCTGAATGGAGAACACGAGCACCAGGAGATGAAAACTGAGGTGAGTTTCAGAAAGCTTTCCCGATCCCACGGTGTAGCATCCGCTGGGTTTCCAATGAGTGCTTTCGCTGTCGGAAGATTGCGTTGAACCTGGAGAGTTGGGACCCATGGAATGGGGAGCACGCAGGATTCCTTTCAAGGGTCTGCATTTGCTTTCCCAACCTCACCAATCGTCTCAGCCCCAAGAGTGTCCAGCCTTATGTCTTCTGCCGCTGGGGCTGTAGATGTGGTCAATCCTGGTTGCATGCCAGTCCCTGAACGCATTTTGGAAGAATTTCTCTCTGTTTTGCCCTGCTTGTTTCTTCTTTATGTTGGAAATGTATCCTCAGAATGGGTCTGAGCTGATTTTCCCTGCTGGTTTTAGGCCGCTTTACACACACTTGATGCACTTACACAGAGATATCAAGACTTAGCTTTTAAGATGCTTACTAGTCGGATAGATACTTGTGCGATGAACAGGGTCTGGTGAGTCCAGTTGATTGAGCAAGGAGTAGGTCGTGTCCATTCCATATTCGGTTTTCGGAAGGGTATCTGTGCTCATTTCAAACTCGAGTTTTATGCGTCACCCCACCTCACCTTTCCCCTGAAGCAGGCATAAGTGTGTTTTCTAAAAGCGTGACTCTGTTCTGTTTGGGGATTCAGTGCATGGGGAGCGATTTTTACATTCCCTCGATAAGTGATATCATAAGTTTCTTTTTTTGTGGGACTTATTTCACTGAGGATGATCGTACCTAAATCCACTCAGGATGCTGCTACCAGCCTCATGACGTGGATTTCATGGCTGAGTGACACTCCATTGGACCTACGTAGCACCACTTGTCCACTTGTCCACTTGTCTTTGTCCACTTGTCCACTCGTCTTTGTCCACTTGGCTCTTTCCTGGGATATGAAACGTGTATCGGAGTGGAGGTTCTTGTCAAGACAGCAGCCCTCAACTTTGGGGTCCCTGTGTCTGGTTGATTTTTTCATTTTCCCAAGGTCAACGCCCATGTGTGGAAGTGCCCTATGCTCTGTGGTTCTGTGTTTTACATGGTTTGGGAAAGAGGATACACTTGTGAAGATTGGCTGTTGGCCATTGACATCCCGCCCATCAGCTTAACAAGGCTCCCTTGACTCCGTGGGCTGTCCTGCCTTTCTGGTTTTTAGACTTTTTTCGCCTGGCCCTTTTGCCTCGGGGGGGGGGGCGAGAGATTTCTTTGTAGTGCTGATTTGCTCTCCCAGGTTGCTTGGTTGGCCAAAAAGGGCGTATGCGTTTTTTCCTGAATATATTCAGGAAAAAACGCATACGCCCTTTTTGGCCAACCGCATCATTGTCCACGTTCTGGCGCTTTTCATGTGCTATCGGGGCCATTCCGATGTACCCGTTGACATCCGTTTCCTGCAGTTCTGCCTTGCGTTCAGCGCCTCTTCGTAGCCTGCGCTCAATATATTTTGGGGCGAAAGTTATCGTTTAGAACTCTGCAGGTTTGGGAAGTGCAGTGCCCCTGAGCTCCATTTCCCAAGTCGCTTTTTTGTGAGTGGGACGCAACACGGCTGGATGGCTTCACGCCCTATTGTCGATCCGGGGTGGCAGGCTGAACCGCTGGTGAATTCTTCTTCGTGATGGGAAATGAGAGTGACATGTGCCCGACCAAACACCTCCAGCGAGTCTCTCATTGGTTCCCCCTCTTGCAGTTCATCCTGCGGACAAATTGCAGACGGTACGAAAGAGGCATGGAAAGGCGCCGAGTCTCCAAGTGGGGAGATTGTTAGTAAGGGGGCCTGAATGGAGAACACGAGCACCAGGAGATGAAAACTGAGGTGAGTTTCAGAAAGCTTTCCCGATCCCACGGTGTAGCAACCGCTGGGTTTCCAATGAGTGCTTTCGCTGTCGGAAGATTGCGTTGAACCTGGAGAGTTGGGACCCATGGAATGGGGAGCACGCAGGATTCCTTTCAAGGGTCTGCATTTGCTTTCCCAACCTCACCAATCGTCTCAGCCCCAAGAGTGTCCAGCCTTATGTCTTCTGCCGCTGGGGCTGTAGATGTGGTCAATCCTGGTTGCATGCCAGTCCCTGAACGCATTTTGGAAGAATTTCTCTCTGTTTTGCCCTGCTTGTTTCTTCTTTATGTTGGAAATGTATCCTCAGAATGGGTCTGAGCTGATTTTCCCTGCTGGTTTTAGGCCGCTTTACACACACTTGATGCACTTACACAGAGATATCAAGACTTAGCTTTTAAGATGCTTACTAGTCGGATAGATACTTGTGCGATGAACAGGGTCTGGTGAGTCCAGTTGATTGAGCAAGGAGTAGGTCGTGTCCATTCCATATTCGGTTTTCGGAAGGGTATCTGTGCTCATTTCAAACTCGAGTTTTATGCGTCACCCCACCTCACCTTTCCCCTGAAGCAGGCATAAGTGTGTTTTCTAAAAGCGTGACTCTGTTCTGTTTGGGGATTCAGTGCATGGGGAGCGATTTTTACATTCCCTCGATAAGTGATATCATAAGTTTCTTTTTTTGTGGGACTTATTTCACTGAGGATGATCGTACCTAAATCCACTCAGGATGCTGCTACCAGCCTCATGACGTGGATTTCATGGCTGAGTGACACTCCATTGGACCTACGTAGCACCACTTGTCCACTTGTCCACTTGTCTTTGTCCACTTGTCCACTCGTCTTTGTCCACTTGGCTCTTTCCTGGGATATGAAACGTGTATCGGAGTGGAGGTTCTTGTCAAGACAGCAGCCCTCAACTTTGGGGTCCCTGTGTCTGGTTGATTTTTTCATTTTCCCAAGGTCAACGCCCATGTGTGGAAGTGCCCTATGCTCTGTGGTTCTGTGTTTTACATGGTTTGGGAAAGAGGATACACTTGTGAAGATTGGCTGTTGGCCATTGACATCCCGCCCATCAGCTTAACAAGGCTCCCTTGACTCCGTGGGCTGTCCTGCCTTTCTGGTTTTTAGACTTTTTTCGCCTGGCCCTTTTGCCCCGGGGGGGGGGGGGGGCGAGAGATTTCTTTGTAGTGCTGATTTGCTCTCCCAGGTTGCTTGGTTGGCCAAAAAGGGCGTATGCGTTTTTTCCTGAATATATTCAGGAAAAAACGCATACGCCCTTTTTGGCCAACCGCATCATTGTCCACGTTCTGGCGCTTTTCATGTGCTATCGGGGCCATTCCGATGTACCCGTTGACATCCGTTTCCTGCAGTTCTGCCTTGCGTTCAGCGCCTCTTCGTAGCCTGCGCTCAATATATTTTGGGGCGAAAGTTATCGTTTAGAACTCTGCAGGTTTGGGAAGTGCAGTGCCCCTGAGCTCCATTTCCCAAGTCGCTTTTTTGTGAGTGGGACGCAACACGGCTGGATGGCTTCACGCCCTATTGTCGATCCGGGGTGGCAGGCTGAACCGCTGGTGAATTCTTCTTCGTGATGGGAAATGAGAGTGACATGTGCCCGACCAAACACCTCCAGCGAGTCTCTCATTGGTTCCCCCTCTTGCAGTTCATCCTGCGGACAAATTGCAGACGGTACGAAAGAGGCATGGAAAGGCGCCGAGTCTCCAAGTGGGGAGATTGTTAGTAAGGGGGCCTGAATGGAGAACACGAGCACCAGGAGATGAAAACTGAGGTGAGTTTCAGAAAGCTTTCCCGATCCCACGGTGTAGCAACCGCTGGGTTTCCAATGAGTGCTTTCGCTGTCGGAAGATTGCGTTGAACCTGGAGAGTTGGGACCCATGGAATGGGGAGCACGCAGGATTCCTTTCAAGGGTCTGCATTTGCTTTCCCAACCTCACCAATCGTCTCAGCCCCAAGAGTGTCCAGCCTTATGTCTTCTGCCGCTGGGGCTGTAGATGTGGTCAATCCTGGTTGCATGCCAGTCCCTGAACGCATTTTGGAAGAATTTCTCTCTGTTTTGCCCTGCTTGTTTCTTCTTTATGTTGGAAATGTATCCTCAGAATGGGTCTGAGCTGATTTTCCCTGCTGGTTTTAGGCCGCTTTACACACACTTGATGCACTTACACAGAGATATCAAGACTTAGCTTTTAAGATGCTTACTAGTCGGATAGATACTTGTGCGATGAACAGGGTCTGGTTAGTCCAGTTGATTGAGCAAGGAGTAGGTCGTGTCCATTCCATATTCGGTTTTCGGAAGGGTATCTGTGCTCATTTCAAACTCGAGTTTTATGCGTCACCCCACCTCACCTTTCCCCTGAAGCAGGCATAAGTGTGTTTTCTAAAAGCGTGACTCTGTTCTGTTTGGGGATTCAGTGCATGGGGAGCGATTTTTACATTCCCTCGATAAGTGATATCATAAGTTTCTTTTTTTGTGGGACTTATTTCACTGAGGATGATCGTACCTAAATCCACTCAGGATGCTGCTACCAGCCTCATGACGTGGATTTCATGGCTGAGTGACACTCCATTGGACCTACGTAGCACCACTTGTCCACTTGTCCACTTGTCTTTGTCCACTTGTCCACTCGTCTTTGTCCACTTGGCTCTTTCCTGGGATATGAAACGTGTATCGGAGTGGAGGTTCTTGTCAAGACAGCAGCCCTCAACTTTGGGGTCCCTGTGTCTGGTTGATTTTTTCATTTTCCCAAGGTCAACGCCCATGTGTGGAAGTGCCCTATGCTCTGTGGTTCTGTGTTTTACATGGTTTGGGAAAGAGGATACACTTGTGAAGATTGGCTGTTGGCCATTGACATCCCGCCCATCAGCTTAACAAGGCTCCCTTGACTCCGTGGGCTGTCCTGCCTTTCTGGTTTTTAGACTTTTTTCGCCTGGCCCTTTTGCCCCGGGGGGGGGGGGCGAGAGATTTCTTTGTAGTGCTGATTTGCTCTCCCAGGTTGCTTGGTTGGCCAAAAAGGGCGTATGCGTTTTTTCCTGAATATATTCAGGAAAAAACGCATACGCCCTTTTTGGCCAACCGCATCATTGTCCACGTTCTGGCGCTTTTCATGTGCTATCGGGGCCATTCCGATGTACCCGTTGACATCCGTTTCCTGCAGTTCTGCCTTGCGTTCAGCGCCCCTTCGTAGCCTGACCTCAATATATTTTGGGGCGATAGTTATCGTTTAGAACTCTGCAGGTTTGGGAAGTGCAGTGCCCCTGAGCTCCATTTCCCAAGTCGCTTTTTTGTGAGTGGGACGCAACACGGCTGGATGGCTTCACGCCCTATTGTCGATCCGGGGTGGCAGGCTGAACCGCTGGTGAATTCTGCTTCGTGATGGGAAATGAGAGTGACATGTGCCCGACCAAACACCTCCAGCGAGTCTCTCATTGGTTCCCCCTCTTGCAGTTCATCCTGCGGACAAATTGCAGACGGTACGAAAGAGGCATGGAAAGGCGCCGAGTCTCCAAGTGGGGAGATTGTTAGTAAGGGGGCCTGAATGGAGAACACGAGCACCAGGAGATGAAAACTGAGGTGAGTTTCAGAAAGCTTTCCCGATCCCACGGTGTAGCATCCGCTGGGTTTCCAATGAGTGCTTTCGCTGTCGGAAGATTGCGTTGAACCTGGAGAGTTGGGACCCATGGAATGGGGAGCACGCAGGATTCCTTTCAAGGGTCTGCATTTGCTTTCCCAACCTCACCAATCGTCTCAGCCCCAAGAGTGTCCAGCCTTATGTCTTCTGCCGCTGGGGCTGTAGATGTGGTCAATCCTGGTTGCATGCCAGTCCCTGAACGCATTTTGGAAGAATTTCTCTCTGTTTTGCCCTGCTTGTTTCTTCTTTATGTTGGAAATGTATCCTCAGAATGGGTCTGAGCTGATTTTCCCTGCTGGTTTTAGGCCGCTTTACACACACTTGATGCACTTACACAGAGATATCAAGACTTAGCTTTTAAGATGCTTACTAGTCGGATAGATACTTGTGCGATGAACAGGGTCTGGTGAGTCCAGTTGATTGAGCAAGGAGTAGGTCGTGTCCATTCCATATTCGGTTTTCGGAAGGGTATCTGTGCTCATTTCAAACTCGAGTTTTATGCGTCACCCCACCTCACCTTTCCCCTGAAGCAGGCATAAGTGTGTTTTCTAAAAGCGTGACTCTGTTCTGTTTGGGGATTCAGTGCATGGGGAGTGATTTTTACATTCCCTCGATAAGTGATATCATAAGTTTCTTTTTTTGTGGGACTTATTTCACTGAGGATGATCGTACCTAAATCCACTCAGGATGCTGCTACCAGCCTCATGACGTGGATTTCATGGCTGAGTGACACTCCATTGGACCTACGTAGCACCACTTGTCCACTTGTCCACTTGTCTTTGTCCACTTGTCCACTCGTCTTTGTCCACTTGGCTCTTTCCTGGGATATGAAACGTGTACCGGAGTGGAGGTTCTTGTCAAGACAGCAGCCCTCAACTTTGGGGTCCCTGTGTCTGGTTGATTTTTTCATTTTCCCAAGGTCAACGCCCATGTGTGGAAGTGCCCTATGCTCTGTGGTTCTGTGTTTTACATGGTTTGGGAAAGAGGATACACTTGTGAAGATTGGCTGTTGGCCATTGACATCCCGCCCATCAGCTTAACAAGGCTCCCTTGACTCCGTGGGCTGTCCTGCCTTTCTGGTTTTTAGACTTTTTTCGCCTGGCCCTTTTGCCCCGGGGGGGGGGGGCGAGAGATTTCTTTGTAGTGCTGATTTGCTCTCCCAGGTTGCTTGGTTGGCCAAAAAGGGCGTATGCGTTTTTTCCTGAATATATTCAGGAAAAAACGCATACGCCCTTTTTGGCCAACCGCATCATTGTCCACGTTCTGGCGCTTTTCATGTGCTATCGGGGCCATTCCGATGTACCCGTTGACATCCGTTTCCTGCAGTTCTGCCTTGCGTTCAGCGCCCCTTCGTAGCCTGACCTCAATATATTTTGGGGCGATAGTTATCGTTTAGAACTCTGCAGGTTTGGGAAGTGCAGTGCCCCTGAGCTCCATTTCCCAAGTCGCTTTTTTGTGAGTGGGACGCAACACGGCTGGATGGCTTCACGCCCTATTGTCGATCCGGGGTGGCAGGCTGAACCGCTGGTGAATTCTTCTTCGTGATGGGAAATGAGAGTGACATGTGCCCGACCAAACACCTCCAGCGAGTCTCTCATTGGTTCCCCCTCTTGCAGTTCATCCTGCGGACAAATTGCAGACGGTACGAAAGAGGCATGGAAAGGCGCCGAGTCTCCAAGTGGGGAGATTGTTAGTAAGGGGGCCTGAATGGAGAACACGAGCACCAGGAGATGAAAACTGAGGTGAGTTTCAGAAAGCTTTCCCGATCCCACGGTGTAGCATCCGCTGGGTTTCCAATGAGTGCTTTCGCTGTCGGAAGATTGCGTTGAACCTGGAGAGTTGGGACCCATGGAATGGGGAGCACGCAGGATTCCTTTCAAGGGTCTGCATTTGCTTTCCCAACCTCACCAATCGTCTCAGCCCCAAGAGTGTCCAGCCTTATGTCTTCTGCCGCTGGGGCTGTAGATGTGGTCAATCCTGGTTGCATGCCAGTCCCTGAACGCATTTTGGAAGAATTTCTCTCTGTTTTGCCCTGCTTGTTTCTTCTTTATGTTGGAAATGTATCCTCAGAATGGGTCTGAGCTGATTTTCCCTGCTGGTTTTAGGCCGCTTTACACACACTTGATGCACTTACACAGAGATATCAAGACTTAGCTTTTAAGATGCTTACTAGTCGGATAGATACTTGTGCGATGAACAGGGTCTGGTGAGTCCAGTTGATTGAGCAAGGAGTAGGTCGTGTCCATTCCATATTCGGTTTTCGGAAGGGTATCTGTGCTCATTTCAAACTCGAGTTTTATGCGTCACCCCACCTCACCTTTCCCCTGAAGCAGGCATAAGTGTGTTTTCTAAAAGCGTGACTCTGTTCTGTTTGGGGATTCAGTGCATGGGGAGCGATTTTTACATTCCCTCGATAAGTGATATCATAAGTTTCTTTTTTTGTGGGACTTATTTCACTGAGGATGATCGTACCTAAATCCACTCAGGATGCTGCTACCAGCCTCATGACGTGGATTTCATGGCTGAGTGACACTCCATTGGACCTACGTAGCACCACTTGTCCACTTGTCCACTTGTCTTTGTCCACTTGTCCACTCGTCTTTGTCCACTTGGCTCTTTCCTGGGATATGAAACGTGTATCGGAGTGGAGGTTCTTGTCAAGACAGCAGCCCTCAACTTTGGGGTCCCTGTGTCTGGTTGATTTTTTCATTTTCCCAAGGTCAACGCCCATGTGTGGAAGTGCCCTATGCTCTGTGGTTCTGTGTTTTACATGGTTTGGGAAAGAGGATACACTTGTGAAGATTGGCTGTTGGCCATTGACATCCCGCCCATCAGCTTAACAAGGCTCCCTTGACTCCGTGGCCTGTCCTGCCTTTCTGGTTTTTAGACTTTTTTCGCCTGGCCCTTTTGCCTCGGGGGGGGGGGCGAGAGATTTCTTTGTAGTGCTGATTTGCTCTCCCAGGTTGCTTGGTTGGCCAAAAAGGGCGTATGCGTTTTTTCCTGAATATATTCAGGAAAAAACGCATATGCCCTTTTTGGCCAACCGCATCATTGTCCACGTTCTGGCGCTTTTCATGTGCTATCGGGGCCATTCCGATGTACCCGTTGACATCCGTTTCCTGCAGTTCTGCCTTGCGTTCAGCGCCTCTTCGTAGCCTGCGCTCAATATATTTTGGGGCGAAAGTTATCGTTTAGAACTCTGCAGGTTTGGGAAGTGCAGTGCCCCTGAGCTCCATTTCCCAAGTCGCTTTTTTGTGAGTGGGACGCAACACGGCTGGATGGCTTCACGCCCTATTGTCGATCCGGGGTGGCAGGCTGAACCGCTGGTGAATTCTTCTTCGTGATGGGAAATGAGAGTGACATGTGCCCGACCAAACACCTCCAGCGAGTCTCTCATTGGTTCCCCCTCTTGCAGTTCATCCTGCGGACAAATTGCAGACGGTACGAAAGAGGCATGGAAAGGCGCCGAGTCTCCAAGTGGGGAGATTGTTAGTAAGGGGGCCTGAATGGAGAACACGAGCACCAGGAGATGAAAACTGAGGTGAGTTTCAGAAAGCTTTCCCGATCCCACGGTGTAGCAACCGCTGGGTTTCCAATGAGTGCTTTCGCTGTCGGAAGATTGCGTTGAACCTGGAGAGTTGGGACCCATGGAATGGGGAGCACGCAGGATTCCTTTCAAGGGTCTGCATTTGCTTTCCCAACCTCACCAATCGTCTCAGCCCCAAGAGTGTCCAGCCTTATGTCTTCTGCCGCTGGGGCTGTAGATGTGGTCAATCCTGGTTGCATGCCAGTCCCTGAACGCATTTTGGAAGAATTTCTCTCTGTTTTGCCCTGCTTGTTTCTTCTTTATGTTGGAAATGTATCCTCAGAATGGGTCTGAGCTGATTTTCCCTGCTGGTTTTAGGCCGCTTTACACACACTTGATGCACTTACACAGAGATATCAAGACTTAGCTTTTAAGATGCTTACTAGTCGGATAGATACTTGTGCGATGAACAGGGTCTGGTGAGTCCAGTTGATTGAGCAAGGAGTAGGTCGTGTCCATTCCATATTCGGTTTTCGGAAGGGTATCTGTGCTCATTTCAAACTCGAGTTTTATGCGTCACCCCACCTCACCTTTCCCCTGAAGCAGGCATAAGTGTGTTTTCTAAAAGCGTGACTCTGTTCTGTTTGGGGATTCAGTGCATGGGGAGCGATTTTTACATTCCCTCGATAAGTGATATCATAAGTTTCTTTTTTTGTGGGACTTATTTCACTGAGGATGATCGTACCTAAATCCACTCAGGATGCTGCTACCAGCCTCATGACGTGGATTTCATGGCTGAGTGACACTCCATTGGACCTACGTAGCACCACTTGTCCACTTGTCCACTTGTCTTTGTCCACTTGTCCACTCGTCTTTGTCCACTTGGCTCTTTCCTGGGATATGAAACGTGTATCGGAGTGGAGGTTCTTGTGAAGACAGCAGCCCTCAACTTTGGGGTCCCTGTGTCTGGTTGATTTTTTCATTTTCCCAAGGTCAACGCCCATGTGTGGAAGTGCCCTATGCTCTGTGGTTCTGTGTTTTACATGGTTTGGGAAAGAGGATACACTTGTGAAGATTGGCTGTTGGCCATTGACATCCCGCCCATCAGCTTAACAAGGCTCCCTTGACTCCGTGGGCTGTCCTGCCTTTCTGGTTTTTAGACTTTTTTCGCCTGGCCCTTTTGCCCCGGGGGGGGGGGGGCGAGAGATTTCTTTGTAGTGCTGATTTGCTCTCCCAGGTTGCTTGGTTGGCCAAAAAGGGCGTATGCGTTTTTTCCTGAATATATTCAGGAAAAAACGCATATGCCCTTTTTGGCCAACCGCATCATTGTCCACGTTCTGGCGCTTTTCATGTGCTATCGGGGCCATTCCGATGTACCCGTTGACATCCGTTTCCTGCAGTTCTGCCTTGCGTTCAGCGCCTCTTCGTAGCCTGCGCTCAATATATTTTGGGGCGAAAGTTATCGTTTAGAACTCTGCAGGTTTGGGAAGTGCAGTGCCCCTGAGCTCCATTTCCCAAGTCGCTTTTTTGTGAGTGGGACGCAACACGGCTGGATGGCTTCACGCCCTATTGTCGATCCGGGGTGGCAGGCTGAACCGCTGGTGAATTCTTCTTCGTGATGGGAAATGAGAGTGACATGTGCCCGACCAAACACCTCCAGCGAGTCTCTCATTGGTTCCCCCTCTTGCAGTTCATCCTGCGGACAAATTGCAGACGGTACGAAAGAGGCATGGAAAGGCGCCGAGTCTCCAAGTGGGGAGATTGTTAGTAAGGGGGCCTGAATGGAGAACACGAGCACCAGGAGATGAAAACTGAGGTGAGTTTCAGAAAGCTTTCCCGATCCCACGGTGTAGCAACCGCTGGGTTTCCAATGAGTGCTTTCGCTGTCGGAAGATTGCGTTGAACCTGGAGAGTTGGGACCCATGGAATGGGGAGCACGCAGGATTCCTTTCAAGGGTCTGCATTTGCTTTCCCAACCTCACCAATCGTCTCAGCCCCAAGAGTGTCCAGCCTTATGTCTTCTGCCGCTGGGGCTGTAGATGTGGTCAATCCTGGTTGCATGCCAGTCCCTGAACGCATTTTGGAAGAATTTCTCTCTGTTTTGCCCTGCTTGTTTCTTCTTTATGTTGGAAATGTATCCTCAGAATGGGTCTGAGCTGATTTTCCCTGCTGGTTTTAGGCCGCTTTACACACACTTGATGCACTTACACAGAGATATCAAGACTTAGCTTTTAAGATGCTTACTAGTCGGATAGATACTTGTGCGATGAACAGGGTCTGGTGAGTCCAGTTGATTGAGCAAGGAGTAGGTCGTGTCCATTCCATATTCGGTTTTCGGAAGGGTATCTGTGCTCATTTCAAACTCGAGTTTTATGCGTCACCCCACCTCACCTTTCCCCTGAAGCAGGCATAAGTGTGTTTTCTAAAAGCGTGACTCTGTTCTGTTTGGGGATTCAGTGCATGGGGAGCGATTTTTACATTCCCTCGATAAGTGATATCATAAGTTTCTTTTTTTGTGGGACTTATTTCACTGAGGATGATCGTACCTAAATCCACTCAGGATGCTGCTACCAGCCTCATGACGTGGATTTCATGGCTGAGTGACACTCCATTGGACCTACGTAGCACCACTTGTCCACTTGTCCACTTGTCTTTGTCCACTTGTCCACTCGTCTTTGTCCACTTGGCTCTTTCCTGGGATATGAAACGTGTACCGGAGTGGAGGTTCTTGTCAAGACAGCAGCCCTCAACTTTGGGGTCCCTGTGTCTGGTTGATTTTTTCATTTTCCCAAGGTCAACGCCCATGTGTGGAAGTGCCCTATGCTCTGTGGTTCTGTGTTTTACATGGTTTGGGAAAGAGGATACACTTGTGAAGATTGGCTGTTGGCCATTGACATCCCGCCCATCAGCTTAACAAGGCTCCCTTGACTCCGTGGGCTGTCCTGCCTTTCTGGTTTTTAGACTTTTTTCGCCTGGCCCTTTTGCCCCGGGGGGGGGGGGGCGAGAGATTTCTTTGTAGTGCTGATTTGCTCTCCCAGGTTGCTTGGTTGGCCAAAAAGGGCGTATGCGTTTTTTCCTGAATATATTCAGGAAAAAACGCATACGCCCTTTTTGGCCAACCGCATCATTGTCCACGTTCTGGCGCTTTTCATGTGCTATCGGGGCCATTCCGATGTACCCGTTGACATCCGTTTCCTGCAGTTCTGCCTTGCGTTCAGCGCCCCTTCGTAGCCTGACCTCAATATATTTTGGGGCGATAGTTATCGTTTAGAACTCTGCAGGTTTGGGAAGTGCAGTGCCCCTGAGCTCCATTTCCCAAGTCGCTTTTTTGTGAGTGGGACGCAACACGGCTGGATGGCTTCACGCCCTATTGTCGATCCGGGGTGGCAGGCTGAACCGCTGGTGAATTCTTCTTCGTGATGGGAAATGAGAGTGACATGTGCCCGACCAAACACCTCCAGCGAGTCTCTCATTGGTTCCCCCTCTTGCAGTTCATCCTGCGGACAAATTGCAGACGGTACGAAAGAGGCATGGAAAGGCGCCGAGTCTCCAAGTGGGGAGATTGTTAGTAAGGGGGCCTGAATGGAGAACACGAGCACCAGGAGATGAAAACTGAGGTGAGTTTCAGAAAGCTTTCCCGATCCCACGGTGTAGCATCCGCTGGGTTTCCAATGAGTGCTTTCGCTGTCGGAAGATTGCGTTGAACCTGGAGAGTTGGGACCCATGGAATGGGGAGCACGCAGGATTCCTTTCAAGGGTCTGCATTTGCTTTCCCAACCTCACCAATCGTCTCAGCCCCAAGAGTGTCCAGCCTTATGTCTTCTGCCGCTGGGGCTGTAGATGTGGTCAATCCTGGTTGCATGCCAGTCCCTGAACGCATTTTGGAAGAATTTCTCTCTGTTTTGCCCTGCTTGTTTCTTCTTTATGTTGGAAATGTATCCTCAGAATGGGTCTGAGCTGATTTTCCCTGCTGGTTTTAGGCCGCTTTACACACACTTGATGCACTTACACAGAGATATCAAGACTTAGCTTTTAAGATGCTTACTAGTCGGATAGATACTTGTGCGATGAACAGGGTCTGGTGAGTCCAGTTGATTGAGCAAGGAGTAGGTCGTGTCCATTCCATATTCGGTTTTCGGAAGGGTATCTGTGCTCATTTCAAACTCGAGTTTTATGCGTCACCCCACCTCACCTTTCCCCTGAAGCAGGCATAAGTGTGTTTTCTAAAAGCGTGACTCTGTTCTGTTTGGGGATTCAGTGCATGGGGAGCGATTTTTACATTCCCTCGATAAGTGATATCATAAGTTTCTTTTTTTGTGGGACTTATTTCACTGAGGATGATCGTACCTAAATCCACTCAGGATGCTGCTACCAGCCTCATGACGTGGATTTCATGGCTGAGTGACACTCCATTGGACCTACGTAGCACCACTTGTCCACTTGTCCACTTGTCTTTGTCCACTTGTCCACTCGTCTTTGTCCACTTGGCTCTTTCCTGGGATATGAAACGTGTATCGGAGTGGAGGTTCTTGTCAAGACAGCAGCCCTCAACTTTGGGGTCCCTGTGTCTGGTTGATTTTTTCATTTTCCCAAGGTCAACGCCCATGTGTGGAAGTGCCCTATGCTCTGTGGTTCTGTGTTTTACATGGTTTGGGAAAGAGGATACACTTGTGAAGATTGGCTGTTGGCCATTGACATCCCGCCCATCAGCTTAACAAGGCTCCCTTGACTCCGTGGGCTGTCCTGCCTTTCTGGTTTTTAGACTTTTTTCGCCTGGCCCTTTTGCCTCGGGGGGGGGGGCGAGAGATTTCTTTGTAGTGCTGATTTGCTCTCCCAGGTTGCTTGGTTGGCCAAAAAGGGCGTATGCGTTTTTTCCTGAATATATTCAGGAAAAAACGCATACGCCCTTTTTGGCCAACCGCATCATTGTCCACGTTCTGGCGCTTTTCATGTGCTATCGGGGCCATTCCGATGTACCCGTTGACATCCGTTTCCTGCAGTTCTGCCTTGCGTTCAGCGCCTCTTCGTAGCCTGCGCTCAATATATTTTGGGGCGAAAGTTATCGTTTAGAACTCTGCAGGTTTGGGAAGTGCAGTGCCCCTGAGCTCCATTTCCCAAGTCGCTTTTTTGTGAGTGGGACGCAACACGGCTGGATGGCTTCACGCCCTATTGTCGATCCGGGGTGGCAGGCTGAACCGCTGGTGAATTCTTCTTCGTGATGGGAAATGAGAGTGACATGTGCCCGACCAAACACCTCCAGCGAGTCTCTCATTGGTTCCCCCTCTTGCAGTTCATCCTGCGGACAAATTGCAGACGGTACGAAAGAGGCATGGAAAGGCGCCGAGTCTCCAAGTGGGGAGATTGTTAGTAAGGGGGCCTGAATGGAGAACACGAGCACCAGGAGATGAAAACTGAGGTGAGTTTCAGAAAGCTTTCCCGATCCCACGGTGTAGCAACCGCTGGGTTTCCAATGAGTGCTTTCGCTGTCGGAAGATTGCGTTGAACCTGGAGAGTTGGGACCCATGGAATGGGGAGCACGCAGGATTCCTTTCAAGGGTCTGCATTTGCTTTCCCAACCTCACCAATCGTCTCAGCCCCAAGAGTGTCCAGCCTTATGTCTTCTGCCGCTGGGGCTGTAGATGTGGTCAATCCTGGTTGCATGCCAGTCCCTGAACGCATTTTGGAAGAATTTCTCTCTGTTTTGCCCTGCTTGTTTCTTCTTTATGTTGGAAATGTATCCTCAGAATGGGTCTGAGCTGATTTTCCCTGCTGGTTTTAGGCCGCTTTACACACACTTGATGCACTTACACAGAGATATCAAGACTTAGCTTTTAAGATGCTTACTAGTCGGATAGATACTTGTGCGATGAACAGGGTCTGGTGAGTCCAGTTGATTGAGCAAGGAGTAGGTCGTGTCCATTCCATATTCGGTTTTCGGAAGGGTATCTGTGCTCATTTCAAACTCGAGTTTTATGCGTCACCCCACCTCACCTTTCCCCTGAAGCAGGCATAAGTGTGTTTTCTAAAAGCGTGACTCTGTTCTGTTTGGGGATTCAGTGCATGGGGAGCGATTTTTACATTCCCTCGATAAGTGATATCATAAGTTTCTTTTTTTGTGGGACTTATTTCACTGAGGATGATCGTACCTAAATCCACTCAGGATGCTGCTACCAGCCTCATGACGTGGATTTCATGGCTGAGTGACACTCCATTGGACCTACGTAGCACCACTTGTCCACTTGTCCACTTGTCTTTGTCCACTTGTCCACTCGTCTTTGTCCACTTGGCTCTTTCCTGGGATATGAAACGTGTATCGGAGTGGAGGTTCTTGTCAAGACAGCAGCCCTCAACTTTGGGGTCCCTGTGTCTGGTTGATTTTTTCATTTTCCCAAGGTCAACGCCCATGTGTGGAAGTGCCCTATGCTCTGTGGTTCTGTGTTTTACATGGTTTGGGAAAGAGGATACACTTGTGAAGATTGGCTGTTGGCCATTGACATCCCGCCCATCAGCTTAACAAGGCTCCCTTGACTCCGTGGGCTGTCCTGCCTTTCTGGTTTTTAGACTTTTTTCGCCTGGCCCTTTTGCCCCGGGGGGGGGGGGGGGCGAGAGATTTCTTTGTAGTGCTGATTTGCTCTCCCAGGTTGCTTGGTTGGCCAAAAAGGGCGTATGCGTTTTTTCCTGAATATATTCAGGAAAAAACGCATACGCCCTTTTTGGCCAACCGCATCATTGTCCACGTTCTGGCGCTTTTCATGTGCTATCGGGGCCATTCCGATGTACCCGTTGACATCCGTTTCCTGCAGTTCTGCCTTGCGTTCAGCGCCTCTTCGTAGCCTGCGCTCAATATATTTTGGGGCGAAAGTTATCGTTTAGAACTCTGCAGGTTTGGGAAGTGCAGTGCCCCTGAGCTCCATTTCCCAAGTCGCTTTTTTGTGAGTGGGACGCAACACGGCTGGATGGCTTCACGCCCTATTGTCGATCCGGGGTGGCAGGCTGAACCGCTGGTGAATTCTTCTTCGTGATGGGAAATGAGAGTGACATGTGCCCGACCAAACACCTCCAGCGAGTCTCTCATTGGTTCCCCCTCTTGCAGTTCATCCTGCGGACAAATTGCAGACGGTACGAAAGAGGCATGGAAAGGCGCCGAGTCTCCAAGTGGGGAGATTGTTAGTAAGGGGGCCTGAATGGAGAACACGAGCACCAGGAGATGAAAACTGAGGTGAGTTTCAGAAAGCTTTCCCGATCCCACGGTGTAGCAACCGCTGGGTTTCCAATGAGTGCTTTCGCTGTCGGAAGATTGCGTTGAACCTGGAGAGTTGGGACCCATGGAATGGGGAGCACGCAGGATTCCTTTCAAGGGTCTGCATTTGCTTTCCCAACCTCACCAATCGTCTCAGCCCCAAGAGTGTCCAGCCTTATGTCTTCTGCCGCTGGGGCTGTAGATGTGGTCAATCCTGGTTGCATGCCAGTCCCTGAACGCATTTTGGAAGAATTTCTCTCTGTTTTGCCCTGCTTGTTTCTTCTTTATGTTGGAAATGTATCCTCAGAATGGGTCTGAGCTGATTTTCCCTGCTGGTTTTAGGCCGCTTTACACACACTTGATGCACTTACACAGAGATATCAAGACTTAGCTTTTAAGATGCTTACTAGTCGGATAGATACTTGTGCGATGAACAGGGTCTGGTTAGTCCAGTTGATTGAGCAAGGAGTAGGTCGTGTCCATTCCATATTCGGTTTTCGGAAGGGTATCTGTGCTCATTTCAAACTCGAGTTTTATGCGTCACCCCACCTCACCTTTCCCCTGAAGCAGGCATAAGTGTGTTTTCTAAAAGCGTGACTCTGTTCTGTTTGGGGATTCAGTGCATGGGGAGCGATTTTTACATTCCCTCGATAAGTGATATCATAAGTTTCTTTTTTTGTGGGACTTATTTCACTGAGGATGATCGTACCTAAATCCACTCAGGATGCTGCTACCAGCCTCATGACGTGGATTTCATGGCTGAGTGACACTCCATTGGACCTACGTAGCACCACTTGTCCACTTGTCCACTTGTCTTTGTCCACTTGTCCACTCGTCTTTGTCCACTTGGCTCTTTCCTGGGATATGAAACGTGTATCGGAGTGGAGGTTCTTGTCAAGACAGCAGCCCTCAACTTTGGGGTCCCTGTGTCTGGTTGATTTTTTCATTTTCCCAAGGTCAACGCCCATGTGTGGAAGTGCCCTATGCTCTGTGGTTCTGTGTTTTACATGGTTTGGGAAAGAGGATACACTTGTGAAGATTGGCTGTTGGCCATTGACATCCCGCCCATCAGCTTAACAAGGCTCCCTTGACTCCGTGGGCTGTCCTGCCTTTCTGGTTTTTAGACTTTTTTCGCCTGGCCCTTTTGCCCCGGGGGGGGGGGGCGAGAGATTTCTTTGTAGTGCTGATTTGCTCTCCCAGGTTGCTTGGTTGGCCAAAAAGGGCGTATGCGTTTTTTCCTGAATATATTCAGGAAAAAACGCATACGCCCTTTTTGGCCAACCGCATCATTGTCCACGTTCTGGCGCTTTTCATGTGCTATCGGGGCCATTCCGATGTACCCGTTGACATCCGTTTCCTGCAGTTCTGCCTTGCGTTCAGCGCCCCTTCGTAGCCTGACCTCAATATATTTTGGGGCGATAGTTATCGTTTAGAACTCTGCAGGTTTGGGAAGTGCAGTGCCCCTGAGCTCCATTTCCCAAGTCGCTTTTTTGTGAGTGGGACGCAACACGGCTGGATGGCTTCACGCCCTATTGTCGATCCGGGGTGGCAGGCTGAACCGCTGGTGAATTCTGCTTCGTGATGGGAAATGAGAGTGACATGTGCCCGACCAAACACCTCCAGCGAGTCTCTCATTGGTTCCCCCTCTTGCAGTTCATCCTGCGGACAAATTGCAGACGGTACGAAAGAGGCATGGAAAGGCGCCGAGTCTCCAAGTGGGGAGATTGTTAGTAAGGGGGCCTGAATGGAGAACACGAGCACCAGGAGATGAAAACTGAGGTGAGTTTCAGAAAGCTTTCCCGATCCCACGGTGTAGCATCCGCTGGGTTTCCAATGAGTGCTTTCGCTGTCGGAAGATTGCGTTGAACCTGGAGAGTTGGGACCCATGGAATGGGGAGCACGCAGGATTCCTTTCAAGGGTCTGCATTTGCTTTCCCAACCTCACCAATCGTCTCAGCCCCAAGAGTGTCCAGCCTTATGTCTTCTGCCGCTGGGGCTGTAGATGTGGTCAATCCTGGTTGCATGCCAGTCCCTGAACGCATTTTGGAAGAATTTCTCTCTGTTTTGCCCTGCTTGTTTCTTCTTTATGTTGGAAATGTATCCTCAGAATGGGTCTGAGCTGATTTTCCCTGCTGGTTTTAGGCCGCTTTACACACACTTGATGCACTTACACAGAGATATCAAGACTTAGCTTTTAAGATGCTTACTAGTCGGATAGATACTTGTGCGATGAACAGGGTCTGGTGAGTCCAGTTGATTGAGCAAGGAGTAGGTCGTGTCCATTCCATATTCGGTTTTCGGAAGGGTATCTGTGCTCATTTCAAACTCGAGTTTTATGCGTCACCCCACCTCACCTTTCCCCTGAAGCAGGCATAAGTGTGTTTTCTAAAAGCGTGACTCTGTTCTGTTTGGGGATTCAGTGCATGGGGAGTGATTTTTACATTCCCTCGATAAGTGATATCATAAGTTTCTTTTTTTGTGGGACTTATTTCACTGAGGATGATCGTACCTAAATCCACTCAGGATGCTGCTACCAGCCTCATGACGTGGATTTCATGGCTGAGTGACACTCCATTGGACCTACGTAGCACCACTTGTCCACTTGTCCACTTGTCTTTGTCCACTTGTCCACTCGTCTTTGTCCACTTGGCTCTTTCCTGGGATATGAAACGTGTACCGGAGTGGAGGTTCTTGTCAAGACAGCAGCCCTCAACTTTGGGGTCCCTGTGTCTGGTTGATTTTTTCATTTTCCCAAGGTCAACGCCCATGTGTGGAAGTGCCCTATGCTCTGTGGTTCTGTGTTTTACATGGTTTGGGAAAGAGGATACACTTGTGAAGATTGGCTGTTGGCCATTGACATCCCGCCCATCAGCTTAACAAGGCTCCCTTGACTCCGTGGGCTGTCCTGCCTTTCTGGTTTTTAGACTTTTTTCGCCTGGCCCTTTTGCCCCGGGGGGGGGGGGCGAGAGATTTCTTTGTAGTGCTGATTTGCTCTCCCAGGTTGCTTGGTTGGCCAAAAAGGGCGTATGCGTTTTTTCCTGAATATATTCAGGAAAAAACGCATACGCCCTTTTTGGCCAACCGCATCATTGTCCACGTTCTGGCGCTTTTCATGTGCTATCGGGGCCATTCCGATGTACCCGTTGACATCCGTTTCCTGCAGTTCTGCCTTGCGTTCAGCGCCCCTTCGTAGCCTGACCTCAATATATTTTGGGGCGATAGTTATCGTTTAGAACTCTGCAGGTTTGGGAAGTGCAGTGCCCCTGAGCTCCATTTCCCAAGTCGCTTTTTTGTGAGTGGGACGCAACACGGCTGGATGGCTTCACGCCCTATTGTCGATCCGGGGTGGCAGGCTGAACCGCTGGTGAATTCTTCTTCGTGATGGGAAATGAGAGTGACATGTGCCCGACCAAACACCTCCAGCGAGTCTCTCATTGGTTCCCCCTCTTGCAGTTCATCCTGCGGACAAATTGCAGACGGTACGAAAGAGGCATGGAAAGGCGCCGAGTCTCCAAGTGGGGAGATTGTTAGTAAGGGGGCCTGAATGGAGAACACGAGCACCAGGAGATGAAAACTGAGGTGAGTTTCAGAAAGCTTTCCCGATCCCACGGTGTAGCATCCGCTGGGTTTCCAATGAGTGCTTTCGCTGTCGGAAGATTGCGTTGAACCTGGAGAGTTGGGACCCATGGAATGGGGAGCACGCAGGATTCCTTTCAAGGGTCTGCATTTGCTTTCCCAACCTCACCAATCGTCTCAGCCCCAAGAGTGTCCAGCCTTATGTCTTCTGCCGCTGGGGCTGTAGATGTGGTCAATCCTGGTTGCATGCCAGTCCCTGAACGCATTTTGGAAGAATTTCTCTCTGTTTTGCCCTGCTTGTTTCTTCTTTATGTTGGAAATGTATCCTCAGAATGGGTCTGAGCTGATTTTCCCTGCTGGTTTTAGGCCGCTTTACACACACTTGATGCACTTACACAGAGATATCAAGACTTAGCTTTTAAGATGCTTACTAGTCGGATAGATACTTGTGCGATGAACAGGGTCTGGTGAGTCCAGTTGATTGAGCAAGGAGTAGGTCGTGTCCATTCCATATTCGGTTTTCGGAAGGGTATCTGTGCTCATTTCAAACTCGAGTTTTATGCGTCACCCCACCTCACCTTTCCCCTGAAGCAGGCATAAGTGTGTTTTCTAAAAGCGTGACTCTGTTCTGTTTGGGGATTCAGTGCATGGGGAGCGATTTTTACATTCCCTCGATAAGTGATATCATAAGTTTCTTTTTTTGTGGGACTTATTTCACTGAGGATGATCGTACCTAAATCCACTCAGGATGCTGCTACCAGCCTCATGACGTGGATTTCATGGCTGAGTGACACTCCATTGGACCTACGTAGCACCACTTGTCCACTTGTCCACTTGTCTTTGTCCACTTGTCCACTCGTCTTTGTCCACTTGGCTCTTTCCTGGGATATGAAACGTGTATCGGAGTGGAGGTTCTTGTCAAGACAGCAGCCCTCAACTTTGGGGTCCCTGTGTCTGGTTGATTTTTTCATTTTCCCAAGGTCAACGCCCATGTGTGGAAGTGCCCTATGCTCTGTGGTTCTGTGTTTTACATGGTTTGGGAAAGAGGATACACTTGTGAAGATTGGCTGTTGGCCATTGACATCCCGCCCATCAGCTTAACAAGGCTCCCTTGACTCCGTGGCCTGTCCTGCCTTTCTGGTTTTTAGACTTTTTTCGCCTGGCCCTTTTGCCTCGGGGGGGGGGGCGAGAGATTTCTTTGTAGTGCTGATTTGCTCTCCCAGGTTGCTTGGTTGGCCAAAAAGGGCGTATGCGTTTTTTCCTGAATATATTCAGGAAAAAACGCATATGCCCTTTTTGGCCAACCGCATCATTGTCCACGTTCTGGCGCTTTTCATGTGCTATCGGGGCCATTCCGATGTACCCGTTGACATCCGTTTCCTGCAGTTCTGCCTTGCGTTCAGCGCCTCTTCGTAGCCTGCGCTCAATATATTTTGGGGCGAAAGTTATCGTTTAGAACTCTGCAGGTTTGGGAAGTGCAGTGCCCCTGAGCTCCATTTCCCAAGTCGCTTTTTTGTGAGTGGGACGCAACACGGCTGGATGGCTTCACGCCCTATTGTCGATCCGGGGTGGCAGGCTGAACCGCTGGTGAATTCTTCTTCGTGATGGGAAATGAGAGTGACATGTGCCCGACCAAACACCTCCAGCGAGTCTCTCATTGGTTCCCCCTCTTGCAGTTCATCCTGCGGACAAATTGCAGACGGTACGAAAGAGGCATGGAAAGGCGCCGAGTCTCCAAGTGGGGAGATTGTTAGTAAGGGGGCCTGAATGGAGAACACGAGCACCAGGAGATGAAAACTGAGGTGAGTTTCAGAAAGCTTTCCCGATCCCACGGTGTAGCAACCGCTGGGTTTCCAATGAGTGCTTTCGCTGTCGGAAGATTGCGTTGAACCTGGAGAGTTGGGACCCATGGAATGGGGAGCACGCAGGATTCCTTTCAAGGGTCTGCATTTGCTTTCCCAACCTCACCAATCGTCTCAGCCCCAAGAGTGTCCAGCCTTATGTCTTCTGCCGCTGGGGCTGTAGATGTGGTCAATCCTGGTTGCATGCCAGTCCCTGAACGCATTTTGGAAGAATTTCTCTCTGTTTTGCCCTGCTTGTTTCTTCTTTATGTTGGAAATGTATCCTCAGAATGGGTCTGAGCTGATTTTCCCTGCTGGTTTTAGGCCGCTTTACACACACTTGATGCACTTACACAGAGATATCAAGACTTAGCTTTTAAGATGCTTACTAGTCGGATAGATACTTGTGCGATGAACAGGGTCTGGTGAGTCCAGTTGATTGAGCAAGGAGTAGGTCGTGTCCATTCCATATTCGGTTTTCGGAAGGGTATCTGTGCTCATTTCAAACTCGAGTTTTATGCGTCACCCCACCTCACCTTTCCCCTGAAGCAGGCATAAGTGTGTTTTCTAAAAGCGTGACTCTGTTCTGTTTGGGGATTCAGTGCATGGGGAGCGATTTTTACATTCCCTCGATAAGTGATATCATAAGTTTCTTTTTTTGTGGGACTTATTTCACTGAGGATGATCGTACCTAAATCCACTCAGGATGCTGCTACCAGCCTCATGACGTGGATTTCATGGCTGAGTGACACTCCATTGGACCTACGTAGCACCACTTGTCCACTTGTCCACTTGTCTTTGTCCACTTGTCCACTCGTCTTTGTCCACTTGGCTCTTTCCTGGGATATGAAACGTGTATCGGAGTGGAGGTTCTTGTGAAGACAGCAGCCCTCAACTTTGGGGTCCCTGTGTCTGGTTGATTTTTTCATTTTCCCAAGGTCAACGCCCATGTGTGGAAGTGCCCTATGCTCTGTGGTTCTGTGTTTTACATGGTTTGGGAAAGAGGATACACTTGTGAAGATTGGCTGTTGGCCATTGACATCCCGCCCATCAGCTTAACAAGGCTCCCTTGACTCCGTGGGCTGTCCTGCCTTTCTGGTTTTTAGACTTTTTTCGCCTGGCCCTTTTGCCCCGGGGGGGGGGGGGCGAGAGATTTCTTTGTAGTGCTGATTTGCTCTCCCAGGTTGCTTGGTTGGCCAAAAAGGGCGTATGCGTTTTTTCCTGAATATATTCAGGAAAAAACGCATACGCCCTTTTTGGCCAACCGCATCATTGTCCACGTTCTGGCGCTTTTCATGTGCTATCGGGGCCATTCCGATGTACCCGTTGACATCCGTTTCCTGCAGTTCTGCCTTGCGTTCAGCGCCTCTTCGTAGCCTGCGCTCAATATATTTTGGGGCGAAAGTTATCGTTTAGAACTCTGCAGGTTTGGGAAGTGCAGTGCCCCTGAGCTCCATTTCCCAAGTCGCTTTTTTGTGAGTGGGACGCAACACGGCTGGATGGCTTCACGCCCTATTGTCGATCCGGGGTGGCAGGCTGAACCGCTGGTGAATTCTTCTTCGTGATGGGAAATGAGAGTGACATGTGCCCGACCAAACACCTCCAGCGAGTCTCTCATTGGTTCCCCCTCTTGCAGTTCATCCTGCGGACAAATTGCAGACGGTACGAAAGAGGCATGGAAAGGCGCCGAGTCTCCAAGTGGGGAGATTGTTAGTAAGGGGGCCTGAATGGAGAACACGAGCACCAGGAGATGAAAACTGAGGTGAGTTTCAGAAAGCTTTCCCGATCCCACGGTGTAGCAACCGCTGGGTTTCCAATGAGTGCTTTCGCTGTCGGAAGATTGCGTTGAACCTGGAGAGTTGGGACCCATGGAATGGGGAGCACGCAGGATTCCTTTCAAGGGTCTGCATTTGCTTTCCCAACCTCACCAATCGTCTCAGCCCCAAGAGTGTCCAGCCTTATGTCTTCTGCCGCTGGGGCTGTAGATGTGGTCAATCCTGGTTGCATGCCAGTCCCTGAACGCATTTTGGAAGAATTTCTCTCTGTTTTGCCCTGCTTGTTTCTTCTTTATGTTGGAAATGTATCCTCAGAATGGGTCTGAGCTGATTTTCCCTGCTGGTTTTAGGCCGCTTTACACACACTTGATGCACTTACACAGAGATATCAAGACTTAGCTTTTAAGATGCTTACTAGTCGGATAGATACTTGTGCGATGAACAGGGTCTGGTGAGTCCAGTTGATTGAGCAAGGAGTAGGTCGTGTCCATTCCATATTCGGTTTTCGGAAGGGTATCTGTGCTCATTTCAAACTCGAGTTTTATGCGTCACCCCACCTCACCTTTCCCCTGAAGCAGGCATAAGTGTGTTTTCTAAAAGCGTGACTCTGTTCTGTTTGGGGATTCAGTGCATGGGGAGCGATTTTTACATTCCCTCGATAAGTGATATCATAAGTTTCTTTTTTTGTGGGACTTATTTCACTGAGGATGATCGTACCTAAATCCACTCAGGATGCTGCTACCAGCCTCATGACGTGGATTTCATGGCTGAGTGACACTCCATTGGACCTACGTAGCACCACTTGTCCACTTGTCCACTTGTCTTTGTCCACTTGTCCACTCGTCTTTGTCCACTTGGCTCTTTCCTGGGATATGAAACGTGTATCGGAGTGGAGGTTCTTGTCAAGACAGCAGCCCTCAACTTTGGGGTCCCTGTGTCTGGTTGATTTTTTCATTTTCCCAAGGTCAACGCCCATGTGTGGAAGTGCCCTATGCTCTGTGGTTCTGTGTTTTACATGGTTTGGGAAAGAGGATACACTTGTGAAGATTGGCTGTTGGCCATTGACATCCCGCCCATCAGCTTAACAAGGCTCCCTTGACTCCGTGGGCTGTCCTGCCTTTCTGGTTTTTAGACTTTTTTCGCCTGGCCCTTTTGCCCCGGGGGGGGGGGGGGGCGAGAGATTTCTTTGTAGTGCTGATTTGCTCTCCCAGGTTGCTTGGTTGGCCAAAAAGGGCGTATGCGTTTTTTCCTGAATATATTCAGGAAAAAACGCATACGCCCTTTTTGGCCAACCGCATCATTGTCCACGTTCTGGCGCTTTTCATGTGCTATCGGGGCCATTCCGATGTACCCGTTGACATCCGTTTCCTGCAGTTCTGCCTTGCGTTCAGCGCCTCTTCGTAGCCTGCGCTCAATATATTTTGGGGCGAAAGTTATCGTTTAGAACTCTGCAGGTTTGGGAAGTGCAGTGCCCCTGAGCTCCATTTCCCAAGTCGCTTTTTTGTGAGTGGGACGCAACACGGCTGGATGGCTTCACGCCCTATTGTCGATCCGGGGTGGCAGGCTGAACCGCTGGTGAATTCTTCTTCGTGATGGGAAATGAGAGTGACATGTGCCCGACCAAACACCTCCAGCGAGTCTCTCATTGGTTCCCCCTCTTGCAGTTCATCCTGCGGACAAATTGCAGACGGTACGAAAGAGGCATGGAAAGGCGCCGAGTCTCCAAGTGGGGAGATTGTTAGTAAGGGGGCCTGAATGGAGAACACGAGCACCAGGAGATGAAAACTGAGGTGAGTTTCAGAAAGCTTTCCCGATCCCACGGTGTAGCAACCGCTGGGTTTCCAATGAGTGCTTTCGCTGTCGGAAGATTGCGTTGAACCTGGAGAGTTGGGACCCATGGAATGGGGAGCACGCAGGATTCCTTTCAAGGGTCTGCATTTGCTTTCCCAACCTCACCAATCGTCTCAGCCCCAAGAGTGTCCAGCCTTATGTCTTCTGCCGCTGGGGCTGTAGATGTGGTCACTCCTGGTTGCATGCCAGTCCCTGAACGCATTTTGGAAGAATTTCTCTCTGTTTTGCCCTGCTTGTTTCTTCTTTATGTTGGAAATGTATCCTCAGAATGGGTCTGAGCTGATTTTCCCTGCTGGTTTTAGGCCGCTTTACACACACTTGATGCACTTACACAGAGATATCAAGACTTAGCTTTTAAGATGCTTACTAGTCGGATAGATACTTGTGCGATGAACAGGGTCTGGTGAGTCCAGTTGATTGAGCAAGGAGTAGGTCGTGTCCATTCCATATTCGGTTTTCGGAAGGGTATCTGTGCTCATTTCAAACTCGAGTTTTATGCGTCACCCCACCTCACCTTTCCCCTGAAGCAGGCATAAGTGTGTTTTCTAAAAGCGTGACTCTGTTCTGTTTGGGGATTCAGTGCATGGGGAGCGATTTTTACATTCCCTCGATAAGTGATATCATAAGTTTCTTTTTTTGTGGGACTTATTTCACTGAGGATGATCGTACCTAAATCCACTCAGGATGCTGCTACCAGCCTCATGACGTGGATTTCATGGCTGAGTGACACTCCATTGGACCTACGTAGCACCACTTGTCCACTTGTCCACTTGTCTTTGTCCACTTGTCCACTCGTCTTTGTCCACTTGGCTCTTTCCTGGGATATGAAACGTGTACCGGAGTGGAGGTTCTTGTCAAGACAGCAGCCCTCAACTTTGGGGTCCCTGTGTCTGGTTGATTTTTTCATTTTCCCAAGGTCAACGCCCATGTGTGGAAGTGCCCTATGCTCTGTGGTTCTGTGTTTTACATGGTTTGGGAAAGAGGATACACTTGTGAAGATTGGCTGTTGGCCATTGACATCCCGCCCATCAGCTTAACAAGGCTCCCTTGACTCCGTGGGCTGTCCTGCCTTTCTGGTTTTTAGACTTTTTTCGCCTGGCCCTTTTGCCCCGTGGGGGGGGGGGGGCGAGAGATTTCTTTGTAGTGCTGATTTGCTCTCCCAGGTTGCTTGGTTGGCCAAAAAGGGCGTATGCGTTTTTTCCTGAATATATTCAGGAAAAAACGCATACGCCCTTTTTGGCCAACCGCATCATTGTCCACGTTCTGGCGCTTTTCATGTGCTATCGGGGCCATTCCGATGTACCCGTTGACATCCGTTTCCTGCAGTTCTGCCTTGCGTTCAGCGCCTCTTCGTAGCCTGACCTCAATATATTTTGGGGCGATAGTTATCGTTTAGAACTCTGCAGGTTTGGGAAGTGCAGTGTCCCTGAGCTCCATTTCCCAAGTCGCTTTTTTGTGAGTGGGACGCAACACGGCTGGATGGCTTCACGCCCTATTGTCGATCCGGGGTGGCAGGCTGAACCGCTGGTGAATTCTTCTTCGTGATGGGAAATGAGAGTGACATGTGCCCGACCAAACACCTCCAGCGAGTCTCTCATTGGTTCCCCCTCTTGCAGTTCATCCTGCGGACAAATTGCAGACGGTACGAAAGAGGCATGGAAAGGCGCCGAGTCTCCAAGTGGGGAGATTGTTAGTAAGGGGGCCTGAATGGAGAACACGAGCACCAGGAGATGAAAACTGAGGTGAGTTTCAGAAAGCTTTCCCGATCCCACGGTGTAGCAACCGCTGGGTTTCCAATGAGTGCTTTCGCTGTCGGAAGATTGCGTTGAACCTGGAGAGTTGGGACCCATGGAATGGGGAGCACGCAGGATTCCTTTCAAGGGTCTGCATTTGCTTTCCCAACCTCACCAATCGTCTCAGCCCCAAGAGTGTCCAGCCTTATGTCTTCTGCCGCTGGGGCTGTAGATGTGGTCAATCCTGGTTGCATGCCAGTCCCTGAACGCATTTTGGAAGAATTTCTCTCTGTTTTGCCCTGCTTGTTTCTTCTTTATGTTGGAAATGTATCCTCAGAATGGGTCTGAGCTGATTTTCCCTGCTGGTTTTAGGCCGCTTTACACACACTTGATGCACTTACACAGAGATATCAAGACTTAGCTTTTAAGATGCTTACTAGTCGGATAGATACTTGTGCGATGAACAGGGTCTGGTGAGTCCAGTTGATTGAGCAAGGAGTAGGTCGTGTCCATTCCATATTCGGTTTTCGGAAGGGTATCTGTGCTCATTTCAAACTCGAGTTTTATGCGTCACCCCACCTCACCTTTCCCCTGAAGCAGGCATAAGTGTGTTTTCTAAAAGCGTGACTCTGTTCTGTTTGGGGATTCAGTGCATGGGGAGTGATTTTTACATTCCCTCGATAAGTGATATCATAAGTTTCTTTTTTTGTGGGACTTATTTCACTGAGGATGATCGTACCTAAATCCACTCAGGATGCTGCTACCAGCCTCATGACGTGGATTTCATGGCTGAGTGACACTCCATTGGACCTACGTAGCACCACTTGTCCACTTGTCCACTTGTCTTTGTCCACTTGTCCACTCGTCTTTGTCCACTTGGCTCTTTCCTGGGATATGAAACGTGTACCGGAGTGGAGGTTCTTGTCAAGACAGCAGCCCTCAACTTTGGGGTCCCTGTGTCTGGTTGATTTTTTGATTTTCCCAAGGTCAACGCCCATGTGTGGAAGTGCCCTATGCTCTGTGGTTCTGTGTTTTACATGGTTTGGGAAAGAGGATACACTTGTGAAGATTGGCTGTTGGCCATTGACATCCCGCCCATCAGCTTAACAAGGCTCCCTTGACTCCGTGGGCTGTCCTGCCTTTCTGGTTTTTAGACTTTTTTCGCCTGGCCCTTTTGCCCCGGGGGGGGGGGGCGAGAGATTTCTTTGTAGTGCTGATTTGCTCTCCCAGGTTGCTTGGTTGGCCAAAAAGGGCGTATGCGTTTTTTCCTGAATATATTCAGGAAAAAACGCATACGCCCTTTTTGGCCAACCGCATCATTGTCCACGTTCTGGCGCTTTTCATGTGCTATCGGGGCCATTCCGATGTACCCGTTGACATCCGTTTCCTGCAGTTCTGCCTTGCGTTCAGCGCCTCTTCGTAGCCTGACCTCAATATATTTTGGGGCGATAGTTATCGTTTAGAACTCTGCAGGTTTGGGAAGTGCAGTGCCCCTGAGCTCCATTTCCCAAGTCGCTTTTTTGTGAGTGGGACGCAACACGGCTGGATGGCTTCACGCCCTATTGTCGATCCGGGGTGGCAGGCTGAACCGCTGGTGAATTCTTCTTCGTGATGGGAAATGAGAGTGACATGTGCCCGACCAAACACCTCCAGCGAGTCTCTCATTGGTTCCCCCTCTTGCAGTTCATCCTGCGGACAAATTGCAGACGGTACGAAAGAGGCATGGAAAGGCGCCGAGTCTCCAAGTGGGGAGATTGTTAGTAAGGGGGCCTGAATGGAGAACACGAGCACCAGGAGATGAAAACTGAGGTGAGTTTCAGAAAGCTTTCCCGATCCCACGGTGTAGCAACCGCTGGGTTTCCAATGAGTGCTTTCGCTGTCGGAAGATTGCGTTGAACCTGGAGAGTTGGGACCCATGGAATGGGGAGCACGCAGGATTCCTTTCAAGGGTCTGCATTTGCTTTCCCAACCTCACCAATCGTCTCAGCCCCAAGAGTGTCCAGCCTTATGTCTTCTGCCGCTGGGGCTGTAGATGTGGTCAATCCTGGTTGCATGCCAGTCCCTGAACGCATTTTGGAAGAATTTCTCTCTGTTTTGCCCTGCTTGTTTCTTCTTTATGTTGGAAATGTATCCTCAGAATGGGTCTGAGCTGATTTTCCCTGCTGGTTTTAGGCCGCTTTACACACACTTGATGCACTTACACAGAGATATCAAGACTTAGCTTTGAAGATGCTTACTAGTCGGATAGATACTTGTGCGATGAACAGGGTCTGGTGAGTCCAGTTGATTGAGCAAGGAGTAGGTCGTGTCCATTCCATATTCGGTTTTCAGAAGGGTATCTGTGCTCATTTCAAACTCGAGTTTTATGCGTCACCCCACCTCACCTTTCCCCTGAAGCAGGCATAAGTGTGTTTTCTAAAAGCGTGACTCTGTTCTGTTTGGGGATTCAGTGCATGGGGAGCGATTTTTACATTCCCTCGATAAGTGATATCATAAGTTTCTTTTTTTGTGGGACTTATTTCACTGAGGATGATCGTACCTAAATCCACTCAGGATGCTGCTACCAGCCTCATGACGTGGATTTCATGGCTGAGTGACACTCCATTGGACCTACGTAGCACCACTTGTCCACTTGTCCACTTGTCTTTGTCCACTTGTCCACTCGTCTTTGTCCACTTGGCTCTTTCCTGGGATATGAAACGTGTACCGGAGTGGAGGTTCTTGTCAAGACAGCAGCCCTCAACTTTGGGGTCCCTGTGTCTGGTTGATTTTTTGATTTTCCCAAGGTCAACGCCCATGTGTGGAAGTGCCCTATGCTCTGTGGTTCTGTGTTTTACATGGTTTGGGAAAGAGGATACACTTGTGAAGATTGGCTGTTGGCCATTGACATCCCGCCCATCAGCTTAACAAGGCTCCCTTGACTCCGTGGGCTGTCCTGCCTTTCTGGTTTTTAGACTTTTTTCGCCTGGCCCTTTTGCCCCGTGGGGGGGGGGGGGCGAGAGATTTCTTTGTAGTGCTGATTTGCTCTCCCAGGTTGCTTGGTTGGCCAAAAAGGGCGTATGCGTTTTTTCCTGAATATATTCAGGAAAAAACGCATACGCCCTTTTTGGCCAACCGCATCATTGTCCACGTTCTGGCGCTTTTCATGTGCTATCGGGGCCATTCCGATGTACCCGTTGACATCCGTTTCCTGCAGTTCTGCCTTGCGTTCAGCGCCTCTTCGTAGCCTGACCTCAATATATTTTGGGGCGATAGTTATCGTTTAGAACTCTGCAGGTTTGGGAAGTGCAGTGCCCCTGAGCTCCATTTCCCAAGTCGCTTTTTTGTGAGTGGGACGCAATACGGCTGGATGGCTTCACGCCCTATTGTCGATCCGGGGTGGCAGGCTGAACCGCTGGTGAATTCTTCTTCGTGATGGGAAATGAGAGTGACATGTGCCCGACCAAACACCTCCAGCGAGTCTCTCATTGGTTCCCCCTCTTGCAGTTCATCCTGCGGACAAATTGCAGACGGTACGAAAGAGGCATGGAAAGGCGCCGAGTCTCCAAGTGGGGAGATTGTTAGTAAGGGGGCCTGAATGGAGAACACGAGCACCAGGAGATGAAAACTGAGGTGAGTTTCAGAAAGCTTTCCCGATCCCACGGTGTAGCATCCGCTGGGTTTCCAATGAGTGCTTTCGCTGTCGGAAGATTGCGTTGAACCTGGAGAGTTGGGACCCATGGAATGGGGAGCACGCAGGATTCCTTTCAAGGGTCTGCATTTGCTTTCCCAACCTCACCAATCGTCTCAGCCCCAAGAGTGTCCAGCCTTATGTCTTCTGCCGCTGGGGCTGTAGATGTGGTCAATCCTGGTTGCATGCCAGTCCCTGAACGCATTTTGGAAGAATTTCTCTCTGTTTTGCCCTGCTTGTTTCTTCTTTATGTTGGAAATGTATCCTCAGAATGGGTCTGAGCTGATTTTCCCTGCTGGTTTTAGGCCGCTTTACACACACTTGATGCACTTACACAGAGATATCAAGACTTAGCTTTTAAGATGCTTACTAGTCGGATAGATACTTGTGCGATGAACAGGGTCTGGTGAGTCCAGTTGATTGAGCAAGGAGTAGGTCGTGTCCATTCCATATTCGGTTTTCGGAAGGGTATCTGTGCTCATTTCAAACTCGAGTTTTATGCGTCACCCCACCTCACCTTTCCCCTGAAGCAGGCATAAGTGTGTTTTCTAAAAGCGTGACTCTGTTCTGTTTGGGGATTCAGTGCATGGGGAGCGATTTTTACATTCCCTCGATAAGTGATATCATAAGTTTCTTTTTTTGTGGGACTTATTTCACTGAGGATGATCGTACCTAAATCCACTCAGGATGCTGCTACCAGCCTCATGACGTGGATTTCATGGCTGAGTGACACTCCATTGGACCTACGTAGCACCACTTGTCCACTTGTCCACTTGTCTTTGTCCACTTGTCCACTCGTCTTTGTCCACTTGGCTCTTTCCTGGGATATGAAACGTGTATCGGAGTGGAGGTTCTTGTCAAGACAGCAGCCCTCAACTTTGGGGTCCCTGTGTCTGGTTGATTTTTTCATTTTCCCAAGGTCAACGCCCATGTGTGGAAGTGCCCTATGCTCTGTGGTTCTGTGTTTTACATGGTTTGGGAAAGAGGATACACTTGTGAAGATTGGCTGTTGGCCATTGACATCCCGCCCATCAGCTTAACAAGGCTCCCTTGACTCCGTGGGCTGTCCTGCCTTTCTGGTTTTTAGACTTTTTTCGCCTGGCCCTTTTGCCCCGGGGGGGGGGGGCGAGAGATTTCTTTGTAGTGCTGATTTGCTCTCCCAGGTTGCTTGGTTGGCCAAAAAGGGCGTATGCGTTTTTTCCTGAATATATTCAGGAAAAAACGCATACGCCCTTTTTGGCCAACCGCATCATTGTCCACGTTCTGGCGCTTTTCATGTGCTATCGGGGCCATTCCGATGTACCCGTTGACATCCGTTTCCTGCAGTTCTGCCTTGCGTTCAGCGCCTCTTCGTAGCCTGCGCTCAATATATTTTGGGGCGAAAGTTATCGTTTAGAACTCTGCAGGTTTGGGAAGTGCAGTGCCCCTGAGCTCCATTTCCCAAGTCGCTTTTTTGTGAGTGGGACGCAACACGGCTGGATGGCTTCACGCCCTATTGTCGATCCGGGGTGGCAGGCTGAACCGCTGGTGAATTCTTCTCCGTGATGGGAAATGAGAGTGACATGTGCCCGACCAAACACCTCCAGCGAGTCTCTCATTGGTTCCCCCTCTTGCAGTTCATCCTGCGGACAAATTGCAGACGGTACGAAAGAGGCATGGAAAGGCGCCGAGTCTCCAAGTGGGGAGATTGTTAGTAAGGGGGCCTGAATGGAGAACACGAGCACCAGGAGATGAAAACTGAGGTGAGTTTCAGAAAGCTTTCCCGATCCCACGGTGTAGCAACCGCTGGGTTTCCAATGAGTGCTTTCGCTGTCGGAAGATTGCGTTGAACCTGGAGAGTTGGGACCCATGGAATGGGGAGCACGCAGGATTCCTTTCAAGGGTCTGCATTTGCTTTCCCAACCTCACCAATCGTCTCAGCCCCAAGAGTGTCCAGCCTTATGTCTTCTGCCGCTGGGGCTGTAGATGTGGTCAATCCTGGTTGCATGCCAGTCCCTGAACGCATTTTGGAAGAATTTCTCTCTGTTTTGCCCTGCTTGTTTCTTCTTTATGTTGGAAATGTATCCTCAGAATGGGTCTGAGCTGATTTTCCCTGCTGGTTTTAGGCCGCTTTACACACACTTGATGCACTTACACAGAGATATCAAGACTTAGCTTTTAAGATGCTTACTAGTCGGATAGATACTTGTGCGATGAACAGGGTCTGGTGAGTCCAGTTGATTGAGCAAGGAGTAGGTCGTGTCCATTCCATATTCGGTTTTCGGAAGGGTATCTGTGCTCATTTCAAACTCGAGTTTTATGCGTCACCCCACCTCACCTTTCCCCTGAAGCAGGCATAAGTGTGTTTTCTAAAAGCGTGACTCTGTTCTGTTTGGGGATTCAGTGCATGGGGAGCGATTTTTACATTCCCTCGATAAGTGATATCATAAGTTTCTTTTTTTGTGGGACTTATTTCACTGAGGATGATCGTACCTAAATCCACTCAGGATGCTGCTACCAGCCTCATGACGTGGATTTCATGGCTGAGTGACACTCCATTGGACCTACGTAGCACCACTTGTCCACTTGTCCACTTGTCTTTGTCCACTTGTCCACTCGTCTTTGTCCACTTGGCTCTTTCCTGGGATATGAAACGTGTATCGGAGTGGAGGTTCTTGTCAAGACAGCAGCCCTCAACTTTGGGGTCCCTGTGTCTGGTTGATTTTTTCATTTTCCCAAGGTCAACGCCCATGTGTGGAAGTGCCCTATGCTCTGTGGTTCTGTGTTTTACATGGTTTGGGAAAGAGGATACACTTGTGAAGATTGGCTGTTGGCCATTGACATCCCGCCCATCAGCTTAACAAGGCTCCCTTGACTCCGTGGGCTGTCCTGCCTTTCTGGTTTTTAGACTTTTTTCGCCTGGCCCTTTTGCCCCGGGGGGGGGGGGGGCGAGAGATTTCTTTGTAGTGCTGATTTGCTCTCCCAGGTTGCTTGGTTGGCCAAAAAGGGCGTATGCGTTTTTTCCTGAATATATTCAGGAAAAAACGCATACGCCCTTTTTGGCCAACCGCATCATTGTCCACGTTCTGGCGCTTTTCATGTGCTATCGGGGCCATTCCGATGTACCCGTTGACATCCGTTTCCTGCAGTTCTGCCTTGCGTTCAGCGCCTCTTCGTAGCCTGCGCTCAATATATTTTGGGGCGAAAGTTATCGTTTAGAACTCTGCAGGTTTGGGAAGTGCAGTGCCCCTGAGAGCCATTTCCCAAGTCGCTTTTTTGTGAGTGGGACGCAACACGGCTGGATGGCTTCACGCCCTATTGTCGATCCGGGGTGGCAGGCTGAACCGCTGGTGAATTCTTCTTCGTGATGGGAAATGAGAGTGACATGTGCCCGACCAAACACCTCCAGCGAGTCTCTCATTGGTTCCCCCTCTTGCAGTTCATCCTGCGGACAAATTGCAGACGGTACGAAAGAGGCATGGAAAGGCGCCGAGTCTCCAAGTGGGGAGATTGTTAGTAAGGGGGCCTGAATGGAGAACACGAGCACCAGGAGATGAAAACTGAGGTGAGTTTCAGAAAGCTTTCCCGATCCCACGGTGTAGCAACCGCTGGGTTTCCAATGAGTGCTTTCGCTGTCGGAAGATTGCGTTGAACCTGGAGAGTTGGGACCCATGGAATGGGGAGCACGCAGGATTCCTTTCAAGGGTCTGCATTTGCTTTCCCAACCTCACCAATCGTCTCAGCCCCAAGAGTGTCCAGCCTTATGTCTTCTGCCGCTGGGGCTGTAGATGTGGTCAATCCTGGTTGCATGCCAGTCCCTGAACGCATTTTGGAAGAATTTCTCTCTGTTTTGCCCTGCTTGTTTCTTCTTTATGTTGGAAATGTATCCTCAGAATGGGTCTGAGCTGATTTTCCCTGCTGGTTTTAGGCCGCTTTACACACACTTGATGCACTTACACAGAGATATCAAGACTTAGCTTTTAAGATGCTTACTAGTCGGATAGATACTTGTGCGATGAACAGGGTCTGGTGAGTCCAGTTGATTGAGCAAGGAGTAGGTCGTGTCCATTCCATATTCGGTTTTCGGAAGGGTATCTGTGCTCATTTCAAACTCGAGTTTTATGCGTCACCCCACCTCACCTTTCCCCTGAAGCAGGCATAAGTGTGTTTTCTAAAAGCGTGACTCTGTTCTGTTTGGGGATTCAGTGCATGGGGAGCGATTTTTACATTCCCTCGATAAGTGATATCATAAGTTTCTTTTTTTGTGGGACTTATTTCACTGAGGATGATCGTACCTAAATCCACTCAGGATGCTGCTACCAGCCTCATGACGTGGATTTCATGGCTGAGTGACACTCCATTGGACCTACGTAGCACCACTTGTCCACTTGTCCACTTGTCTTTGTCCACTTGTCCACTCGTCTTTGTCCACTTGGCTCTTTCCTGGGATATGAAACGTGTATCGGAGTGGAGGTTCTTGTCAAGACAGCAGCCCTCAACTTTGGGGTCCCTGTGTCTGGTTGATTTTTTCATTTTCCCAAGGTCAACGCCCATGTGTGGAAGTGCCCTATGCTCTGTGGTTCTGTGTTTTACATGGTTTGGGAAAGAGGATACACTTGTGAAGATTGGCTGTTGGCCATTGACATCCCGCCCATCAGCTTAACAAGGCTCCCTTGACTCCGTGGGCTGTCCTGCCTTTCTGGTTTTTAGACTTTTTTCGCCTGGCCCTTTTGCCCCCGGGGGGGGGGGCGAGAGATTTCTTTGTAGTGCTGATTTGCTCTCCCAGGTTGCTTGGTTGGCCAAAAAGGGCGTATGCGTTTTTTCCTGAATATATTCAGGAAAAAACGCATACGCCCTTTTTGGCCAACCGCATCATTGTCCACGTTCTGGCGCTTTTCATGTGCTATCGGGGCCATTCCGATGTACCCGTTGACATCCGTTTCCTGCAGTTCTGCCTTGCGTTCAGCGCCTCTTCGTAGCCTGACCTCAATATATTTTGGGGCGATAGTTATCGTTTAGAACTCTGCAGGTTTGGGAAGTGCAGTGCCCCTGAGCTCCATTTCCCAAGTCGCTTTTTTGTGAGTGGGACGCAACACGGCTGGATGGCTTCACGCCCTATTGTCGATCCGGGGTGGCAGGCTGAACCGCTGGTGAATTCTTCTTCGTGATGGGAAATGAGAGTGACATGTGCCCGACCAAACACCTCCAGCGAGTCTCTCATTGGTTCCCCCTCTTGCAGTTCATCCTGCGGACAAATTGCAGACGGTACGAAAGAGGCATGGAAAGGCGCCGAGTCTCCAAGTGGGGAGATTGTTAGTAAGGGGGCCTGAATGGAGAACACGAGCACCAGGAGAGGAAAACTGAGGTGAGTTTCAGAAAGCTTTCCCGATCCCACGGTGTAGCAACCGCTGGGTTTCCAATGAGTGCTTTCGCTGTCGGAAGATTGCGTTGAACCTGGAGAGTTGGGACCCATGGAATGGGGAGCACGCAGGATTCCTTTCAAGGGTCTGCATTTGCTTTCCCAACCTCACCAATCGTCTCAGCCCCAAGAGTGTCCAGCCTTATGTCTTCTGCCGCTGGGGCTGTAGATGTGGTCAATCCTGGTTGCATGCCAGTCCCTGAACGCATTTTGGAAGAATTTCTCTCTGTTTTGCCCTGCTTGTTTCTTCTTTATGTTGGAAATGTATCCTCAGAATGGGTCTGAGCTGATTTTCCCTGCTGGTTTTAGGCCGCTTTACACACACTTGATGCACTTACACAGAGATATCAAGACTTAGCTTTTAAGATGCTTACTAGTCGGATAGATACTTGTGCGATGAACAGGGTCTGGTGAGTCCAGTTGATTGAGCAAGGAGTAGGTCGTGTCCATTCCATATTCGGTTTTCGGAAGGGTATCTGTGCTCATTTCAAACTCGAGTTTTATGCGTCACCCCACCTCACCTTTCCCCTGAAGCAGGCATAAGTGTGTTTTCTAAAAGCGTGACTCTGTTCTGTTTGGGGATTCAGTGCATGGGGAGTGATTTTTACATTCCCTCGATAAGTGATATCATAAGTTTCTTTTTTTGTGGGACTTATTTCACTGAGGATGATCGTACCTAAATCCACTCAGGATGCTGCTACCAGCCTCATGACGTGGATTTCATGGCTGAGTGACACTCCATTGGACCTACGTAGCACCACTTGTCCACTTGTCCACTTGTCTTTGTCCACTTGTCCACTCGTCTTTGTCCACTTGGCTCTTTCCTGGGATATGAAACGTGTACCGGAGTGGAGGTTCTTGTCAAGACAGCAGCCCTCAACTTTGGGGTCCCTGTGTCTGGTTGATTTTTTGATTTTCCCAAGGTCAACGCCCATGTGTGGAAGTGCCCTATGCTCTGTGGTTCTGTGTTTTACATGGTTTGGGAAAGAGGATACACTTGTGAAGATTGGCTGTTGGCCATTGACATCCCGCCCATCAGCTTAACAAGGCTCCCTTGACTCCGTGGGCTGTCCTGCCTTTCTGGTTTTTAGACTTTTTTCGCCTGGCCCTTTTGCCCCGGGGGGGGGCGAGAGATTTCTTTGTAGTGCTGATTTGCTCTCCCAGGTTGCTTGGTTGGCCAAAAAGGGCGTATGCGTTTTTTCCTGAATATATTCAGGAAAAAACGCATACGCCCTTTTTGGCCAACCGCATCATTGTCCACGTTCTGGCGCTTTTCATGTGCTATCGGGGCCATTCCGATGTACCCGTTGACATCCGTTTCCTGCAGTTCTGCCTTGCGTTCAGCGCCTCTTCGTAGCCTGACCTCAATATATTTTGGGGCGATAGTTATCGTTTAGAACTCTGCAGGTTTGGGAAGTGCAGTGCCCCTGAGCTCCATTTCCCAAGTCGCTTTTTTGTGAGTGGGACGCAACACGGCTGGATGGCTTCACGCCCTATTGTCGATCCGGGGTGGCAGGCTGAACCGCTGGTGAATTCTTCTTCGTGATGGGAAATGAGAGTGACATGTGCCCGACCAAACACCTCCAGCGAGTCTCTCATTGGTTCCCCCTCTTGCAGTTCATCCTGCGGACAAATTGCAGACGGTACGAAAGAGGCATGGAAAGGCGCCGAGTCTCCAAGTGGGGAGATTGTTAGTAAGGGGGCCTGAATGGAGAACACGAGCACCAGGAGATGAAAACTGAGGTGAGTTTCAGAAAGCTTTCCCGATCCCACGGTGTAGCAACCGCTGGGTTTCCAATGAGTGCTTTCGCTGTCGGAAGATTGCGTTGAACCTGGAGAGTTGGGACCCATGGAATGGGGAGCACGCAGGATTCCTTTCAAGGGTCTGCATTTGCTTTCCCAACCTCACCAATCGTCTCAGCCCCAAGAGTGTCCAGCCTTATGTCTTCTGCCGCTGGGGCTGTAGATGTGGTCAATCCTGGTTGCATGCCAGTCCCTGAACGCATTTTGGAAGAATTTCTCTCTGTTTTGCCCTGCTTGTTTCTTCTTTATGTTGGAAATGTATCCTCAGAATGGGTCTGAGCTGATTTTCCCTGCTGGTTTTAGGCCGCTTTACACACACTTGATGCACTTACACAGAGATATCAAGACTTAGCTTTTAAGATGCTTACTAGTCGGATAGATACTTGTGCGATGAACAGGGTCTGGTGAGTCCAGTTGATTGAGCAAGGAGTAGGTCGTGTCCATTCCATATTCGGTTTTCGGAAGGGTATCTGTGCTCATTTCAAACTCGAGTTTTATGCGTCACCCCACCTCACCTTTCCCCTGAAGCAGGCATAAGTGTGTTTTCTAAAAGCGTGACTCTGTTCTGTTTGGGGATTCAGTGCATGGGGAGCGATTTTTACATTCCCTCGATAAGTGATATCATAAGTTTCTTTTTTTGTGGGACTTATTTCACTGAGGATGATCGTACCTAAATCCACTCAGGATGCTGCTACCAGCCTCATGACGTGGATTTCATGGCTGAGTGACACTCCATTGGACCTACGTAGCACCACTTGTCCACTTGTCCACTTGTCTTTGTCCACTTGTCCACTCGTCTTTGTCCACTTGGCTCTTTCCTGGGATATGAAACGTGTACCGGAGTGGAGGTTCTTGTCAAGACAGCAGCCCTCAACTTTGGGGTCCCTGTGTCTGGTTGATTTTTTCATTTTCCCAAGGTCAACGCCCATGTGTGGAAGTGCCCTATGCTCTGTGGTTCTGTGTTTTACATGGTTTGGGAAAGAGGATACACTTGTGAAGATTGGCTGTTGGCCATTGACATCCCGCCCATCAGCTTAACAAGGCTCCCTTGACTCCGTGGGCTGTCCTGCCTTTCTGGTTTTTAGACTTTTTTCGCCTGGCCCTTTTGCCCCGGGGGGGGGGGGGCGAGAGATTTCTTTGTAGTGCTGATTTGCTCTCCCAGGTTGCTTGGTTGGCCAAAAAGGGCGTATGCGTTTTTTCCTGAATATATTCAGGAAAAAACGCATACGCCCTTTTTGGCCAACCGCATCATTGTCCACGTTCTGGCGCTTTTCATGTGCTATCGGGGCCATTCCGATGTACCCGTTGACATCCGTTTCCTGCAGTTCTGCCTTGCGTTCAGCGCCTCTTCGTAGCCTGACCTCAATATATTTTGGGGCGATAGTTATCGTTTAGAACTCTGCAGGTTTGGGAAGTGCAGTGCCCCTGAGCTCCATTTCCCAAGTCGCTTTTTTGTGAGTGGGACGCAATACGGCTGGATGGCTTCACGCCCTATTGTCGATCCGGGGTGGCAGCCTGAACCGCTGGTGAATTCTTCTTCGTGATGGGAAATGAGAGTGACATGTGCCCGACCAAACACCTCCAGCGAGTCTCTCATTGGTTCCCCCTCTTGCAGTTCATCCTGCGGACAAATTGCAGACGGTACGAAAGAGGCATGGAAAGGCGCCGAGTCTCCAAGTGGGGAGATTGTTAGTAAGGGGGCCTGAATGGAGAACACGAGCACCAGGAGATGAAAACTGAGGTGAGTTTCAGAAAGCTTTCCCGATCCCACGGTGTAGCATCCGCTGGGTTTCCAATGAGTGCTTTCGCTGTCGGAAGATTGCGTTGAACCTGGAGAGTTGGGACCCATGGAATGGGGAGCACGCAGGATTCCTTTCAAGGGTCTGCATTTGCTTTCCCAACCTCACCAATCGTCTCAGCCCCAAGAGTGTCCAGCCTTATGTCTTCTGCCGCTGGGGCTGTAGATGTGGTCAATCCTGGTTGCATGCCAGTCCCTGAACGCATTTTGGAAGAATTTCTCTCTGTTTTGCCCTGCTTGTTTCTTCTTTATGTTGGAAATGTATCCTCAGAATGGGTCTGAGCTGATTTTCCCTGCTGGTTTTAGGCCGCTTTACACACACTTGATGCACTTACACAGAGATATCAAGACTTAGCTTTTAAGATGCTTACTAGTCGGATAGATACTTGTGCGATGAACAGGGTCTGGTGAGTCCAGTTGATTGAGCAAGGAGTAGGTCGTGTCCATTCCATATTCGGTTTTCGGAAGGGTATCTGTGCTCATTTCAAACTCGAGTTTTATGCGTCACCCCACCTCACCTTTCCCCTGAAGCAGGCATAAGTGTGTTTTCTAAAAGCGTGACTCTGTTCTGTTTGGGGATTCAGTGCATGGGGAGCGATTTTTACATTCCCTCGATAAGTGATATCATAAGTTTCTTTTTTTGTGGGACTTATTTCACTGAGGATGATCGTACCTAAATCCACTCAGGATGCTGCTACCAGCCTCATGACGTGGATTTCATGGCTGAGTGACACTCCATTGGACCTACGTAGCACCACTTGTCCACTTGTCCACTTGTCTTTGTCCACTTGTCCACTCGTCTTTGTCCACTTGGCTCTTTCCTGGGATATGAAACGTGTATCGGAGTGGAGGTTCTTGTCAAGACAGCAGCCCTCAACTTTGGGGTCCCTGTGTCTGGTTGATTTTTTCATTTTCCCAAGGTCAACGCCCATGTGTGGAAGTGCCCTATGCTCTGTGGTTCTGTGTTTTACATGGTTTGGGAAAGAGGATACACTTGTGAAGATTGGCTGTTGGCCATTGACATCCCGCCCATCAGCTTAACAAGGCTCCCTTGACTCCGTGGGCTGTCCTGCCTTTCTGGTTTTTAGACTTTTTTCGCCTGGCCCTTTTGCCCCGGGGGGAGGGGGGGCGAGAGATTTCTTTGTAGTGCTGATTTGCTCTCCCAGGTTGCTTGGTTGGCCAAAAAGGGCGTATGCGTTTTTTCCTGAATATATTCAGGAAAAAACGCATACGCCCTTTTTGGCCAACCGCATCATTGTCCACGTTCTGGCGCTTTTCATGTGCTATCGGGGCCATTCCGATGTACCCGTTGACATCCGTTTCCTGCAGTTCTGCCTTGCGTTCAGCGCCTCTTCGTAGCCTGCGCTCAATATATTTTGGGGCGAAAGTTATCGTTTAGAACTCTGCAGGTTTGGGAAGTGCAGTGCCCCTGAGCTCCATTTCCCAAGTCGCTTTTTTGTGAGTGGGACGCAACACGGCTGGATGGCTTCACGCCCTATTGTCGATCCGGGGTGGCAGGCTGAACCGCTGGTGAATTCTTCTTCGTGATGGGAAATGAGAGTGACATGTGCCCGACCAAACACCTCCAGCGAGTCTCTCATTGGTTCCCCCTCTTGCAGTTCATCCTGCGGACAAATTGCAGACGGTACGAAAGAGGCATGGAAAGGCGCCGAGTCTCCAAGTGGGGAGATTGTTAGTAAGGGGGCCTGAATGGAGAACACGAGCACCAGGAGATGAAAACTGAGGTGAGTTTCAGAAAGCTTTCCCGATCCCACGGTGTAGCAACCGCTGGGTTTCCAATGAGTGCTTTCGCTGTCGGAAGATTGCGTTGAACCTGGAGAGTTGGGACCCATGGAATGGGGAGCACGCAGGATTCCTTTCAAGGGTCTGCATTTGCTTTCCCAACCTCACCAATCGTCTCAGCCCCAAGAGTGTCCAGCCTTATGTCTTCTGCCGCTGGGGCTGTAGATGTGGTCAATCCTGGTTGCATGCCAGTCCCTGAACGCATTTTGGAAGAATTTCTCTCTGTTTTGCCCTGCTTGTTTCTTCTTTATGTTGGAAATGTATCCTCAGAATGGGTCTGAGCTGATTTTCCCTGCTGGTTTTAGGCCGCTTTACACACACTTGATGCACTTACACAGAGATATCAAGACTTAGCTTTTAAGATGCTTACTAGTCGGATAGATACTTGTGCGATGAACAGGGTCTGGTGAGTCCAGTTGATTGAGCAAGGAGTAGGTCGTGTCCATTCCATATTCGGTTTTCGGAAGGGTATCTGTGCTCATTTCAAACTCGAGTTTTATGCGTCACCCCACCTCACCTTTCCCCTGAAGCAGGCATAAGTGTGTTTTCTAAAAGCGTGACTCTGTTCTGTTTGGGGATTCAGTGCATGGGGAGCGATTTTTACATTCCCTCGATAAGTGATATCATAAGTTTCTTTTTTTGTGGGACTTATTTCACTGAGGATGATCGTACCTAAATCCACTCAGGATGCTGCTACCAGCCTCATGACGTGGATTTCATGGCTGAGTGACACTCCATTGGACCTACGTAGCACCACTTGTCCACTTGTCCACTTGTCTTTGTCCACTTGTCCACTCGTCTTTGTCCACTTGGCTCTTTCCTGGGATATGAAACGTGTATCGGAGTGGAGGTTCTTGTCAAGACAGCAGCCCTCAACTTTGGGGTCCCTGTGTCTGGTTGATTTTTTCATTTTCCCAAGGTCAACGCCCATGTGTGGAAGTGCCCTATGCTCTGTGGTTCTGTGTTTTACATGGTTTGGGAAAGAGGATACACTTGTGAAGATTGGCTGTTGGCCATTGACATCCCGCCCATCAGCTTAACAAGGCTCCCTTGACTCCGTGGGCTGTCCTGCCTTTCTGGTTTTTAGACTTTTTTCGCCTGGCCCTTTTGCCCCGGGGGGGGGGGGGGCGAGAGATTTCTTTGTAGTGCTGATTTGCTCTCCCAGGTTGCTTGGTTGGCCAAAAAGGGCGTATGCGTTTTTTCCTGAATATATTCAGGAAAAAACGCATACGCCCTTTTTGGCCAACCGCATCATTGTCCACGTTCTGGCGCTTTTCATGTGCTATCGGGGCCATTCCGATGTACCCGTTGACATCCGTTTCCTGCAGTTCTGCCTTGCGTTCAGCGCCTCTTCGTAGCCTGCGCTCAATATATTTTGGGGCGAAAGTTATCGTTTAGAACTCTGCAGGTTTGGGAAGTGCAGTGCCCCTGAGCTCCATTTCCCAAGTCGCTTTTTTGTGAGTGGGACGCAACACGGCTGGATGGCTTCACGCCCTATTGTCGATCCGGGGTGGCAGGCTGAACCGCTGGTGAATTCTTCTTCGTGATGGGAAATGAGAGTGACATGTGCCCGACCAAACACCTCCAGCGAGTCTCTCATTGGTTCCCCCTCTTGCAGTTCATCCTGCGGACAAATTGCAGACGGTACGAAAGAGGCATGGAAAGGCGCCGAGTCTCCAAGTGGGGAGATTGTTAGTAAGGGGGCCTGAATGGAGAACACGAGCACCAGGAGATGAAAACTGAGGTGAGTTTCAGAAAGCTTTCCCGATCCCACGGTGTAGCAACCGCTGGGTTTCCAATGAGTGCTTTCGCTGTCGGAAGATTGCGTTGAACCTGGAGAGTTGGGACCCATGGAATGGGGAGCACGCAGGATTCCTTTCAAGGGTCTGCATTTGCTTTCCCAACCTCACCAATCGTCTCAGCCCCAAGAGTGTCCAGCCTTATGTCTTCTGCCGCTGGGGCTGTAGATGTGGTCAATCCTGGTTGCATGCCAGTCCCTGAACGCATTTTGGAAGAATTTCTCTCTGTTTTGCCCTGCTTGTTTCTTCTTTATGTTGGAAATGTATCCTCAGAATGGGTCTGAGCTGATTTTCCCTGCTGGTTTTAGGCCGCTTTACACACACTTGATGCACTTACACAGAGATATCAAGACTTAGCTTTTAAGATGCTTACTAGTCGGATAGATACTTGTGCGATGAACAGGGTCTGGTGAGTCCAGTTGATTGAGCAAGGAGTAGGTCGTGTCCATTCCATATTCGGTTTTCGGAAGGGTATCTGTGCTCATTTCAAACTCGAGTTTTATGCGTCACCCCACCTCACCTTTCCCCTGAAGCAGGCATAAGTGTGTTTTCTAAAAGCGTGACTCTGTTCTGTTTGGGGATTCAGTGCATGGGGAGCGATTTTTACATTCCCTCGATAAGTGATATCATAAGTTTCTTTTTTTGTGGGACTTATTTCACTGAGGATGATCGTACCTAAATCCACTCAGGATGCTGCTACCAGCCTCATGACGTGGATTTCATGGCTGAGTGACACTCCATTGGACCTACGTAGCACCACTTGTCCACTTGTCCACTTGTCTTTGTCCACTTGTCCACTCGTCTTTGTCCACTTGGCTCTTTCCTGGGATATGAAACGTGTATCGGAGTGGAGGTTCTTGTCAAGACAGCAGCCCTCAACTTTGGGGTCCCTGTGTCTGGTTGATTTTTTCATTTTCCCAAGGTCAACGCCCATGTGTGGAAGTGCCCTATGCTCTGTGGTTCTGTGTTTTACATGGTTTGGGAAAGAGGATACACTTGTGAAGATTGGCTGTTGGCCATTGACATCCCGCCCATCAGCTTAACAAGGCTCCCTTGACTCCGTGGGCTGTCCTGCCTTTCTGGTTTTTAGACTTTTTTCGCCTGGCCCTTTTGCCCCGGGGGGGGGGGGGCGAGAGATTTCTTTGTAGTGCTGATTTGCTCTCCCAGGTTGCTTGGTTGGCCAAAAAGGGCGTATGCGTTTTTTCCTGAATATATTCAGGAAAAAACGCATACGCCCTTTTTGGCCAACCGCATCATTGTCCACGTTCTGGCGCTTTTCATGTGCTATCGGGGCCATTCCGATGTACCCGTTGACATCCGTTTCCTGCAGTTCTGCCTTGCGTTCAGCGCCTCTTCGTAGCCTGCGCTCAATATATTTTGGGGCGAAAGTTATCGTTTAGAACTCTGCAGGTTTGGGAAGTGCAGTGCCCCTGAGCTCCATTTCCCAAGTCGCTTTTTTGTGAGTGGGACGCAACACGGCTGGATGGCTTCACGCCCTATTGTCGATCCGGGGTGGCAGGCTGAACCGCTGGTGAATTCTTCTTCGTGATGGGAAATGAGAGTGACATGTGCCCGACCAAACACCTCCAGCGAGTCTCTCATTGGTTCCCCCTCTTGCAGTTCATCCTGCGGACAAATTGCAGACGGTACGAAAGAGGCATGGAAAGGCGCCGAGTCTCCAAGTGGGGAGATTGTTAGTAAGGGGGCCTGAATGGAGAACACGAGCACCAGGAGATGAAAACTGAGGTGAGTTTCAGAAAGCTTTCCCGATCCCACGGTGTAGCAACCGCTGGGTTTCCAATGAGTGCTTTCGCTGTCGGAAGATTGCGTTGAACCTGGAGAGTTGGGACCCATGGAATGGGGAGCACGCAGGATTCCTTTCAAGGGTCTGCATTTGCTTTCCCAACCTCACCAATCGTCTCAGCCCCAAGAGTGTCCAGCCTTATGTCTTCTGCCGCTGGGGCTGTAGATGTGGTCAATCCTGGTTGCATGCCAGTCCCTGAACGCATTTTGGAAGAATTTCTCTCTGTTTTGCCCTGCTTGTTTCTTCTTTATGTTGGAAATGTATCCTCAGAATGGGTCTGAGCTGATTTTCCCTGCTGGTTTTAGGCCGCTTTACACACACTTGATGCACTTACACAGAGATATCAAGACTTAGCTTTTAAGATGCTTACTAGTCGGATAGATACTTGTGCGATGAACAGGGTCTGGTGAGTCCAGTTGATTGAGCAAGGAGTAGGTCGTGTCCATTCCATATTCGGTTTTCGGAAGGGTATCTGTGCTCATTTCAAACTCGAGTTTTATGCGTCACCCCACCTCACCTTTCCCCTGAAGCAGGCATAAGTGTGTTTTCTAAAAGCGTGACTCTGTTCTGTTTGGGGATTCAGTGCATGGGGAGCGATTTTTACATTCCCTCGATAAGTGATATCATAAGTTTCTTTTTTTGTGGGACTTATTTCACTGAGGATGATCGTACCTAAATCCACTCAGGATGCTGCTACCAGCCTCATGACGTGGATTTCATGGCTGAGTGACACTCCATTGGACCTACGTAGCACCACTTGTCCACTTGTCCACTTGTCTTTGTCCACTTGTCCACTCGTCTTTGTCCACTTGGCTCTTTCCTGGGATATGAAACGTGTACCGGAGTGGAGGTTCTTGTCAAGACAGCAGCCCTCAACTTTGGGGTCCCTGTGTCTGGTTGATTTTTTCATTTTCCCAAGGTCAACGCCCATGTGTGGAAGTGCCCTATGCTCTGTGGTTCTGTGTTTTACATGGTTTGGGAAAGAGGATACACTTGTGAAGATTGGCTGTTGGCCATTGACATCCCGCCCATCAGCTTAACAAGGCTCCCTTGACTCCGTGGGCTGTCCTGCCTTTCTGGTTTTTAGACTTTTTTCGCCTGGCCCTTTTGCCCCGTGGGGGGGGGGGCGAGAGATTTCTTTGTAGTGCTGATTTGCTCTCCCAGGTTGCTTGGTTGGCCAAAAAGGGCGTATGCGTTTTTTCCTGAATATATTCAGGAAAAAACGCATACGCCCTTTTTGGCCAACCGCATCATTGTCCACGTTCTGGCGCTTTTCATGTGCTATCGGGGCCATTCCGATGTACCCGTTGACATCCGTTTCCTGCAGTTCTGCCTTGCGTTCAGCGCCTCTTCGTAGCCTGACCTCAATATATTTTGGGGCGATAGTTATCGTTTAGAACTCTGCAGGTTTGGGAAGTGCAGTGCCCCTGAGCTCCATTTCCCAAGTCGCTTTTTTGTGAGTGGGACGCAACACGGCTGGATGGCTTCACGCCCTATTGTCGATCCGGGGTGGCAGGCTGAACCGCTGGTGAATTCTTCTTCGTGATGGGAAATGAGAGTGACATGTGCCCGACCAAACACCTCCAGCGAGTCTCTCATTGGTTCCCCCTCTTGCAGTTCATCCTGCGGACAAATTGCAGACGGTACGAAAGAGGCATGGAAAGGCGCCGAGTCTCCAAGTGGGGAGATTGTTAGTAAGGGGGCCTGAATGGAGAACACGAGCACCAGGAGATGAAAACTGAGGTGAGTTTCAGAAAGCTTTCCCGATCCCACGGTGTAGCAACCGCTGGGTTTCCAATGAGTGCTTTCGCTGTCGGAAGATTGCGTTGAACCTGGAGAGTTGGGACCCATGGAATGGGGAGCACGCAGGATTCCTTTCAAGGGTCTGCATTTGCTTTCCCAACCTCACCAATCGTCTCAGCCCCAAGAGTGTCCAGCCTTATGTCTTCTGCCGCTGGGGCTGTAGATGTGGTCAATCCTGGTTGCATGCCAGTCCCTGAACGCATTTTGGAAGAATTTCTCTCTGTTTTGCCCTGCTTGTTTCTTCTTTATGTTGGAAATGTATCCTCAGAATGGGTCTGAGCTGATTTTCCCTGCTGGTTTTAGGCCGCTTTACACACACTTGATGCACTTACACAGAGATATCAAGACTTAGCTTTTAAGATGCTTACTAGTCGGATAGATACTTGTGCGATGAACAGGGTCTGGTGAGTCCAGTTGATTGAGCAAGGAGTAGGTCGTGTCCATTCCATATTCGGTTTTCGGAAGGGTATCTGTGCTCATTTCAAACTCGAGTTTTATGCGTCACCCCACCTCACCTTTCCCCTGAAGCAGGCATAAGTGTGTTTTCTAAAAGCGTGACTCTGTTCTGTTTGGGGATTCAGTGCATGGGGAGTGATTTTTACATTCCCTCGATAAGTGATATCATAAGTTTCTTTTTTTGTGGGACTTATTTCACTGAGGATGATCGTACCTAAATCCACTCAGGATGCTGCTACCAGCCTCATGACGTGGATTTCATGGCTGAGTGACACTCCATTGGACCTACGTAGCACCACTTGTCCACTTGTCCACTTGTCTTTGTCCACTTGTCCACTCGTCTTTGTCCACTTGGCTCTTTCCTGGGATATGAAACGTGTACCGGAGTGGAGGTTCTTGTCAAGACAGCAGCCCTCAACTTTGGGGTCCCTGTGTCTGGTTGATTTTTTGATTTTCCCAAGGTCAACGCCCATGTGTGGAAGTGCCCTATGCTCTGTGGTTCTGTGTTTTACATGGTTTGGGAAAGAGGATACACTTGTGAAGATTGGCTGTTGGCCATTGACATCCCGCCCATCAGCTTAACAAGGCTCCCTTGACTCCGTGGGCTGTCCTGCCTTTCTGGTTTTTAGACTTTTTTCGCCTGGCCCTTTTGCCCCGGGGGGGGGCGAGAGATTTCTTTGTAGTGCTGATTTGCTCTCCCAGGTTGCTTGGTTGGCCAAAAAGGGCGTATGCGTTTTTTCCTGAATATATTCAGGAAAAAACGCATACGCCCTTTTTGGCCAACCGCATCATTGTCCACGTTCTGGCGCTTTTCATGTGCTATCGGGGCCATTCCGATGTACCCGTTGACATCCGTTTCCTGCAGTTCTGCCTTGCGTTCAGCGCCTCTTCGTAGCCTGACCTCAATATATTTTGGGGCGATAGTTATCGTTTAGAACTCTGCAGGTTTGGGAAGTGCAGTGCCCCTGAGCTCCATTTCCCAAGTCGCTTTTTTGTGAGTGGGACGCAACACGGCTGGATGGCTTCACGCCCTATTGTCGATCCGGGGTGGCAGGCTGAACCGCTGGTGAATTCTTCTTCGTGATGGGAAATGAGAGTGACATGTGCCCGACCAAACACCTCCAGCGAGTCTCTCATTGGTTCCCCCTCTTGCAGTTCATCCTGCGGACAAATTGCAGACGGTACGAAAGAGGCATGGAAAGGCGCCGAGTCTCCAAGTGGGGAGATTGTTAGTAAGGGGGCCTGAATGGAGAACACGAGCACCAGGAGATGAAAACTGAGGTGAGTTTCAGAAAGCTTTCCCGATCCCACGGTGTAGCATCCGCTGGGTTTCCAATGAGTGCTTTCGCTGTCGGAAGATTGCGTTGAACCTGGAGAGTTGGGACCCATGGAATGGGGAGCACGCAGGATTCCTTTCAAGGGTCTGCATTTGCTTTCCCAACCTCACCAATCGTCTCAGCCCCAAGAGTGTCCAGCCTTATGTCTTCTGCCGCTGGGGCTGTAGATGTGGTCAATCCTGGTTGCATGCCAGTCCCTGAACGCATTTTGGAAGAATTTCTCTCTGTTTTGCCCTGCTTGTTTCTTCTTTATGTTGGAAATGTATCCTCAGAATGGGTCTGAGCTGATTTTCCCTGCTGGTTTTAGGCCGCTTTACACACACTTGATGCACTTACACAGAGATATCAAGACTTAGCTTTTAAGATGCTTACTAGTCGGATAGATACTTGTGCGATGAACAGGGTCTGGTGAGTCCAGTTGATTGAGCAAGGAGTAGGTCGTGTCCATTCCATATTCGGTTTTCGGAAGGGTATCTGTGCTCATTTCAAACTCGAGTTTTATGCGTCACCCCACCTCACCTTTCCCCTGAAGCAGGCATAAGTGTGTTTTCTAAAAGCGTGACTCTGTTCTGTTTGGGGATTCAGTGCATGGGGAGTGATTTTTACATTCCCTCGATAAGTGATATCATAAGTTTCTTTTTTTGTGGGACTTATTTCACTGAGGATGATCGTACCTAAATCCACTCAGGATGCTGCTACCAGCCTCATGACGTGGATTTCATGGCTGAGTGACACTCCATTGGACCTACGTAGCACCACTTGTCCACTTGTCCACTTGTCTTTGTCCACTTGTCCACTCGTCTTTGTCCACTTGGCTCTTTCCTGGGATATGAAACGTGTACCGGAGTGGAGGTTCTTGTCAAGACAGCAGCCCTCAACTTTGGGGTCCCTGTGTCTGGTTGATTTTTTGATTTTCCCAAGGTCAACGCCCATGTGTGGAAGTGCCCTATGCTCTGTGGTTCTGTGTTTTACATGGTTTGGGAAAGAGGATACACTTGTGAAGATTGGCTGTTGGCCATTGACATCCCGCCCATCAGCTTAACAAGGCTCCCTTGACTCCGTGGGCTGTCCTGCCTTTCTGGTTTTTAGACTTTTTTCGCCTGGCCCTTTTGCCCCGGGGGGGGGGGGCAAGAGATTTCTTTGTAGTGCTGATTTGCTCTCCCAGGTTGCTTGGTTGGCCAAAAAGGGCGTTTGCGTTTTTTCCTGAATATATTCAGGAAAAAAGGCATACGCCCTTTTTGGCCAACCGCATCATTGTCCACGTTCTGGCGCTTTTCATGTGCTATCGGGGCCATTCCGATGTACCCGTTGACATCCGTTTCCTGCAGTTCTGCCTTGCGTTCAGCGCCTCTTCGTAGCCTGACCTCAATATATTTTGGGGCGATAGTTATCGTTTAGAACTCTGCAGGTTTGGGAAGTGCAGTGCCCCTGAGCTCCATTTCCCAAGTCGCTTTTTTGTGAGTGGGACGCAACACGGCTGGATGGCTTCACGCCCTATTGTCGATCCGGGGTGGCAGGCTGAACCGCTGGTGAATTCTTCTTCGTGATGGGAAATGAGAGTGACATGTGCCCGACCAAACACCTCCAGCGAGTCTCTCATTGGTTCCCCCTCTTGCAGTTCATCCTGCGGACAAATTGCAGACGGTACGAAAGAGGCATGGAAAGGCGCCGAGTCTCCAAGTGGGGAGATTGTTAGTAAGGGGGCCTGAATGGAGAACACGAGCACCAGGAGATGAAAACTGAGGTGAGTTTCAGAAAGCTTTCCCGATCCCACGGTGTAGCAACCGCTGGGTTTCCAATGAGTGCTTTCGCTGTCGGAAGATTGCGTTGAACCTGGAGAGTTGGGACCCATGGAATGGGGAGCACGCAGGATTCCTTTCAAGGGTCTGCATTTGCTTTCCCAACCTCACCAATCGTCTCAGCCCCAAGAGTGTCCAGCCTTATGTCTTCTGCCGCTGGGGCTGTAGATGTGGTCAATCCTGGTTGCATGCCAGTCCCTGAACGCATTTTGGAAGAATTTCTCTCTGTTTTGCCCTGCTTGTTTCTTCTTTATGTTGGAAATGTATCCTCAGAATGGGTCTGAGCTGATTTTCCCTGCTGGTTTTAGGCCGCTTTACACACACTTGATGCACTTACACAGAGATATCAAGACTTAGCTTTTAAGATGCTTACTAGTCGGATAGATACTTGTGCGATGAACAGGGTCTGGTGAGTCCAGTTGATTGAGCAAGGAGTAGGTCGTGTCCATTCCATATTCGGTTTTCGGAAGGGTATCTGTGCTCATTTCAAACTCGAGTTTTATGCGTCACCCCACCTCACCTTTCCCCTGAAGCAGGCATAAGTGTGTTTTCTAAAAGCGTGACTCTGTTCTGTTTGGGGATTCAGTGCATGGGGAGTGATTTTTACATTCCCTCGATAAGTGATATCATAAGTTTCTTTTTTTGTGGGACTTATTTCACTGAGGATGATCGTACCTAAATCCACTCAGGATGCTGCTACCAGCCTCATGACGTGGATTTCATGGCTGAGTGACACTCCATTGGACCTACGTAGCACCACTTGTCCACTTGTCCACTTGTCTTTGTCCACTTGTCCACTCGTCTTTGTCCACTTGGCTCTTTCCTGGGATATGAAACGTGTACCGGAGTGGAGGTTCTTGTCAAGACAGCAGCCCTCAACTTTGGGGTCCCTGTGTCTGGTTGATTTTTTGATTTTCCCAAGGTCAACGCCCATGTGTGGAAGTGCCCTATGCTCTGTGGTTCTGTGTTTTACATGGTTTGGGAAAGAGGATACACTTGTGAAGATTGGCTGTTGGCCATTGACATCCCGCCCATCAGCTTAACAAGGCTCCCTTGACTCCGTGGGCTGTCCTGCCTTTCTGGTTTTTAGACTTTTTTCGCCTGGCCCTTTTGCCCCGGGGGGGGGCGAGAGATTTCTTTGTAGTGCTGATTTGCTCTCCCAGGTTGCTTGGTTGGCCAAAAAGGGCGTATGCGTTTTTTCCTGAATATATTCAGGAAAAAACGCATACGCCCTTTTTGGCCAACCGCATCATTGTCCACGTTCTGGCGCTTTTCATGTGCTATCGGGGCCATTCCGATGTACCCGTTGACATCCGTTTCCTGCAGTTCTGCCTTGCGTTCAGCGCCTCTTCGTAGCCTGACCTCAATATATTTTGGGGCGATAGTTATCGTTTAGAACTCTGCAGGTTTGGGAAGTGCAGTGCCCCTGAGCTCCATTTCCCAAGTCGCTTTTTTGTGAGTGGGACGCAACACGGCTGGATGGCTTCACGCCCTATTGTCGATCCGGGGTGGCAGGCTGAACCGCTGGTGAATTCTTCTTCGTGATGGGAAATGAGAGTGACATGTGCCCGACCAAACACCTCCAGCGAGTCTCTCATTGGTTCCCCCTCTTGCAGTTCATCCTGCGGACAAATTGCAGACGGTACGAAAGAGGCATGGAAAGGCGCCGAGTCTCCAAGTGGGGAGATTGTTAGTAAGGGGGCCTGAATGGAGAACACGAGCACCAGGAGATGAAAACTGAGGTGAGTTTCAGAAAGCTTTCCCGATCCCACGGTGTAGCAACCGCTGGGTTTCCAATGAGTGCTTTCGCTGTCGGAAGATTGCGTTGAACCTGGAGAGTTGGGACCCATGGAATGGGGAGCACGCAGGATTCCTTTCAAGGGTCTGCATTTGCTTTCCCAACCTCACCAATCGTCTCAGCCCCAAGAGTGTCCAGCCTTATGTCTTCTGCCGCTGGGGCTGTAGATGTGGTCAATCCTGGTTGCATGCCAGTCCCTGAACGCATTTTGGAAGAATTTCTCTCTGTTTTGCCCTGCTTGTTTCTTCTTTATGTTGGAAATGTATCCTCAGAATGGGTCTGAGCTGATTTTCCCTGCTGGTTTTAGGCCGCTTTACACACACTTGATGCACTTACACAGAGATATCAAGACTTAGCTTTTAAGATGCTTACTAGTCGGATAGATACTTGTGCGATGAACAGGGTCTGGTGAGTCCAGTTGATTGAGCAAGGAGTAGGTCGTGTCCATTCCATATTCGGTTTTCGGAAGGGTATCTGTGCTCATTTCAAACTCGAGTTTTATGCGTCACCCCACCTCACCTTTCCCCTGAAGCAGGCATAAGTGTGTTTTCTAAAAGCGTGACTCTGTTCTGTTTGGGGATTCAGTGCATGGGGAGTGATTTTTACATTCCCTCGATAAGTGATATCATAAGTTTCTTTTTTTGTGGGACTTATTTCACTGAGGATGATCGTACCTAAATCCACTCAGGATGCTGCTACCAGCCTCATGACGTGGATTTCATGGCTGAGTGACACTCCATTGGACCTACGTAGCACCACTTGTCCACTTGTCCACTTGTCTTTGTCCACTTGTCCACTCGTCTTTGTCCACTTGGCTCTTTCCTGGGATATGAAACGTGTACCGGAGTGGAGGTTCTTGTCAAGACAGCAGCCCTCAACTTTGGGGTCCCTGTGTCTGGTTGATTTTTTGATTTTCCCAAGGTCAACGCCCATGTGTGGAAGTGCCCTATGCTCTGTGGTTCTGTGTTTTACATGGTTTGGGAAAGAGGATACACTTGTGAAGATTGGCTGTTGGCCATTGACATCCCGCCCATCAGCTTAACAAGGCTCCCTTGACTCCGTGGGCTGTCCTGCCTTTCTGGTTTTTAGACTTTTTTCGCCTGGCCCTTTTGCCCCGGGGGGGGGCGAGAGATTTCTTTGTAGTGCTGATTTGCTCTCCCAGGTTGCTTGGTTGGCCAAAAAGGGCGTATGCGTTTTTTCCTGAATATATTCAGGAAAAAACGCATACGCCCTTTTTGGCCAACCGCATCATTGTCCACGTTCTGGCGCTTTTCATGTGCTATCGGGGCCATTCCGATGTACCCGTTGACATCCGTTTCCTGCAGTTCTGCCTTGCGTTCAGCGCCTCTTCGTAGCCTGACCTCAATATATTTTGGGGCGATAGTTATCGTTTAGAACTCTGCAGGTTTGGGAAGTGCAGTGCCCCTGAGCTCCATTTCCCAAGTCGCTTTTTTGTGAGTGGGACGCAACACGGCTGGATGGCTTCACGCCCTATTGTCGATCCGGGGTGGCAGGCTGAACCGCTGGTGAATTCTTCTTCGTGATGGGAAATGAGAGTGACATGTGCCCGACCAAACACCTCCAGCGAGTCTCTCATTGGTTCCCCCTCTTGCAGTTCATCCTGCGGACAAATTGCAGACGGTACGAAAGAGGCATGGAAAGGCGCCGAGTCTCCAAGTGGGGAGATTGTTAGTAAGGGGGCCTGAATGGAGAACACGAGCACCAGGAGATGAAAACTGAGGTGAGTTTCAGAAAGCTTTCCCGATCCCACGGTGTAGCAACCGCTGGGTTTCCAATGAGTGCTTTCGCTGTCGGAAGATTGCGTTGAACCTGGAGAGTTGGGACCCATGGAATGGGGAGCACGCAGGATTCCTTTCAAGGGTCTGCATTTGCTTTCCCAACCTCACCAATCGTCTCAGCCCCAAGAGTGTCCAGCCTTATGTCTTCTGCCGCTGGGGCTGTAGATGTGGTCAATCCTGGTTGCATGCCAGTCCCTGAACGCATTTTGGAAGAATTTCTCTCTGTTTTGCCCTGCTTGTTTCTTCTTTATGTTGGAAATGTATCCTCAGAATGGGTCTGAGCTGATTTTCCCTGCTGGTTTTAGGCCGCTTTACACACACTTGATGCACTTACACAGAGATATCAAGACTTAGCTTTTAAGATGCTTACTAGTCGGATAGATACTTGTGCGATGAACAGGGTCTGGTGAGTCCAGTTGATTGAGCAAGGAGTAGGTCGTGTCCATTCCATATTCGGTTTTCGGAAGGGTATCTGTGCTCATTTCAAACTCGAGTTTTATGCGTCACCCCACCTCACCTTTCCCCTGAAGCAGGCATAAGTGTGTTTTCTAAAAGCGTGACTCTGTTCTGTTTGGGGATTCAGTGCATGGGGAGCGATTTTTACATTCCCTCGATAAGTGATATCATAAGTTTCTTTTTTTGTGGGACTTATTTCACTGAGGATGATCGTACCTAAATCCACTCAGGATGCTGCTACCAGCCTCATGACGTGGATTTCATGGCTGAGTGACACTCCATTGGACCTACGTAGCACCACTTGTCCACTTGTCCACTTGTCTTTGTCCACTTGTCCACTCGTCTTTGTCCACTTGGCTCTTTCCTGGGATATGAAACGTGTACCGGAGTGGAGGTTCTTGTCAAGACAGCAGCCCTCAACTTTGGGGTCCCTGTGTCTGGTTGATTTTTTCATTTTCCCAAGGTCAACGCCCATGTGTGGAAGTGCCCTATGCTCTGTGGTTCTGTGTTTTACATGGTTTGGGAAAGAGGATACACTTGTGAAGATTGGCTGTTGGCCATTGACATCCCGCCCATCAGCTTAACAAGGCTCCCTTGACTCCGTGGGCTGTCCTGCCTTTCTGGTTTTTAGACTTTTTTCGCCTGGCCCTTTTGCCCCGGGGGGGGGGGGGCGAGAGATTTCTTTGTAGTGCTGATTTGCTCTCCCAGGTTGCTTGGTTGGCCAAAAAGGGCGTATGCGTTTTTTCCTGAATATATTCAGGAAAAAACGCATACGCCCTTTTTGGCCAACCGCATCATTGTCCACGTTCTGGCGCTTTTCATGTGCTATCGGGGCCATTCCGATGTACCCGTTGACATCCGTTTCCTGCAGTTCTGCCTTGCGTTCAGCGCCTCTTCGTAGCCTGACCTCAATATATTTTGGGGCGATAGTTATCGTTTAGAACTCTGCAGGTTTGGGAAGTGCAGTGCCCCTGAGCTCCATTTCCCAAGTCGCTTTTTTGTGAGTGGGACGCAACACGGCTGGATGGCTTCACGCCCTATTGTCGATCCGGGGTGGCAGGCTGAACCGCTGGTGAATTCTTCTTCGTGATGGGAAATGAGAGTGACATGTGCCCGACCAAACACCTCCAGCGAGTCTCTCATTGGTTCCCCCTCTTGCAGTTCATCCTGCGGACAAATTGCAGACGGTACGAAAGAGGCATGGAAAGGCGCCGAGTCTCCAAGTGGGGAGATTGTTAGTAAGGGGGCCTGAATGGAGAACACGAGCACCAGGAGATGAAAACTGAGGTGAGTTTCAGAAAGCTTTCCCGATCCCACGGTGTAGCATCCGCTGGGTTTCCAATGAGTGCTTTCGCTGTCGGAAGATTGCGTTGAACCTGGAGAGTTGGGACCCATGGAATGGGGAGCACGCAGGATTCCTTTCAAGGGTCTGCATTTGCTTTCCCAACCTCACCAATCGTCTCAGCCCCAAGAGTGTCCAGCCTTATGTCTTCTGCCGCTGGGGCTGTAGATGTGGTCAATCCTGGTTGCATGCCAGTCCCTGAACGCATTTTGGAAGAATTTCTCTCTGTTTTGCCCTGCTTGTTTCTTCTTTATGTTGGAAATGTATCCTCAGAATGGGTCTGAGCTGATTTTCCCTGCTGGTTTTAGGCCGCTTTACACACACTTGATGCACTTACACAGAGATATCAAGACTTAGCTTTTAAGATGCTTACTAGTCGGATAGATACTTGTGCGATGAACAGGGTCTGGTGAGTCCAGTTGATTGAGCAAGGAGTAGGTCGTGTCCATTCCATATTCGGTTTTCGGAAGGGTATCTGTGCTCATTTCAAACTCGAGTTTTATGCGTCACCCCACCTCACCTTTCCCCTGAAGCAGGCATAAGTGTGTTTTCTAAAAGCGTGACTCTGTTCTGTTTGGGGATTCAGTGCATGGGGAGCGATTTTTACATTCCCTCGATAAGTGATATCATAAGTTTCTTTTTTTGTGGGACTTATTTCACTGAGGATGATCGTACCTAAATCCACTCAGGATGCTGCTACCAGCCTCATGACGTGGATTTCATGGCTGAGTGACACTCCATTGGACCTACGTAGCACCACTTGTCCACTTGTCCACTTGTCTTTGTCCACTTGTCCACTCGTCTTTGTCCACTTGGCTCTTTCCTGGGATATGAAACGTGTATCGGAGTGGAGGTTCTTGTCAAGACAGCAGCCCTCAACTTTGGGGTCCCTGTGTCTGGTTGATTTTTTCATTTTCCCAAGGTCAACGCCCATGTGTGGAAGTGCCCTATGCTCTGTGGTTCTGTGTTTTACATGGTTTGGGAAAGAGGATACACTTGTGAAGATTGGCTGTTGGCCATTGACATCCCGCCCATCAGCTTAACAAGGCTCCCTTGACTCCGTGGGCTGTCCTGCCTTTCTGGTTTTTAGACTTTTTTCGCCTGGCCCTTTTGCCCCGGGGGGGGGGGGGGCGAGAGATTTCTTTGTAGTGCTGATTTGCTCTCCCAGGTTGCTTGGTTGGCCAAAAAGGGCGTATGCGTTTTTTCCTGAATATATTCAGGAAAAAACGCATACGCCCTTTTTGGCCAACCGCATCATTGTCCACGTTCTGGCGCTTTTCATGTGCTATCGGGGCCATTCCGATGTACCCGTTGACATCCGTTTCCTGCAGTTCTGCCTTGCGTTCAGCGCCTCTTCGTAGCCTGCGCTCAATATATTTTGGGGCGAAAGTTATCGTTTAGAACTCTGCAGGTTTGGGAAGTGCAGTGCCCCTGAGCTCCATTTCCCAAGTCGCTTTTTTGTGAGTGGGACGCAACACGGCTGGATGGCTTCACGCCCTATTGTCGATCCGGGGTGGCAGGCTGAACCGCTGGTGAATTCTTCTTCGTGATGGGAAATGAGAGTGACATGTGCCCGACCAAACACCTCCAGCGAGTCTCTCATTGGTTCCCCCTCTTGCAGTTCATCCTGCGGACAAATTGCAGACGGTACGAAAGAGGCATGGAAAGGCGCCGAGTCTCCAAGTGGGGAGATTGTTAGTAAGGGGGCCTGAATGGAGAACACGAGCACCAGGAGATGAAAACTGAGGTGAGTTTCAGAAAGCTTTCCCGATCCCACGGTGTAGCAACCGCTGGGTTTCCAATGAGTGCTTTCGCTGTCGGAAGATTGCGTTGAACCTGGAGAGTTGGGACCCATGGAATGGGGAGCACGCAGGATTCCTTTCAAGGGTCTGCATTTGCTTTCCCAACCTCACCAATCGTCTCAGCCCCAAGAGTGTCCAGCCTTATGTCTTCTGCCGCTGGGGCTGTAGATGTGGTCAATCCTGGTTGCATGCCAGTCCCTGAACGCATTTTGGAAGAATTTCTCTCTGTTTTGCCCTGCTTGTTTCTTCTTTATGTTGGAAATGTATCCTCAGAATGGGTCTGAGCTGATTTTCCCTGCTGGTTTTAGGCCGCTTTACACACACTTGATGCACTTACACAGAGATATCAAGACTTAGCTTTTAAGATGCTTACTAGTCGGATAGATACTTGTGCGATGAACAGGGTCTGGTGAGTCCAGTTGATTGAGCAAGGAGTAGGTCGTGTCCATTCCATATTCGGTTTTCGGAAGGGTATCTGTGCTCATTTCAAACTCGAGTTTTATGCGTCACCCCACCTCACCTTTCCCCTGAAGCAGGCATAAGTGTGTTTTCTAAAAGCGTGACTCTGTTCTGTTTGGGGATTCAGTGCATGGGGAGCGATTTTTACATTCCCTCGATAAGTGATATCATAAGTTTCTTTTTTTGTGGGACTTATTTCACTGAGGATGATCGTACCTAAATCCACTCAGGATGCTGCTACCAGCCTCATGACGTGGATTTCATGGCTGAGTGACACTCCATTGGACCTACGTAGCACCACTTGTCCACTTGTCCACTTGTCTTTGTCCACTTGTCCACTCGTCTTTGTCCACTTGGCTCTTTCCTGGGATATGAAACGTGTATCGGAGTGGAGGTTCTTGTCAAGACAGCAGCCCTCAACTTTGGGGTCCCTGTGTCTGGTTGATTTTTTCATTTTCCCAAGGTCAACGCCCATGTGTGGAAGTGCCCTATGCTCTGTGGTTCTGTGTTTTACATGGTTTGGGAAAGAGGATACACTTGTGAAGATTGGCTGTTGGCCATTGACATCCCGCCCATCAGCTTAACAAGGCTCCCTTGACTCCGTGGGCTGTCCTGCCTTTCTGGTTTTTAGACTTTTTTCGCCTGGCCCTTTTGCCCCGGGGGGGGGGGGCGAGAGATTTCTTTGTAGTGCTGATTTGCTCTCCCAGGTTGCTTGGTTGGCCAAAAAGGGCGTATGCGTTTTTTCCTGAATATATTCAGGAAAAAACGCATACGCCCTTTTTGGCCAACCGCATCATTGTCCACGTTCTGGCGCTTTTCATGTGCTATCGGGGCCATTCCGATGTACCCGTTGACATCCGTTTCCTGCAGTTCTGCCTTGCGTTCAGCGCCTCTTCGTAGCCTGCGCTCAATATATTTTGGGGCGAAAGTTATCGTTTAGAACTCTGCAGGTTTGGGAAGTGCAGTGCCCCTGAGCTCCATTTCCCAAGTCGCTTTTTTGTGAGTGGGACGCAACACGGCTGGATGGCTTCACGCCCTATTGTCGATCCGGGGTGGCAGGCTGAACCGCTGGTGAATTCTTCTTCGTGATGGGAAATGAGAGTGACATGTGCCCGACCAAACACCTCCAGCGAGTCTCTCATTGGTTCCCCCTCTTGCAGTTCATCCTGCGGACAAATTGCAGACGGTACGAAAGAGGCATGGAAAGGCGCCGAGTCTCCAAGTGGGGAGATTGTTAGTAAGGGGGCCTGAATGGAGAACACGAGCACCAGGAGATGAAAACTGAGGTGAGTTTCAGAAAGCTTTCCCGATCCCACGGTGTAGCAACCGCTGGGTTTCCAATGAGTGCTTTCGCTGTCGGAAGATTGCGTTGAACCTGGAGAGTTGGGACCCATGGAATGGGGAGCACGCAGGATTCCTTTCAAGGGTCTGCATTTGCTTTCCCAACCTCACCAATCGTCTCAGCCCCAAGAGTGTCCAGCCTTATGTCTTCTGCCGCTGGGGCTGTAGATGTGGTCAATCCTGGTTGCATGCCAGTCCCTGAACGCATTTTGGAAGAATTTCTCTCTGTTTTGCCCTGCTTGTTTCTTCTTTATGTTGGAAATGTATCCTCAGAATGGGTCTGAGCTGATTTTCCCTGCTGGTTTTAGGCCGCTTTACACACACTTGATGCACTTACACAGAGATATCAAGACTTAGCTTTTAAGATGCTTACTAGTCGGATAGATACTTGTGCGATGAACAGGGTCTGGTGAGTCCAGTTGATTGAGCAAGGAGTAGGTCGTGTCCATTCCATATTCGGTTTTCGGAAGGGTATCTGTGCTCATTTCAAACTCGAGTTTTATGCGTCACCCCACCTCACCTTTCCCCTGAAGCAGGCATAAGTGTGTTTTCTAAAAGCGTGACTCTGTTCTGTTTGGGGATTCAGTGCATGGGGAGCGATTTTTACATTCCCTCGATAAGTGATATCATAAGTTTCTTTTTTTGTGGGACTTATTTCACTGAGGATGATCGTACCTAAATCCACTCAGGATGCTGCTACCAGCCTCATGACGTGGATTTCATGGCTGAGTGACACTCCATTGGACCTACGTAGCACCACTTGTCCACTTGTCCACTTGTCTTTGTCCACTTGTCCACTCGTCTTTGTCCACTTGGCTCTTTCCTGGGATATGAAACGTGTACCGGAGTGGAGGTTCTTGTCAAGACAGCAGCCCTCAACTTTGGGGTCCCTGTGTCTGGTTGATTTTTTCATTTTCCCAAGGTCAACGCCCATGTGTGGAAGTGCCCTATGCTCTGTGGTTCTGTGTTTTACATGGTTTGGGAAAGAGGATACACTTGTGAAGATTGGCTGTTGGCCATTGACATCCCGCCCATCAGCTTAACAAGGCTCCCTTGACTCCGTGGGCTGTCCTGCCTTTCTGGTTTTTAGACTTTTTTCGCCTGGCCCTTTTGCCCCGTGGGGGGGGGGGGGCGAGAGATTTCTTTGTAGTGCTGATTTGCTCTCCCAGGTTGCTTGGTTGGCCAAAAAGGGCGTATGCGTTTTTTCCTGAATATATTCAGGAAAAAACGCATACGCCCTTTTTGGCCAACCGCATCATTGTCCACGTTCTGGCGCTTTTCATGTGCTATCGGGGCCATTCCGATGTACCCGTTGACATCCGTTTCCTGCAGTTCTGCCTTGCGTTCAGCGCCTCTTCGTAGCCTGACCTCAATATATTTTGGGGCGATAGTTATCGTTTAGAACTCTGCAGGTTTGGGAAGTGCAGTGCCCCTGAGCTCCATTTCCCAAGTCGCTTTTTTGTGAGTGGGACGCAACACGGCTGGATGGCTTCACGCCCTATTGTCGATCCGGGGTGGCAGGCTGAACCGCTGGTGAATTCTTCTTCGTGATGGGAAATGAGAGTGACATGTGCCCGACCAAACACCTCCAGCGAGTCTCTCATTGGTTCCCCCTCTTGCAGTTCATCCTGCGGACAAATTGCAGACGGTACGAAAGAGGCATGGAAAGGCGCCGAGTCTCCAAGTGGGGAGATTGTTAGTAAGGGGGCCTGAATGGAGAACACGAGCACCAGGAGATGAAAACTGAGGTGAGTTTCAGAAAGCTTTCCCGATCCCACGGTGTAGCAACCGCTGGGTTTCCAATGAGTGCTTTCGCTGTCGGAAGATTGCGTTGAACCTGGAGAGTTGGGACCCATGGAATGGGGAGCACGCAGGATTCCTTTCAAGGGTCTGCATTTGCTTTCCCAACCTCACCAATCGTCTCAGCCCCAAGAGTGTCCAGCCTTATGTCTTCTGCCGCTGGGGCTGTAGATGTGGTCAATCCTGGTTGCATGCCAGTCCCTGAACGCATTTTGGAAGAATTTCTCTCTGTTTTGCCCTGCTTGTTTCTTCTTTATGTTGGAAATGTATCCTCAGAATGGGTCTGAGCTGATTTTCCCTGCTGGTTTTAGGCCGCTTTACACACACTTGATGCACTTACACAGAGATATCAAGACTTAGCTTTTAAGATGCTTACTAGTCGGATAGATACTTGTGCGATGAACAGGGTCTGGTGAGTCCAGTTGATTGAGCAAGGAGTAGGTCGTGTCCATTCCATATTCGGTTTTCGGAAGGGTATCTGTGCTCATTTCAAACTCGAGTTTTATGCGTCACCCCACCTCACCTTTCCCCTGAAGCAGGCATAAGTGTGTTTTCTAAAAGCGTGACTCTGTTCTGTTTGGGGATTCAGTGCATGGGGAGTGATTTTTACATTCCCTCGATAAGTGATATCATAAGTTTCTTTTTTTGTGGGACTTATTTCACTGAGGATGATCGTACCTAAATCCACTCAGGATGCTGCTACCAGCCTCATGACGTGGATTTCATGGCTGAGTGACACTCCATTGGACCTACGTAGCACCACTTGTCCACTTGTCCACTTGTCTTTGTCCACTTGTCCACTCGTCTTTGTCCACTTGGCTCTTTCCTGGGATATGAAACGTGTACCGGAGTGGAGGTTCTTGTCAAGACAGCAGCCCTCAACTTTGGGGTCCCTGTGTCTGGTTGATTTTTTGATTTTCCCAAGGTCAACGCCCATGTGTGGAAGTGCCCTATGCTCTGTGGTTCTGTGTTTTACATGGTTTGGGAAAGAGGATACACTTGTGAAGATTGGCTGTTGGCCATTGACATCCCGCCCATCAGCTTAACAAGGCTCCCTTGACTCCGTGGGCTGTCCTGCCTTTCTGGTTTTTAGACTTTTTTCGCCTGGCCCTTTTGCCCCGGGGGGGGGCGAGAGATTTCTTTGTAGTGCTGATTTGCTCTCCCAGGTTGCTTGGTTGGCCAAAAAGGGCGTATGCGTTTTTTCCTGAATATATTCAGGAAAAAACGCATACGCCCTTTTTGGCCAACCGCATCATTGTCCACGTTCTGGCGCTTTTCATGTGCTATCGGGGCCATTCCGATGTACCCGTTGACATCCGTTTCCTGCAGTTCTGCCTTGCGTTCAGCGCCTCTTCGTAGCCTGACCTCAATATATTTTGGGGCGATAGTTATCGTTTAGAACTCTGCAGGTTTGGGAAGTGCAGTGCCCCTGAGCTCCATTTCCCAAGTCGCTTTTTTGTGAGTGGGACGCAACACGGCTGGATGGCTTCACGCCCTATTGTCGATCCGGGGTGGCAGGCTGAACCGCTGGTGAATTCTTCTTCGTGATGGGAAATGAGAGTGACATGTGCCCGACCAAACACCTCCAGCGAGTCTCTCATTGGTTCCCCCTCTTGCAGTTCATCCTGCGGACAAATTGCAGACGGTACGAAAGAGGCATGGAAAGGCGCCGAGTCTCCAAGTGGGGAGATTGTTAGTAAGGGGGCCTGAATGGAGAACACGAGCACCAGGAGATGAAAACTGAGGTGAGTTTCAGAAAGCTTTCCCGATCCCACGGTGTAGCATCCGCTGGGTTTCCAATGAGTGCTTTCGCTGTCGGAAGATTGCGTTGAACCTGGAGAGTTGGGACCCATGGAATGGGGAGCACGCAGGATTCCTTTCAAGGGTCTGCATTTGCTTTCCCAACCTCACCAATCGTCTCAGCCCCAAGAGTGTCCAGCCTTATGTCTTCTGCCGCTGGGGCTGTAGATGTGGTCAATCCTGGTTGCATGCCAGTCCCTGAACGCATTTTGGAAGAATTTCTCTCTGTTTTGCCCTGCTTGTTTCTTCTTTATGTTGGAAATGTATCCTCAGAATGGGTCTGAGCTGATTTTCCCTGCTGGTTTTAGGCCGCTTTACACACACTTGATGCACTTACACAGAGATATCAAGACTTAGCTTTTAAGATGCTTACTAGTCGGATAGATACTTGTGTGATGAACAGGGTCTGGTGAGTCCAGTTGATTGAGCAAGGAGTAGGTCGTGTCCATTCCATATTCGGTTTTCGGAAGGGTATCTGTGCTCATTTCAAACTCGAGTTTTATGCGTCACCCCACCTCACCTTTCCCCTGAAGCAGGCATAAGTGTGTTTTCTAAAAGCGTGACTCTGTTCTGTTTGGGGATTCAGTGCATGGGGAGTGATTTTTACATTCCCTCGATAAGTGATATCATAAGTTTCTTTTTTTGTGGGACTTATTTCACTGAGGATGATCGTACCTAAATCCACTCAGGATGCTGCTACCAGCCTCATGACGTGGATTTCATGGCTGAGTGACACTCCATTGGACCTACGTAGCACCACTTGTCCACTTGTCCACTTGTCTTTGTCCACTTGTCCACTCGTCTTTGTCCACTTGGCTCTTTCCTGGGATATGAAACGTGTACCGGAGTGGAGGTTCTTGTCAAGACAGCAGCCCTCAACTTTGGGGTCCCTGTGTCTGGTTGATTTTTTGATTTTCCCAAGGTCAACGCCCATGTGTGGAAGTGCCCTATGCTCTGTGGTTCTGTGTTTTACATGGTTTGGGAAAGAGGATACACTTGTGAAGATTGGCTGTTGGCCATTGACATCCCGCCCATCAGCTTAACAAGGCTCCCTTGACTCCGTGGCCTGTCCTGCCTTTCTGGTTTTTAGACTTTTTTCGCCTGGCCCTTTTGCCCCGGGGGGGGGGGGCAAGAGATTTCTTTGTAGTGCTGATTTGCTCTCCCAGGTTGCTTGGTTGGCCAAAAAGGGCGTTTGCGTTTTTTCCTGAATATATTCAGGAAAAAAGGCATACGCCCTTTTTGGCCAACCGCATCATTGTCCACGTTCTGGCGCTTTTCATGTGCTATCGGGGCCATTCCGATGTACCCGTTGACATCCGTTTCCTGCAGTTCTGCCTTGCGTTCAGCGCCTCTTCGTAGCCTGACCTCAATATATTTTGGGGCGATAGTTATCGTTTAGAACTCTGCAGGTTTGGGAAGTGCAGTGCCCCTGAGCTCCATTTCCCAAGTCGCTTTTTTGTGAGTGGGACGCAACACGGCTGGATGGCTTCACGCCCTATTGTCGATCCGGGGTGGCAGGCTGAACCGCTGGTGAATTCTTCTTCGTGATGGGAAATGAGAGTGACATGTGCCCGACCAAACACCTCCAGCGAGTCTCTCATTGGTTCCCCCTCTTGCAGTTCATCCTGCGGACAAATTGCAGACGGTACGAAAGAGGCATGGAAAGGCGCCGAGTCTCCAAGTGGGGAGATTGTTAGTAAGGGGGCCTGAATGGAGAACACGAGCACCAGGAGATGAAAACTGAGGTGAGTTTCAGAAAGCTTTCCCGATCCCACGGTGTAGCATCCGCTGGGTTTCCAATGAGTGCTTTCGCTGTCGGAAGATTGCGTTGAACCTGGAGAGTTGGGACCCATGGAATGGGGAGCACGCAGGATTCCTTTCAAGGGTCTGCATTTGCTTTCCCAACCTCACCAATCGTCTCAGCCCCAAGAGTGTCCAGCCTTATGTCTTCTGCCGCTGGGGCTGTAGATGTGGTCAATCCTGGTTGCATGCCAGTCCCTGAACGCATTTTGGAAGAATTTCTCTCTGTTTTGCCCTGCTTGTTTCTTCTTTATGTTGGAAATGTATCCTCAGAATGGGTCTGAGCTGATTTTCCCTGCTGGTTTTAGGCCGCTTTACACACACTTGATGCACTTACACAGAGATATCAAGACTTAGCTTTTAAGATGCTTACTAGTCGGATAGATACTTGTGTGATGAACAGGGTCTGGTGAGTCCAGTTGATTGAGCAAGGAGTAGGTCGTGTCCATTCCATATTCGGTTTTCGGAAGGGTATCTGTGCTCATTTCAAACTCGAGTTTTATGCGTCACCCCACCTCACCTTTCCCCTGAAGCAGGCATAAGTGTGTTTTCTAAAAGCGTGACTCTGTTCTGTTTGGGGATTCAGTGCATGGGGAGTGATTTTTACATTCCCTCGATAAGTGATATCATAAGTTTCTTTTTTTGTGGGACTTATTTCACTGAGGATGATCGTACCTAAATCCACTCAGGATGCTGCTACCAGCCTCATGACGTGGATTTCATGGCTGAGTGACACTCCATTGGACCTACGTAGCACCACTTGTCCACTTGTCCACTTGTCTTTGTCCACTTGTCCACTCGTCTTTGTCCACTTGGCTCTTTCCTGGGATATGAAACGTGTACCGGAGTGGAGGTTCTTGTCAAGACAGCAGCCCTCAACTTTGGGGTCCCTGTGTCTGGTTGATTTTTTGATTTTCCCAAGGTCAACGCCCATGTGTGGAAGTGCCCTATGCTCTGTGGTTCTGTGTTTTACATGGTTTGGGAAAGAGGATACACTTGTGAAGATTGGCTGTTGGCCATTGACATCCCGCCCATCAGCTTAACAAGGCTCCCTTGACTCCGTGGGCTGTCCTGCCTTTCTGGTTTTTAGACTTTTTTCGCCTGGCCCTTTTGCCCCGGGGGGGGGGGGCAAGAGATTTCTTTGTAGTGCTGATTTGCTCTCCCAGGTTGCTTGGTTGGCCAAAAAGGGCGTTTGCGTTTTTTCCTGAATATATTCAGGAAAAAAGGCATACGCCCTTTTTGGCCAACCGCATCATTGTCCACGTTCTGGCGCTTTTCATGTGCTATCGGGGCCATTCCGATGTACCCGTTGACATCCGTTTCCTGCAGTTCTGCCTTGCGTTCAGCGCCTCTTCGTAGCCTGACCTCAATATATTTTGGGGCGATAGTTATCGTTTAGAACTCTGCAGGTTTGGGAAGTGCAGTGCCCCTGAGCTCCATTTCCCAAGTCGCTTTTTTGTGAGTGGGACGCAACACGGCTGGATGGCTTCACGCCCTATTGTCGATCCGGGGTGGCAGGCTGAACCGCTGGTGAATTCTTCTTCGTGATGGGAAATGAGAGTGACATGTGCCCGACCAAACACCTCCAGCGAGTCTCTCATTGGTTCCCCCTCTTGCAGTTCATCCTGCGGACAAATTGCAGACGGTACGAAAGAGGCATGGAAAGGCGCCGAGTCTCCAAGTGGGGAGATTGTTAGTAAGGGGGCCTGAATGGAGAACACGAGCACCAGGAGATGAAAACTGAGGTGAGTTTCAGAAAGCTTTCCCGATCCCACGGTGTAGCAACCGCTGGGTTTCCAATGAGTGCTTTCGCTGTCGGAAGATTGCGTTGAACCTGGAGAGTTGGGACCCATGGAATGGGGAGCACGCAGGATTCCTTTCAAGGGTCTGCATTTGCTTTCCCAACCTCACCAATCGTCTCAGCCCCAAGAGTGTCCAGCCTTATGTCTTCTGCCGCTGGGGCTGTAGATGTGGTCAATCCTGGTTGCATGCCAGTCCCTGAACGCATTTTGGAAGAATTTCTCTCTGTTTTGCCCTGCTTGTTTCTTCTTTATGTTGGAAATGTATCCTCAGAATGGGTCTGAGCTGATTTTCCCTGCTGGTTTTAGGCCGCTTTACACACACTTGATGCACTTACACAGAGATATCAAGACTTAGCTTTTAAGATGCTTACTAGTCGGATAGATACTTGTGCGATGAACAGGGTCTGGTGAGTCCAGTTGATTGAGCAAGGAGTAGGTCGTGTCCATTCCATATTCGGTTTTCGGAAGGGTATCTGTGCTCATTTCAAACTCGAGTTTTATGCGTCACCCCACCTCACCTTTCCCCTGAAGCAGGCATAAGTGTGTTTTCTAAAAGCGTGACTCTGTTCTGTTTGGGGATTCAGTGCATGGGGAGCGATTTTTACATTCCCTCGATAAGTGATATCATAAGTTTCTTTTTTTGTGGGACTTATTTCACTGAGGATGATCGTACCTAAATCCACTCAGGATGCTGCTACCAGCCTCATGACGTGGATTTCATGGCTGAGTGACACTCCATTGGACCTACGTAGCACCACTTCTGCACTTGTCCACTTGTCCACTCGTCTTTGTCCACTTGGCTCTTTCCTGGGATATGAAACGTGTACCGGAGTGGAGGTTCTTGTCAAGACAGCAGCCCTCAACTTTGGGGTCCCTGTGTCTGGTTGATTTTTTCATTTTCCCAAGGTCAACGCCCATGTGTGGAAGTGCCCTATGCTCTGTGGTTCTGTGTTTTACATGGTTTGGGAAAGAGGATACACTTGTGAAGATTGGCTGTTGGCCATTGACATCCCGCCCATCAGCTTAACAAGGCTCCCTTGACTCCGTGGGCTGTCCTGCCTTTCTGGTTTTTAGACTTTTTTCGCCTGGCCCTTTTGCCCCGGGGGGGGGGGGGCGAGAGATTTCTTTGTAGTGCTGATTTGCTCTCCCAGGTTGCTTGGTTGGCCAAAAAGGGCGTATGCGTTTTTTCCTGAATATATTCAGGAAAAAACGCATACGCCCTTTTTGGCCAACCGCATCATTGTCCACGTTCTGGCGCTTTTCATGTGCTATCGGGGCCATTCCGATGTACCCGTTGACATCCGTTTCCTGCAGTTCTGCCTTGCGTTCAGCGCCTCTTCGTAGCCTGACCTCAATATATTTTGGGGCGATAGTTATCGTTTAGAACTCTGCAGGTTTGGGAAGTGCAGTGCCCCTGAGCTCCATTTCCCAAGTCGCTTTTTTGTGAGTGGGACGCAACACGGCTGGATGGCTTCACGCCCTATTGTCGATCCGGGGTGGCAGGCTGAACCGCTGGTGAATTCTTCTTCGTGATGGGAAATGAGAGTGACATGTGCCCGACCAAACACCTCCAGCGAGTCTCTCATTGGTTCCCCCTCTTGCAGTTCATCCTGCGGACAAATTGCAGACGGTACGAAAGAGGCATGGAAAGGCGCCGAGTCTCCAAGTGGGGAGATTGTTAGTAAGGGGGCCTGAATGGAGAACACGAGCACCAGGAGATGAAAACTGAGGTGAGTTTCAGAAAGCTTTCCCGATCCCACGGTGTAGCAACCGCTGGGTTTCCAATGAGTGCTTTCGCTGTCGGAAGATTGCGTTGAACCTGGAGAGTTGGGACCCATGGAATGGGGAGCACGCAGGATTCCTTTCAAGGGTCTGCATTTGCTTTCCCAACCTCACCAATCGTCTCAGCCCCAAGAGTGTCCAGCCTTATGTCTTCTGCCGCTGGGGCTGTAGATGTGGTCAATCCTGGTTGCATGCCAGTCCCTGAACGCATTTTGGAAGAATTTCTCTCTGTTTTGCCCTGCTTGTTTCTTCTTTATGTTGGAAATGTATCCTCAGAATGGGTCTGAGCTGATTTTCCCTGCTGGTTTTAGGCCGCTTTACACACACTTGATGCACTTACACAGAGATATCAAGACTTAGCTTTTAAGATGCTTACTAGTCGGATAGATACTTGTGCGATGAACAGGGTCTGGTGAGTCCAGTTGATTGAGCAAGGAGTAGGTCGTGTCCATTCCATATTCGGTTTTCGGAAGGGTATCTGTGCTCATTTCAAACTCGAGTTTTATGCGTCACCCCACCTCACCTTTCCCCTGAAGCAGGCATAAGTGTGTTTTCTAAAAGCGTGACTCTGTTCTGTTTGGGGATTCAGTGCATGGGGAGCGATTTTTACATTCCCTCGATAAGTGATATCATAAGTTTCTTTTTTTGTGGGACTTATTTCACTGAGGATGATCGTACCTAAATCCACTCAGGATGCTGCTACCAGCCTCATGACGTGGATTTCATGGCTGAGTGACACTCCATTGGACCTACGTAGCACCACTTGTCCACTTGTCCACTTGTCTTTGTCCACGTGTCCACTCGTCTTTGTCCACTTGGCTCTTTCCTGGGATATGAAACGTGTACCGGAGTGGAGGTTCTTGTCAAGACAGCAGCCCTCAACTTTGGGGTCCCTGTGTCTGGTTGATTTTTTCATTTTCCCAAGGTCAACGCCCATGTGTGGAAGTGCCCTATGCTCTGTGGTTCTGTGTTTTACATGGTTTGGGAAAGAGGATACACTTGTGAAGATTGGCTGTTGGCCATTGACATCCCGCCCATCAGCTTAACAAGGCTCCCTTGACTCCGTGGGCTGTCCTGCCTTTCTGGTTTTTAGACTTTTTTCGCCTGGCCCTTTTGCCCCGGGTGGGGGGGGGCGAGAGATTTCTTTGTAGTGCTGATTTGCTCTCCCAGGTTGCTTGGTTGGCCAAAAAGGGCGTATGCGTTTTTTCCTGAATATATTCAGGAAAAAACGCATACGCCCTTTTTGGCCAACCGCATCATTGTCCACGTTCTGGCGCTTTTCATGTGCTATCGGGGCCATTCCGATGTACCCGTTGACATCCGTTTCCTGCAGTTCTGCCTTGCGTTCAGCGCCTCTTCGTAGCCTGCGCTCAATATATTTTGGGGCGAAAGTTATCGTTTAGAACTCTGCAGGTTTGGGAAGTGCAGTGCCCCTGAGCTCCATTTCCCAAGTCGCTTTTTTGTGAGTGGGACGCAACACGGCTGGATGGCTTCACGCCCTATTGTCGATCCGGGGTGGCAGGCTGAACCGCTGGTGAATTCTTCTTCGTGATGGGAAATGAGAGTGACATGTGCCCGACCAAACACCTCCAGCGAGTCTCTCATTGGTTCCCCCTCTTGCAGTTCATCCTGCGGACAAATTGCAGACGGTACGAAAGAGGCATGGAAAGGCGCCGAGTCTCCAAGTGGGGAGATTGTTAGTAAGGGGGCCTGAATGGAGAACACGAGCACCAGGAGATGAAAACTGAGGTGAGTTTCAGAAAGCTTTCCCGATCCCACGGTGTAGCAACCGCTGGGTTTCCAATGAGTGCTTTCGCTGTCGGAAGATTGCGTTGAACCTGGAGAGTTGGGACCCATGGAATGGGGAGCACGCAGGATTCCTTTCAAGGGTCTGCATTTGCTTTCCCAACCTCACCAATCGTCTCAGCCCCAAGAGTGTCCAGCCTTATGTCTTCTGCCGCTGGGGCTGTAGATGTGGTCAATCCTGGTTGCATGCCAGTCCCTGAACGCATTTTGGAAGAATTTCTCTCTGTTTTGCCCTGCTTGTTTCTTCTTTATGTTGGAAATGTATCCTCAGAATGGGTCTGAGCTGATTTTCCCTGCTGGTTTTAGGCCGCTTTACACACACTTGATGCACTTACACAGAGATATCAAGACTTAGCTTTTAAGATGCTTACTAGTCGGATAGATACTTGTGCGATGAACAGGGTCTGGTGAGTCCAGTTGATTGAGCAAGGAGTAGGTCGTGTCCATTCCATATTCGGTTTTCGGAAGGGTATCTGTGCTCATTTCAAACTCGAGTTTTATGCGTCACCCCACCTCACCTTTCCCCTGAAGCAGGCATAAGTGTGTTTTCTAAAAGCGTGACTCTGTTCTGTTTGGGGATTCCGTTCATGGGGAGCGATTTTTACATTCCCTCGATAAGTGATATCATAAGTTTCTTTTTTTGTGGGACTTATTTCACTGAGGATGATCGTACCTAAATCCACTCAGGATGCTGCTACCAGCCTCATGACGTGGATTTCATGGCTGAGTGACACTCCATTGGACCTACGTAGCACCACTTGTCCACTTGTCCACTTGTCTTTGTCCACGTGTCCACTCGTCTTTGTCCACTTGGCTCTTTCCTGGGATATGAAACGTGTACCGGAGTGGAGGTTCTTGTCAAGACAGCAGCCCTCAACTTTGGGGTCCCTGTGTCTGGTTGATTTTTTCATTTTCCCAAGGTCAACGCCCATGTGTGGAAGTGCCCTATGCTCTGTGGTTCTGTGTTTTACATGGTTTGGGAAAGAGGATACACTTGTGAAGATTGGCTGTTGGCCATTGACATCCCGCCCATCAGCTTAACAAGGCTCCCTTGACTCCGTGGGCTGTCCTGCCTTTCTGGTTTTTAGACTTTTTTCGCCTGGCCCTTTTGCCCCGGGGGGGGGGGGGGCGAGAGATTTCTTTGTAGTGCTGATTTGCTCTCCCAGGTTGCTTGGTTGGCCAAAAAGGGCGTATGCGTTTTTTCCTGAATATATTCAGGAAAAAACGCATACGCCCTTTTTGGCCAACCGCATCATTGTCCACGTTCTGGCGCTTTTCATGTGCTATCGGGGCCATTCCGATGTACCCGTTGACATCCGTTTCCTGCAGTTCTGCCTTGCGTTCAGCGCCTCTTCGTAGCCTGACCTCAATATATTTTGGGGCGATAGTTATCGTTTAGAACTCTGCAGGTTTGGGAAGTGCAGTGCCCCTGAGCTCCATTTCCCAAGTCGCTTTTTTGTGAGTGGGACGCAACACGGCTGGATGGCTTCACGCCCTATTGTCGATCCGGGGTGGCAGGCTGAACCGCTGGTGAATTCTTCTTCGTGATGGGAAATGAGAGTGACATGTGCCCGACCAAACACCTCCAGCGAGTCTCTCATTGGTTCCCCCTCTTGCAGTTCATCCTGCGGACAAATTGCAGACGGTACGAAAGAGGCATGGAAAGGCGCCGAGTCTCCAAGTGGGGAGATTGTTAGTAAGGGGGCCTGAATGGAGAACACGAGCACCAGGAGATGAAAACTGAGGTGAGTTTCAGAAAGCTTTCCCGATCCCACGGTGTAGCATCCGCTGGGTTTCCAATGAGTGCTTTCGCTGTCGGAAGATTGCGTTGAACCTGGAGAGTTGGGACCCATGGAATGGGGAGCACGCAGGATTCCTTTCAAGGGTCTGCATTTGCTTTCCCAACCTCACCAATCGTCTCAGCCCCAAGAGTGTCCAGCCTTATGTCTTCTGCCGCTGGGGCTGTAGATGTGGTCAATCCTGGTTGCATGCCAGTCCCTGAACGCATTTTGGAAGAATTTCTCTCTGTTTTGCCCTGCTTGTTTCTTCTTTATGTTGGAAATGTATCCTCAGAATGGGTCTGAGCTGATTTTCCCTGCTGGTTTTAGGCCGCTTTACACACACTTGATGCACTTACACAGAGATATCAAGACTTAGCTTTTAAGATGCTTACTAGTCGGATAGATACTTGTGCGATGAACAGGGTCTGGTGAGTCCAGTTGATTGAGCAAGGAGTAGGTCGTGTCCATTCCATATTCGGTTTTCGGAAGGGTATCTGTGCTCATTTCAAACTCGAGTTTTATGCGTCACCCCACCTCACCTTTCCCCTGAAGCAGGCATAAGTGTGTTTTCTAAAAGCGTGACTCTGTTCTGTTTGGGGATTCCGTTCATGGGGAGCGATTTTTACATTCCCTCGATAAGTGATATCATAAGTTTCTTTTTTTGTGGGACTTATTTCACTGAGGATGATCGTACCTAAATCCACTCAGGATGCTGCTACCAGCCTCATGACGTGGATTTCATGGCTGAGTGACACTCCATTGGACCTACGTAGCACCACTTGTCCACTTGTCCACTTGTCTTTGTCCACGTGTCCACTCGTCTTTGTCCACTTGGCTCTTTCCTGGGATATGAAACGTGTACCGGAGTGGAGGTTCTTGTGAAGACAGCAGCCCTCAACTTTGGGGTCCCTGTGTCTGGTTGATTTTTTCATTTTCCCAAGGTCAACGCCCATGTGTGGAAGTGCCCTATGCTCTGTGGTTCTGTGTTTTACATGGTTTGGGAAAGAGGATACACTTGTGAAGATTGGCTGTTGGCCATTGACATCCCGCCCATCAGCTTAACAAGGCTCCCTTGACTCCGTGGGCTGTCCTGCCTTTCTGGTTTTTAGACTTTTTCGCCTGGCCCTTTTGCCCCGGGGGGGGGGGGGGCGAGAGATTTCTTTGTAGTGCTGATTTGCTCTCCCAGGTTGCTTGGTTGGCCAAAAAGGGCGTATGCGTTTTTTCCTGAATATATTCAGGAAAAAACGCATACGCCCTTTTTGGCCAACCGCATCATTGTCCACGTTCTGGCGCTTTTCATGTGCTATCGGGGCCATTCCGATGTACCCGTTGACATCCGTTTCCTGCAGTTCTGCCTTGCGTTCAGCGCCTCTTCGTAGCCTGACCTCAATATATTTTGGGGCGATAGTTATCGTTTAGAACTCTGCAGGTTTGGGAAGTGCAGTGCCCCTGAGCTCCATTTCCCAAGTCGCTTTTTTGTGAGTGGGACGCAACACGGCTGGATGGCTTCACGCCCTATTGTCGATCCGGGGTGGCAGGCTGAACCTGTGGTGAATTCTTCTTCGTGATGGCAAATGAGAGTGACATGTGCCCGACCAAACACCTCCAGCGAGTCTCTCATTGGTTCCCCCTCTTGCAGTTCATCCTGCGGACAAATTGCAGACGGTACGAAAGAGGCATGGAAAGGCGCCGAGTCTCCAAGTGGGGAGATTGTTAGTAAGGGGGCCTGAATGGAGAACACGAGCACCAGGAGATGAAAACTGAGGTGAGTTTCAGAAAGCTTTCCCGATCCCACGGTGTAGCAACCGCTGGGTTTCCAATGAGTGCTTTCGCTGTCGGAAGATTGCGTTGAACCTGGAGAGTTGGGACCCATGGAATGGGGAGCACGCAGGATTCCTTTCAAGGGTCTGCATTTGCTTTCCCAACCTCACCAATCGTCTCAGCCCCAAGAGTGTCCAGCCTTATGTCTTCTGCCGCTGGGGCTGTAGATGTGGTCAATCCTGGTTGCATGCCAGTCCCTGAACGCATTTTGGAAGAATTTCTCTCTGTTTTGCCCTGCTTGTTTCTTCTTTATGTTGGAAATGTATCCTCAGAATGGGTCTGAGCTGATTTTCCCTGCTGGTTTTAGGCCGCTTTACACACACTTGATGCACTTACACAGAGATATCAAGACTTAGCTTTTAAGATGCTTACTAGTCGGATAGATACTTGTGCGATGAACAGGGTCTGGTGAGTCCAGTTGATTGAGCAAGGAGTAGGTCGTGTCCATTCCATATTCGGTTTTCGGAAGGGTATCTGTGCTCATTTCAAACTCGAGTTTTATGCGTCACCCCACCTCACCTTTCCCCTGAAGCAGGCATAAGTGTGTTTTCTAAAAGCGTGACTCTGTTCTGTTTGGGGATTCAGTGCATGGGGAGCGATTTTTACATTCCCTCGATAAGTGATATCATAAGTTTCTTTTTTTGTGGGACTTATTTCACTGAGGATGATCGTACCTAAATCCACTCAGGATGCTGCTACCAGCCTCATGACGTGGATTTCATGGCTGAGTGACACTCCATTGGACCTACGTAGCACCACTTCTGCACTTCTCCACTTGTCTTTGTCCACTTGTCCACTCGTCTTTGTCCACTTGGCTCTTTCCTGGGATATGAAACGTGTACCGGAGTGGAGGTTCTTGTCAAGACAGCAGCCCTCAACTTTGGGGTCCCTGTGTCTGGTTGATTTTTTCATTTTCCCAAGGTCAACGCCCATGTGTGGAAGTGCCCTATGCTCTGTGGTTCTGTGTTTTACATGGTTTGGGAAAGAGGATACACTTGTGAAGATTGGCTGTTGGCCATTGACATCCCGCCCATCAGCTTAACAAGGCTCCCTTGACTCCGTGGGCTGTCCTGCCTTTCTGGTTTTTAGACTTTTTTCGCCTGGCCCTTTTGCCCCGGGGGGGGGGGGCGAGAGATTTCTTTGTAGTGCTGATTTGCTCTCCCAGGTTGCTTGGTTGGCCAAAAAGGGCGTATGCGTTTTTTCCTGAATATATTCAGGAAAAAACGCATACGCCCTTTTTGGCCAACCGCATCATTGTCCACGTTCTGGCGCTTTTCATGTGCTATCGGGGCCATTCCGATGTACCCGTTGACATCCGTTTCCTGCAGTTCTGCCTTGCGTTCAGCGCCTCTTCGTAGCCTGACCTCAATATATTTTGGGGCGATAGTTATCGTTTAGAACTCTGCAGGTTTGGGAAGTGCAGTGCCCCTGAGCTCCATTTCCCAAGTCGCTTTTTTGTGAGTGGGACGCAACACGGCTGGATGGCTTCACGCCCTATTGTCGATCCGGGGTGGCAGGCTGAACCGCTGGTGAATTCTTCTTCGTGATGGGAAATGAGAGTGACATGTGCCCGACCAAACACCTCCAGCGAGTCTCTCATTGGTTCCCCCTCTTGCAGTTCATCCTGCGGACAAATTGCAGACGGTACGAAAGAGGCATGGAAAGGCGCCGAGTCTCCAAGTGGGGAGATTGTTAGTAAGGGGGCCTGAATGGAGAACACGAGCACCAGGAGATGAAAACTGAGGTGAGTTTCAGAAAGCTTTCCCGATCCCACGGTGTAGCAACCGCTGGGTTTCCAATGAGTGCTTTCGCTGTCGGAAGATTGCGTTGAACCTGGAGAGTTGGGACCCATGGAATGGGGAGCACGCAGGATTCCTTTCAAGGGTCTGCATTTGCTTTCCCAACCTCACCAATCGTCTCAGCCCCAAGAGTGTCCAGCCTTATGTCTTCTGCCGCTGGGGCTGTAGATGTGGTCAATCCTGGTTGCATGCCAGTCCCTGAACGCATTTTGGAAGAATTTCTCTCTGTTTTGCCCTGCTTGTTTCTTCTTTGTGTTGGAAATGTATCCTCAGAATGGGTCTGAGCTGATTTTCCCTGCTGGTTTTAGGCCGCTTTACACACACTTGATGCACTTACACAGAGATATCAAGACTTAGCTTTTAAGATGCTTACTAGTCGGATAGATACTTGTGCGATGAACAGGGTCTGGTGAGTCCAGTTGATTGAGCAAGGAGTAGGTCGTGTCCATTCCATATTCGGTTTTCGGAAGGGTATCTGTGCTCATTTCAAACTCGAGTTTTATGCGTCACCCCACCTCACCTTTCCCCTGAAGCAGGCATAAGTGTGTTTTCTAAAAGCGTGACTCTGTTCTGTTTGGGGATTCAGTGCATGGGGAGTGATTTTTACATTCCCTCGATAAGTGATATCATAAGTTTCTTTTTTTGTGGGACTTATTTCACTGAGGATGATCGTACCTAAATCCACTCAGGATGCTGCTACCAGCCTCATGACGTGGATTTCATGGCTGAGTGACACTCCATTGGACCTACGTAGCACCACTTGTCCACTTGTCCACTTGTCTTTGTCCACTTGTCCACTCGTCTTTGTCCACTTGGCTCTTTCCTGGGATATGAAACGTGTACCGGAGTGGAGGTTCTTGTCAAGACAGCAGCCCTCAACTTTGGGGTCCCTGTGTCTGGTTGATTTTTTGATTTTCCCAAGGTCAACGCCCATGTGTGGAAGTGCCCTATGCTCTGTGGTTCTGTGTTTTACATGGTTTGGGAAAGAGGATACACTTGTGAAGATTGGCTGTTGGCCATTGACATCCCGCCCATCAGCTTAACAAGGCTCCCTTGACTCCGTGGGCTGTCCTGCCTTTCTGGTTTTTAGACTTTTTTCGCCTGGCCCTTTTGCCCCGGGGGGGGGGGGCGAGAGATTTCTTTGTAGTGCTGATTTGCTCTCCCAGGTTGCTTGGTTGGCCAAAAAGGGCGTATGCGTTTTTTCCTGAATATATTCAGGAAAAAACGCATACGCCCTTTTTGGCCAACCGCATCATTGTCCACGTTCTGGCGCTTTTCATGTGCTATCGGGGCCATTCCGATGTACCCGTTGACATCCGTTTCCTGCAGTTCTGCCTTGCGTTCAGCGCCTCTTCGTAGCCTGACCTCAATATATTTTGGGGCGATAGTTATCGTTTAGAACTCTGCAGGTTTGGGAAGTGCAGTGCCCCTGAGCTCCATTTCCCAAGTCGCTTTTTTGTGAGTGGGACGCAACACGGCTGGATGGCTTCACGCCCTATTGTCGATCCGGGGTGGCAGGCTGAACCGCTGGTGAATTCTTCTTCGTGATGGGAAATGAGAGTGACATGTGCCCGACCAAACACCTTCAGCGAGTCTCTCATTGGTTCCCCCTCTTGCAGTTCATCCTGCGGACAAATTGCAGACGGTACGAAAGAGGCATGGAAAGGCGCCGAGTCTCCAAGTGGGGAGATTGTTAGTAAGGGGGCCTGAATGGAGAACACGAGCACCAGGAGATGAAAACTGAGGTGAGTTTCAGAAAGCTTTCCCGATCCCACGGTGTAGCAACCGCTGGGTTTCCAATGAGTGCTTTCGCTGTCGGAAGATTGCGTTGAACCTGGAGAGTTGGGACCCATGGAATGGGGAGCACGCAGGATTCCTTTCAAGGGTCTGCATTTGCTTTCCCAACCTCACCAATCGTCTCAGCCCCAAGAGTGTCCAGCCTTATGTCTTCTGCCGCTGGGGCTGTAGATGTGGTCAATCCTGGTTGCATGCCAGTCCCTGAACGCATTTTGGAAGAATTTCTCTCTGTTTTGCCCTGCTTGTTTCTTCTTTATGTTGGAAATGTATCCTCAGAATGGGTCTGAGCTGATTTTCCCTGCTGGTTTTAGGCCGCTTTACACACACTTGATGCACTTACACAGAGATATCAAGACTTAGCTTTTAAGATGCTTACTAGTCGGATAGATACTTGTGCGATGAACAGGGTCTGGTGAGTCCAGTTGATTGAGCAAGGAGTAGGTCGTGTCCATTCCATATTCGGTTTTCGGAAGGGTATCTGTGCTCATTTCAAACTCGAGTTTTATGCGTCACCCCACCTCACCTTTCCCCTGAAGCAGGCATAAGTGTGTTTTCTAAAAGCGTGACTCTGTTCTGTTTGGGGATTCAGTGCATGGGGAGCGATTTTTACATTCCCTCGATAAGTGATATCATAAGTTTCTTTTTTTGTGGGACTTATTTCACTGAGGATGATCGTACCTAAATCCACTCAGGATGCTGCTACCAGCCTCATGACGTGGATTTCATGGCTGAGTGACACTCCATTGGACCTACGTAGCACCACTTGTCCACTTGTCCACTTGTCTTTGTCCACTTGTCCACTCGTCTTTGTCCACTTGGCTCTTTCCTGGGATATGAAACGTGTACCGGAGTGGAGGTTCTTGTCAAGACAGCAGCCCTCAACTTTGGGGTCCCTGTGTCTGGTTGATTTTTTCATTTTCCCAAGGTCAACGCCCATGTGTGGAAGTGCCCTATGCTCTGTGGTTCTGTGTTTTACATGGTTTGGGAAAGAGGATACACTTGTGAAGATTGGCTGTTGGCCATTGACATCCCGCCCATCAGCTTAACAAGGCTCCCTTGACTCCGTGGGCTGTCCTGCCTTTCTGGTTTTTAGACTTTTTTCGCCTGGCCCTTTTGCCCCGGGGGGGGGGGGCGAGAGATTTCTTTGTAGTGCTGATTTGCTCTCCCAGGTTGCTTGGTTGGCCAAAAAGGGCGTATGCGTTTTTTCCTGAATATATTCAGGAAAAAACGCATACGCCCTTTTTGGCCAACCGCATCATTGTCCACGTTCTGGCGCTTTTCATGTGCTATCGGGGCCATTCCGATGTACCCGTTGACATCCGTTTCCTGCAGTTCTGCCTTGCGTTCAGCGCCTCTTCGTAGCCTGACCTCAATATATTTTGGGGCGATAGTTATCGTTTAGAACTCTGCAGGTTTGGGAAGTGCAGTGCCCCTGAGCTCCATTTCCCAAGTCGCTTTTTTGTGAGTGGGACGCAACACGGCTGGATGGCTTCACGCCCTATTGTCGATCCGGGGTGGCAGGCTGAACCTGTGGTGAATTCTTCTTCGTGATGGCAAATGAGAGTGACATGTGCCCGACCAAACACCTCCAGCGAGTCTCTCATTGGTTCCCCCTCTTGCAGTTCATCCTGCGGACAAATTGCAGACGGTACGAAAGAGGCATGGAAAGGCGCCGAGTCTCCAAGTGGGGAGATTGTTAGTAAGGGGGCCTGAATGGAGAACACGAGCACCAGGAGATGAAAACTGAGGTGAGTTTCACAAAGCTTTCCCGATCCCACGGTGTAGCATCCGCTGGGTTTCCAATGAGTGCTTTCGCTGTCGGAAGATTGCGTTGAACCTGGAGAGTTGGGACCCATGGAATGGGGAGCACGCAGGATTCCTTTCAAGGGTCTGCATTTGCTTTCCCAACCTCACCAATCGTCTCAGCCCCAAGAGTGTCCAGCCTTATGTCTGCTGCCGCTGGGGCTGTAGATGTGGTCAATCCTGGTTGCATGCCAGTCCCTGAACGCATTTTGGAAGAATTTCTCTCTGTTTTGCCCTGCTTGTTTCTTCTTTATGTTGGAAATGTATCCTCAGAATGGGTCTGAGCTGATTTTCCCTGCTGGTTTTAGGCCGCTTTACACACACTTGATGCACTTACACAGAGATATCAAGACTTAGCTTTTAAGATGCTTACTAGTCGGATAGATACTTGTGCGATGAACAGGGTCTGGTGAGTCCAGTTGATTGAGCAAGGAGTAGGTCGTGTCCATTTCATATTCGGTTTTCGGAAGGGTATCTGTGCTCATTTCAAACTCGAGTTTTATGCGTCACCCCACCTCACCTTTCCCCTGAAGCAGGCATAAGTGTGTTTTCTAAAAGCGTGACTCTGTTCTGTTTGGGGATTCAGTGCATGGGGAGCGATTTTTACATTCCCTCGATAAGTGATATCATAAGTTTCTTTTTTTGTGGGACTTATTTCACTGAGGATGATCGTACCTAAATCCACTCAGGATGCTGCTACCAGCCTCATGACGTGGATTTCATGGCTGAGTGACACTCCATTGCACCTACGTAGCACCACTTGTCCACTTGTCCACTTGTCTTTGTCCACTTGTCCACTCGTCTTTGTCCACTTGGCTCTTTCCTGGGATATGAAACGTGTACCGGAGTGGAGGTTCTTGTCAAGACAGCAGCCCTCAACTTTGGGGTCCCTGTGTCTGGTTGATTTTTTCATTTTCCCAAGGTCAACGCCCATGTGTGGAAGTGCCCTATGCTCTGTGGTTCTGTGTTTTACATGGTTTGGGAAAGAGGATACACTTGTGAAGATTGGCTGTTGGCCATTGACATCCCGCCCATCAGCTTAACAAGGCTCCCTTGACTCCGTGGCCTGTCCTGCCTTTCTGGTTTTTAGACTTTTTTCGCCTGGCCCTTTTGCCCCGGGGGGGGCGAGAGATTTCTTTGTAGTGCTGATTTGCTCTCCCAGGTTGCTTGGTTGGCCAAAAAGGGCGTATGCGTTTTTTCCTGAATATATTCAGGAAAAAACGCATACGCCCTTTTTGGCCAACCGCATCATTGTCCACGTTCTGGCGCTTTTCATGTGCTATCGGGGCCATTCCGATGTACCCGTTGACATCCGTTTCCTGCAGTTCTGCCTTGCGTTCAGCGCCTCTTCGTAGCCTGACCTCAATATATTTTGGGGCGATAGTTATCGTTTAGAACTCTGCAGGTTTGGGAAGTGCAGTGCCCCTGAGCTCCATTTCCCAAGTCGCTTTTTTGTGAGTGGGACGCAACACGGCTGGATGGCTTCACGCCCTATTGTCGATCCGGGGTGGCAGGCTGAACCGCTGGTGAATTCTTCTTCGTGATGGGAAATGAGAGTGACATGTGCCCGACCAAACACCTCCAGCGAGTCTCTCATTGGTTCCCCCTCTTGCAGTTCATCCTGCGGACAAATTGCAGACGGTACGAAAGAGGCATGGAAAGGCGCCGAGTCTCCAAGTGGGGAGATTGTTAGTAAGGGGGCCTGAATGGAGAACACGAGCACCAGGAGATGAAAACTGAGGTGAGTTTCAGAAAGCTTTCCCGATCCCACGGTGTAGCAACCGCTGGGTTTCCAATGAGTGCTTTCGCTGTCGGAAGATTGCGTTGAACCTGGAGAGTTGGGACCCATGGAATGGGGAGCACGCAGGATTCCTTTCAAGGGTCTGCATTTGCTTTCCCAACCTCACCAATCGTCTCAGCCCCAAGAGTGTCCAGCCTTATGTCTTCTGCCGCTGGGGCTGTAGATGTGGTCAATCCTGGTTGCATGCCAGTCCCTGAACGCATTTTGGAAGAATTTCTCTCTGTTTTGCCCTGCTTGTTTCTTCTTTATGTTGGAAATGTATCCTCAGAATGGGTCTGAGCTGATTTTCCCTGCTGGTTTTAGGCCGCTTTACACACACTTGATGCACTTACACAGAGATATCAAGACTTAGCTTTTAAGATGCTTACTAGTCGGATAGATACTTGTGCGATGAACAGGGTCTGGTGAGTCCAGTTGATTGAGCAAGGAGTAGGTCGTGTCCATTCCATATTCGGTTTTCGGAAGGGTATCTGTGCTCATTTCAAACTCGAGTTTTATGCGTCACCCCACCTCACCTTTCCCCTGAAGCAGGCATAAGTGTGTTTTCTAAAAGCGTGACTCTGTTCTGTTTGGGGATTCAGTGCATGGGGAGCGATTTTTACATTCCCTCGATAAGTGATATCATAAGTTTCTTTTTTTGTGGGACTTATTTCACTGAGGATGATCGTACCTAAATCCACTCAGGATGCTGCTACCAGGCTCATGACGTGGATTTCATGGCTGAGTGACACTCCATTGGACCTACGTAGCACCACTTGTCCACTTGTCCACTTGTCTTTGTCCACTTGTCCACTTGGCTCTTTCATGGGATATGAAACGTGTACCGGAGTGGAGGTTCTTGTCAAGACAGCAGCCCTCAACTTTGGGGTCCCTGTGTCTGGTTGATTTTTTCATTTTCCCAAGGTCAACGCCCATGTGTGGAAGTGCCCTATGCTCTGTGGTTCTGTGTTTTACATGGTTTGGGAAAGAGGATACACTTGTGAAGATTGGCTGTTGGCCATTGACATCCCGCCCATCAGCTTAACAAGGCTCCCTTGACTCCGTGGCCTGTCCTGCCTTTCTGGTTTTTAGACTTTTTTCGCCTGGCCCTTTTGCCCCGGGGGGGGCGAGAGATTTCTTTGTAGTGCTGATTTGCTCTCCCAGGTTGCTTGGTTGGCCAAAAAGGGCGTATGCGTTTTTTCCTGAATATATTCAGGAAAAAACGCATACGCCCTTTTTGGCCAACCGCATCATTGTCCACGTTCTGGCGCTTTTCATGTGCTATCGGGGCCATTCCGATGTACCCGTTGACATCCGTTTCCTGCAGTTCTGCCTTGCGTTCAGCGCCTCTTCGTAGCCTGACCTCAATATATTTTGGGGCGATAGTTATCGTTTAGAACTCTGCAGGTTTGGGAAGTGCAGTGCCCCTGAGCTCCATTTCCCAAGTCGCTTCTTTGTGAGTGGGACGCAACACGGCTGGATGGCTTCACGCCCTATTGTCGATCCGGGGTGGCAGGCTGAACCTCTGGTGAATTCTTCTTCGTGATGGGAAATGAGAGTGACATGTGCCCGACCAAACACCTCCAGCGAGTCTCTCATTGGTTCCCCCTCTTGCAGTTCATCCTGCGGACAAATTGCAGACGGTACGAAAGAGGCATGGAAAGGCGCCGAGTCTCCAAGTGGGGAGATTGTTATTAAGGGGGCCTGAATGGAGAACACGAGCACCAGGAGATGAAAACTGAGGTGAGTTTCAGAAAGCTTTCCCGATCCCACGGTGTAGCATCCGCTGGGTTTCCAATGAGTGCTTTCGATGTCAGAAGATTGCGTTGAACCTGGAGAGTTGGGACCCATGGAATGGGGAGCACGCAGGATTCCTTTCAAGGGTCTGCATTTGCTTTCCCAACCTCACCAATCGTCTCAGCCCCAAGAGTGTCCAGCCTTATGTCTTCTGCCGCTGGGGCTGTAGATGTGGTCAATCCTGGTTGCATGCCAGTCCCTGAACGCATTTTGGAAGAATTTCTCTCTGTTTTGCCCTGCTTGTTTCTTCTTTGTGTTGGAAATGTATCCTCAGAATGGGTCTGAGCTGATTTTCCCTGCTGGTTTTAGGCCGCTTTACACACACTTGATGCACTTACACAGAGATATCAAGACTTAGCTTTTAAGATGCTTACTAGTCGGATAGATACTTGTGCGATGAACAGGGTCTGGTGAGTCCAGTTGATTGAGCAAGGAGTAGGTCGTGTCCATTCCATATTCGGTTTTCGGAAGGGTATCTGTGCTCATTTCAAACTCGAGTTTTATGCGTCACCCCACCTCACCTTTCCCCTGAAGCAGGCATAAGTGTGTTTTCTAAAAGCGTGACTCTGTTCTGTTTGGGGATTCAGTGCATGGGGAGTGATTTTTACATTCCCTCGATAAGTGATATCATAAGTTTCTTTTTTTGTGGGACTTATTTCACTGAGGATGATCGTACCTAAATCCACTCAGGATGCTGCTACCAGCCTCATGACGTGGATTTCATGGCTGAGTGACACTCCATTGGACCTACGTAGCACCACTTGTCCACTTGTCCACTTGTCTTTGTCCACTTGTCCACTCGTCTTTGTCCACTTGGCTCTTTCCTGGGATATGAAACGTGTACCGGAGTGGAGGTTCTTGTCAAGACAGCAGCCCTCAACTTTGGGGTCCCTGTGTCTGGTTGATTTTTTGATTTTCCCAAGGTCAACGCCCATGTGTGGAAGTGCCCTATGCTCTGTGGTTCTGTGTTTTACATGGTTTGGGAAAGAGGATACACTTGTGAAGATTGGCTGTTGGCCATTGACATCCCGCCCATCAGCTTAACAAGGCTCCCTTGACTCCGTGGGCTGTCCTGCCTTTCTGGTTTTTAGACTTTTTTCGCCTGGCCCTTTTGCCCCGGGGGGGGGGGGCGAGAGATTTCTTTGTAGTGCTGATTTGCTCTCCCAGGTTGCTTGGTTGGCCAAAAAGGGCGTATGCGTTTTTTCCTGAATATATTCAGGAAAAAACGCATACGCCCTTTTTGGCCAACCGCATCATTGTCCACGTTCTGGCGCTTTTCATGTGCTATCGGGGCCATTCCGATGTACCCGTTGACATCCGTTTCCTGCAGTTCTGCCTTGCGTTCAGCGCCTCTTCGTAGCCTGACCTCAATATATTTTGGGGCGATAGTTATCGTTTAGAACTCTGCAGGTTTGGGAAGTGCAGTGCCCCTGAGCTCCATTTCCCAAGTCGCTTTTTTGTGAGTGGGACGCAACACGGCTGGATGGCTTCACGCCCTATTGTCGATCCGGGGTGGCAGGCTGAACCGCTGGTGAATTCTTCTTCGTGATGGGAAATGAGAGTGACATGTGCCTGACCAAACACCTTCAGCGAGTCTCTCATTGGTTCCCCCTCTTGCAGTTCATCCTGCGGACAAATTGCAGACGGTACGAAAGAGGCATGGAAAGGCGCCGAGTCTCCAAGTGGGGAGATTGTTAGTAAGGGGGCCTGAATGGAGAACACGAGCACCAGGAGATGAAAACTGAGGTGAGTTTCAGAAAGCTTTCCCGATCCCACGGTGTAGCAACCGCTGGGTTTCCAATGAGTGCTTTCGCTGTCGGAAGATTGCGTTGAACCTGGAGAGTTGGGACCCATGGAATGGGGAGCACGCAGGATTCCTTTCAAGGGTCTGCATTTGCTTTCCCAACCTCACCAATCGTCTCAGCCCCAAGAGTGTCCAGCCTTATGTCTTCTGCCGCTGGGGCTGTAGATGTGGTCAATCCTGGTTGCATGCCAGTCCCTGAACGCATTTTGGAAGAATTTCTCTCTGTTTTGCCCTGCTTGTTTCTTCTTTATGTTGGAAATGTATCCTCAGAATGGGTCTGAGCTGATTTTCCCTGCTGGTTTTAGGCCGCTTTACACACACTTGATGCACTTACACAGAGATATCAAGACTTAGCTTTTAAGATGCTTACTAGTCGGATAGATACTTGTGCGATGAACAGGGTCTGGTGAGTCCAGTTGATTGAGCAAGGAGTAGGTCGTGTCCATTCCATATTCGGTTTTCGGAAGGGTATCTGTGCTCATTTCAAACTCGAGTTTTATGCGTCACCCCACCTCACCTTTCCCCTGAAGCAGGCATAAGTGTGTTTTCTAAAAGCGTGACTCTGTTCTGTTTGGGGATTCAGTGCATGGGGAGCGATTTTTACATTCCCTCGATAAGTGATATCATAAGTTTCTTTTTTTGTGGGACTTATTTCACTGAGGATGATCGTACCTAAATCCACTCAGGATGCTGCTACCAGCCTCATGACGTGGATTTCATGGCTGAGTGACACTCCATTGGACCTACGTAGCACCACTTGTCCACTTGTCCACTTGTCTTTGTCCACTTGTCCACTCGTCTTTGTCCACTTGGCTCTTTCCTGGGATATGAAACGTGTACCGGAGTGGAGGTTCTTGTCAAGACAGCAGCCCTCAACTTTGGGGTCCCTGTGTCTGGTTGATTTTTTCATTTTCCCAAGGTCAACGCCCATGTGTGGAAGTGCCCTATGCTCTGTGGTTCTGTGTTTTACATGGTTTGGGAAAGAGGATACACTTGTGAAGATTGGCTGTTGGCCATTGACATCCCGCCCATCAGCTTAACAAGGCTCCCTTGACTCCGTGGGCTGTCCTGCCTTTCTGGTTTTTAGACTTTTTTCGCCTGGCCCTTTTGCCCCGGGGGGGGGGGGCGAGAGATTTCTTTGTAGTGCTGATTTGCTCTCCCAGGTTGCTTGGTTGGCCAAAAAGGGCGTATGCGTTTTTTCCTGAATATATTCAGGAAAAAACGCATACGCCCTTTTTGGCCAACCGCATCATTGTCCACGTTCTGGCGCTTTTCATGTGCTATCGGGGCCATTCCGATGTACCCGTTGACATCCGTTTCCTGCAGTTCTGCCTTGCGTTCAGCGCCTCTTCGTAGCCTGACCTCAATATATTTTGGGGCGATAGTTATCGTTTAGAACTCTGCAGGTTTGGGAAGTGCAGTGCCCCTGAGCTCCATTTCCCAAGTCGCTTTTTTGTGAGTGGGACGCAACACGGCTGGATGGCTTCACGCCCTATTGTCGATCCGGGGTGGCAGGCTGAACCTGTGGTGAATTCTTCTTCGTGATGGCAAATGAGAGTGACATGTGCCCGACCAAACACCTCCAGCGAGTCTCTCATTGGTTCCCCCTCTTGCAGTTCATCCTGCGGACAAATTGCAGACGGTACGAAAGAGGCATGGAAAGGCGCCGAGTCTCCAAGTGGGGAGATTGTTAGTAAGGGGGCCTGAATGGAGAACACGAGCACCAGGAGATGAAAACTGAGGTGAGTTTCACAAAGCTTTCCCGATCCCACGGTGTAGCAACCGCTGGGTTTCCAATGAGTGCTTTCGCTGTCGGAAGATTGCGTTGAACCTGGAGAGTTGGGACCCATGGAATGGGGAGCACGCAGGATTCCTTTCAAGGGTCTGCATTTGCTTTCCCAACCTCACCAATCGTCTCAGCCCCAAGAGTGTCCAGCCTTATGTCTGCTGCCGCTGGGGCTGTAGATGTGGTCAATCCTGGTTGCATGCCAGTCCCTGAACGCATTTTGGAAGAATTTCTCTCTGTTTTGCCCTGCTTGTTTCTTCTTTATGTTGGAAATGTATCCTCAGAATGGGTCTGAGCTGATTTTCCCTGCTGGTTTTAGGCCGCTTTACACACACTTGATGCACTTACACAGAGATATCAAGACTTAGCTTTTAAGATGCTTACTAGTCGGATAGATACTTGTGCGATGAACAGGGTCTGGTGAGTCCAGTTGATTGAGCAAGGAGTAGGTCGTGTCCATTTCATATTCGGTTTTCGGAAGGGTATCTGTGCTCATTTCAAACTCGAGTTTTATGCGTCACCCCACCTCACCTTTCCCCTGAAGCAGGCATAAGTGTGTTTTCTAAAAGCGTGACTCTGTTCTGTTTGGGGATTCAGTGCATGGGGAGCGATTTTTACATTCCCTCGATAAGTGATATCATAAGTTTCTTTTTTTGTGGGACTTATTTCACTGAGGATGATCGTACCTAAATCCACTCAGGATGCTGCTACCAGCCTCATGACGTGGATTTCATGGCTGAGTGACACTCCATTGCACCTACGTAGCACCACTTGTCCACTTGTCCACTTGTCTTTGTCCACTTGTCCACTCGTCTTTGTCCACTTGGCTCTTTCCTGGGATATGAAACGTGTACCGGAGTGGAGGTTCTTGTCAAGACAGCAGCCCTCAACTTTGGGGTCCCTGTGTCTGGTTGATTTTTTCATTTTCCCAAGGTCAACGCCCATGTGTGGAAGTGCCCTATGCTCTGTGGTTCTGTGTTTTACATGGTTTGGGAAAGAGGATACACTTGTGAAGATTGGCTGTTGGCCATTGACATCCCGCCCATCAGCTTAACAAGGCTCCCTTGACTCCGTGGCCTGTCCTGCCTTTCTGGTTTTTAGACTTTTTTCGCCTGGCCCTTTTGCCCCGGGGGGGGCGAGAGATTTCTTTGTAGTGCTGATTTGCTCTCCCAGGTTGCTTGGTTGGCCAAAAAGGGCGTATGCGTTTTTTCCTGAATATATTCAGGAAAAAACGCATACGCCCTTTTTGGCCAACCGCATCATTGTCCACGTTCTGGCGCTTTTCATGTGCTATCGGGGCCATTCCGATGTACCCGTTGACATCCGTTTCCTGCAGTTCTGCCTTGCGTTCAGCGCCTCTTCGTAGGCTGACCTCAATATATTTTGGGGCGATAGTTATCGTTTAGAACTCTGCAGGTTTGGGAAGTGCAGTGCCCCTGAGCTCCATTTCCCAAGTCGCTTTTTTGTGAGTGGGACGCAACACGGCTGGATGGCTTCACGCCCTATTGTCGATCCGGGGTGGCAGGCTGAACCGCTGGTGAATTCTTCTTCGTGATGGGAAATGAGAGTGACATGTGCCCGACCAAACACCTCCAGCGAGTCTCTCATTGGTTCCCCCTCTTGCAGTTCATCCTGCGGACAAATTGCAGACGGTACGAAAGAGGCATGGAAAGGCGCCGAGTCTCCAAGTGGGGAGATTGTTAGTAAGGGGGCCTGAATGGAGAACACGAGCACCAGGAGATGAAAACTGAGGTGAGTTTCAGAAAGCTTTCCCGATCCCACGGTGTAGCAACCGCTGGGTTTCCAATGAGTGCTTTCGCTGTCGGAAGATTGCGTTGAACCTGGAGAGTTGGGACCCATGGAATGGGGAGCACGCAGGATTCCTTTCAAGGGTCTGCATTTGCTTTCCCAACCTCACCAATCGTCTCAGCCCCAAGAGTGTCCAGCCTTATGTCTTCTGCCGCTGGGGCTGTAGATGTGGTCAATCCTGGTTGCATGCCAGTCCCTGAACGCATTTTGGAAGAATTTCTCTCTGTTTTGCCCTGCTTGTTTCTTCTTTATGTTGGAAATGTATCCTCAGAATGGGTCTGAGCTGATTTTCCCTGCTGGTTTTAGGCCGCTTTACACACACTTGATGCACTTACACAGAGATATCAAGACTTAGCTTTTAAGATGCTTACTAGTCGGATAGATACTTGTGCGATGAACAGGGTCTGGTGAGTCCAGTTGATTGAGCAAGGAGTAGGTCGTGTCCATTCCATATTCGGTTTTCGGAAGGGTATCTGTGCTCATTTCAAACTCGAGTTTTATGCGTCACCCCACCTCACCTTTCCCCTGAAGCAGGCATAAGTGTGTTTTCTAAAAGCGTGACTCTGTTCTGTTTGGGGATTCAGTGCATGGGGAGCGATTTTTACATTCCCTCGATAAGTGATATCATAAGTTTCTTTTTTTGTGGGACTTATTTCACTGAGGATGATCGTACCTAAATCCACTCAGGATGCTGCTACCAGGCTCATGACGTGGATTTCATGGCTGAGTGACACTCCATTGGACCTACGTAGCACCACTTGTCCACTTGTCCACTTGTCTTTGTCCACTTGTCCACTTGGCTCTTTCATGGGATATGAAACGTGTACCGGAGTGGAGGTTCTTGTCAAGACAGCAGCCCTCAACTTTGGGGTCCCTGTGTCTGGTTGATTTTTTCATTTTCCCAAGGTCAACGCCCATGTGTGGAAGTGCCCTATGCTCTGTGGTTCTGTGTTTTACATGGTTTGGGAAAGAGGATACACTTGTGAAGATTGGCTGTTGGCCATTGACATCCCGCCCATCAGTTTAACAAGGCTCCCTTGACTCCGTGGCCTGTCCTGCCTTTCTGGTTTTTAGACTTTTTTCGCCTGGCCCTTTTGCCCCGGGGGGGGCGAGAGATTTCTTTGTAGTGCTGATTTGCTCTCCCAGGTTGCTTGGTTGGCCAAAAAGGGCGTATGCGTTTTTTCCTGAATATATTCAGGAAAAAACGCATACGCCCTTTTTGGCCAACCGCATCATTGTCCACGTTCTGGCGCTTTTCATGTGCTATCGGGGCCATTCCGATGTACCCGTTGACATCCGTTTCCTGCAGTTCTGCCTTGCGTTCAGCGCCTCTTCGTAGCCTGACCTCAATATATTTTGGGGCGATAGTTATCGTTTAGAACTCTGCAGGTTTGGGAAGTGCAGTGCCCCTGAGCTCCATTTCCCAAGTCGCTTCTTTGTGAGTGGGACGCAACACGGCTGGATGGCTTCACGCCCTATTGTCGATCCGGGGTGGCAGGCTGAACCTCTGGTGAATTCTTCTTCGTGATGGGAAATGAGAGTGACATGTGCCCGACCAAACACCTCCAGCGAGTCTCTCATTGGTTCCCCCTCTTGCAGTTCATCCTGCGGACAAATTGCAGACGGTACGAAAGAGGCATGGAAAGGCGCCGAGTCTCCAAGTGGGGAGATTGTTATTAAGGGGGCCTGAATGGAGAACACGAGCACCAGGAGATGAAAACTGAGGTGAGTTTCAGAAAGCTTTCCCGATCCCACGGTGTAGCATCCGCTGGGTTTCCAATGAGTGCTTTCGATGTCAGAAGATTGCGTTGAACCTGGAGAGTTGGGACCCATGGAATGGGGAGCACGCAGGATTCCTTTCAAGGGTCTGCATTTGCTTTCCCAACCTCACCAATCGTCTCAGCCCCAAGAGTGTCCAGCCTTATGTCTTCTGCCGCTTGGGCTGTAGATGTGGTCAATCCTGGTTGCATGCCAGTCCCTGAACGCATTTTGGAAGAATTTCTCTCTGTTTTGCCCTGCTTGTTTCTTCTTTATGTTGGAAATGTATCCTCAGAATGGGTCTGAGCTGATTTTCCCTGCTGGTTTTAGGCCGCTTTACACACACTTGATGCACTTACACAGAGATATCAAGACTTAGCTTTTAAGATGCTTACTAGTCGGATAGATACTTGTGCGATGAACAGGGTCTGGTGAGTCCAGTTGATTGAGCAAGGAGTAGGTCGTGTCCATTCCATATTCGGTTTTCGGAAGGGTATCTGTGCTCATTTCAAACTCGAGTTTTATGCGTCACCCCACCTCACCTTTCCCCTGAAGCAGGCATAAGTGTGTTTTCTAAAAGCGTGACTCTGTTCTGTTTGGGGATTCAGTGCATGGGGAGCGATTTTTACATTCCCTCGATAAGTGATATCATAAGTTTCTTTTTTTGTGGGACTTATTTCACTGAGGATGATCGTACCTAAATCCACTCAGGATGCTGCTACCAGCCTCATGACGTGGATTTCATGGCTGAGTGACACTCCATTGGACCTACGTAGCACCACTTGTCCACTTGTCCACTTGTCTTTGAACACTTGTCCACTTGGCTCTTTCCTGGGATATGAAACGTGTACCGGAGTGGAGGTTCTTGTCAAGACAGCAGCCCTCAACTTTGGGGTCCCTGTGTCTGGTTGATTTTTTCATTTTCCCAAGGTCAACGCCCATGTGTGGAAGTGCCCTATGCTCTGTGGTTCTGTGTTTTACATGGTTTGGGAAAGAGGATACACTTGTGAAGATTGGCTGTTGGCCATTGACATCCCGCCCATCAGCTTAACAAGGCTCCCTTGACTCCGTGGCCTGTCCTGACTTTCTGGTTTTTAGACTTTTTTCGCCTGGCCCTTTTGCCCCGTGGTGGGGGGGTGAGAGATTTCTTTGTAGTGCTGATTTGCTCTCCCAGGTTGCTTGGTTGGCCAAAAAGGGCGTATGCGTTTTTTCCTGAATATATTCAGGAAAAAACGCATACGCCCTTTTTGGCCAACCGCATCATTGTCCACGTTCTGGCGCTTTTCATGTGCTATCGGGGCCATTCCGATGTACCCGTTGACTTCCGTTTCCTGCAGTTCTGCCTTGCATTCAGCGCCTCTTCGTAGCCTGACCTCAATATATTTTGGGGCGATAGTTATCGTTTAGAACTCTGCAGGTTTGGGAAGTGCAGTGCCCCTGAGCTCCATTTCCCAAGTCGCTTTTTTGTGAGTGGAACGCAACACGGCTGGATGGCTTCACGCCCTATTGTCGATCCGGGGTGGCAGGCTGAACCGCTGGTGAATTCTTCTTCGTGATGGGAAATGAGAGTGACATGTGCCCGACCAAACACCTCCAGCGAGTCTCTCATTGGTTCCCCCTCTTGCAGTTCATCCTGCGGACAAATTGCAGACGGTACGAAAGAGGCATGGAAAGGCGCCGAGTCTCCAAGTGGGGAGATTGTTAGTAAGGGGGCCTGAATGGAGAACACGAGCACCAGGAGATGAAAACTGAGGTGAGTTTCAGAAAGCTTTCCCGATCCCACGGTGTAGCATCCGCTGGGTTTCCAATGAGTGCTTTCGCTGTCGGAAGATTGCGTTGAACCTGGAGAGTTGGGACCCATGGAATGGGGAGCACGCAGGATTCCTTTCAAGGGTCTGCATTTGCTTTCCCAACCTCACCAATCGTCTCAGCCCCAAGAGTGTCCAGCCTTATGTCTTCTGCCGCTGGGGCTGTAGATGTGGTCAATCCTGGTTGCATGCCAGTCCCTGAACGCATTTTGGAAGAATTTCTCTCTGTTTTGCCCTGCTTGTTTCTTCTTTGTGTTGGAAATGTATCCTCAGAATGGGTCTGAGCTGATTTTCCCTGCTGGTTTTAGGCCGCTTTACACACCCTTGATGCACTTACACAGAGATATCAAGACTTAGCTTTTAAGATGCTTACTAGTCGGATAGATACTTGTGCGATGAACAGGGTCTGGTGAGTCCAGTTGATTGAGCAAGGAGTAGGTCGTGTCCATTCCATATTCGGTTTTCGGAAGGGTATCTGTGCTCATTTCAAACTCGAGTTTTATGCGTCACCCCACCTCACCTTTCCCCTGAAGCAGGCATAAGTGTGTTTTCTAAAAGCGTGACTCTGTTCTGTTTGGGGATTCAGTGCATGGGGAGCGATTTTTACATTCCCTCGATAAGTGATATCATAAGTTTCTTTTTTTGTGGGACTTATTTCACTGAGGATGATCGTACCTAAATCCACTCAGGATGCTGCTACCAGCCTCATGACGTGGATTTCATGGCTGAGTGACACTCCATTGGACCTACGTAGCACCACTTGTCCACTTGTCCACTTGTCTTTGTCCACTTGTCCACTCGTCTTTGTCCACTTGGCTCTTTCCTGGGATATGAAACGTGTACCGGAGTGGAGGTTCTTGTCAAGACAGCAGCCCTCAACTTTGGGGTCCCTGTGTCTGGTTGATTTTTTCATTTTCCCAAGGTCAACGCCCATGTGTGGAAGTGCCCTATGCTCTGTGGTTCTGTGTTTTACATGGTTTGGGAAAGAGGATACACTTGTGAAGATTGGCTGTTGGCCATTGACATCCCGCCCATCAGCTTAACAAGGCTCCCTTGACTCCGTGGGCTGTCCTGCCTTTCTGGTTTTTAGACTTTTTTCGCCTGGCCCTTTTGCCCCGGGGGGGGGCGAGAGATTTCTTTGTAGTGCTGATTTGCTCTCCCAGGTTGCTTGGTTGGCCAAAAAGGGCGTATGCGTTTTTTCCTGAATATATTCAGGAAAAAACGCATACGCCCTTTTTGGCCAACCGCATCATTGTCCACGTTCTGGCTCTTTTCATGTGCTATCGGGGCCATTCCGATGTACCCGTTGACATCCGTTTCCTGCAGTTCTGCCTTGCGTTCAGCGCCTCTTCGTAGCCTGACCTCAATATATTTTGGGGCGATAGTTATCGTTTAGAACTCTGCAGGTTTGGGAAGTGCAGGGCCCCTGAGCTCCATTTCCCAAGTCGCTTTTTTGTGAGTGGGACGCAACACGGCTGGATGGCTTCACGCCCTATTGTCGATCCGGGGTGGCAGGCTGAACCGCTGGTGAACTCTTCTTCGTGATGGGAAATGAGAGTGACATGTGCCCGACCAAACACCTCCAGCGAGTCTCTCATTGGTTCCCCCTCTTGCAGTTCATCCTGCGGACAAATTGCAGACGGTACGAAAGAGGCATGGAAAGGCGCCGAGTCTCCAAGTGGGGAGATTGTTAGTAAGGGGGCCTGAATGGAGAACACGAGCACCAGGAGATGAAAACTGAGGTGAGTTTCAGAAAGCTTTCCCGATCCCACGGTGTAGCATCCGCTGGGTTTCCAATGAGTGCTTTCGCTGTCGGAAGATTGCGTTGAACCTGGAGAGTTGGGACCCATGGAATGGGGAGCACGCAGGATTCCTTTCAAGGGTCTGCATTTACTTTCCCAACCTCACCAATCGTCTCAGCCCCAAGAGTGTCCAGCCTTATGTCTTCTGCCGCTGGGGCTGTAGATGTGGTCAATCCTGGTTGCATGCCAGTCCCTGAACGCATTTTGGAAGAATTTCTCTCTGTTTTGCCCTGCTTGTTTCTTCTTTATGTTGGAAATGTATCCTCAGAATGGGTCTGAGCTGATTTTCCCTGCTGGTTTTAGGCCGCTTTACACACACTTGATGCACTTACACAGAGATATCAAGACTTAGCTTTTAAGATGCTTACTAGTCGGATAGATACTTGTGCGATGAACAGGGTCTGGTGAGTCCAGTTGATTGAGCAAGGAGTAGGTCGTGTCCATTCCATATTCGGTTTTCGGAAGGGTATCTGTGCTCATTTCAAACTCGAGTTTTATGCGTCACCCCACCTCACCTTTCCCCTGAAGCAGGCATAAGTGTGTTTTCTAAAAGCGTGACTCTGTTCTGTTTGGGGATTCAGTGCATGGGGAGCGATTTTTACATTCCCTCGATAAGTGATATCATAAGTTTCTTTTTTTGTGGGACTTATTTCACTGAGGATGATCGTACCTAAATCCACTCAGGATGCTGCTACCAGCCTCATGACGTGGATTTCATGGCTGAGTGACACTCCATTGGACCTACGTAGCACCACTTGTCCACTTGTCCACTTGTCTTTGTCCACTTGTCCACTCGTCTTTGTCCACTTGGCTCTTTCCTGGGATATGAAACGTGTACCGGAGTGGAGGTTCTTGTCAAGACAGCAGCCCTCAACTTTGGGGTCCCTGTGTCTGGTTGATTTTTTGATTTTCCCAAGGTCAACGCCCATGTGTGGAAGTGCCCTATGCTCTGTGGTTCTGTGTTTTACATGGTTTGGGAAAGAGGATACACTTGTGAAGATTGGCTGTTGGCCATTGACATCCCGCCCATCAGCTTAACAAGGCTCCCTTGACTCCGTGGGCTGTCCTGCCTTTCTGGTTTTTAGACTATTTTCGCCTGGCCCTTTTGCCCCGGGGGGGGGCGAGAGATTTCTTTGTAGTGCTGATTTGCTCTCCCAGGTTGCTTGGTTGGCCAAAAAGGGCGTATGCGTTTTTTCCTGAATATATTCAGGAAAAAACGCATACGCCCTTTTTGGCCAACCGCATCATTGTCCACGTTCTGGCGCTTTTCATGTGCTATCGGGGCCATTCCGATGTACCCGTTGACATCCGTTTCCTGCAGTTCTGCCTTGCGTTCAGCGCCTCTTCGTAGCCTGACCTCAATATATTTTGGGGCGATAGTTATCGTTTAGAACTCTGCAGGTTTGGGAAGTGCAGTGCCCCTGAGCTCCATTTCCCAAGTCGCTTTTTTGTGAGTGGGACGCAACACGGCTGGATGGCTTCACGCCCTATTGTCGATCCGGGGTGGCAGGCTGAACCGCTGGTGAATTCTTCTTCGTGATGGGAAATGAGAGTGACATGTGCCCGACCAAACACCTCCAGCGAGTCTCTCATTGGTTCCCCCTCTTGCAGTTCATCCTGCGGACAAATTGCAGACGGTACGAAAGAGGCATGGAAAGGCGCCGAGTCTCCAAGTGGGGAGATTGTTAGTAAGGGGGCCTGAATGGAGAACACGAGCACCAGGAGAGGAAAACTGAGGTGAGTTTCAGAAAGCTTTCCCGATCCCACGGTGTAGCATCCGCTGGGTTTCCAATGAGTGCTTTCGCTGTCGGAAGATTGCGTTGAACCTGGAGAGTTGGGACCCATGGAATGGGGAGCACGCAGGATTCCTTTCAAGGGTCTGCATTTGCTTTCCCAACCTCACCAATCGTCTCAGCCCCAAGAGTGTCCAGCCTTATGTCTTCTGCCGCTGGGGCTGTAGATGTGGTCAATCCTGGTTGCATGCCAGTCCCTGAACGCATTTTGGAAGAATTTCTCTCTGTTTTGCCCTGCTTGTTTCTTCTTTATGTTGGAAATGTATCCTCAGAATGGGTCTGAGCTGATTTTCCCTGCTGGTTTTAGGCCGCTTTACACACACTTGATGCACTTACACAGAGATATCAAGACTTAGCTTTTAAGATGCTTACTAGTCGGATAGATACTTGTGCGATGAACAGGGTCTGGTGAGTCCAGTTGATTGAGCAAGGAGTAGGTCGTGTCCATTCCATATTCGGTTTTCGGAAGGGTATCTGTGCTCATTTCAAACTCGAGTTTTATGCGTCACCCCACCTCACCTTTCCCCTGAAGCAGGCATAAGTGTGTTTTCTAAAAGCGTGACTCTGTTCTGTTTGGGGATTCAGTGCATGGGGAGCGATTTTTACATTCCCTCGATAAGTGATATCATAAGTTTCTTTTTTTGTGGGACTTATTTCACTGAGGATGATCGTACCTAAATCCACTCAGGATGCTGCTACCAGCCTCATGACGTGGATTTCATGGCTGAGTGACACTCCATTGGACCTACGTAGCACCACTTGTCCACTTGTCCACTTGTCTTTGTCCACTTGTCCACTCGTCTTTGTCCACTTGGCTCTTTCCTGGGATATGAAACGTGTACCGGAGTGGAGGTTCTTGTCAAGACAGCAGCCCTCAACTTTGGGGTCCCTGTGTCTGGTTGATTTTTTCATTTTCCCAAGGTCAACGCCCATGTGTGGAAGTGCCCTATGCTCTGTGGTTCTGTGTTTTACATGGTTTGGGAAAGAGGATACACTTGTGAAGATTGGCTGTTGGCCATTGACATCCCGCCCATCAGCTTAACAAGGCTCCCTTGACTCCGTGGGCTGTCCTGCCTTTCTGGTTTTTAGACTATTTTCGCCTGGCCCTTTTGCCCCGGGGGGGGGGGCGAGAGATTTCTTTGTAGTGCTGATTTGCTCTCCCAGGTTGCTTGGTTGGCCAAAAAGGGCGTATGCGTTTTTTCCTGAATATATTCAGGAAAAAACGCATACGCCCTTTTTGGCCAACCGCATCATTGTCCACGTTCTGGCGCTTTTCATGTGCTATCGGGGCCATTCCGATGTACCCGTTGACATCCGTTTCCTGCAGTTCTGCCTTGCGTTCAGCGCCTCTTCGTAGCCTGACCTCAATATATTTTGGGGCGATAGTTATCGTTTAGAACTCTGCAGGTTTGGGAAGTGCAGTGCCCCTGAGCTCCATTTCCCAAGTCGCTTTTTTGTGAGTGGGACGCAACACGGCTGGATGGCTTCACGCCCTATTGTCGATCCGGGGTGGCAGGCTGAACCGCTGGTGAATTCTTCTTCGTGATGGGAAATGAGAGTGACATGTGCCCGACCAAACACCTCCAGCGAGTCTCTCATTGGTTCCCCCTCTTGCAGTTCATCCTGCGGACAAATTGCAGACGGTACGAAAGAGGCATGGAAAGGCGCCGAGTCTCCAAGTGGGGAGATTGTTAGTAAGGGGGCCTGAATGGAGAACACGAGCACCAGGAGATGAAAACTGAGGTGAGTTTCAGAAAGCTTTCCCGATCCCACGGTGTAGCAACCGCTGGGTTTCCAATGAGTGCTTTCGCTGTCGGAAGATTGCGTTGAACCTGGAGAGTTGGGACCCATGGAATGGGGAGCACGCAGGATTCCTTTCAAGGGTCTGCATTTGCTTTCCCAACCTCACCAATCGTCTCAGCCCCAAGAGTGTCCAGCCTTATGTCTTCTGCCGCTGGGGCTGTAGATGTGGTCAATCCTGGTTGCATGCCAGTCCCTGAACGCATTTTGGAAGAATTTCTCTCTGTTTTGCCCTGCTTGTTTCTTCTTTATGTTGGAAATGTATCCTCAGAATGGGTCTGAGCTGATTTTCCCTGCTGGTTTTAGGCCGCTTTACACACACTTGATGCACTTACACAGAGATATCAAGACTTAGCTTTTAAGATGCTTACTAGTCGGATAGATACTTGTGCGATGAACAGGGTCTGGTGAGTCCAGTTGATTGAGCAAGGAGTAGGTCGTGTCCATTCCATATTCGGTTTTCGGAAGGGTATCTGTGCTCATTTCAAACTCGAGTTTTATGCGTCACCCCACCTCACCTTTCCCCTGAAGCAGGCATAAGTGTGTTTTCTAAAAGCGTGACTCTGTTCTGTTTGGGGATTCAGTGCATGGGGAGCGATTTTTACATTCCCTCGATAAGTGATATCATAAGTTTCTTTTTTTGTGGGACTTATTTCACTGAGGATGATCGTACCTAAATCCACTCAGGATGCTGCTACGAGCCTCATGACGTGGATTTCATGGCTGAGTGACACTCCATTGGACCTACGTAGCACCACTTGTCCACTTGTCCACTTGTCTTTGTCCACTTGTCCACTTGGCTCTTTCCTGGGATATGAAACGTGTACCGGAGTGGAGGTTCTTGTCAAGACAGCAGCCCTCAACTTTGGGGTCCCTGTGTCTGGTTGATTTTTTCATTTTCCCAAGGTCAACGCCCATGTGTGGAAGTGCCCTATGCTCTGTGGTTCTGTGTTTTACATGGTTTGGGAAAGAGGATACACTTGTGAAGATTGGCTGTTGGCCATTGACATCCCGCCCATCAGCTTAACAAGGCCCCCTTGACTCCGTGGGCTGTCCTGCCTTTCTGGTTTTTAGACTTTTTTCGCCTGGCCCTTTTGCCCCGGGGGGGGGGGGCGAGAGATTTCTTTGTAGTGCTGATTTGCTCTCCCAGGTTGCTTGGTTGGCCAAAAAGGGCGTATGCGTTTTTTCCTGAATATATTCAGGAAAAAACGCATACGCCCTTTTTGGCCAACCGCATCATTGTCCACGTTCTGGCGCTTTTCATGTGCTATCGGGGCCATTCCGATGTACCCGTTGACATCCGTTTCCTGCAATTCTGCCTTGCGTTCAACGCCTCTTCGTAGCCTGACCTCAATATATTTTGGGGCGATAGTTATCGTTTAGAACTCTGCAGGTTTGGGAAGTGCAGTGCCCCTGAGCTCCATTTCCCAAGTCGCTTTTTTGTGAGTGGGACGCAACACGGCTGGATGGCTTCACGTCCTATTGTTGATCCGGGGTGGCAGGCTGAACCGCTGGTGAATTCTTCTTCGTGATGGGAAATGAGAGTGACATGTGCCCGACCAAACACCTCCAGCGAGTCTCTCATTGGTTTCCCCTCTTGCAGTTCATCCTGCGGACAAATTGCAGACGGTACGAAAGAGGCATGGAAAGGCGCCGAGTCTCCAAGTGGGGAGATTGTTAGTAAGGGGGCCTGAATGGAGAACACGAGCACCAGGAGATGAAAACTGAGGTGAGTTTCAGAAAGCTTTCCCGATCCCACGGTGTAGCATCCGCTGGGTTTCCAATGAGTGCTTTCGCTGTCGGAAGATTGCGTTGAACCTGGAGAGTTGGGACCCATGGAATGGGGAGCACGCAGGATTCCTTTCAAGGGTCTGCATTTGCTTTCCCAACCTCACCAATCGTCTCAGCCCCAAGAGTGTCCAGCCTTATGTCTTCTGCCGCTGGGGCTGTAGATGTGGTCAATCCTGGTTGCATGCCAGTCCCTGAACGCATTTTGGAAGAATTTCTCTCTGTTTTGCCCTGCTTGTTTCTTCTTTATGTTGGAAATGTATCCTCAGAATGGGTCTGAGCTGATTTTCCCTGCTGGTTTTAGGCCGCTTTACACACACTTGATGCACTTACACAGAGATATCAAGACTTAGCTTTTAAGATGCTTACTAGTCGGATAGATACTTGTGCGATGAACAGGGTCTGGTGAGTCCAGTTGATTGAGCAAGGAGTAGGTCGTGTCCATTCCATATTCGGTTTTCGGAAGGGTATCTGTGCTCATTTCAAACTCGAGTTTTATGCGTCACCCCACCTCACCTTTCCCCTGAAGCAGGCATAAGTGTGTTTTCTAAAAGCGTGACTCTGTTCTGTTTGGGGATTCAGTGCATGGGGAGCGATTTTTACATTCCCTCGATAAGTGATATCATAAGTTTCTTTTTTTGTGGGACTTATTTCACTGAGGATGATCGTACCTAAATCCACTCAGGATGCTGCTACGAGCCTCATGACGTGGATTTCATGGCTGAGTGACACTCCATTGGACCTACGTAGCACCACTTGTCCACTTGTCCACTTGTCTTTGTCCACTTGTCCACTTGGATCTTTCCTGGGATATGAAACGTGTACCGGAGTGGAGGTTCTTGTCAAGACAGCAGCCCTCAACTTTGGGGTCCCTGTGTCTGGTTGATTTTTTCATTTTCCCAAGGTCAACGCCCATGTGTGGAAGTGCCCTATGCTCTGTGGTTCTGTGTTTTACATGGTTTGGGAAAGAGGATACACTTGTGAAGATTGGCTGTTGGCCATTGACATCCCGCCCATCAGCTTAACAAGGCCCCCTTGACTCCGTGGGCTGTCCTGCCTTTCTGGTTTTTAGACTTTTTTCGCCTGGCCCTTTTGCCCCGGGGGGGGGGGCGAGAGATTTCTTTGTAGTGCTGATTTGCTCTCCCAGGTTGCTTGGTTGGCCAAAAAGGGCGTATGCGTTTTTTCCTGAATATATTCAGGAAAAAACGCATACGCCCTTTTTGGCCAACCGCATCATTGTCCACGTTCTGGCGCTTTTCATGTGCTATCGGGGCCATTCCGATGTAGCCGTTGACATCCGTTTCCTGCAATTCTGCCTTGCGTTCAACGCCTCTTCGTAGCCTGACCTCAATATATTGTGGGGCGATAGTTATCGTTTAGAACTCTGCAGGTTTGGGAAGTGCAGTGCCCCTGAGCTCCATTTCCCAAGTCGCTTTTTTGTGAGTGGGACGCAACACGGCTGGATGGCTTCACGCCCTATTGTCGATCCGGGGTGGCAGGCTGAACCTCTGGTGAATTCTTCTTCGTGATGGGAAATGAGAGTGACATGTGCCCGACCAAACACCTCCAGCGAGTCTCTCATTGGTTCCCCCTCTTGCAGTTCATCCTGCGGACAAATTGCAGACGGTACGAAAGAGGCATGGAAAGGCGCCGAGTCTCCAAGTGGGGAGATTGTTAGTAAGGGGGCCTGAATGGAGAACACGAGCACCAGGAGATGAAAACTGAGGTGAGTTTCAGAAAGCTTTCCCGATCCCACGGTGTAGCATCCGCTGGGTTTCCAATGAGTGCTTTCGCTGTCGGAAGATTGCGTTGAACCTGGAGAGTTGGGACCCATGGAATGGGGAGCACGCAGGATTCCTTTCAAGGGTCTGCATTTGCTTTCCCAACCTCACCAATCGTCTCAGCCCCAAGAGTGTCCAGCCTTATGTCTTCTGCCGCTGGGGCTGTAGATGTGGTCAATCCTGGTTGCATGTCAGTCCCTGAACGCATTTTGGAAGAATTTCTCTCTGTTTTGCCCTGCTTGTTTCTTCTTTATGTTGGAAATGTATCCTCAGAATGGGTCTGAGCTGATTTTCCCTGCTGGTTTTAGGCCGCTTTACACACCCTTGATGCACTTACACAGAGATATCAAGACTTAGCTTTTAAGATGCTTACTAGTCGGATAGATACTTGTGCGATGAACAGGGTCTGGTGAGTCCAGTTGATTGAGCAAGGAGTAGGTCGTGTCCATTCCATATTCGGTTTTCGGAAGGGTATCTGTGCTCATTTCAAACTCGAGTTTTATGCGTCACCCCACCTCACCTTTCCCCTGAAGCAGGCATAAGTGTGTTTTCTAAAAGCGTGACTCTGTTCTGTTTGGGGATTCAGTGCATGGGGAGCGATTTTTACATTCCCTCGATAAGTGATATCATAAGTTTCTTTTTTTGTGGGACTTATTTCACTGAGGATGATCGTACCTAAATCCACTCAGGATGCTGCTACCAGCCTCATGACGTGGATTTCATGGCTGAGTGACACTCCATTGGACCTACGTAGCACCACTTGTCCACTTGTCCACTTGTCTTTGTCCACTTGTCCACTCGTCTTTGTCCACTTGGCTCTTTCCTGGGATATGAAACGTGTACCGGAGTGGAGGTTTTTGTCAAGACAGCAGCCCTCAACTTTGGGGTCCCTGTGTCTGGTTGATTTTTTCATTTTCCCAAGGTCAACGCCCATGTGTGGAAGTGCCCTATGCTCTGTGGTTCTGTGTTTTCCATGGTTTGGGAAAGAGGATACACTTGTGAAGATTGGCTGTTGGCCATTGACATCCCGCCCATCAGCTTAACAAGGCTCCCTTGACTCCGTGGGCTGTCCTGCCTTTCTGGTTTTTAGACTTTTTTCGCCTGGCCCTTTTGCCCCGGGGGGGGGGGGGGGGCGAGAGATTTCTTTGTAGTGCTGATTTGCTCTCCCAGGTTGCTTGGTTGGCCAAAAAGGGCGTATGCGTTTTTTCCTGAATATATTCAGGAAAAAACGCATACGCCCTTTTTGGCCAACCGCATCATTGTCCACGTTCTGGCGCTTTTCATGTGCTATCGGGGCCATTCCGATGTACCCGTTGACATCCGTTTCCTGCAGTTCTGCCTTGCGTTCAGCGCCTCTTCGTAGCCTGACCTCAATATATTTTGGGGCGATAGTTATCGTTTAGAACTCTGCAGGTTTGGGAAGTGCAGTGCCCCTGAGCTCCATTTCCCAAGTCGCTTTTTTGTGAGTGGGACGCAACACGGCTGGATGGCTTCACGCCCTATTGTCGATCCGGGGTGGCAGGCTGAACCGCTGGTGAACTCTTCTTCGTGATGGGAAATGAGAGTGACATGTGCCCGACCAAACACCTCCAGCGAGTCTCTCATTGGTTCCCCCTCTTGCAGTTCATCCTGCGGACAAATTGCAGACGGTACGAAAGAGGCATGGAAAGGCGCCGAGTCTCCAAGTGGGGAGATTGTTAGTAAGGGGGCCTGAATGGAGAACACGAGCACCAGGAGATGAAAACTGAGGTGAGTTTCAGAAAGCTTTCCCGATCCCACGGTGTAGCATCCGCTGGGTTTCCAATGAGTGCTTTCGCTGTCGGAAGATTGCGTTGAACCTGGAGAGTTGGGACCCATGGAATGGGGAGCACGCAGGATTCCTTTCAAGGGTCTGCATTTACTTTCCCAACCTCACCAATCGTCTCAGCCCCAAGAGTGTCCAGCCTTATGTCTTCTGCCGCTGGGGCTGTAGATGTGGTCAATCCTGGTTGCATGCCAGTCCCTGAACGCATTTTGGAAGAATTTCTCTCTGTTTTGCCCTGCTTGTTTCTTCTTTATGTTGGAAATGTATCCTCAGAATGGGTCTGAGCTGATTTTCCCTGCTGGTTTTAGGCCGCTTTACACACACTTGATGCACTTACACAGAGATATCAAGACTTAGCTTTTAAGATGCTTACTAGTCGGATAGATACTTGTGCGATGAACAGGGTCTGGTGAGTCCAGTTGATTGAGCAAGGAGTAGGTCGTGTCCATTCCATATTCGGTTTTCGGAAGGGTATCTGTGCTCATTTCAAACTCGAGTTTTATGCGTCACCCCACCTCACCTTTCCCCTGAAGCAGGCATAAGTGTGTTTTCTAAAAGCGTGACTCTGTTCTGTTTGGGGATTCAGTGCATGAGGAGCGATTTTTACATTCCCTCGATAAGTGATATCATAAGTTTCTTTTTGTGGGACTTATTTCACTGAGGATGATCGTACCTAAATCCACTCAGGATGCTGCTACCAGCCTCATGACGTGGATTTCATGGCTGAGTGACACTCCATTGGACCTACGTAGCACCACTTCTGCACTTGTCCAATTGTCCACTCGTCTTTGTCCACTTGGCTCTTTCCTGGGATATGAAACGTGTACCGGAGTGGAGGTTCTTGTCAAGACAGCAGCCCTCAACTTTGGGGTCCCTGTGTCTGGTTGATTTTTTCATTTTCCCAAGGTCAACGCCCATGTGTGGAAGTGCCCTATGCTCTGTGGTTCTGTGTTTTACATGGTTTGGGAAAGAGGATACACTTGTGAAGATTGGCTGTTGGCCATTGACATCCCGCCCATCAGTTTAACAAGGCTCCCTTGACTCCGTGGGCTGTCCTGCCTTTCTGGTTTTTAGACTTTTTTCGCCTGGCCCTTTTGCCCCGGGGGGGGGGGGCGAGAGATTTCTTTGTAGTGCTGATTTGCTCTCCCAGGTTGCTTGGTTGGCCAAAAAGGGCGTATGCGTTTTTTCCTGAATATATTCAGGAAAAAACGCATACGCCCTTTTTGGCCAACCGCATCATTGTCCACGTTCTGGCGCTTTTCATGTGCTATCGGGGCCATTCCGATGTACCCGTTGACATCCGTTTCCTGCAGTTCTGCCTTGCGTTCAGCGCCTCTTCGTAGCCTGACCTCAATATATTTTGGGGCGATAGTTATCGTTTAGAACTCTGCAGGTTTGGGAAGTGCAGTGCCCCTGAGCTCCATTTCCCAAGTCGCTTTTTTGTGAGTGGGACGCAACACGGCTGGATGGCTTCACGCCCTATTGTCGATCCGGGGTGGCAGGCTGAACCTCTGGTGAATTCTTCTTCGTGATGGGAAATGAGAGTGACATGTGCCCGACCAAACACCTCCAGCGAGTCTCTCATTGGTTCCCCCTCTTGCAGTTCATCCTGCGGACAAATTGCAGACGGTACGAAAGAGGCATGGAAAGGCGCCGAGTCTCCAAGTGGGGAGATTGTTAGTAAGGGGGCCTGAATGGAGAACACGAGCACCAGAAGATGAAAACTGAGGTGAGTTTCAGAAAGCTTTCCCGATCCCACGGTGTAGCATCCGCTGGGTTTCCAATGAGTGCTTTCGCTGTCGGAAGATTGCGTTGAACCTGGAGAGTTGGGACCCATGGAATGGGGAGCACGCAGGATTCCTTTCAAGGGTCTGCATTTGCTTTCCCAACCTCACCAATCGTCTCAGCCCCAAGAGTGTCCAGCCTTATGTCTTCTGCCGCTGGGGCTGTAGATGTGGTCAATCCTGGTTGCATGCCAGTCCCTGAACGCATTTTGGAAGAATTTCTCTCTGTTTTGCCCTGCTTGTTTCTTCTTTATGTTGGAAATGTATCCTCAGAATGGGTCTGAGCTGATTTTCCCTGCTGGTTTTAGGCCGCTTTACACACACTTGATGCACTTACACAGAGATATCAAGACTTAGCTTTTAAGATGCTTACTAGTCGGATAGATACTTGTGCGATGAACAGGGTCTGGTGAGTCCAGTTGATTGAGCAAGGAGTAGGTCGTGTCCATTCCATATTCGGTTTTCGGAAGGGTATCTGTGCTCATTTCAAACTCGAGTTTTATGCGTCACCCCACCTCACCTTTCCCCTGAAGCAGGCATAAGTGTGTTTTCTAAAAGCGTGACTCTGTTCTGTTTGGGGATTCAGTGCATGGGGAGCGATTTTTACATTCCCTCGATAAGTGATATCATAAGTTTCTTTTTGTGGGACTTATTTCACTGAGGATGATCGTACCTAAATCCACTCAGGATGCTGCTACCAGCCTCATGACGTGGATTTCATGGCTGAGTGACACTCCATTGGACCTACGTAGCACCACTTCTGCACTTGTCCACTTGTCCACTCGTCTTTGTCCACTTGGCTCTTTCCTGGGATATGAAACGTGTACCGGAGTGGAGGTTCTTGTCAAGACAGCAGCCCTCAACTTTGGGGTCCCTGTGTCTGGTTGATTTTTTCATTTTCCCAAGGTCAACGCCCATGTGTGGAAGTGCCCTATGCTCTGTGGTTCTGTGTTTTCCATGGTTTGGGAAAGAGGATACACTTGTGAAGATTGGCTGTTGGCCATTGACATCCCGCCCATCAGCTTAACAAGGCTCCCTTGACTCCGTGGGCTGTCCTGCCTTTCTGGTTTTTAGACTTTTTTCGCCTGGCCCTTTTGCCCCGGGGGGGGGGGGCGAGAGATTTCTTTGTAGTGCTGATTTGCTCTCCCAGGTTGCTTGGTTGGCCAAAAAGGGCGTATGCGTTTTTTCCTGAATATATTCAGGAAAAAACGCATACGCCCTTTTTGGCCAACCACATCATTGTCCACGTTCTGGCGCTTTTCATGTGCTATCGGGGCCATTCCGATGTACCCGTTGACATCCGTTTCCTGCAATTCTGCCTTGCGTTCAACGCCTCTTCGTAGCCTGACCTCAATATATTTTGGGGCGATAGTTATCGTTTAGAACTCTGCAGGTTTGGGAAGTGCAGTGCCCCTGAGCTCCATTTCCCAAGTCGCTTTTTTGTGAGTGGGACGCAACACGGCTGGATGGCTTCACGTCCTATTGTTGATCCGGGGTGGCAGGCTGAACCGCTGGTGAATTCTTCTTCGTGATGGGAAATGAGAGTGACATGTGCCCGACCAAACACCTCCAGCGAGTCTCTCATTGGTTTCCCCTCTTGCAGTTCATCCTGCGGACAAATTGCAGACGGTACGAAAGAGGCATGGAAAGGCGCCGAGTCTCCAAGTGGGGAGATTGTTAGTAAGGGGGCCTGAATGGAGAACACGAGCACCAGGAGATGAAAACTGAGGTGAGTTTCAGAAAGCTTTCCCGATCCCACGGTGTAGCATCCGCTGGGTTTCCAATGAGTGCTTTCGCTGTCGGAAGATTGCGTTGAACCTGGAGAGTTGGGACCCATGGAATGGGGAGCACGCAGGATTCCTTTCAAGGGTCTGCATTTGCTTTCCCAACCTCACCAATCGTCTCAGCCCCAAGAGTGTCCAGCCTTATGTCTTCTGCCGCTGGGGCTGTAGATGTGGTCAATCCTGGTTGCATGCCAGTCCCTGAACGCATTTTGGAAGAATTTCTCTCTGTTTTGCCCTGCTTGTTTCTTCTTTATGTTGGAAATGTATCCTCAGAATGGGTCTGAGCTGATTTTCCCTGCTGGTTTTAGGCCGCTTTACACACACTTGATGCACTTACACAGAGATATCAAGACTTAGCTTTTAAGATGCTTACTAGTCGGATAGATACTTGTGCGATGAACAGGGTCTGGTGAGTCCAGTTGATTGAGCAAGGAGTAGGTCGTGTCCATTCCATATTCGGTTTTCGGAAGGGTATCTGTGCTCATTTCAAACTCGAGTTTTATGCGTCACCCCACCTCACCTTTCCCCTGAAGCAGGCATAAGTGTGTTTTCTAAAAGCGTGACTCTGTTCTGTTTGGGGATTCAGTGCATGGGGAGCGATTTTTACATTCCCTCGATAAGTGATATCATAAGTTTCTTTTTTTGTGGGACTTATTTCACTGAGGATGATCGTACCTAAATCCACTCAGGATGCTGCTACCAGCCTCATGACGTGGATTTCATGGCTGAGTGACACTCCATTGGACCTACGTAGCACCACTTGTCCACTTGTCCACTTGTCTTTGTCCACTTGTCCACTCGTCTTTGTCCACTTGGCTCTTTCCTGGGATATGAAACGTGTACCGGAGTGGAGGTTCTTGTCAAGACAGCAGCCCTCAACTTTGGGGTCCCTGTGTCTGGTTGATTTTTTCATTTTCCCAAGGTCAACGCCCATGTGTGGAAGTGCCCTATGCTCTGTGGTTCTGTGTTTTACATGGTTTGGGAAAGAGGATACACTTGTGAAGATTAGCTGTTGGCCATTGACATCCCGCCCATCAGCTTAACAAGGCTCCCTTGACTCCGTGGCCTGTCCTGCCTTTCTGGTTTTTAGACTTTTTTCGCCTGGCCCTTTTGCCCCGGGGGGGGGCGAGAGATTTCTTTGTAGTGCTGATTTGCTCTCCCAGGTTGCTTGGTTGGCCAAAAAGGGCGTATGCGTTTTTTCCTGAATATATTCAGGAAAAAACGCATACGCCCCTTTTGGCCAACCGCATCATTGTCCACGTTCTGGCGCTTTTCATGTGCTATCGGGGCCATTCCGATGTACCCGTTGACATCCGTTTCCTGCAGTTCTGCCTTGCGTTCAGCGCCTCTTCGTAGCCTGACCTCAATATATTTTGGGGCGATAGTTATCGTTTAGAACTCTGCAGGTTTGGGAAGTGCAGTGCCCCTGAGCTCCATTTCCCAAGTCGCTTTTTTGTGAGTGGGACGCAACACGGCTGGATGGCTTCACGCCCTATTGTCGATCCGGGGTGGGAGGCTGAACCGCTGGTGAATTCTTCTTCGTGATGGGAAATGAGAGTGACATGTGCCCGACCAAACACCTCCAGCGAGTCTCTCATTGGTTCCCCCTCTTGCAGTTCATCCTGCGGACAAATTGCAGACGGTACGAAAGAGGCATGGAAAGGCGCCGAGTCTCCAAGTGGGGAGATTGTTAGTAAGGGGGCCTGAATGGAGAACACGAGCACCAGGAGAGGAAAACTGAGGTGAGTTTCAGAAAGCTTTCCCGATCCCACGGTGTAGCATGCGCTGGGTTTCCAATGAGTGCTTTCGCTGTCGGAAGATTGCGTTGAACCTGGAGAGTTGGGACCCATGGAATGGGGAGCACGCAGGATTCCTTTCAAGGGTCTGCATTTGCTTTCCCAACCTCACCAATCGTCTCAGCCCCAAGAGTGTCCAGCCTTATGTCTTCTGCCGCTGGGGCTGTAGATGTGGTCAATCCTGGTTGCATGCCAGTCCCTGAACGCATTTTGGAAGAATTTCTCTCTGTTTTGCCCTGCTTGTTTCTTCTTTATGTTGGAAATGTATCCTCAGAATGGGTCTGAGCTGATTTTCCCTGCTGGTTTTAGGCCGCTTTACACACACTTGATGCACTTACACAGAGATATCAAGACTTAGCTTTTAAGATGCTTACTAGTCGGATAGATACTTGTGCGATGAACAGGGTCTGGTGAGTCCAGTTGATTGAGCAAGGAGTAGGTCATGTCCATTCCATATTCGGTTTTCGGAAGGGTATCTGTGCTCATTTCAAACTCGAGTTTTATGCGTCACCCCACCTCACCTTTCCCCTGAAGCAGGCATAAGTGTGTTTTCTAAAAGCGTGACTCTGTTCTGTTTGGGGATTCAGTGCATGGGGAGCGATTTTTACATTCCCTCGATAAGTGATATCATAAGTTTCTTTTTTTGTGGGACTTATTTCACTGAGGATGATCGTACCTAAATCCACTCAGGATGCTGCTACCAGCCTCATGACGTGGATTTCATGGCTGAGTGACACTCCATTGGACCTACGTAGCACCACTTGTCCACTTGTCCACTTGTCTTTGTCCACTTGTCCACTCGTCTTTGTCCACTTGGCTCTTTCCTGGGATATGAAACGTGTACCGGAGTGGAGGTTCTTGTCAAGACAGCAGCCCTCAACTTTGGGGTCCCTGTGTCTGGTTGATTTTTTCATTTTCCCAAGGTCAACGCCCATGTGTGGAAGTGCCCTATGCTCTGTGGTTCTGTGTTTTACATGGTTTGGGAAAGAGGATACACTTGTGAAGATTGGCTGTTGGCCATTGACATCCCGCCCATCAGCTTAACAAGGCTCCCTTGACTCCGTGGGCTGTCCTGCCTTTCTGGTTTTTAGACTTTTTTCGCCTGGCCCTTTTGCCCCGGGGGGGGGGGGGCGAGAGATTTCTTTGTAGTGCTGATTTGCTCTCCCAGGTTGCTTGGTTGGCCAAAAAGGGCGTATGCGTTTTTTCCTGAATATATTCAGGAAAAAACGCATACGCCCTTTTTGGCCAACCGCATCATTGTCCACGTTCTGGCGCTTTTCATGTGCTATCGGGGCCATTCCGATGTACCCGTTGACATCCGTTTCCTGCAGTTCTGCCTTGCGTTCAGCGCCTCTTCGTAGCCTAACCTCAATATATTTTGGGGCGATAGTTATCGTTTAGAACTCTGCAGGTTTGGGAAGTGCAGTGCCCCTGAGCTCCATTTCCCAAGTCGCTTTTTTGTGAGTGGGACGCAACACGGCTGGATGGCTTCACGCCCTATTGTCGATCCGGGGTGGCAGGCTGAACCGCTGGTGAATTCTTCTTCGTGATGGGAAATGAGAGTGACATGTGCCCGACCAAACACCTCCAGCGAGTCTCTCATTGGTTCCCCCTCTTGCAGTTCATCCTGCGGACAAATTGCAGACGGTACGAAAGAGGCATGGAAAGGCGCCGAGTCTCCAAGTGGGGAGATTGTTAGTAAGGGGGCCTGAATGGAGAACACGAGCACCAGGAGATGAAAACTGAGGTGAGTTTCAGAAAGCTTTCCCGATCCCACGGTGTAGCAACCGCTGGGTTTCCAATGAGTGCTTTCGCTGTCGGAAGATTGCGTTGAACCTGGAGAGTTGGGACCCATGGAATGGGGAGCACGCAGGATTCCTTTCAAGGGTCTGCATTTGCTTTCCCAACCTCACCAATCGTCTCAGCCCCAAGAGTGTCCAGCCTTATGTCTGCTGCCGCTGGGGCTGTAGATGTGGTCAATCCTGGTTGCATGCCAGTCCCTGAACGCATTTTGGAAGAATTTCTCTCTGTTTTGCCCTGCTTGTTTCTTCTTTATGTTGGAAATGTATCCTCAGAATGGGTCTGAGCTGATTTTCCCTGCTGGTTTTAGGCCGCTTTACACACACTTGATGCACTTACACAGAGATATCAAGACTTAGCTTTTAAGATGCTTACTAGTCGGATAGATACTTGTGCGATGAACAGGGTCTGGTGAGTCCAGTTGATTGAGCAAGGAGTAGGTCGTGTCCATTCCATATTCGGTTTTCGGAAGGGTATCTGTGCTCATTTCAAACTCGAGTTTTATGCGTCACCCCACCTCACCTTTCCCCTGAAGCAGGCATAAGTGTGTTTTCTAAAAGCGTGACTCTGTTCTGTTTGGGGATTCAGTGCATGGGGAGCGATTTTTACATTCCCTCGATAAGTGATATCATAAGTTTCTTTTTTTGTGGGACTTATTTCACTGAGGATGATCGTACCTAAATCCACTCAGGATGCTGCTACGAGCCTCATGACGTGGATTTCATGGCTGAGTGACACTCCATTGGACCTACGTAGCACCACTTGTCCACTTGTCCACTTGTCTTTGTCCACTTGTCCACTCGTCTTTGTCCACTTGGCTCTTTCCTGGGATATGAAACGTGTACCGGAGTGGAGGTTCTTGTCAAGACAGCAGCCCTCAACTTTGGGGTCCCTGTGTCTGGTTGATTTTTTCATTTTCCCAAGGTCAACGCCCATGTGTGGAAGTGCCCTATGCTCTGTGGTTCTGTGTTTTACATGGTTTGGGAAAGAGGATACACTTGTGAAGATTGGCTGTTGGCCATTGACATCCCGCCCATCAGCTTAACAAGGCTCCCTTGACTCCGTGGGCTGTCCTGCCTTTCTGGTTTTTAGACTTTTTTCGCCTGGCCCTTTTGCCCCGGGGGGGGGGGGGGCGAGAGATTTCTTTGTAGTGCTGATTTGCTCTCCCAGGTTGCTTGGTTGGCCAAAAAGGGCGTATGCGTTTTTTCCTGAATATATTCAGGAAAAAACGCATACGCCCTTTTTGGCCAACCGCATCATTGTCCACGTTCTGGCGCTTTTCATGTGCTATCGGGGCCATTCCGATGTACCCGTTGACATCCGTTTCCTGCAGTTCTGCCTTGCGTTCAGCGCCTCTTCGTAGCCTAACCTCAATATATTTTGGGGCGATAGTTATCGTTTAGAACTCTGCAGGTTTGGGAAGTGCAGTGCCCCTGAGCTCCATTTCCCAAGTCGCTTTTTTGTGAGTGGGACGCAACACGGCTGGATGGCTTCACGCCCTATTGTCGATCCGGGGTGGCAGGCTGAACCGCTGGTGAATTCTTCTTCGTGATGGGAAATGAGAGTGACATGTGCCCGACCAAACACCTCCAGCGAGTCTCTCATTGGTTCCCCCTCTTGCAGTTCATCCTGCGGACAAATTGCAGACGGTACGAAAGAGGCATGGAAAGGCGCCGAGTCTCCAAGTGGGGAGATTGTTAGTAAGGGGGCCTGAATGGAGAACACGAGCACCAGGAGATGAAAACTGAGGTGAGTTTCAGAAAGCTTTCCCGATCCCACGGTGTAGCAACCGCTGGGTTTCCAATGAGTGCTTTCGCTGTCGGAAGATTGCGTTGAACCTGGAGAGTTGGGACCCATGGAATGGGGAGCACGCAGGATTCCTTTCAAGGGTCTGCATTTGCTTTCCCAACCTCACCAATCGTCTCAGCCCCAAGAGTGTCCAGCCTTATGTCTGCTGCCGCTGGGGCTGTAGATGTGGTCAATCCTGGTTGCATGCCAGTCCCTGAACGCATTTTGGAAGAATTTCTCTCTGTTTTGCCCTGCTTGTTTCTTCTTTATGTTGGAAATGTATCCTCAGAATGGGTCTGAGCTGATTTTCCCTGCTGGTTTTAGGCCGCTTTACACACACTTGATGCACTTACACAGAGATATCAAGACTTAGCTTTTAAGATGCTTACTAGTCGGATAGATACTTGTGCGATGAACAGGGTCTGGTGAGTCCAGTTGATTGAGCAAGGAGTAGGTCGTGTCCATTCCATATTCGGTTTTCGGAAGGGTATCTGTGCTCATTTCAAACTCGAGTTTTATGCGTCACCCCACCTCACCTTTCCCCTGAAGCAGGCATAAGTGTGTTTTCTAAAAGCGTGACTCTGTTCTGTTTGGGGATTCAGTGCATGGGGAGCGATTTTTACATTCCCTCGATAAGTGATATCATAAGTTTCTTTTTTTGTGGGACTTATTTCACTGAGGATGATCGTACCTAAATCCACTCAGGATGCTGCTACGAGCCTCATGACGTGGATTTCATGGCTGAGTGACACTCCATTGGACCTACGTAGCACCACTTGTCCACTTGTCCACTTGTCTTTGTCCACTTGTCCACTCGTCTTTGTCCACTTGGCTCTTTCCTGGGATATGAAACGTGTACCGGAGTGGAGGTTCTTGTCAAGACAGCAGCCCTCAACTTTGGGGTCCCTGTGTCTGGTTGATTTTTTCATTTTCCCAAGGTCAACGCCCATGTGTGGAAGTGCCCTGTGCTCTGTGGTTCTGTGTTTTACATGGTTTGGGAAAGAGGATACACTTGTGAAGATTGGCTGTTGGCCATTGACATCCCGCCCATCAGCTTAACAAGGCTCCCTTGACTCCGTGGCCTGTCCTGCCTTTCTGGTTTTTAGACTTTTTTCGCCTGGCCCTTTTGCCCCGGGGGGGGGCGAGAGATTTCTTTGTAGTGCTGATTTGCTCTCCCAGGTTGCTTGGTTGGCCAAAAAGGGCGTATGCGTTTTTTCCTGAATATATTCAGGAAAAAACGCATACGCCCCTTTTGGCCAACCGCATCATTGTCCACGTTCTGGCGCTTTTCATGTGCTATCGGGGCCATTCCGATGTACCCGTTGACATCCGTTTCCTGCAGTTCTGCCTTGCGTTCAGCGCCTCTTCGTAGCCTGACCTCAATATATTTTGGGGCGATAGTTATCGTTTAGAACTCTGCAGGTTTGGGAAGTGCAGTGCCCCTGAGCTCCATTTCCCAAGTCGCTTTTTTTGTGAGTGGGACGCAACACGGCTGGATGGCTTCACGCCCTATTGTCGATCCGGGGTGGCAGGCTGAACCGCTGGTGAATTCTTCTTCGTGATGGGAAATGAGAGTGACATGTGCCCGACCAAACACCTCCAGCGAGTCTCTCATTGGTTCCCCCTCTTGCAGTTCATCCTGCGGACAAATTGCAGACGGTACGAAAGAGGCATGGAAAGGCGCCGAGTCTCCAAGTGGGGAGATTGTTAGTAAGGGGGCCTGAATGGAGAACACGAGCACCAGGAGATGAAAACTGAGGTGAGTTTCAGAAAGCTTTCCCGATCCCACGGTGTAGCAACCGCTGGGTTTCCAATGAGTGCTTTCGCTGTCGGAAGATTGCGTTGAACCTGGAGAGTTGGGACCCATGGAATGGGGAGCACGCAGGATTCCTTTCAAGGGTCTGCATTTGCTTTCCCAACCTCACCAATCGTCTCAGCCCCAAGAGTGTCCAGCCTTATGTCTTCTGCCGCTGGGGCTGTAGATGTGGTCAATCCTGGTTGCATGCCAGTCCCTGAACGCATTTTGGAAGAATTTCTCTCTGTTTTGCCCTGCTTGTTTCTTCTTTATGTTGGAAATGTATCCTCAGAATGGGTCTGAGCTGATTTTCCCTGCTGGTTTTAGGCCGCTTTACACACACTTGATGCACTTACACAGAGATATCAAGACTTAGCTTTTAAGATGCTTACTAGTCGGATAGATACTTGTGCGATGAACAGGGTCTGGTGAGTCCAGTTGATTGAGCAAGGAGTAGGTCGTGTCCATTCCATATTCGGTTTTCGGAAGGGTATCTGTGCTCATTTCAAACTCGAGTTTTATGCGTCACCCCACCTCACCTTTCCCCTGAAGCAGGCATAAGTGTGTTTTCTAAAAGCGTGACTCTGTTCTGTTTGGGGATTCAGTGCATGGGGAGCGATTTTTACATTCCCTCGATAAGTGATATCATAAGTTTCTTTTTTTGTGGGACTTATTTCACTGAGGATGATCGTACCTAAATCCACTCAGGATGCTGCTACCAGCCTCATGACGTGGATTTCATGGCTGAGTGACACTCCATTGGACCTACGTAGCACCACTTGTCCACTTGTCCACTTGTCTTTGTCCACTTGTCCACTCGTCTTTGTCCACTTGGCTCTTTCCTGGGATATGAAACGTGTACCGGAGTGGAGGTTCTTGTCAAGACAGCAGCCCTCAACTTTGGGGTCCCTGTGTCTGGTTGATTTTTTCATTTTCCCAAGGTCAACGCCCATGTGTGGAAGTGCCCTATGCTCTGTGGTTCTGTGTTTTCCATGGTTTGGGAAAGAGGATACACTTGTGAAGATTGGCTGTTGGCCATTGACATCCCGCCCATCAGCTTAACAAGGCTCCCTTGACTCCGTGGGCTGTCCTGCCTTTCTGGTTTTTAGACTTTTTTCGCCTGGCCCTTTTGCCCCGGGGGGGGGGGGGGCGAGAGATTTCTTTGTAGTGCTGATTTGCTCTCCCAGGTTGCTTGGTTGGCCAAAAAGGGCGTATGCGTTTTTTCCTGAATATATTCAGGAAAAAACGCATACGCCCTTTTTGGCCAACCGCATCATTGTCCACGTTCTGGCGCTTTTCATGTGCTATCGGGGCCATTCCGATGTACCCGTTGACATCCGTTTCCTGCAGTTCTGCCTTGCGTTCAGCGCCTCTTCGTAGCCTGACCTCAATATATTTTGGGGCGATAGTTATCGTTTAGAACTCTGCAGGTTTGGGAAGTGCAGGGCCCCTGAGCTCCATTTCCCAAGTCGCTTTTTTGTGAGTGGGACGCAACACGGCTGGATGGCTTCACGCCCTATTGTCGATCCGGTGTGGGAGGCTGAACCGCTGGTGAATTCTTCTTCGTGATGGGAAATGAGAGTGACATGTGCCCGACCAAACACCTCCAGCGAGTCTCTCATTGGTTCCCCCTCTTGCAGTTCATCCTGCGGACAAATTGCAGACGGTACGAAAGAGGCATGGAAAGGCGCCGAGTCTCCAAGTGGGGAGATTTTTAGTAAGGGGGCCTGAATGGAGAACACGAGCACCAGGAGATGAAAACTGAGGTGAGTTTCAGAAAGCTTTCCCGATCCCACGGTGTAGCAACCGCTGGGTTTCCAATGAGTGCTTTCGCTGTCGGAAGATTGCGTTGAACCTGGAGAGTTGGGACCCATGGAATGGGGAGCACGCAGGATTCCTTTCAAGGGTCTGCATTTGCTTTCCCAACCTCACCAATCGTCTCAGCCCCAAGAGTGTCCAGCCTTATGTCTTCTGCCGCTGGGGCTGTAGATGTGGTCAATCCTGGTTGCATGCCAGTCCCTGAACGCATTTTGGAAGAATTTCTCTCTGTTTTGCCCTGCTTGTTTCTTCTTTATGTTGGAAATGTATCCTCAGAATGGGTCTGAGCTGATTTTCCCTGCTGGTTTTAGGCCGCTTTACACACACTTGATGCACTTACACAGAGATATCAAGACTTAGCTTTTAAGATGCTTACTAGTCGGATAGATACTTGTGCGATGAACAGGGTCTGGTGAGTCCAGTTGATTGAGCAAGGAGTAGGTCATGTCCATTCCATATTCGGTTTTCGGAAGGGTATCTGTGCTCATTTCAAACTCGAGTTTTATGCGTCACCCCACCTCACCTTTCCCCTGAAGCAGGCATAAGTGTGTTTTCTAAAAGCGTGACTCTGTTCTGTTTGGGGATTCAGTGCATGGGGAGCGATTTTTACATTCCCTCGATAAGTGATATCATAAGTTTCTTTTTTTGTGGGACTTATTTCACTGAGGATGATCGTACCTAAATCCACTCAGGATGCTGCTACCAGCCTCATGACGTGGATTTCATGGCTGAGTGACACTCCATTGGACCTACGTAGCACCACTTGTCCACTTGTCCACTTGTCTTTGTCCACTTGTCCACTCGTCTTTGTCCACTTGGCTCTTTCCTGGGATATGAAACGTGTACCGGAGTGGAGGTTCTTGTCAAGACAGCAGCCCTCAACTTTGGGGTCCCTGTGTCTGGTTGATTTTTTCATTTTCCCAAGGTCAACGCCCATGTGTGGAAGTGCCCTATGCTCTGTGGTTCTGTGTTTTACATGGTTTGGGAAAGAGGATACACTTGTGAAGATTGGCTGTTGGCCATTGACATCCCGCCCATCAGCTTAACAAGGCTCCCTTGACTCCGTGGGCTGTCCTGCCTTTCTGGTTTTTAGACTTTTTTCGCCTGGCCCTTTTGCCCCGGGGGGGGGGCGAGAGATTTCTTTGTAGTGCTGATTTGCTCTCCCAGGTTGCTTGGTTGGCCAAAAAGGGCGTATGCGTTTTTTCCTGAATATATTCAGGAAAAAACGCATACGCCCTTTTTGGCCAACCGCATCATTGTCCACGTTCTGGCGCTTTTCATGTGCTATCGGGGCCATTCCGATGTACCCGTTGACATCCGTTTCCTGCAGTTCTGCCTTGCGTTCAGCGCCTCTTCGTAGCCTGACCTCAATATATTTTGGGGCGATAGTTATCGTTTAGAACTCTGCAGGTTTGGGAAGTGCAGTGCCCCTGAGCTCCATTTCCCAAGTCGCTTTTTTGTGAGTGGGACGCAACACGGCTGGATGGCTTCACGCCCTACTGTCGATCCGGGGTGGCAGGCTGAACCGCTGGTGAATTCTTCTTCGTGATGGGAAATGAGAGTGACATGTGCCCGACCAAACACCTCCAGCGAGTCTCTCATTGGTTCCCCCTCTTGCAGTTCATCCTGCGGACAAATTGCAGACGGTACGAAAGAGGCATGGAAAGGCGCCGAGTCTCCAAGTGGGGAGATTGTTAGTAAGGGGGCCTGAATGGAGAACACGAGCACCAGGAGATGAAAACTGAGGTGAGTTTCAGAAAGCTTTCCCGATCCCACGGTGTAGCATCCGCTGGGTTTCCAATGAGTGCTTTCGCTGTCGGAAGATTGCGTTGAACCTGGAGAGTTGGGACCCATGGAATGGGGAGCACGCAGGATTCCTTTCAAGGGTCTGCATTTGCTTTCCCAACCTCACCAATCGTCTCAGCCCCAAGAGTGTCCAGCCTTATGTCTTCTGCCGCTGGGGCTGTAGATGTGGTCAATCCTGGTTGCATGCCAGTCCCTGAACGCATTTTGGAAGAATTTCTCTCTGTTTTGCCCTGCTTGTTTCTTCTTTATGTTGGAAATGTATCCTCAGAATGGGTCTGAGCTGATTTTCCCTGCTGGTTTTAGGCCGCTTTACACACACTTGATGCACTTACACAGAGATATCAAGACTTAGCTTTTAAGATGCTTACTAGTCGGATAGATACTTGTGCGATGAACAGGGTCTGGTGAGTCCAGTTGATTGAGCAAGGAGTAGGTCGTGTCCATTCCATATTCGGTTTTCGGAAGGGTATCTGTGCTCATTTCAAACTCGAGTTTTATGCGTCACCCCACCTCACCTTTCCCCTGAAGCAGGCATAAGTGTGTTTTCTAAAAGCGTGACTCTGTTCTGTTTGGGGATTCAGTGCATGGGGAGCGATTTTTACATTCCCTCGATAAGTGATATCATAAGTTTCTTTTTTTGTGGGACTTATTTCACTGAGGATGATCGTACCTAAATCCACTCAGGATGCTGCTACCAGCCTCATGACGTGGATTTCATGGCTGAGTGACACTCCATTGGACCTACGTAGCACCACTTGTCCACTTGTCCACTTGTCTTTGTCCACTTGTCCACTCGTCTTTGTCCACTTGGCTCTTTCCTGGGATATGAAACGTGTACCGGAGTGGAGGTTCTTGTCAAGACAGCAGCCCTCAACTTTGGGGTCCCTGTGTCTGGTTGATTTTTTCATTTTCCCAAGGTCAACGCCCATGTGTGGAAGTGCCCTATGCTCTGTGGTTCTGTGTTTTACATGGTTTGGGAAAGAGGATACACTTGTGAAGATTGGCTGTTGGCCATTGACATCCCGCCCATCAGCTTAACAAGGCTCCCTTGACTCCGTGGCCTGTCCTGACTTTCTGGTTTTTAGACTTTTTTCGCCTGGCCCTTTTGCCCCGGGGGGGGGCGAGAGATTTCTTTGTAGTGCTGATTTGCTCTCCCAGGTTGCTTGGTTGGCCAAAAAGGGCGTATGCGTTTTTTCCTGAATATATTCAGGAAAAAACGCATACGCCCTTTTTGGCCAACCGCATCATTGTCCACGTTCTGGCGCTTTTCATGTGCTATCGGGGCCATTCCGATGTACCCGTTGACATCCGTTTCCTGCAGTTCTGCCTTGCGTTCAGCGCCTCTTCGTAGCCTGACCTCAATATATTTTGGGGCGATAGTTATCGTTTAGAACTCTGCAGGTTTGGGAAGTGCAGTGCCCCTGAGCTCCATTTCCCAAGTCGCTTTTTTGTGAGTGGGACGCAACACGGCTGGATGGCTTCACGCCCTATTGTCGATCCGGGGTGGCAGGCTGAACCGCTGGTGAATTCTTCTTCGTGATGGGAAATGAGAGTGACATGTGCCCGACCAAACACCTCCAGCGAGTCTCTCATTGGTTCCCCCTCTTGCAGTTCATCCTGCGGACAAATTGCAGACGGTACGAAAGAGGCATGGAAAGGCGCCGAGTCTCCAAGTGGGGAGATTGTTAGTAAGGGGGCCTGAATGGAGAACACGAGCACCAGGAGATGAAAACTGAGGTGAGTTTCAGAAAGCTTTCCCGATCCCACGGTGTAGCATCCGCTGGGTTTCCAATGAGTGCTTTCGCTGTCGGAAGATTGCGTTGAACCTGGAGAGTTGGGACCCATGGAATGGGGAGCACGCAGGATTCCTTTCAAGGGTCTGCATTTGCTTTCCCAACCTCACCAATCGTCTCAGCCCCAAGAGTGTCCAGCCTTATGTCTTCTGCCGCTGGGGCTGTAGATGTGGTCAATCCTGGTTGCATGCCAGTCCCTGAACGCATTTTGGAAGAATTTCTCTCTGTTTTGCCCTGCTTGTTTCTTCTTTATGTTGGAAATGTATCCTCAGAATGGGTCTGAGCTGATTTTCCCTGCTGGTTTTAGGCCGCTTTACACACACTTGATGCACTTACACAGAGATATCAAGACTTAGCTTTTAAGATGCTTACTAGTCGGATAGATACTTGTGCGATGAACAGGGTCTGGTGAGTCCAGTTGATTGAGCAAGGAGTAGGTTGTGTCCATTCCATATTCGGTTTTCGGAAGGGTATCTGTGCTCATTTCAAACTCGAGTTTTATGCGTCACCCCACCTCACCTTTCCCCTGAAGCAGGCATAAGTGTGTTTTCTAAAAGCGTGACTCTGTTCTGTTTGGGGATTCAGTGCATGGGGAGCGATTTTTACATTCCCTCGATAAGTGATATCATAAGTTTCTTTTTTTGTGGGACTTATTTCACTGAGGATGATCGTACCTAAATCCACTCAGGATGCTGCTACCAGCCTCATGACGTGGATTTCATGGCTGAGTGACACTCCATTGGACCTACATAGCACCACTTGTCCACTTGTCCACTTGTCTTTGTCCACTTGTCCACTCGTCTTTGTCCACTTGGCTCTTTCCTGGGATATGAAACGTGTACCGGAGTGGAGGTTCTTGTCAAGACAGCAGCCCTCAACTTTGGGGTCCCTGTGTCTGGTTGATTTTTTCATTTTCCCAAGGTCAACGCCCATGTGTGGAAGTGCCCTATGCTCTGTGGTTCTGTGTTTTCCATGGTTTGGGAAAGAGGATACACTTGTGAAGATTGGCTGTTGGCCATTGACATCCCGCCCATCAGCTTAACAAGGCTCCCTTGACTCCGTGGGCTGTCCTGCCTTTCTGGTTTTTAGACTTTTTTCGCCTGGCCCTTTTGCCCCGGGGGGGGGGGGCGAGAGATTTCTTTGTAGTGCTGATTTGCTCTCCCAGGTTGCTTGGTTGGCCAAAAAGGGCGTATGCGTTTTTTCCTGAATATATTCAGGAAAAAACGCATACGCCCTTTTTGGCCAACCGCATCATTGTCCACGTTCTGGCGCTTTTCATGTGCTATCGGGGCCATTCCGATGTACCCGTTGACATCCGTTTCCTGCAGTTCTGCCTTGCGTTCAGCGCCTCTTCGTAGCCTGACCTCAATATATTTTGGGGCGATAGTTATCGTTTAGAACTCTGCAGGTTTGGGAAGTGCAGTGCCCCTGAGCTCCATTTCCCAAGTCGCTTTTTTGTGAGTGGGACGCAACACGGCTGGATGGCTTCACGCCCTACTGTCGATCCGGGGTGGCAGGCTGAACCGCTGGTGAATTCTTCTTCGTGATGGGAAATGAGAGTGACATGTGCCCGACCAAACACCTCCAGCGAGTCTCTCATTGGTTCCCCCTCTTGCAGTTCATCCTGCGGACAAATTGCAGACGGTACGAAAGAGGCATGGAAAGGCGCCGAGTCTCCAAGTGGGGAGATTGTTAGTAAGGGGGCCTGAATGGAGAACACGAGCACCAGGAGATGAAAACTGAGGTGAGTTTCAGAAAGCTTTCCCGATCCCACGGTGTAGCATCCGCTGGGTTTCCAATGAGTGCTTTCGCTGTCGGAAGATTGCGTTGAACCTGGAGAGTTGGGACCCATGGAATGGGGAGCACGCAGGATTCCTTTCAAGGGTCTGCATTTGCTTTCCCAACCTCACCAATCGTCTCAGCCCCAAGAGTGTCCAGCCTTATGTCTTCTGCCGCTGGGGCTGTAGATGTGGTCAATCCTGGTTGCATGCCAGTCCCTGAACGCATTTTGGAAGAATTTCTCTCTGTTTTGCCCTGCTTGTTTCTTCTTTATGTTGGAAATGTATCCTCAGAATGGGTCTGAGCTGATTTTCCCTGCTGGTTTTAGGCCGCTTTACACACACTTGATGCACTTACACAGAGATATCAAGACTTAGCTTTTAAGATGCTTACTAGTCGGATAGATACTTGTGCGATGAACAGGGTCTGGTGAGTCCAGTTGATTGAGCAAGGAGTAGGTCGTGTCCATTCCATATTCGGTTTTCGGAAGGGTATCTGTGCTCATTTCAAACTCGAGTTTTATGCGTCACCCCACCTCACCTTTCCCCTGAAGCAGGCATAAGTGTGTTTTCTAAAAGCGTGACTCTGTTCTGTTTGGGGATTCAGTGCATGGGGAGCGATTTTTACATTCCCTCGATAAGTGATATCATAAGTTTCTTTTTTTGTGGGACTTATTTCACTGAGGATGATCGTACCTAAATCCACTCAGGATGCTGCTACCAGCCTCATGACGTGGATTTCATGGCTGAGTGACACTCCATTGGACCTACATAGCACCACTTGTCCACTTGTCCACTTGTCTTTGTCCACTTGTCCACTCGTCTTTGTCCACTTGGCTCTTTCCTGGGATATGAAACGTGTAATGGAGTGGAGGTTCTTGTCAAGACAGCAGCCCTCAACTTTGGGGTCCCTGTGTCTGGTTGATTTTTTGATTTTCCCAAGGTCAACGCCCATGTGTGGAAGTGCCCTATGCTCTGTGGTTCTGTGTTTTACATGGTTTGGGAAAGAGGATACACTTGTGAAGATTGGCTGTTGGCCATTGACATCCCGCCCATCAGCTTAACAAGGCTCCCTTGACTCCGTGGCCTGTCCTGACTTTCTGGTTTTTAGACTTTTTTCGCCTGGCCCTTTTGCCCCGGGGGGGGCGAGAGATTTCTTTGTAGTGCTGATTTGCTCTCCCAGGTTGCTTGGTTGGCCAAAAAGGGCGTATGCGTTTTTTCCTGAATATATTCAGGAAAAAACGCATACGCCCTTTTTGGCCAACCGCATCATTGTCCACGTTCTGGCGCTTTTCATGTGCTATCGGGGCCATTCCGATGTACCCGTTGACATCCGTTTCCTGCAGTTCTGCCTTGCGTTCAGCGCCTCTTCGTAGCCTGACCTCAATATATTTTGGGGCGATAGTTATCGTTTAGAACTCTGCAGGTTTGGGAAGTGCAGTGCCCCTGAGCTCCATTTCCCAAGTCGCTTTTTTGTGAGTGGGACGCAACACGGCTGGATGGCTTCACGCCCTACTGTCGATCCGGGGTGGCAGGCTGAACCGCTGGTGAATTCTTCTTCGTGATGGGAAATGAGAGTGACATGTGCCCGACCAAACACCTCCAGCGAGTCTCTCATTGGTTCCCCCTCTTGCAGTTCATCCTGCGGACAAATTGCAGACGGTACGAAAGAGGCATGGAAAGGCGCCGAGTCTCCAAGTGGGGAGATTGTTAGTAAGGGGGCCTGAATGGAGAACACGAGCACCAGGAGATGAAAACTGAGGTGAGTTTCAGAAAGCTTTCCCGATCCCACGGTGTAGCATCCGCTGGGTTTCCAATGAGTGCTTTCGCTGTCGGAAGATTGCGTTGAACCTGGAGAGTTGGGACCCATGGAATGGGGAGCACGCAGGATTCCTTTCAAGGGTCTGCATTTGCTTTCCCAACCTCACCAATCGTCTCAGCCCCAAGAGTGTCCAGCCTTATGTCTTCTGCCGCTGGGGCTGTAGATGTGGTCAATCCTGGTTGCATGCCAGTCCCTGAACGCATTTTGGAAGAATTTCTCTCTGTTTTGCCCTGCTTGTTTCTTCTTTATGTTGGAAATGTATCCTCAGAATGGGTCTGAGCTGATTTTCCCTGCTGGTTTTAGGCCGCTTTACACACACTTGATGCACTTACACAGAGATATCAAGACTTAGCTTTTAAGATGCTTACTAGTCGGATAGATACTTGTGCGATGAACAGGGTCTGGTGAGTCCAGTTGATTGAGCAAGGAGTAGGTTGTGTCCATTCCATATTCGGTTTTCGGAAGGGTATCTGTGCTCATTTCAAACTCGAGTTTTATGCGTCACCCCACCTCACCTTTCCCCTGAAGCAGGCATAAGTGTGTTTTCTAAAAGCGTGACTCTGTTCTGTTTGGGGATTCAGTGCATGGGGAGCGATTTTTACATTCCCTCGATAAGTGATATCATAAGTTTCTTTTTTTGTGGGACTTATTTCACTGAGGATGATCGTACCTAAATCCACTCAGGATGCTGCTACCAGCCTCATGACGTGGATTTCATGGCTGAGTGACACTCCATTGGACCTACGTAGCACCACTTGTCCACTTGTCCACTTGTCTTTGTCCACTTGTCCACTCGTCTTTGTCCACTTGGCTCTTTCCTGGGATATGAAACGTGTACCGGAGTGGAGGTTCTTGTCAAGACAGCAGCCCTCAACTTTGGGGTCCCTGTGTCTGGTTGATTTTTTCATTTTCCCAAGGTCAACGCCCATGTGTGGAAGTGCCCTATGCGCTGTGGTTCTGTGTTTTCCATGGTTTGGGAAAGAGGATACACTTGTGAAGATTGGCTGTTGGCCATTGACATCCCGCCCATCAGCTTAACAAGGCTCCCTTGACTCCGTGGGCTGTCCTGCCTTTCTGGTTTTTAGACTTTTTTCGCCTGGCCCTTTTGCCCCGGGGGGGGGGGGGCGAGAGATTTCTTTGTAGTGCTGATTTGCTCTCCCAGGTTGCTTGGTTGGCCAAAAAGGGCGTATGCGTTTTTTCCTGAATATATTCAGGAAAAAACGCATACGCCCTTTTTGGCCAACCGCATCATTGTCCACGTTCTGGCGCTTTTCATGTGCTATCGGGGCCATTCCGATGTACCCGTTGACATCCGTTTCCTGCAGTTCTGCCTTGCGTTCAGCGCCTCTTCGTAGCCTGACCTCAATATATTTTGGGGCGATAGTTATCGTTTAGAACTCTGCAGGTTTGGGAAGTGCAGTGCCCCTGAGCTCCATTTCCCAAGTCGCTTTTTTGTGAGTGGGACGCAACACGGCTGGATGGCTTCACGCCCTATTGTCGATCCGGGGTGGCAGGCTGAACCGCTGGTGAATTCTTCTTCGTGATGGGAAATGAGAGTGACATGTGCCCGACCAAACACCTCCAGCGAGTCTCTCATTGGTTCCCCCTCTTGCAGTTCATCCTGCGGACAAATTGCAGACGGTACGAAAGAGGCATGGAAAGGCGCCGAGTCTCCAAGTGGGGAGATTGTTAGTAAGGGGGCCTGAATGGAGAACACGAGCACCAGGAGATGAAAACTGAGGTGAGTTTCAGAAAGCTTTCCCGATCCCACGGTGTAGCATCCGCTGGGTTTCCAATGAGTGCTTTCGCTGTCGGAAGATTGCGTTGAACCTGGAGAGTTGGGACCCATGGAATGGGGAGCACGCAGGATTCCTTTCAAGGGTCTGCATTTGCTTTCCCAACCTCACCAATCGTCTCAGCCCCAAGAGTGTCCAGCCTTATGTCTTCTGCCGCTGGGGCTGTAGATGTGGTCAATCCTGGTTGCATGCCAGTCCCTGAACGCATTTTGGAAGAATTTCTCTCTGTTTTGCCCTGCTTGTTTCTTCTTTATGTTGGAAATGTATCCTCAGAATGGGTCTGAGCTGATTTTCCCTGCTGGTTTTAGGCCGCTTTACACACACTTGATGCACTTACACAGAGATATCAAGACTTAGCTTTTAAGATGCTTACTAGTCGGATAGATACTTGTGCGATGAACAGGGTCTGGTGAGTCCAGTTGATTGAGCAAGGAGTAGGTTGTGTCCATTCCATATTCGGTTTTCGGAAGGGTATCTGTGCTCATTTCAAACTCGAGTTTTATGCGTCACCCCACCTCACCTTTCCCCTGAAGCAGGCATAAGTGTGTTTTCTAAAAGCGTGACTCTGTTCTGTTTGGGGATTCAGTGCATGGGGAGCGATTTTTACATTCCCTCGATAAGTGATATCATAAGTTTCTTTTTTTGTGGGACTTATTTCACTGAGGATGATCGTACCTAAATCCACTCAGGATGCTGCTACCAGCCTCATGACGTGGATTTCATGGCTGAGTGACACTCCATTGGACCTACGTAGCACCACTTGTCCACTTGTCCACTTGTCTTTGTCCACTTGTCCACTCGTCTTTGTCCACTTGGCTCTTTCCTGGGATATGAAACGTGTACCGGAGTGGAGGTTCTTGTCAAGACAGCAGCCCTCAACTTTGGGGTCCCTGTGTCTGGTTGATTTTTTCATTTTCCCAAGGTCAACGCCCATGTGTGGAAGTGCCCTATGCTCTGTGGTTCTGTGTTTTCCATGGTTTGGGAAAGAGGATACACTTGTGAAGATTGGCTGTTGGCCATTGACATCCCGCCCATCAGCTTAACAAGGCTCCCTTGACTCCGTGGGCTGTCCTGCCTTTCTGGTTTTTAGACTTTTTTCGCCTGGCCCTTTTGCCCCGGGGGGGGGGGGCGAGAGATTTCTTTGTAGTGCTGATTTGCTCTCCCAGGTTGCTTGGTTGGCCAAAAAGGGCGTATGCGTTTTTTCCTGAATATATTCAGGAAAAAACGCATACGCCCTTTTTGGCCAACCGCATCATTGTCCACGTTCTGGCGCTTTTCATGTGCTATCGGGGCCATTCCGATGTACCCGTTGACATCCGTTTCCTGCAGTTCTGCCTTGCGTTCAGCGCCTCTTCGTAGCCTGACCTCAATATATTTTGGGGCGATAGTTATCGTTTAGAACTCTGCAGGTTTGGGAAGTGCAGTGCCCCTGAGCTCCATTTCCCAAGTCGCTTTTTTGTGAGTGGGACGCAACACGGCTGGATGGCTTCACGCCCTATTGTCGATCCGGGGTGGCAGGCTGAACCGCTGGTGAATTCTTCTTCGTGATGGGAAATGAGAGTGACATGTGCCCGACCAAACACCTCCAGCGAGTCTCTCATTGGTTCCCCCTCTTGCAGTTCATCCTGCGGACAAATTGCAGACGGTACGAAAGAGGCATGGAAAGGCGCCGAGTCTCCAAGTGGGGAGATTGTTAGTAAGGGGGCCTGAATGGAGAACACGAGCACCAGGAGATGAAAACTGAGGTGAGTTTCAGAAAGCTTTCCCGATCCCACGGTGTAGCATCCGCTGGGTTTCCAATGAGTGCTTTCGCTGTCGGAAGATTGCGTTGAACCTGGAGAGTTGGGACCCATGGAATGGGGAGCACGCAGGATTCCTTTCAAGGGTCTGCATTTGCTTTCCCAACCTCACCAATCGTCTCAGCCCCAAGAGTGTCCAGCCTTATGTCTTCTGCCGCTGGGGCTGTAGATGTGGTCAATCCTGGTTGCATGCCAGTCCCTGAACGCATTTTGGAAGAATTTCTCTCTGTTTTGCCCTGCTTGTTTCTTCTTTATGTTGGAAATGTATCCTCAGAATGGGTCTGAGCTGATTTTCCCTGCTGGTTTTAGGCCGCTTTACACACACTTGATGCACTTACACAGAGATATCAAGACTTAGCTTTTAAGATGCTTACTAGTCGGATAGATACTTGTGCGATGAACAGGGTCTGGTGAGTCCAGTTGATTGAGCAAGGAGTAGGTCGTGTCCATTCCATATTCGGTTTTCGGAAGGGTATCTGTGCTCATTTCAAACTCGAGTTTTATGCGTCACCCCACCTCACCTTTCCCCTGAAGCAGGCATAAGTGTGTTTTCTAAAAGCGTGACTCTGTTCTATTTGGGGATTCAGTGCATGGGGAGCGATTTTTACATTCCCTCGATAAGTGATATCATAAGTTTCTTTTTTTGTGGGACTTATTTCACTGAGGATGATCGTACCTAAATCCACTCAGGATGCTGCTACCAGCCTCATGACGTGGATTTCATGGCTGAGTGACACTCCATTGGACCTACGTAGCACCACTTGTCCACTTGTCTTTGTCCACTTGTCCACTCGTCTTTGTCCACTTGGCTCTTTCCTGGGATATGAAACGTGTACCGGAGTGGAGGTTCTTGTCAAGACAGCAGCCCTCAACTTTGGGGTCCCTGTGTCTGGTTGATTTTTTCATTTTCCCAAGGTCAACGCCCATGTGTGGAAGTGCCCTATGCTCTGTGGTTCTGTGTTTTACATGGTTTGGGAAAGAGGATACACTTGTGAAGATTGGCTGTTGGCCATTGACATCCCGCCCATCAGCTTAACAAGGCTCCCTTGACTCCGTGGCCTGTCCTGCCTTTCTGGTTTTTAGACTTTTTTCGCCTGGCCCTTTTGCCCCGGGGGGGGGGGGGGGCGAGAGATTTCTTTGTAGTGCTGATTTGCTCTCCCAGGTTGCTTGGTTGGCCAAAAAGGGCGTATGCGTTTTTTCCTGAAGGAAAAAACGCATACGCCCTTTCTGGCCAACCGCATCATTGTCCACGTTCTGGCGCTTTTCATGTGCTATCGGGGCCATTCCGATGTACCCGTTGACATCCGTTTCCTGCAGTTCTGCCTTGCGTTCAGCGCCTCTTCGTAGCCTGACCTCAATATATTTTGGGGCGATAGTTATCGTTTAGAACTCTGCAGGTTTGGGAAGTGCAGTGCCCCTGAGCTCCATTTCCCAAGTCGCTTTTTTGTGAGTGGGACGCAACACGGCTGGATGGCTTCACGCCCTATTGTCGATCCGGGGTGGCAGGCTGAACCGCTGGTGAATTCTTCTTCGTGATGGGAAATGAGAGTGACATGTGCCCGACCAAACACCTCCAGCGAGTCTCTCATTGGTTCCCCCTCTTGCAGTTCATCCTGCGGACAAATTGCAGACGGTACGAAAGAGGCATGGAAAGGCGCCGAGTCTCCAAGTGGGGAGATTGTTAGTAAGGGGGCCTGAATGGAGAACACGAGCACCAGGAGATGAAAACTGAGGTGAGTTTCAGAAAGCTTTCCCGATCCCACGGTGTAGCATCCGCTGGGTTTCCAATGAGTGCTTTCGCTGTCGGAAGATTGCGTTGAACCTGGAGAGTTGGGACCCATGGAATGGGGAGCACGCAGGATTCCTTTCAAGGGTCTGCATTTGCTTTCCCAACCTCACCAATCGTCTCAGCCCCAAGAGTGTCCAGCCTTATGTCTTCTGCCGCTGGGGCTGTAGATGTGGTCAATCCTGGTTGCATGCCAGTCCCTGAACGCATTTTGGAAGAATTTCTCTCTGTTTTGCCCTGCTTGTTTCTTCTTTATGTTGGAAATGTATCCTCAGAATGGGTCTGAGCTGATTTTCCCTGCTGGTTTTAGGCCGCTTTGCACACACTTGATGCACTTACACAGAGATATCAAGACTTAGCTTTTAAGATGCTTACTAGTCGGATAGATACTTGTGCGATGAACAGGGTCTGGTGAGTCCAGTTGATTGAGCAAGGAGTAGGTCGTGTCCATTCCATATTCGGTTTTCGGAAGGGTATCTGTGCTCATTTCAAACTCGAGTTTTATGCGTCACCCCACCTCACCTTTCCCCTGAAGCAGGCATAAGTGTGTTTTCTAAAAGCGTGACTCTGTTCTGTTTGGGGATTCAGTGCATGGGGAGCGATTTTTACATTCCCTCGATAAGTGATATCATAAGTTTCTTTTTTTGTGGGACTTATTTCACGGAGGATGATCGTACCTAAATCCACTCAGGATGCTGCTACCAGCCTCATGACGTGGATTTCATGGCTGAGTGACACTCCATTGGACCTACGTAGCACCACTTGTCCACTTGTCCACTTGTCTTTGTCCACTTGTCCACTCGTCTTTGTCCACTTGGCTCTTTCCTGGGATATGAAACGTGTACCGGAGTGGAGGTTCTTGTCAAGACAGCAGCCCTCAACTTTGGGGTCCCTGTGTCTGGTTGATTTTTTCATTTTCCCAAGGTCAACGCCCATGTGTGGAAGTGCCCTATGCTCTGTGGTTCTGTGTTTTCCATGGTTTGGGAAAGAGGATACACTTGTGAAGATTGGCTGTTGGCCATTGACATCCCGCCCATCAGCTTAACAAGGCTCCCTTGACTCCGTGGCCTGTCCTGACTTTCTGGTTTTTAGACTTTTTTCGCCTGGCCCTTTTGCCCCGGGGGGGGCGAGAGATTTCTTTGTAGTGCTGATTTGCTCTCCCAGGTTGCTTGGTTGGCCAAAAAGGGCGTATGCGTTTTTTCCTGAATATATTCAGGAAAAAACGCATACGCCCTTTTTGGCCAACCGCATCATTGTCCACGTTCTGGCGCTTTTCATGTGCTATCGGGGCCATTCCGATGTACCCGTTGACATCCGTTTCCTGCAGTTCTGCCTTGCGTTCAGCGCCTCTTCGTAGCCTGACCTCAATATATTTTGGGGCGATAGTTATCGTTTAGAACTCTGCAGGTTTGGGAAGTGCAGTGCCCCTGAGCTCCATTTCCCAAGTCGCTTTTTTGTGAGTGGGACGCAACACGGCTGGATGGCTTCACGCCCTACTGTCGATCCGGGGTGGCAGGCTGAACCGCTGGTGAATTCTTCTTCGTGATGGGAAATGAGAGTGACATGTGCCCGACCAAACACCTCCAGCGAGTCTCTCATTGGTTCCCCCTCTTGCAGTTCATCCTGCGGACAAATTGCAGACGGTACGAAAGAGGCATGGAAAGGCGCCGAGTCTCCAAGTGGGGAGATTGTTAGTAAGGGGGCCTGAATGGAGAACACGAGCACCAGGAGATGAAAACTGAGGTGAGTTTCAGAAAGCTTTCCCGATCCCACGGTGTAGCATCCGCTGGGTTTCCAATGAGTGCTTTCGCTGTCGGAAGATTGCGTTGAACCTGGAGAGTTGGGACCCATGGAATGGGGAGCACGCAGGATTCCTTTCAAGGGTCTGCATTTGCTTTCCCAACCTCACCAATCGTCTCAGCCCCAAGAGTGTCCAGCCTTATGTCTTCTGCCGCTGGGGCTGTAGATGTGGTCAATCCTGGTTGCATGCCAGTCCCTGAACGCATTTTGGAAGAATTTCTCTCTGTTTTGCCCTGCTTGTTTCTTCTTTATGTTGGAAATGTATCCTCAGAATGGGTCTGAGCTGATTTTCCCTGCTGGTTTTAGGCCGCTTTACACACACTTGATGCACTTACACAGAGATATCAAGACTTAGCTTTTAAGATGCTTACTAGTCGGATAGATACTTGTGCGATGAACAGGGTCTGGTGAGTCCAGTTGATTGAGCAAGGAGTAGGTCGTGTCCATTCCATATTCGGTTTTCGGAAGGGTATCTGTGCTCATTTCAAACTCGAGTTTTATGCGTCACCCCACCTCACCTTTCCCCTGAAGCAGGCATAAGTGTGTTTTCTAAAAGCGTGACTCTGTTCTGTTTGGGGATTCAGTGCATGGGGAGCGATTTTTACATTCCCTCGATAAGTGATATCATAAGTTTCTTTTTTTCTGGGACTTATTTCACTGAGGATGATCGTACCTAAATCCACTCAGGATGCTGCTACCAGCCTCATGACGTGGATTTCATGGCTGAGTGACACTCCATTGGACCTACGTAGCACCACTTGTCCACTTGTCCACTTGTCTTTGTCCACTTGTCCACTCGTCTTTGTCCACTTGGCTCTTTCCTGGGATATGAAACGTGTACCGGAGTGGAGGTTCTTGTCAAGACAGCAGCCCTCAACTTTGGGGTCCCTGTGTCTGGTTGATTTTTTCATTTTCCCAAGGTCAACGCCCATGTGTGGAAGTGCCCTATGCTCTGTGGTTCTGTGTTTTACATGGTTTGGGAAAGAGGATACACTTGTGAAGATTGGCTGTTGGCCATTGACATCCCGCCCATCAGCTTAACAAGGCTCCCTTGACTCCGTGGGCTGTCCTGCCTTTCTGGTTTTTAGACTTTTTTCGCCTGGCCCTTTTGCCCCGGGGGGGGGGCAAGAGATTTCTTTGTAGTGCTGATTTGCTCTCCCAGGTTGCTTGGTTGGCCAAAAAGGGCGAATGCGTTTTTTCCTGAATATATTCAGGAAAAAACGCATTCGCCCTTTTTGGCCAACCGCATCATTGTCCACGTTCTGGCGCTTTTCATGTGCTATCGGGGCCATTCCGATGTACCCGTTGACATCCGTTTCCTGCAGTTCTGCCTTGCGTTCAGCGCCTCTTCGTAGCCTGACCTCAATATATTTGGGGGCGATAGTTATCGTTTAGAACTCTGCAGGTTTGGGAAGTGCAGTGCCCCTGAGCTCCATTTCCCAAGTCGCTTTTTTGTGAGTGGGACGCAACACGGCTGGATGGCTTCACGCCCTATTGTCGATCCGGGGTGGCAGGCTGAACCGCTGGTGAATTCTTCTTCGTGATGGGAAATGAGAGTGACATGTGCCCGACCAAACACCTCCAGCGAGTCTCTCATTGGTTCCCCCTCTTGCAGTTCATCCTGCGGACAAATTGCAGACGGTACGAAAGAGGCATGGAAAGGCGCCGAGTCTCCAAGTGGGGAGATTGTTAGTAAGGGGGCCTGAATGGAGAACACGAGCACCAGGAGATGAAAACTGAGGTGAGTTTCAGAAAGCTTTCCCGATCCCACGGTGTAGCATCCGCTGGGTTTCCAATGAGTGCTTTCGCTGTCGGAAGATTGCGTTGAACCTGGAGAGTTGGGACCCATGGAATGGGGAGCACGCAGGATTCCTTTCAAGGGTCTGCATTTGCTTTCCCAACCTCACCAATCGTCTCAGCCCCAAGAGTGTCCAGCCTTATGTCTTCTGCCGCTGGGGCTGTAGATGTGGTCAATCCTGGTTGCATGCCAGTCCCTGAACGCATTTTGGAAGAATTTCTCTCTGTTTTGCCCTGCTTGTTTCTTCTTTATGTTGGAAATGTATCCTCAGAATGGGTCTGAGCTGATTTTCCCTGCTGGTTTTAGGCCGCTTTACACACACTTGATGCACTTACACAGAGATATCAAGACTTAGCTTTTAAGATGCTTACTAGTCGGATAGATACTTGTGCGATGAACAGGGTCTGGTGAGTCCAGTTGATTGAGCAAGGAGTAGGTCGTGTCCATTCCATATTCGGTTTTCGGAAGGGTATCTGTGCTCATTTCAAACTCGAGTTTTATGCGTCACCCCACCTCACCTTTCCCCTGAAGCAGGCATAAGTGTGTTTTCTAAAAGCGTGACTCTGTTCTGTTTGGGGATTCAGTGCATGGGGAGCGATTTTTACATTCCCTCGATAAGTGATATCATAAGTTTCTTTTTTTGTGGGACTTATTTCACTGAGGATGATCGTACCTAAATCCACTCAGGATGCTGCTACCAGCCTCATGACGTGGATTTCATGGCTGAGTGACACTCCATTGGACCTACGTAGCACCACTTGTCCACTTGTCCACTTGTCTTTGTCCACTTGTCCACTCGTCTTTGTCCACTTGGCTCTTTCCTGGGATATGAAACGTGTACCGGAGTGGAGGTTCTTGTCAAGACAGCAGCCCTCAACTTTGGGGTCCCTGTGTCTGGTTGATTTTTTCATTTTCCCAAGGTCAACGCCCATGTGTGGAAGTGCCCTATGCTCTGTGGTTCTGTGTTTTCCATGGTTTGGGAAAGAGGATACACTTGTGAAGATTGGCTGTTGGCCATTGACATCCCGCCCATCAGCTTAACAAGGCTCCCTTGACTCCGTGGGCTGTCCTGCCTTTCTGGTTTTTAGACTTTTTTCGCCTGGCCCTTTTGCCCCGGGGGGGGGGGGCGAGAGATTTCTTTGTAGTGCTGATTTGCTCTCCCAGGTTGCTTGGTTGGCCAAAAAGGGCGTATGCGTTTTTTCCTGAATATATTCAGGAAAAAACGCATACGCCCTTTTTGGCCAACCGCATCATTGTCCACGTTCTGGCGCTTTTCATGTGCTATCGGGGCCATTCCGATGTACCCGTTGACATCCGTTTCCTGCAGTTCTGCCTTGCGTTCAGCGCCTCTTCGTAGCCTGACCTCAATATATTTTGGGGCGATAGTTATCGTTTAGAACTCTGCAGGTTTGGGAAGTGCAGTGCCCCTGAGCTCCATTTCCCAAGTCGCTTTTTTGTGAGTGGGACGCAACACGGCTGGATGGCTTCACGCCCTACTGTCGATCCGGGGTGGCAGGCTGAACCGCTGGTGAATTCTTCTTCGTGATGGGAAATGAGAGTGACATGTGCCCGACCAAACACCTCCAGCGAGTCTCTCATTGGTTCCCCCTCTTGCAGTTCATCCTGCGGACAAATTGCAGACGGTACGAAAGAGGCATGGAAAGGCGCCGAGTCTCCAAGTGGGGAGATTGTTAGTAAGGGGGCCTGAATGGAGAACACGAGCACCAGGAGATGAAAACTGAGGTGAGTTTCAGAAAGCTTTCCCGATCCCACGGTGTAGCATCCGCTGGGTTTCCAATGAGTGCTTTCGCTGTCGGAAGATTGCGTTGAACCTGGAGAGTTGGGACCCATGGAATGGGGAGCACGCAGGATTCCTTTCAAGGGTCTGCATTTGCTTTCCCAACCTCACCAATCGTCTCAGCCCCAAGAGTGTCCAGCCTTATGTCTTCTGCCGCTGGGGCTGTAGATGTGGTCAATCCTGGTTGCATGCCAGTCCCTGAACGCATTTTGGAAGAATTTCTCTCTGTTTTGCCCTGCTTGTTTCTTCTTTATGTTGGAAATGTATCCTCAGAATGGGTCTGAGCTGATTTTCCCTGCTGGTTTTAGGCCGCTTTACACACACTTGATGCACTTACACAGAGATATCAAGACTTAGCTTTTAAGATGCTTACTAGTCGGATAGATACTTGTGCGATGAACAGGGTCTGGTGAGTCCAGTTGATTGAGCAAGGAGTAGGTCGTGTCCATTCCATATTCGGTTTTCGGAAGGGTATCTGTGCTCATTTCAAACTCGAGTTTTATGCGTCACCCCACCTCACCTTTCCCCTGAAGCAGGCATAAGTGTGTTTTCTAAAAGCGTGACTCTGTTCTGTTTGGGGATTCAGTGCATGGGGAGCGATTTTTACATTCCCTCGATAAGTGATATCATAAGTTTCTTTTTTTCTGGGACTTATTTCACTGAGGATGATCGTACCTAAATCCACTCAGGATGCTGCTACCAGCCTCATGACGTGGATTTCATGGCTGAGTGACACTCCATTGGACCTACGTAGCACCACTTGTCCACTTGTCCACTTGTCTTTGTCCACTTGTCCACTCGTCTTTGTCCACTTGGCTCTTTCCTGGGATATGAAACGTGTACCGGAGTGGAGGTTCTTGTCAAGACAGCAGCCCTCAACTTTGGGGTCCCTGTGTCTGGTTGATTTTTTCATTTTCCCAAGGTCAACGCCCATGTGTGGAAGTGCCCTATGCTCTGTGGTTCTGTGTTTTACATGGTTTGGGAAAGAGGATACACTTGTGAAGATTGGCTGTTGGCCATTGACATCCCGCCCATCAGCTTAACAAGGCTCCCTTGACTCCGTGGGCTGTCCTGCCTTTCTGGTTTTTAGACTTTTTTCGCCTGGCCCTTTTGCCCCGGGGGGGGGGCAAGAGATTTCTTTGTAGTGCTGATTTGCTCTCCCAGGTTGCTTGGTTGGCCAAAAAGGGCGAATGCGTTTTTTCCTGAATATATTCAGGAAAAAACGCATTCGCCCTTTTTGGCCAACCGCATCATTGTCCACGTTCTGGCGCTTTTCATGTGCTATCGGGGCCATTCCGATGTACCCGTTGACATCCGTTTCCTGCAGTTCTGCCTTGCGTTCAGCGCCTCTTCGTAGCCTGACCTCAATATATTTGGGGGCGATAGTTATCGTTTAGAACTCTGCAGGTTTGGGAAGTGCAGTGCCCCTGAGCTCCATTTCCCAAGTCGCTTTTTTGTGAGTGGGACGCAACACGGCTGGATGGCTTCACGCCCTATTGTCGATCCGGGGTGGCAGGCTGAACCGCTGGTGAATTCTTCTTCGTGATGGGAAATGAGAGTGACATGTGCCCGACCAAACACCTCCAGCGAGTCTCTCATTGGTTCCCCCTCTTGCAGTTCATCCTGCGGACAAATTGCAGACGGTACGAAAGAGGCATGGAAAGGCGCCGAGTCTCCAAGTGGGGAGATTGTTAGTAAGGGGGCCTGAATGGAGAACACGAGCACCAGGAGATGAAAACTGAGGTGAGTTTCAGAAAGCTTTCCCGATCCCACGGTGTAGCATCCGCTGGGTTTCCAATGAGTGCTTTCGCTGTCGGAAGATTGCGTTGAACCTGGAGAGTTGGGACCCATGGAATGGGGAGCACGCAGGATTCCTTTCAAGGGTCTGCATTTGCTTTCCCAACCTCACCAATCGTCTCAGCCCCAAGAGTGTCCAGCCTTATGTCTTCTGCCGCTGGGGCTGTAGATGTGGTCAATCCTGGTTGCATGCCAGTCCCTGAACGCATTTTGGAAGAATTTCTCTCTGTTTTGCCCTGCTTGTTTCTTCTTTATGTTGGAAATGTATCCTCAGAATGGGTCTGAGCTGATTTTCCCTGCTGGTTTTAGGCCGCTTTACACACACTTGATGCACTTACACAGAGATATCAAGACTTAGCTTTTAAGATGCTTACTAGTCGGATAGATACTTGTGCGATGAACAGGGTCTGGTGAGTCCAGTTGATTGAGCAAGGAGTAGGTCGTGTCCATTCCATATTCGGTTTTCGGAAGGGTATCTGTGCTCATTTCAAACTCGAGTTTTATGCGTCACCCCACCTCACCTTTCCCCTGAAGCAGGCATAAGTGTGTTTTCTAAAAGCGTGACTCTGTTCTGTTTGGGGATTCAGTGCATGGGGAGCGATTTTTACATTCCCTCGATAAGTGATATCATAAGTTTCTTTTTTTGTGGGACTTATTTCACTGAGGATGATCGTACCTAAATCCACTCAGGATGCTGCTACCAGCCTCATGACGTGGATTTCATGGCTGAGTGACACTCCATTGGACCTACGTAGCACCACTTGTCCACTTGTCCACTTGTCTTTGTCCACTTGTCCACTCGTCTTTGTCCACTTGGCTCTTTCCTGGGATATGAAACGTGTACCGGAGTGGAGGTTCTTGTCAAGACAGCAGCCCTCAACTTTGGGGTCCCTGTGTCTGGTTGATTTTTTCATTTTCCCAAGGTCAACGCCCATGTGTGGAAGTGCCCTATGCTCTGTGGTTCTGTGTTTTCCATGGTTTGGGAAAGAGGATACACTTGTGAAGATTGGCTGTTGGCCATTGACATCCCGCCCATCAGCTTAACAAGGCTCCCTTGACTCCGTGGGCTGTCCTGCCTTTCTGGTTTTTAGACTTTTTTCGCCTGGCCCTTTTGCCCCGGGGGGGGGGGGCGAGAGATTTCTTTGTAGTGCTGATTTGCTCTCCCAGGTTGCTTGGTTGGCCAAAAAGGGCGTATGCGTTTTTTCCTGAATATATTCAGGAAAAAACGCATACGCCCTTTTTGGCCAACCGCATCATTGTCCACGTTCTGGCGCTTTTCATGTGCTATCGGGGCCATTCCGATGTACCCGTTGACATCCGTTTCCTGCAGTTCTGCCTTGCGTTCAGCGCCTCTTCGTAGCCTGACCTCAATATATTTTGGGGCGATAGTTATCGTTTAGAACTCTGCAGGTTTGGGAAGTGCAGTGCCCCTGAGCTCCATTTCCCAAGTCGCTTTTTTGTGAGTGGGACGCAACACGGCTGGATGGCTTCACGCCCTATTGTCGATCCGGGGTGGCAGGCTGAACCGCTGGTGAATTCTTCTTCGTGATGGGAAATGAGAGTGACATGTGCCCGACCAAACACCTCCAGCGAGTCTCTCATTGGTTCCCCCTCTTGCAGTTCATCCTGCGGACAAATTGCAGACGGTACGAAAGAGGCATGGAAAGGCGCCGAGTCTCCAAGTGGGGAGATTGTTAGTAAGGGGGCCTGAATGGAGAACACGAGCACCAGGAGATGAAAACTGAGGTGAGTTTCAGAAAGCTTTCCCGATCCCACGGTGTAGCATCCGCTGGGTTTCCAATGAGTGCTTTCGCTGTCGGAAGATTGCGTTGAACCTGGAGAGTTGGGACCCATGGAATGGGGAGCACGCAGGATTCCTTTCAAGGGTCTGCATTTGCTTTCCCAACCTCACCAATCGTCTCAGCCCCAAGAGTGTCCAGCCTTATGTCTTCTGCCGCTGGGGCTGTAGATGTGGTCAATCCTGGTTGCATGCCAGTCCCTGAACGCATTTTGGAAGAATTTCTCTCTGTTTTGCCCTGCTTGTTTCTTCTTTATGTTGGAAATGTATCCTCAGAATGGGTCTGAGCTGATTTTCCCTGCTGGTTTTAGGCCGCTTTACACACACTTGATGCACTTACACAGAGATATCAAGACTTAGCTTTTAAGATGCTTACTAGTCGGATAGATACTTGTGCGATGAACAGGGTCTGGTGAGTCCAGTTGATTGAGCAAGGAGTAGGTCGTGTCCATTCCATATTCGGTTTTCGGAAGGGTATCTGTGCTCATTTCAAACTCGAGTTTTATGCGTCACCCCACCTCACCTTTCCCCTGAAGCAGGCATAAGTGTGTTTTCTAAAAGCGTGACTCTGTTCTATTTGGGGATTCAGTGCATGGGGAGCGATTTTTACATTCCCTCGATAAGTGATATCATAAGTTTCTTTTTTTGTGGGACTTATTTCACTGAGGATGATCGTACCTAAATCCACTCAGGATGCTGCTACCAGCCTCATGACGTGGATTTCATGGCTGAGTGACACTCCATTGGACCTACGTAGCACCACTTGTCCACTTGTCTTTGTCCACTTGTCCACTCGTCTTTGTCCACTTGGCTCTTTCCTGGGATATGAAACGTGTACCGGAGTGGAGGTTCTTGTCAAGACAGCAGCCCTCAACTTTGGGGTCCCTGTGTCTGGTTGATTTTTTCATTTTCCCAAGGTCAACGCCCATGTGTGGAAGTGCCCTATGCTCTGTGGTTCTGTGTTTTACATGGTTTGGGAAAGAGGATACACTTGTGAAGATTGGCTGTTGGCCATTGACATCCCGCCCATCAGCTTACCAAGGCTCCCTTGACTCCGTGGCCTGTCCTGCCTTTCTGGTTTTTAGACTTTTTTCGCCTGGCCCTTTTGCCCCGGGGCGGGGGGGGGCGAGAGATTTCTTTGTAGTGCTGATTTGCTCTCCCAGGTTGCTTGGTTGGCCAAAAAGGGCGTATGCGTTTTTTCCTGAAGGAAAAAACGCATACGCCCTTTCTGGCCAACCGCATCATTGTCCACGTTCTGGCGCTTTTCATGTGCTATCGGGGCCATTCCGATGTACCCGTTGACATCCGTTTCCTGCAGTTCTGCCTTGCGTTCAGCGCCTCTTCGTAGCCTGACCTCAATATATTTTGGGGCGATAGTTATCGTTTAGAACTCTGCAGGTTTGGGAAGTGCAGTGCCCCTGAGCTCCATTTCCCAAGTCGCTTTTTTGTGAGTGGGACGCAACACGGCTGGATGGCTTCACGCCCTATTGTCGATCCGGGGTGGCAGGCTGAACCGCTGGTGAATTCTTCTTCGTGATGGGAAATGAGAGTGACATGTGCCCGACCAAACACCTCCAGCGAGTCTCTCATTGGTTCCCCCTCTTGCAGTTCATCCTGCGGACAAATTGCAGACGGTACGAAAGAGGCATGGAAAGGCGCCGAGTCTCCAAGTGGGGAGATTGTTAGTAAGGGGGCCTGAATGGAGAACACGAGCACCAGGAGATGAAAACTGAGGTGAGTTTCAGAAAGCTTTCCCGATCCCACGGTGTAGCATCCGCTGGGTTTCCAATGAGTGCTTTCGCTGTCGGAAGATTGCGTTGAACCTGGAGAGTTGGGACCCATGGAATGGGGAGCACGCAGGATTCCTTTCAAGGGTCTGCATTTGCTTTCCCAACCTCACCAATCGTCTCAGCCCCAAGAGTGTCCAGCCTTATGTCTTCTGCCGCTGGGGCTGTAGATGTGGTCAATCCTGGTTGCATGCCAGTCCCTGAACGCATTTTGGAAGAATTTCTCTCTGTTTTGCCCTGCTTGTTTCTTCTTTATGTTGGAAATGTATCCTCAGAATGGGTCTGAGCTGATTTTCCCTGCTGGTTTTAGGCCGCTTTACACACACTTGATGCACTTACACAGAGATATCAAGACTTAGCTTTTAAGATGCTTACTAGTCGGATAGATACTTGTGCGATGAACAGGGTCTGGTGAGTCCAGTTGATTGAGCAAGGAGTAGGTCGTGTCCATTCCATATTCGGTTTTCGGAAGGGTATCTGTGCTCATTTCAAACTCGAGTTTTATGCGTCACCCCACCTCACCTTTCCCCTGAAGCAGGCATAAGTGTGTTTTCTAAAAGCGTGACTCTGTTCTGTTTGGGGATTCAGTGCATGGGGAGCGATTTTTACATTCCCTCGATAAGTGATATCATAAGTTTCTTTTTTTGTGGGACTTATTTCACTGAGGATGATCGTACCTAAATCCACTCAGGATGCTGCTACCAGCCTCATGACGTGGATTTCATGGCTGAGTGACACTCCATTGGACCTACGTAGCACCACTTGTCCACTTGTCCACTTGTCTTTGTCCACTTGTCCACTCGTCTTTGTCCACTTGGCTCTTTCCTGGGATATGAAAGGTGTACCGGAGTGGAGGTTCTTGTCAAGACAGCAGCCCTCAACTTTGGGGTCCCTGTGTCTGGTTGATTTTTTCATTTTCCCAAGGTCAACGCCCATGTGTGGAAGTGCCCTATGCTCTGTGGTTCTGTGTTTTCCATGGTTTGGGAAAGAGGATACACTTGTGAAGATTGGCTGTTGGCCATTGACATCCCGCCCATCAGCTTAACAAGGCTCCCTTGACTCCGTGGCCTGTCCTGACTTTCTGGTTTTTAGACTTTTTTCGCCTGGCCCTTTTGCCCCGGGGGGGGCGAGAGATTTATTTGTAGTGCTGATTTGCTCTCCCAGGTTGCTTGGTTGGCCAAAAAGGGCGTATGCGTTTTTTCCTGAATATATTCAGGAAAAAACGCATACGCCCTTTTTGGCCAACCGCATCATTGTCCACGTTCTGGCGCTTTTCATGTGCTATCGGGGCCATTCCGATGTACCCGTTGACATCCGTTTCCTGCAGTTCTGCCTTGCGTTCAGCGCCTCTTCGTAGCCTGACCTCAATATATTTTGGGGCGATAGTTATCGTTTAGAACTCTGCAGGTTTGGGAAGTGCAGTGCCCCTGAGCTCCATTTCCCAAGTCGCTTTTTTGTGAGTGGGACGCAACACGGCTGGATGGCTTCACGCCCTACTGTCGATCCGGGGTGGCAGGCTGAACCGCTGGTGAATTCTTCTTCGTGATGGGAAATGAGAGTGACATGTGCCCGACCAAACACCTCCAGCGAGTCTCTCATTGGTTCCCCCTCTTGCAGTTCATCCTGCGGACAAATTGCAGACGGTACGAAAGAGGCATGGAAAGGCGCCGAGTCTCCAAGTGGGGAGATTGTTAGTAAGGGGGCCTGAATGGAGAACACGAGCACCAGGAGATGAAAACTGAGGTGAGTTTCAGAAAGCTTTCCCGATCCCACGGTGTAGCATCCGCTGGGTTTCCAATGAGTGCTTTCGCTGTCGGAAGATTGCGTTGAACCTGGAGAGTTGGGACCCATGGAATGGGGAGCACGCAGGATTCCTTTCAAGGGTCTGCATTTGCTTTCCCAACCTCACCAATCGTCTCAGCCCCAAGAGTGTCCAGCCTTATGTCTTCTGCCGCTGGGGCTGTAGATGTGGTCAATCCTGGTTGCATGCCAGTCCCTGAACGCATTTTGGAAGAATTTCTCTCTGTTTTGCCCTGCTTGTTTCTTCTTTATGTTGGAAATGTATCCTCAGAATGGGTCTGAGCTGATTTTCCCTGCTGGTTTTAGGCCGCTTTACACACACTTGATGCACTTACACAGAGATATCAAGACTTAGCTTTTAAGATGCTTACTAGTCGGATAGATACTTGTGCGATGAACAGGGTCTGGTGAGTCCAGTTGATTGAGCAAGGAGTAGGTCGTGTCCATTCCATATTCGGTTTTCGGAAGGGTATCTGTGCTCATTTCAAACTCGAGTTTTATGCGTCACCCCACCTCACCTTTCCCCTGAAGCAGGCATAAGTGTGTTTTCTAAAAGCGTGACTCTGTTCTGTTTGGGGATTCAGTGCATGGGGAGCGATTTTTACATTCCCTCGATAAGTGATATCATAAGTTTCTTTTTTTCTGGGACTTATTTCACTGAGGATGATCGTACCTAAATCCACTCAGGATGCTGCTACCAGCCTCATGACGTGGATTTCATGGCTGAGTGACACTCCATTGGACCTACGTAGCACCACTTGTCCACTTGTCCACTTGTCTTTGTCCACTTGTCCACTCGTCTTTGTCCACTTGGCTCTTTCCTGGGATATGAAACGTGTACCGGAGTGGAGGTTCTTGTCAAGACAGCAGCCCTCAACTTTGGGGTCCCTGTGTCTGGTTGATTTTTTCATTTTCCCAAGGTCAACGCCCATGTGTGGAAGTGCCCTATGCTCTGTGGTTCTGTGTTTTACATGGTTTGGGAAAGAGGATACACTTGTGAAGATTGGCTGTTGGCCATTGACATCCCGCCCATCAGCTTAACAAGGCTCCCTTGACTCCGTGGGCTGTCCTGCCTTTCTGGTTTTTAGACTTTTTTCGCCTGGCCCTTTTGCCCCGGGGGGGGGGCAAGAGATTTCTTTGTAGTGCTGATTTGCTCTCCCAGGTTGCTTGGTTGGCCAAAAAGGGCGAATGCGTTTTTTCCTGAATATATTCAGGAAAAAACGCATTCGCCCTTTTTGGCCAACCGCATCATTGTCCACGTTCTGGCGCTTTTCATGTGCTATCGGGGCCATTCCGATGTACCCGTTGACATCCGTTTCCTGCAGTTCTGCCTTGCGTTCAGCGCCTCTTCGTAGCCTGACCTCAATATATTTTGGGGCGATAGTTATCGTTTAGAACTCTGCAGGTTTGGGAAGTGCAGTGCCCCTGAGCTCCATTTCCCAAGTCGCTTTTTTGTGAGTGGGACGCAACACGGCTGGATGGCTTCACGCCCTATTGTCGATCCGGGGTGGCAGGCTGAACCGCTGGTGAATTCTTCTTCGTGATGGGAAATGAGAGTGACATGTGCCCGACCAAACACCTCCAGCGAGTCTCTCATTGGTTCCCCCTCTTGCAGTTCATCCTGCGGACAAATTGCAGACGGTACGAAAGAGGCATGGAAAGGCGCCGAGTCTCCAAGTGGGGAGATTGTTAGTAAGGGGGCCTGAATGGAGAACACGAGCACCAGGAGATGAAAACTGAGGTGAGTTTCAGAAAGCTTTCCCGATCCCACGGTGTAGCATCCGCTGGGTTTCCAATGAGTGCTTTCGCTGTCGGAAGATTGCGTTGAACCTGGAGAGTTGGGACCCATGGAATGGGGAGCACGCAGGATTCCTTTCAAGGGTCTGCATTTGCTTTCCCAACCTCACCAATCGTCTCAGCCCCAAGAGTGTCCAGCCTTATGTCTTCTGCCGCTGGGGCTGTAGATGTGGTCAATCCTGGTTGCATGCCAGTCCCTGAACGCATTTTGGAAGAATTTCTCTCTGTTTTGCCCTGCTTGTTTCTTCTTTATGTTGGAAATGTATCCTCAGAATGGGTCTGAGCTGATTTTCCCTGCTGGTTTTAGGCCGCTTTACACACACTTGATGCACTTACACAGAGATATCAAGACTTAGCTTTTAAGATGCTTACTAGTCGGATAGATACTTGTGCGATGAACAGGGTCTGGTGAGTCCAGTTGATTGAGCAAGGAGTAGGTCGTGTCCATTCCATATTCGGTTTTCGGAAGGGTATCTGTGCTCATTTCAAACTCGAGTTTTATGCGTCACCCCACCTCACCTTTCCCCTGAAGCAGGCATAAGTGTGTTTTCTAAAAGCGTGACTCTGTTCTGTTTGGGGATTCAGTGCATGGGGAGCGATTTTTACATTCCCTCGATAAGTGATATCATAAGTTTCTTTTTTTGTGGGACTTATTTCACTGAGGATGATCGTACCTAAATCCACTCAGGATGCTGCTACCAGCCTCATGACGTGGATTTCATGGCTGAGTGACACTCCATTGGACCTACGTAGCACCACTTGTCCACTTGTCCACTTGTCTTTGTCCACTTGTCCACTCGTCTTTGTCCACTTGGCTCTTTCCTGGGATATGAAACGTGTACCGGAGTGGAGGTTCTTGTCAAGACAGCAGCCCTCAACTTTGGGGTCCCTGTGTCTGGTTGATTTTTTCATTTTCCCAAGGTCAACGCCCATGTGTGGAAGTGCCCTATGCTCTGTGGTTCTGTGTTTTACATGGGTTGGGAAAGAGGATACACTTGTGAAGATTGGCTGTTGGCCATTGACATCCCGCCCATCAGCTTAACAAGGCTCCCTTGACTCCGTGGGCTGTCCTGCCTATCTGGTTTTTAGACTTTTTTCGCCTGGCCCTTTTGCCCCGGGGGGGGGCGAGAGATTTCTTTGTAGTGCTGATTTGCTCTCCCAGGTTGCTTGGTTGGCCAAAAAGGGCGTATGCGTTTTTTCCTGAATATATTCAGGAAAAAACGCATACGCCCTTTTTGGCCAACCGCATCATTGTCCACGTTCTGGCGCTTTTCATGTGCTATCGGGGCCATTCCGATGTACCCGTTGACATCCGTTTCCTGCAGTTCTGCCTTGCGTTCAGCGCCTCTTCGTAGCCTGACCTCAATATATTTTGGGGCGATAGTTATCGTTTAGAACTCTGAAGGTTTGGGAAGTGCAGGGCCCCTGAGCTCCATTTCCCAAGTCGCTTTTTTGTGAGTGGGACGCAACACGGATGGATGGCTTCACGCCCTACTGTCGATCCGGGGTGGCAGGCTGAACCGCTGGTGAATTCTTCTTCGTGATGGGAAATGAGAGTGACATGTGCCCGACCAAACACCTCCAGCGAGTCTCTCATTGGTTCCCCCTCTTGCAGTTCATCCTGCGGACAAATTGCAGACGGTACGAAAGAGGCATGGAAAGGCGCCGAGTCTCCAATTGGGGAGATTGTTAGTAAGGGGGCCTGAATGGAGAACACGAGCACCAGGAGATGAAAACTGAGGTGAGTTTCAGAAAGCTTTCCCGATCCCACGGTGTAGCAACCGCTGGGTTTCCAATGAGTGCTTTCGCTGTCGGAAGATTGCGTTGAACCTGGAGAGTTGGGACCCATGGAATGGGGAGCACGCAGGATTCCTTTCAAGGGTCTGCATTTGCTTTCCCAACCTCACCAATCGTCTCAGCCCCAAGAGTGTCCAGCCTTATGTCTTCTGCCGCTGGGGCTGTAGATGTGGTCAATCCTGGTTGCATGCCAGTCCCTGAACGCATTTTGGAAGAATTTCTCTCTGTTTTGCCCTGCTTGTTTCTTCTTTGTGTTGGAAATGTATCCTCAGAATGGGTCTGAGCTGATTTTCCCTGCTGGTTTTAGGCCGCTTTACACACACTTGATGCACTTACACAGAGATATCAAGACTTAGCTTTTAAGATGCTTACTAGTCGGATAGATACTTGTGCGATGAACAGGGTCTGGTGAGTCCAGTTGATTGAGCAAGGAGTAGGTCGTGTCCATTCCATATTCGGTTTTCGGAAGGGTATCTGTGCTCATTTCAAACTCGAGTTTTATGCGTCACCCCACCTCACCTTTCCCCTGAAGCAGGCATAAGTGTGTTTTCTAAAAGCGTGACTCTGTTCTGTTTGGGGATTCAGTGCATGGGGAGCGATTTTTACATTCCCTCGATAAGTGATATCATAAGTTTCTTTTTTTGTGGGACTTATTTCACTGAGGATGATCGTACCTAAATCCACTCAGGATGCTGCTACCAGCCTCATGACGTGGATTTCATGGCTGAGTGACACTCCATTGGACCTACGTAGCACCACTTGTCCACTTGTCCACTTGTCTTTGTCCACTTGTCCACTCGTCTTTGTCCACTTGGCTCTTTCCTGGGATATGAAACGTGTACCGGAGTGGAGGTTCTTGTCAAGACAGTAGCCCTCAACTTTGGGGTCCCTGTGTCTGGTTGATTTTTTCATTTTCCCAAGGTCAACGCCCATGTGTGGAAGTGCCCTATGCTCTGTGGTTCTGTGTTTTACATGGTTTGGGAAAGAGGATACACTTGTGAAGATTGGCTGTTGGCCATTGACATCCCGCCCATCAGCTTAACAAGGCTCCCTTGACTCCGTGGCCTGTCCTGCCTTTCTGGTTTTTAGACTTTTTTCGCCTGGCCCTTTTGCCCCGGGGGGGGGGCGAGAGATTTCTTTGTAGTGCTGATTTGCTCTCCCACGTTGCTTGGTTGGCCAAAAAGGGCGTATGCGTTTTTTCCTGAATATATTCAGGAAAAAACGCATACGCCCTTTTTGGCCAACCGCATCATTGTCCACGTTCTGGCGCTTTTCATGTGCTATCGGGGCCATTCCGATGTACACGTTGACATCCGTTTCCTGCAGTTCTGCCTTGCGTTCAGCGCCTCTTCGTAGCCTGACCTCAATATATTTTGGGGCGATAGTTATCGTTTAGAACTCTGCAGGTTTGGGAAGTGCAGTGCCCCTGAGCTCCATTTCCCAAGTCGCTTTTTTGTGAGTGGGACGCAACACGGCTGGATGGCTTCACGCCCTATTGTCGATCCGGGGTGGCAGGCTGAACCGCTGGTGAATTCTTCTTCGTGATGGGAAATGAGAGTGACATGTGCCCGACCAAACACCTCCAGCGAGTCTCTCATTGGTTCCCCCTCTTGCAGTTCATCCTGCGGACAAATTGCAGACGGTACGAAAGAGGCATGGAAAGGCGCCGAGTCTCCAAGTGGGGAGATTGTTAGTAAGGGGGCCTGAATGGAGAACACGAGCACCAGGAGATGAAAACTGAGGTGAGTTTCAGAAAGCTTTCCCGATCCCACGGTGTAGCATCCGCTGGGTTTCCAATGAGTGCTTTCGCTGTCGGAAGATTGCGTTGAACCTGGAGAGTTGGGACCCATGGAATGGGGAGCACGCAGGATTCCTTTCAAGGGTCTGCATTTGCTTTCCCAACCTCACCAATCGTCTCAGCCCCAAGAGTGTCCAGCCTTATGTCTGCTGCCGCTGGGGCTGTAGATGTGGTCAATCCTGGTTGCATGCCAGTCCCTGAACGCATTTTGGAAGAATTTCTCTCTGTTTTGCCCTGCTTGTTTCTTCTTTATGTTGGAAATGTATCCTCAGAATGGGTCTGAGCTGATTTTCCCTGCTGGTTTTAGGCCGCTTTACACACACTTGATGCACTTACACAGAGATATCAAGACTTAGCTTTTAAGATGCTTACTAGTCGGATAGATACTTGTGCGATGAACAGGGTCTGGTGAGTCCAGTTGATTGAGCAAGGAGTAGGTCGTGTCCATTCCATATTCGGTTTTCGGAAGGGTATCTGTGCTCATTTCAAACTCGAGTTTTATGCGTCACCCCACCTCACCTTTCCCCTGAAGCAGGCATAAGTGTGTTTTCTAAAAGCGTGACTCTGTTCTGTTTGGGGATTCAGTGCATGGGGAGCGATTTTTACATTCCCTCGATAAGTGATATCATAAGTTTCTTTTTTTGTGGGACTTATTTCACTGAGGATGATCGTACCTAAATCCACTCAGGATGCTGCTACCAGCCTCATGACGTGGATTTCATGGCTGAGTGACACTCCATTGGACCTACGTAGCACCACTTGTCCACTTGTCCACTTGTCTTTGTCCACTTGTCCACTCGTCTTTGTCCACTTGGCTCTTTCCTGGGATATGAAACGTGTACCGGAGTGGAGGTTCTTGTCAAGACAGCAGCCCTCAACTTTGGGGTCCCTGTGTCTGGTTGATTTTTTCATTTTCCCAAGGTCAACGCCCATGTGTGGAAGTGCCCTATGCTCTGTGGTTCTGTGTTTTACATGGTTTGGGAAAGAGGATACACTTGTGAAGATTGGCTGTTGGCCATTGACATCCCGCCCATCAGCTTAACAAGGCTCCCTTGACTCCGTGGCCTGTCCTGCCTTTCTGGTTTTTAGACTTTTTTCGCCTGGCCCTTTTGCCCCGGGGGGGGGGCGAGAGATTTCTTTGTAGTGCTGATTTGCTCTCCCAGGTTGCTTGGTTGGCCAAAAAGGGCGTATGCGTTTTTTCCTGAATATATTCAGGAAAAAACGCATACGCCCTTTTTGGCCAACCGCATCATTGTCCACGTTCTGGCGCTTTTCATGTGCTATCGGGGCCATTCCGATGTACCCGTTGACATCCGTTTCCTGCAGTTCTGCCTTGCGTTCAGCGCCTCTTCGTAGCCTGACCTCAATATATTTTGGGGCGATAGTTATCGTTTAGAACTCTGCAGGTTTGGGAAGTGCAGTGCCCCTGAGCTCCATTTCCCAAGTCGCTTTTTTGTGAGTGGGACGCAACACGGCTGGATGGCTTCACGCCCTATTGTCGATCCGGGGTGGCAGGCTGAACCGCTGGTGAATTCTTCTTCGTGATGGGAAATGAGAGTGACATGTGCCCGACCAAACACCTCCAGCGAGTCTCTCATTGGTTCCCCCTCTTGCAGTTCATCCTGTGGACAAATTGCAGACGGTACGAAAGAGGCATGGAAAGGCGCCGAGTCTCCAAGTGGGGAGATTGTTAGTAAGGGGGCCTGAATGGAGAACACGAGCACCAGGAGATGAAAACTGAGGTGAGTTTCAGAAAGCTTTCCCGATCCCACGGTGTAGCATCCACTGGGTTTCAAATGAGTGCTTTCGCTGTCGGAAGATTGCGTTGAACCTGGAGAGTTGGGACCCATGGAATGGGGAGCACGCAGGATTCCTTTCAAGGGTCTGCATTTGCTTTCCCAACCTCACCAATCGTCTCAGCCCCAAGAGTGTCCAGCCTTATGTCTTCTGCCGCTGGGGCTGTAGATGTGGTCAATCCTGGTTGCATGCCAGTCCCTGAACGCATTTTGGAAGAATTTCTCTCTGTTTTGCCCTGCTTGTTTCTTCTTTATGTTGGAAATGTATCCTCAGAATGGGTCTGAGCTGATTTTCCCTGCTGGTTTTAGGCCGCTTTACACACACTTGATGCACTTACACAGAGATATCAAGACTTAGCTTTTAAGATGCTTACTAGTCGGATAGATACTTGTGCGATGAACAGGGTCTGGTGAGTCCAGTTGATTGAGCAAGGAGTAGGTCGTGTCCATTCCATATTCGGTTTTCGGAAGGGTATCTGTGCTCATTTCAAACTCGAGTTTTATGCGTCACCCCACCTCACCTTTCCCCTGAAGCAGGCATAAGTGTGTTTTCTAAAAGCGTGACTCTGTCCTGTTTGGGGATTCAGTGCATGGGGAGCGATTTTTACATTCCCTCGATAAGTGATATCATAAGTTTCTTTTTTTGTGGGACTTATTTCACTGAGGATGATCGTACCTTAATCCACTCAGGATGCTGTTACCAGCCTCATGACGTGGATTTCATGGCTGAGTGACACTCCATTGGACCTACGTAGCACCACTTGTCCACTTGTCCACTTGTCTTTGTCCACTTGTCCACTCGTCTTTGTCCACTTGGCTCTTTCCTGGGATATGAAACGTGTACCGGAGTGGAGGTTCTTGTCAAGACAGCAGCCCTCAACTTTGGGGTCCCTGTGTCTGGTTGATTTTTTCATTTTCCCAAGGTCAACGCCCATGTGTTCAAGTGCCCTATGCTCCGTGGTTCTGTGTTTTACATGTTTTGGGAAAGAGGATACACTTGTGAAGATTGGCTGTTGGCCATTGACATCCCGCCCATCAGCTTTACACGGTTCCCTTGTCTCCGTGGCCTGTCCTGCCGTTCTGCTTTTTAGACTTTTTTCGCCTGGCCCTGTTGCCCGGGGGGGGGGGGGGGAAGGGGGGCCGAGAGATTTCTTTGTAGTGCTGATTTGCTCTCCCAGGTTGCTTGGTTGGCCAAAAAGGGCGTATGCGTTTTTTCCTTTTTGGCCAACCGCATCATTGTCCACGTTCTGGCGCTTTTCATGTGCTATCGGTGCCATTCCGATGTACCCGTTGACATCCGTTTCCTGCAGTTCTGCCTTGCCTTCAACGCCTCTTCGTAGCCTGACCTCAATATATTTGGGAGCGATAGTTATCGTTTTGAACTCTGCAGGTTTGGGAAGTGCAGTGCCCCTGAGCTCCATTTCCCAAGTCGCTTTTTTGTGAGTGGGACGCAACCCGACTGGATGGCTTCACGCCCTATTGTCGATTCGGCGTGGCAGGCTGAGCCTCTGGTGAATTCTTCTTCGCGATGGGAAATGAGAGTGACATGTGCCCGAGCAAACACCTCCAGCGAATCTCTCATTGGTTCCCCCTCTTCCAGTTCATCCTGCGGACAAATTGCAGACGGTACGAAAGAGGCATGGAAAGGCGCTGAGTCTCCAAGTGGGGAGATTGTTAGTAAGGGGGCCTGAATGGAGAACACGAGCACCAGGAGATGAAAACTAAGGTGAGTTTCAGAAAGCTTTCCCGATGCCACGGTGTAGCATCCGCTGGGTTTCCAATGAGTGCTTTCACTGTCGGAAGATTGCGTTGAACCTGGAGAGTTGGGAGCCATGGAATGGGGAGCACGCAGGATTCCTTTCAAGGGTCTGCATTTGCTTTCCAAACCTCACCAATCGTCTCAGCCCCAAGAGTGTCCAGCCTTATGTCTTCTGCCGCTGGGGCTGTAGATGTGGTCAATCCTGGTTGCATGCCAGTCCCTGAACGCGTTTTGGAAGAATTTCTCTCTGTTTTTCCCTGCTTGTTTCTTCTTTGTGTTGGAAATGTATCCTCAGAATGGGTCTGAGTTGATTTTCCCTGCTGGTTTTAGGCCGCTTTACACACACTTGATGCACTTACACAGAGATATCAAGACTTAGCTTTTAAGATGCTTACTAGTCGGATAGATACTTGTGCGATGAACAGGGTCTGGTGAGTCCAGTTGATTGAGCAAGGAGTAGGTCGTGTCCATTCCATATTCGGTTTTCGGAAGGGTATCTGTGCTCATTTCAAACTCGAGTTTTATGCGTCACCCCACCTCACCTTTCCCCTGAAGCAGGCATAAGTGTGTTTTCTAAAAGCGTGACTCTGTTCTGTGTGGGGATTCAGTTCATGGGGAGCGATTTTTACATTCCCTCGATAAGTGATATCATAAGTTTCTTTTTTTGTGGGACTTATTTCACTGAGGGTGATCGTACCTAAATCCACTCAGGATGCTGCTACCAGCCTCATGACGTGGATTTCATGGCTGAGTGACACTCCCTTGGACCTACGTAGCACCACTTGTCCACTTGTCCACTTGTCTTTGTCCACCTTTCCACTTGTCTTTGTCCACTTGGCTCTTTCCTGGGATATGAAACGTGTACCGGAGTGGAGGTTCTTGTCAAGACAGCAGCCCTCAACTTTGGGGTCCCTGTGTCTGGTTGATTTTTTCATTTTCCCAAGGTCAACGCCCATGTGTGGAAGTGCCCTATGCTCTGTGGTTCTGTGTTTTACATGGTTTGGGAAAGAGGATACACTTGTGAAGATTGGCTGTTGGCCATTGACATCCCACCCATCAGCTTAACAAGGCTCCCTTGTCTCCGTGGCCTGTCCTGCCTTTCTGGTTTTTAGACTTTTTTCGCGTGGCCCTTTTGACTGGGCGGGGGGGAGGGAGATTTCTTTGTAGTGTTGATTTGCTCTCCCAGGTTGCTTGGTTGGCCAAAAAGGGCGTATGCGTTTTTTCCTGAATATATTCAGGAAAAAACGCATACGCCCTTTTTGGCCAACCGCATCATTGTCAACGTTCTGGCGCTTTTCATGTGCTATCGGGGCCATTCCGATGTTCCCGTTGACATCCGTTTCCTGCAATTCTGCCTTGCGTTCAACGCCTCTTCGTAGCCTGACCTCAATATATTTTGGGGCGATAGTTATCGTTTAGAACTCTGCAGGTTTGGGAAGTGCAGTGCCCCTAAGCTTCATTTCCCAAGTCGCTTTTTTGTGAGTGGGACGCAACACGGCTGGATGGCTTCACGCCCTATTGTCGATCCGGGGTGGCAGGCTGAGCCTCTGGTGAATTCTTCTTGGCGATGGGAAATGAGAGTGACATGTGCCCGACCAAACACCTCCAGCGAGTCTCTCATTGGTTCCCCCTCTTGCAGTTCATCCTGCGGACAAATTGCAGACGGTACGAAAGAGGCATGGAAAGGCGCTGAGTCTCCAAGTGGGGAGATTGTTAGTAAGGGGGCCTGAATGGAGAACACGAGCACCAGGAGATGAAAACTGAGTTGAGTTTCAGAAAGCTTTCCCGATCCCACGGTGTAGCATCCGCTGGGTTTCCAATGAGTGCTTTCGCTGTCGGAAGATTGCGTTGAACCTGGAGAGTTGGGAGCCATGGAATGGGGAGCACGCAGGATTCCTTTCAAGGGTCTGCATTTGCTTTCCCAACCTCACCAATCGTCTCAGACCCAAGAGTGTCCAGCCTTATGTTTTCTGCCGCTGGGGCTGTAGTTGTGGTGAATCCTGGTTGCATGCCAGTCCCTGAACGCATTTTGGAAGAATTTCTCTCTGTTTTGCCCTGCTTGTTTCTTCTTTGTGTTGGAAATGTATCCTCAGAATGGGTCTGAGCTGATTTTCCCTGCTGTTTTTAGGCCGCTTTACACACACATGATGCACTTACACAGAGATATCAAGACTTAGCTTTTAAGATGCTTACTAGTCGGATAGATACTTGTGCGATGAACAGGGTCTGGTGAGTCCAGTTGATTGAGCAAGGAGTAGGTCGTGTCCATTCCATATTCGGTTTTCGCAAGAGTATCTGTGCTCATTTCAAACTCGAGTTTTATGCATCAGCCCACCTCACCTTTCCCCTGAAGCAGGCATAAGTGTGTTTTCTAAAAGCGTGACTCGGTTGTGTTTTGGGAATTCAGTACATTCGCACATCTGGTTACTCGGGCAGCACAGCCCTTCTGGAAGTCCTGTTCCCAGGTTGTAAATTAGAACGGAATGTGCCAGGAAGAAACCCCAGAAGTTTATGTCACATTACTTCTTGTTCGCTCTTTTAATTCTTTTGATCACGCTAATGATTAGAATATTGTTTGTCCTAGGTGTAAAAAATCTGGTTCATTTATACGTTATGTATGTATATATATATATATATATATATATATACATATATATATATATATATTGTACAGATATTCTTCCAATGTAAATTATTGCGGAGTGTTCTGGTGACCTCCCTTGCTATATGGTCGGTCTGTATGATATATATATATTTAATATGTATTTGTACACATGTGGTCCCACTAATCTTAATTTATCTTTTCCCCCCACCTTTCATTTTACATAAGCTTAGTTTTTTTTCTAAGTGTGTGAGTGTCTTTCTTTGTGGAAATATGTTCATTTGTGTCAGCTGTTAGATAACGCCTATACGTGATATCATACAGTATGTCCTTTGCTTTCCGACTTAACTCATGTTCTGTGATGATCTCTACGCTCATCTCGGGTGCCTCAAAGAGCAGTGTTTCCTTGTTTTCCATGCCGAATAGTCCACTGTGTCCACGGACCAGCTCTTCTTATCCATTCATCTGTTGATGGACATTTGGGTTGCTTCGGTGTCTTGGCTACTGTGAAAACTCGTGGAGTGCAGCTCTTGCAGCCTGTCTTCTCAGGTGAGAGGCTCGGCTGTGGGTGTTCTGGATGGAAGGGTGGCTCAATTTTTAATTGAAAACGCAGCTCCTTTCTGTTCTCATTATTGGCTGTTACAACTAGACATGTCCTCCGCAGACAGAGGGAACAGAGTTCTCTAAAACCCCTTCAGCATTTATTGTTTGTAGTCTTTTGGCTGACGGTAGTTAACTTGGGTGAGTTGAAAGCTTTTTGTAGCTTAGAGGAGTCTGATCATTCCTGAGGTTGAGCTTTTCTCCATTTTGCTTTTTTTGATAAAGAGTGAGTAAAACTTACCTCTTCATACTATCTCTTTGACACATTTGCCTGCTTTGAATTTTTTTCGCCACTGCCGAGCTCAGGACATTTTTTTTTTTTGAGGGCAGGTGTCTTTTAGAGGCCTGAGTCCTTGTGAATGTTAAGTGACCCATAGCTATCCGTTTAAAGCCGCTCTTGCGGGAAACGGCCACAAGGCGGCAGCATTTCTCCATTTCCAACTCTGGGTTTTCCTGCAACAGAGGCTTCCTGGAAATTGTGTTAGTAGGCTGCAAATGAGAGTGCAGTGTGTCAGGGCAAACCCCCAAGAGCTTATATCTCCTTACTTCTTGTGTGTTTTTTAAAATTTAATTGTTATCTAGTATCACAGCCAATTGGATAAAAATGTGGTGTGTGTTCTAGGTGTACTGCATCTGGTTCATCATATGTATGTATCAATCTATTCATCTTTGGATCCTTTCCCGTGTAGGTTATTACAGAGTGTTGAGTCGACCTCTCTTGGTATTCCTTAGGTATTTTGTGATTATATATTTCATATGTATCAGTACATGTCTGTAAACCCCCATATCCAAATTCATACATTCCTTACACCTTTCCACTTGGTTAAGCATAGTTGGTTTTCTGCATCTATGCACGGCCTTCTCTTGGAAATGACTTCATGGGTATCAATGTTGAAGTAACAGCTATAAGTGATGTCATAGGATATTTCTATTTCGGTTTCTTTCGTACTTCCTTTTGGGTGGGTATCTCTAGATCCTTCTACGGTGGTGCCAGCGGCACTGTTGCATGCTCTTCCGTGGCTCATGTTCCATTGTGCACATGGGCCCCCTTCTTCTTGGTGCATTGTTCTGTTGATGGACATTTGGGTTTCTTCCAAGTCTTGGCGATGGTACATGTTGCTGCAGTGCAGGATGGCCAGCCTGTGTCTTTTTGATTTTGGTCTACTCGGGAGATAGGCCCATCAGTGGGCCTACCCGATTACAGGTTAGCTCAATTTTTACCTTTCAACGCACCTCCACGGTGTTCTCACTACTAGCTGTTACCAGGTTACGTCCCAGCGGCCGCTAGAGGGCACAGAGTTCTCTAAAACACCTTGAGCATTTATTCTTTGTAGACTCTGTGGCTGATGATCATTCTGACGACGGTGGGTGAACGTTTCTGTCGACTGGATTTGCATGGCTTTATTAATTCCTGATGTTGAGCATTTTTCCATGCCCTTTTATTTATCACAAGAGAAAGAAAGAAAGAGAAGACAAAATGTGCACAAAATATGCCTCTTGAAATTGTCGTTTTGAAATGTGCACGTCTTTTGAGTTGTTTTCCTCGATGGACGACCCAAGAATCGTTTTTGAGGGCAGGTGTCATTTATAGGCCTGCAATGATTTTGAATATCAAGTGACCATTAGCACTGGGTTTAAAGCTGCTGTTTTGAGAAACGGCCACAAGGCGGCAGCAGGTCTCCTTTACCAAACATGGTTACTCGGGCAACAGAGCCTCCGTGGAAGTCGTATTCTAGGTTGTCAATTAGAATGGACTGTGCCAGGAAAAAGCCCCTTATGTTTGTGCCTCACGACTGACTTGTTCGTTTTTTAATTCAATGTTTATTGTTTCTCACAGCAAGTTTGATTACAATGTTTTGCTTGTTGTGGGTGTGAAAGATGTGGCTCTTTTACACATAAACATGTATCTAGTCTTCTTTGGATCCTTTTCCCATGTGGCTTATGACACAATGTTGAGTACTCTTCTCTTGGTATTCCGTAGGCCTTTGGTGATTTTGTATTTCACCTGTGTTTGTATCCCTCTCTTAAACCCAATTTCCTAATGTACACAATTCTCACACCTGTCCATGGGTGAACCATAAATCTGTTTATTGCATCTGTGATTGCCTTTCTCTGTGGAAATATCTTCAGTGATATCAATTTTTAGGGAACACCTATAAGTGATATCGTAGGCTATGTATCTTTCGCTCTGTGACTTACTGCAAGGTGCGTGATGAACTCTAGCCTCACCGATGGTGCTGTTGATGGCATTGTTTCCTTTTGTTCCTTGGCTAATATTCCATCTGTTCAGGTCCCTGTTCTTCTTTGTCCACTCATCTGTTGATGGACTTTCTGCTTGCTTCCATGTCCTGGCTATTGTAATACTCCTGCAATGCAGATTTGCCTGCCTGTGTCTTTCCACTTCTGTCTTCTTTCTTAGGTTATAGGCCCACGAGTGGGCCTGCTGGATCATATCGTAACTCAGTGTTTACCTTGTAAAGGCACCTCCATTCTGTTCCCATTAGTGCCTCTTACCAGGTGAAGTCCTGTGGCGAGCATTGCCCTCTGAGGAAGGCGCCACTAAGACCCTCCTAAGCCTCAGGGCCCGACTGTACTCTCCTTGGTATGCATCCTGGACTTTATGGTATGAACATACAAAAGGAGATGGCCTTTGGCCAAATCGCTCCAGGGACCTGCTCAGTTACTGGGAGTCCCTGGTTGTTCCCTAAAGCTAGGAAAAGCAACCCTGGAGGGGAAATTGGTGCCTTTGAGGGAGAAGCCGAGCAGCCAACCAACCAGCTGATGCTGATAAGGTGTGACTAAGCCGAGAAGCCAACCAACCAGCTGATGCCGATAAGGCGTGACGAAGCAAAGTCCCTGCTTTAGGGGTATATATACGGCTAGGCTTTGTTATTAAACTTGCCTTGCAAGCGTCAGTTGCTTGTGCCCTTCTGATCCCATACCTTGGTGCGTTCAGTTCCCTACCCCCTCTCGTCGGTTGTTGCTACACTTTGAGGACCCGCCGCGGCTGGCGGCAAAGTCCCACTTAACCTAGAGGGTATGCACTTCTCCACAACCCCTTCAGCATGAATTGTTGGTAGTCTTGTTGCTGATGGTTCTTCTGACTGGTGTGAGCCGATACCTCTGTGGTTGGATTTGCATGCGTCTCATAAAGCCTTGAAATTGAGCTTTCAGGGATGTCCTTTTTTTCTTCAAACTGTGTGTGTAGCTTACCTCATCACATTCTTTTCTTGACGTATGTGCCGCCTTTTGAAATATTTTGGCCACTACCTCCCTCAAGACATTTTGAGGGCAGGTTTCATTGACAGCCCTCCAGGACTTGTGCACACGAAGTGACCATTAGCACGGGTTTTCAAGCTGCCGTTGCAGGTAACGGCCAGAGGGCTGCAGCATTTCTGCGTTTCCCACTCTGGTAACTAGTGAAACAGACCTTCCTGCCAGTGGTGTTCCTCGGTTATCAATGACGGTGGGATGTGTCTGGAGAAACCCCCCAAAGCTGATGTCTCCTTACTTATATCTGTTTTTAAAATGGAATTTCTACTTTTCACTGGAGTACTCTTCCATTGTGTCCATGGACCACTGCTCCTTTCTGCATTCCTCTGTGGCTGGGCATTTTCATTGCTTCCAAGTGTTGGCTATGGTAAACATTGCTGGATTGCAGGATTGCCAGCCCGTGTCTTTTTGATTCTCATCCTCTCAGGTGATAGACCCAGCAGTGGCTATGCTTGATTGAACGGTCGCTCAATGTTGACCCTTTCCAGGCAACTCCACTGTGTTTTCCTTAGGGGCTCTTACCACGTCCCACTTAGAACCGAGGGTACGCATTTCTTCACCACCCCGTCAGCATTTCTTGTTTGCAGAAGTTTTGCTGCTGGCCATGCTGAGTCGTGTGACATGATAGGTTTTTGTAACGTGTATTTTCGTGTCTAATAATTCCTAAGGTTCAGCATTTTTCCACGCCTTTTTTTATTCTGTTAAACAAAAACAGAAAAAAAAACCGTGAGTACAATAAACCTCTCGAAATTGTCTTCTTGGAAGGTTGCCCTCTTTGGACTTTTTTGGTCGATTTTCGACCCCAGGATTTTGTTTTGGAGGGCAGGTGTCATTTACAAGCCTGCAATGGGTGTGAATATTGAGTGACCATTAGCACTGACTTTAAAGCTGCTGCTGTGGGAAACGGCCACAAGGCGTCAGCATTGCTACATTCCCAGATCTGGTTACTAGGGCAGCAGAGCCTTCTGGAAGTCCTGTTCCCAGGTTGTCAATTAGAATGGAATGTGCCAGGAAAAAACCCCAGAAGTGTATGTCACATTACTTCTTGTTCGCTCTTTTAATTTGTTTAAATCGGGGTAATGATTAGAATACTGTTGGTCCTATATGTACAGAATCTGGTTCATTTGTACGTTTTATATGTATATATATATATATATATATATATATATATATATATATATATATTCTTGTACAGATCCTCTTCCCATGTAAATTATTGCAGAGTGTTCTGGTGACCTCCCTTGCTATATGGTCGGTCTGTTTGATATATATATTTAATACGTATTTGTACACATATGGTGACACTAATCTTAATTTATCCATTCCCCCCACCTTTCATTTTACTTAAGCTTAGTTTGTTTTCTAAGTGTGTGAGTGTCTTTCTTTGTGGAAATATGTTCATTTGTGTCAGCTGTTAGATAACGCCTATAGGTGATGTCATACGGTATTCCTTTTGCTTTCCGACTTAACTCATGTTCTGTGATGATCTCTAGGCTCATCTCGGGTGCCTCAAAGAGCAGTGTTTCCTTGTTTTCCATGGCTAATAGTCCACTGTGTCCACGGACCAGCTCTTCTTATCCATTCATCTGTTGATGGACATTTGGGTTGCTTCGGTGTCTTGGCTACTGTGAAAACTCGTGGAGTGCAGCTCTTGCAGCCCGTCTTCTCAGGTGAGAGGCTCGGCTGTGGGTGTTCTGGATGGAAGGGTGGCTCAATTTTTAATTGAAAACGCAGCTCCTTTCTGTTCTCATTATTGGCTGTTACAACTAGACATGTCCTCCGCAGACAGAGGGAACAGAGTTCTCTAAAACCCCTTCAGCATTTATTGTTTGTAGTCTTTTGGCTGACGGTAGTTAACTTGGGTGAGCTGAAAGCTTTTTGTAGCTTAGAGGAGTCTGATGATTCCTGATGTTGAGCTTTTCTCCATTTTCCTTTTTTTGATAAAGAGTGAGTAAAACGTACCTCTATCATACTATCTCTTTGACACATTTGCCTGCTTTGAATTTTTTGGCCACGGCCGAGCTCAGGACATTTTTTTTTTTTGAGGGCAGGTGTCTTTTAGAGGCCGGAGTCCTTGTGAATGTTAAGTGACCCATAGCTATCCGTTTAAAGCCGCTCTTGCGGGAAACGGCCACAAGGCGGCAGCATTTCTCCATTTCCAACTCTGGGTTTTCCTGCAACAGAGGCTTCCTGGAAATTGTGTTAGTAGGCTGCAAATGAGAGTGCAGTGTGTCAGGGCAAACCCCCAAGAGCTTATATCTCCTTACTTCTTGTGTGTTTTTTAAAATTTAATTGTTATCTAGTATCACAGCCAATTGGATAAAAATGTGGTGTGTGTTCTAGGTGTACTGCATCTGGTTCATCATATGTATGTATCAATCTATTCATCTTTGGATCCTTTCCCGTGTAGGTTATTACAGAGTGTTGAGTCGACCTCTCCTGGTATTCCTTAGGTATTTTGTGATTATATATTTCATATGTATCAGTACATGTCTGTAAACCCCCATATCCAAATTCATACATTCCTTACACCTTTCCACTTGGTTAAGCATAGTTGGTTTTCTGCATCTATGCACGGCCTTCTCTTGGAAATGACTTCATGGGTATCAATGTTGAAGTAACAGCTATAAGTGATGTCATAGGATATTTCTATTTCGGTTTCTTTCGTACTTCCTTTTGGGTGGGTATCTCTAGATCCTTCTACGGTGGTGCCAGCGGCACTGTTGCATGCTCTTCCGTGGCTCATGTTCCATTGTGCACATGGGCCCCCTTCTTCTTGGTGCATTGTTCTGTTGATGGACATTTGGGTTTCTTCCAAGTCTTGGCTATGGTACATGTTGCTGCAGTGCAGGATGGCCAGCCTGTGTCTTTTTGATTTTGGTCTACTCGGGAGATAGGCCCATCAGTGGGCCTACCCGATTACAGGTTAGCTCAATTTTTACCTTTCAACGCACCTCCACGGTGTTCTCACTACTAGCTGTTACCAGGTTACGTCCCAGCGGCCGCTAGAGGGCACAGAGTTCTCTAAAACACCTTGAGCATTTATTCTTTGTAGACTCTGTGGCTGATGATCATTCTGACGACGGTGGGTGAACGTTTCTGTCGACTGGATTTGCATGGCTTTATTAATTCCTGATGTTGAGCATTTTTCCATGCCCTTTTATTTATCACAAGAGAAAGAAAGAAAGAGAAGACAAAATGTGCACAAAATATGCCTCTTGAAATTGTCGTTTTGAAATGTGCACGTCTTTTGAGTTGTTTTCCTCGATGGACGACCCAAGAATCGTTTTTGAGGGCAGGTGTCATTTATAGGCCTGCAATGATTTTGAATATCAAGTGACCATTAGCACTGGGTTTAAAGCTGCTGTTTTGAGAAACGGCCACAAGGCGGCAGCAGGTCTCCTTTACCAAACATGGTTACTCGGGCAACAGAGCCTCCGTGGAAGTCGTATTCTAGGTTGTCAATTAGAATGGACTGTGCCAGGAAAAAGCCCCTTATGTTTGTGCCTCACGACTGACTTGTTCGTTTTTTAATTCAATGTTTATTGTTTCTCACAGCAAGTTTGATTACAATGTTTTGCTTGTTGTGGGTGTGAAAGATGTGGCTCTTTTACACATAAACATGTATCTAGTCTTCTTTGGATCCTTTTCCCATGTAGCTTATGACACAATGTTGAGTACTCTTCTCTTGGTATTCCGTAGGCCTTTGGTGATTTTGTATTTCACCTGTGTTTGTATCTCTCTCTTAAACCCAATTTCCTAATGTACACAATTCTCACACCTGTCCATGGGTGAACCATAAATCTGTTTATTGCATCTGTGATTGCCTTTCTCTGTGGAAATATCTTCAGTGATATCAATTTTTAGGGAACACCTATAAGTGATATCGTAGGCTATGTATCTTTCGCTCTGTGACTTACTGCAAGGTGCGTGATGAACTCTAGCCTCACCGATGGTGCTGTTGATGGCATTGTTTCCTTTTGTTCCTTGGCTAATATTCCATCTGTTCAGGTCCCTGTTCTTCTTTGTCCACTCATCTGTTGATGGACTTTCTGCTTGCTTCCATGTCCTGGCTATTGTAATACTCCTGCAATGCAGATTTGCCTGCCTGTGTCTTTCCACTTCTGTCTTCTTTCTTAGGTTATAGGCCCACGAGTGGGCCTGCTGGATCATATCGTAACTCAGTGTTTACCTTGTAAAGGCACCTCCATTCTGTTCCCATTAGTGCCTCTTACCAGGTGAAGTCCTGTGGCGAGCATTGCCCTCTGAGGAAGGCGCCACTAAGACCCTCCTAAGCCTCAGGGCCCGACTGTACTCTCCTTGGTATGCATCCTGGACTTTATGGTATGAACATACAAAAGGAGATGGCCTTTGGCCAAATCGCTCCAGGGACCTGCTCAGTTACTGGGAGTCCCTGGTTGTTCCCTAAAGCTAGGAAAAGCAACCCTGGAGGGGAAATTGGTGCCTTTGAGGGAGAAGCCGAGCAGCCAACCAACCAGCTGATGCTGATAAGGTGTGACTAAGCCGAGAAGCCAACCAACCAGCTGATGCCGATAAGGCGTGACGAAGCAAAGTCCCTGCTTTAGGGGTATATATACGGCTAGGCTTTGTTATTAAACTTGCCTTGCAAGCGTCAGTTGCTTGTGCCCTTCTGATCCCATACCTTGGTGCGTTCAGTTCCCTACCCCCTCTCGTCGGTTGTTGCTACACTTTGAGGACCCGCCGCGGCTGGCGGCAAAGTCCCACTTAACCTAGAGGGTATGCACTTCTCCACAACCCCTTCAGCATGAATTGTTGGTAGTCTTGTTGCTGATGGTTCTTCTGACTGGTGTGAGCCGATACCTCTGTGGTTGGATTTGCATGCGTCTCATAAAGCCTTGAAATTGAGCTTTCAGGGATGTCCTTTTTTTCTTCAAACTGTGTGTGTAGCTTACCTCATCACATTCTTTTCTTGACGTATGTGCCGCCTTTTGAAATATTTTGGCCACTACCTCCCTCAAGACATTTTGAGGGCAGGTTTCATTGACAGCCCTCCAGGACTTGTGCACACGAAGTGACCATTAGCACGGGTTTTCAAGCTGCCGTTGCAGGTAACGGCCACAGGGCTGCAGCATTTCTGCGTTTCCCACTCTGGTAACTAGTGAAACAGACCTTCCTGCCAGTGGTGTTCCTCGGTTATCAATGACGGTGGGATGTGTCTGGAGAAACCCCCCAAAGCTGATGTCTCCTTACTTATATCTGTTTTTAAAATGGAATTTCTACTTTTCACTGGAGTACTCTTCCATTGTGTCCATGGACCACTGCTCCTTTCTGCATTCCTCTGTGGCTGGGCATTTTCATTGCTTCCAAGTGTTGGCTATGGTAAACATTGCTGGATTGCAGGATTGCCAGCCCGTGTCTTTTTGATTCTCATCCTCTCAGGTGATAGACCCAGCAGTGGCTATGCTTGATTGAACGGTCGCTCAATGTTGACCCTTTCCAGGCAACTCCACTGTGTTTTCCTTAGGGGCTCTTACCACGTCCCACTTAGAACCGAGGGTACGCATTTCTTCACCACCCCGTCAGCATTTCTTGTTTGCAGAAGTTTTGCTGCTGGCCATGCTGAGTCGTGTGACATGATAGGTTTTTGTAACGTGTATTTTCGTGTCTAATAATTCCTAAGGTTCAGCATTTTTCCACGCCTTTTTTTATTCTGTTAAACAAAAACAGAAAAAAAAACCGTGAGTACAATAAACCTCTCGAAATTGTCTTCTTGGAAGGTTGCCCTCTTTGGACTTTTTTGGTCGATTTTCGACCCCAGGATTTTGTTTTGGAGGGCAGGTGTCATTTACAAGCCTGCAATGGGTGTGAATATTGAGTGACCATTAGCACTGACTTTAAAGCTGCTGCTGTGGGAAACGGCCACAAGGCGTCAGCATTGCTACATTCCCAGATCTGGTTACTAGGGCAGCAGAGCCTTCTGGAAGTCCTGTTCCCAGGTTGTCAATTAGAATGGAATGTGCCAGGAAAAAACCCCAGAAGTGTATGTCACATTACTTCTTGTTCGCTCTTTTAATTTGTTTAAATCGGGGTAATGATTAGAATACTGTTGGTCCTATATGTACAGAATCTGGTTCATTTGTACGTTTTATATGTATATATATATATATATATATATATATATATATATTCTTGTACAAATCCTCTTCCCATGTAAATTATTGCAGAGTGTTCTGGTGACCTCCCTTGCTATATGGTCGGTCTGTTTGATATATATATTTAATACGTATTTGTACACATATGGTGACACTAATCTTAATTTATCCATTCCCCCCACCTTTCATTTTACTTAAGCTTAGTTTGTTTTCTAAGTGTGTGAGTGTCTTTCTTTGTGGAAATATGTTCATTTGTGTCAGCTGTTAGATAACGCCTATAGGTGATGTCATACGGTATGCCTTTTGCTTTCCGACTTAACTCATGTTCTGTGATGATCTCTAGGCTCATCTCGGGTGCCTCAAAGAGCAGTGTTTCCTTGTTTTCCATGGCTAATAGTCCACTGTGTCCACGGACCAGCTCTTCTTATCCATTCATCTGTTGATGGACATTTGGGTTGCTTCGGTGTCTTGGCTACTGTGAAAACTCGTGGAGTGCAGCTCTTGCAGCCCGTCTTCTCAGGTGAGAGGCTCGGCTGTGGGTGTTCTGGATGGAAGGGTGGCTCAATTTTTAATTGAAAACGCAGCTCCTTTCTGTTCTCATTATTGGCTGTTACAACTAGACATGTCCTCCGCAGACAGAGGGAACAGAGTTCTCTAAAACCCCTTCAGCATTTATTGTTTGTAGTCTTTTGGCTGACGGTAGTTAACTTGGGTGAGCTGAAAGCTTTTTGTAGCTTAGAGGAGTCTGATCATTCCTGAGGTTGAGCTTTTCTCCATTTTGCTTTTTTGATAAAGAGTGAGTAAAACTTACCTCTTCATACTATCTCTTTGACACATTTGCCTGCTTTGAATTTTTTTCACCCCTGCCGAGCTCAGGACATTTTTTTTTTTTTTTGAGGGCAGGTGTCTTTTAGAGGCCGGAGTCCTTGTGAATGTTAAGTGACCCATAGCTATCCGTTTAAAGCCGCTCTTGCGGGAAACGGCCACAAGGCGGCAGCATTTCTCCATTTCCAACTCTGGGTTTTCCTGCAACAGAGGCTTCCTGGAAATTGTGTTAGTAGGCTGCAAATGAGAGTGCAGTGTGTCAGGGCAAACCCCCAAGAGCTTATATCTCCTTACTTCTTGTGTGTTTTTTAAAATTTAATTGTTATCTAGTATCACAGCCAATTGGATAAAAATGTGGTGTGTGTTCTAGGTGTACTGCATCTGGTTCATCATATGTATGTGTCAATCTATTCATCTTTGGATCCTTTCCCGTGTAGGTTATTACAGAGTGTTGAGTCGACCTCTCTTGGTATTCCTTAGGTATTTTGTGATTATATATTTCATATGTATCAGTACATGTCTGTAAACCCCCATATCCAAATTCATACATTCCTTACACCTTTCCACTTGGTTAAGCATAGTTGGTTTTCTGCATCTATGCACGGCCTTCTCTTGGAAATGACTTCATGGGTATCAATGTTGAAGTAACAGCTATAAGTGATGTCATAGGATATTTCTATTTCGGTTTCTTTCGTACTTCCTTTTGGGTGGGTATCTCTAGATCCTTCTACGGTGGTGCCAGAGGCACCTGTTGCATGCTCTTCCGTGGCTCATGTTCCATTGTGCACATGGGCCCCCTTCTTCTTGGTGCATTGTTCTGTTGATGGACATTTGGGTTTCTTCCAAGTCTTGGCTATGGTACATGTTGCTGCAGTGCAGGATGGCCAGCCTGTGTCTTTTTGATTTTGGTCTACTCGGGAGATAGGCCCATCAGTGGGCCTACCCGATTACAGGTTAGCTCAATTTTTACCTTTCAACGCACCTCCACGGTGTTCTCACTACTAGCTGTTACCAGGTTACGTCCCAGCGGCCGCTAGAGGGCACAGAGTTCTCTAAAACACCTTGAGCATTTATTCTTTGTAGACTCTGTGGCTGATGATCATTCTGACGACGGTGGGTGAACGTTTCTGTCGACTGGATTTGCATGGCTTTATTAATTCCTGATGTTGAGCATTTTTCCATGCCCTTTTATTTATCACAAGAGAAAGAAAGAAAGAGAAGACAAAATGTGCACAAAATATGCCTCTTGAAATTGTCGTTTTGAAATGTGCACGTCTTTTGAGTTGTTTTCCTCGATGGACGACCCAAGAATCGTTTTTGAGGGCAGGTGTCATTTATAGGCCTGCAATGATTTTGAATATCAAGTGACCATTAGCACTGGGTTTAAAGCTGCTGTTTTGAGAAACGGCCACAAGGCGGCAGCAGGTCTCCTTTACCAAACATGGTTACTCGGGCAACAGAGCCTCCGTGGAAGTCGTATTCTAGGTTGTCAATTAGAATGGACTGTGCCAGGAAAAAGCCCCTTATGTTTGTGCCTCACGACTGACTTGTTCGTTTTTTAATTCAATGTTTATTGTTTCTCACAGCAAGTTTGATTACAATGTTTTGCTTGTTGTGGGTGTGAAAGATGTGGCTCTTTTACACATAAACATGTATCTAGTCTTCTTTGGATCCTTTTCCCATGTAGCTTATGACACAATGTTGAGTACTCTTCTCTTGGTATTCCGTAGGCCTTTGGTGATTTTGTATTTCACCTGTGTTTGTATCTCTCTCTTAAACCCAATTTCCTAATGTACACAATTCTCACACCTGTCCATGGGTGAACCATAAATCTGTTTATTGCATCTGTGATTGCCTTTCTCTGTGGAAATATCTTCAGTGATATCAATTTTTAGGGAACACCTATAAGTGATATCGTAGGCTATGTATCTTTCGCTCTGTGACTTACTGCAAGGTGCGTGATGAACTCTAGCCTCACCGATGGTGCTGTTGATGGCATTGTTTCCTTTTGTTCCTTGGCTAATATTCCATCTGTTCAGGTCCCTGTTCTTCTTTGTCCACTCATCTGTTGATGGACTTTCTGCTTGCTTCCATGTCCTGGCTATTGTAATACTCCTGCAATGCAGATTTGCCTGCCTGTGTCTTTCCACTTCTGTCTTCTTTCTTAGGTTATAGGCCCACGAGTGGGCCTGCTGGATCATATCGTAACTCAGTGTTTACCTTGTAAAGGCACCTCCATTCTGTTCCCATTAGTGCCTCTTACCAGGTGAAGTCCTGTGGCGAGCATTGCCCTCTGAGGAAGGCGCCACTAAGACCCTCCTAAGCCTCAGGGCCCGACTGTACTCTCCTTGGTATGCATCCTGGACTTTATGGTATGAACATACAAAAGGAGATGGCCTTTGGCCAAATCGCTCCAGGGACCTGCTCAGTTACTGGGAGTCCCTGGTTGTTCCCTAAAGCTAGGAAAAGCAACCCTGGAGGGGAAATTGGTGCCTTTGAGGGAGAAGCCGAGCAGCCAACCAACCAGCTGATGCTGATAAGGTGTGACTAAGCCGAGAAGCCAACCAACCAGCTGATGCCGATAAGGCGTGACGAAGCAAAGTCCCTGCTTTAGGGGTATATATACGGCTAGGCTTTGTTATTAAACTTGCCTTGCAAGCGTCAGTTGCTTGTGCCCTTCTGATCCCATACCTTGGTGCGTTCAGTTCCCTACCCCCTCTCGTCGGTTGTTGCTACACTTTGAGGACCCGCCGCGGCTGGCGGCAAAGTCCCACTTAACCTAGAGGGTATGCACTTCTCCACAACCCCTTCAGCATGAATTGTTGGTAGTCTTGTTGCTGATGGTTCTTCTGACTGGTGTGAGCCGATACCTCTGTGGTTGGATTTGCATGCGTCTCATAAAGCCTTGAAATTGAGCTTTCAGGGATGTCCTTTTTTTCTTCAAACTGTGTGTGTAGCTTACCTCATCACATTCTTTTCTTGACGTATGTGCCGCCTTTTGAAATATTTTGGCCACTACCTCCCTCAAGACATTTTGAGGGCAGGTTTCATTGACAGCCCTCCAGGACTTGTGCACACGAAGTGACCATTAGCACGGGTTTTCAAGCTGCCGTTGCAGGTAACGGCCAGAGGGCTGCAGCATTTCTGCGTTTCCCACTCTGGTAACTAGTGAAACAGACCTTCCTGCCAGTGGTGTTCCTCGGTTATCAATGACGGTGGGATGTGTCTGGAGAAACCCCCCAAAGCTGATGTCTCCTTACTTATATCTGTTTTTAAAATGGAATTTCTACTTTTCACTGGAGTACTCTTCCATTGTGTCCATGGACCACTGCTCCTTTCTGCATTCCTCTGTGGCTGGGCATTTTCATTGCTTCCAAGTGTTGGCTATGGTAAACATTGCTGGATTGCAGGATTGCCAGCCCGTGTCTTTTTGATTCTCATCCTCTCAGGTGATAGACCCAGCAGTGGCTATGCTTGATTGAACGGTCGCTCAATGTTGACCCTTTCCAGGCAACTCCACTGTGTTTTCCTTAGGGGCTCTTACCACGTCCCACTTAGAACCGAGGGTACGTATTTCTTCACCACCCCGTCAGCATTTCTTGTTTGCAGAAGTTTTGCTGCTGGCCATGCTGAGTCGTGTGACATGATAGGTTTTTGTAACGTGTATTTTCGTGTCTAATAATTCCTAAGGTTCAGCATTTTTCCACGCCTTTTTTTATTCTGTTAAACAAAAACAGAAAAAAAAAAAACCGTGAGTACAATAAACCTCTCGAAATTGTCTTCTTGGAAGGTTGCCCTCTTTCGACTTTTTTGGTCGATTTTCGACCCCAGGATTTTGTTTTGGAGGGCAGGTGTCATTTACAAGCCTGCAATGGGTGTGAATATTGAGTGACCATTAGCACTGACTTTAAAGCTGCTGCTGTGGGAAACGGCCACAAGGCGTCAGCATTGCTACATTCCCACATCTGGTTACTAGGGCAGCAGAGCCTTCTGGAAGTCCTGTTCCCAGGTTGTCAATTAGAATGGAATGTGCCAGGAAAAAACCCCAGAAGTGTATGTCACATTACTTCTTGTTCGCTCTTTTAATTTGTTTAAATCGGGGTAATGATTAGAATACTGTTGGTCCTATATGTACAGAATCTGGTTCATTTGTACGTTTTATATGTATATATATATATATATACATATATATATATATATATATACATATATATATATATATATATATATATATATATATATATATATATATATATATTCTTGTACAGATCCTCTTCCCATGTAAATTATTGCAGAGTGTTCTGGTGACCTCCCTTGCTATATGGTCGGTCTGTTTGATATATATATTTAATACGTATTTGTACACATATGGTGACACTAATCTTAATTTATCCATTCCCCCCACCTTTCATTTTACTTAAGCTTAGTTTGTTTTCTAAGTGTGTGAGTGTCTTTCTTTGTGGAAATATGTTCATTTGTGTCAGCTGTTAGATAACGCCTATAGGTGATGTCATACGGTATGCCTTTTGCTTTCCGACTTAACTCATGTTCTGTGATGATCTCTAGGCTCATCTCGGGTGCCTCAAAGAGCAGTGTTTCCTTGTTTTCCATGGCTAATAGTCCACTGTGTCCACGGACCAGCTCTTCTTATCCATTCATCTGTTGATGGACATTTGGGTTGCTTCGGTGTCTTGGCTACTGTGAAAACTCGTGGAGTGCAGCTCTTGCAGCCCGTCTTCTCAGGTGAGAGGCTCGGCTGTGGGTGTTCTGGATGGAAGGGTGGCTCAATTTTTAATTGAAAACGCAGCTCCTTTCTGTTCTCATTATTGGCTGTTACAACTAGACATGTCCTCCGCAGACAGAGGGAACAGAGTTCTCTAAAACCCCTTCAGCATTTATTGTTTGTAGTCTTTTGGCTGACGGTAGTTAACTTGGGTGAGCTGAAAGCTTTTTGTAGCTTAGAGGAGTCTGATGATTCCTGATGTTGAGCTTTTCTCCATTTTCCTTTTTTTGATAAAGAGTGAGTAAAACGTACCTCTATCATACTATCTCTTTGACACATTTGCCTGCTTTGAATTTTTTGGCCACGGCCGAGCTCAGGACATTTTTTTTTTTTGAGGGCAGGTGTCTTTTAGAGGCCGGAGTCCTTGTGAATGTTAAGTGACCCATAGCTATCCGTTTAAAGCCGCTCTTGCGGGAAACGGCCACAAGGCGGCAGCATTTCTCCATTTCCAACTCTGGGTTTTCCTGCAACAGAGGCTTCCTGGAAATTGTGTTAGTAGGCTGCAAATGAGAGTGCAGTGTGTCAGGGCAAACCCCCAAGAGCTTATATCTCCTTACTTCTTGTGTGTTTTTTAAAATTTAATTGTTATCTAGTATCACAGCCAATTGGATAAAAATGTGGTGTGTGTTCTAGGTGTACTGCATCTGGTTCATCATATGTATGTATCAATCTATTCATCTTTGGATCCTTTCCCGTGTAGGTTATTACAGAGTGTTGAGTCGACCTCTCCTGGTATTCCTTAGGTATTTTGTGATTATATATTTCATATGTATCAGTACATGTCTGTAAACCCCCATATCCAAATTCATACATTCCTTACACCTTTCCACTTGGTTAAGCATAGTTGGTTTTCTGCATCTATGCACGGCCTTCTCTTGGAAATGACTTCATGGGTATCAATGTTGAAGTAACAGCTATAAGTGATGTCATAGGATATTTCTATTTCGGTTTCTTTCGTACTTCCTTTTGGGTGGGTATCTCTAGATCCTTCTACGGTGGTGCCAGCGGCACTGTTGCATGCTCTTCCGTGGCTCATGTTCCATTGTGCACATGGGCCCCCTTCTTCTTGGTGCATTGTTCTGTTGATGGACATTTGGGTTTCTTCCAAGTCTTGGCTATGGTACATGTTGCTGCAGTGCAGGATGGCCAGCCTGTGTCTTTTTGATTTTGGTCTACTCGGGAGATAGGCCCATCAGTGGGCCTACCCGATTACAGGTTAGCTCAATTTTTACCTTTCAACGCACCTCCACGGTGTTCTCACTACTAGCTGTTACCAGGTTACGTCCCAGCGGCCGCTAGAGGGCACAGAGTTCTCTAAAACACCTTGAGCATTTATTCTTTGTAGACTCTGTGGCTGATGATCATTCTGACGACGGTGGGTGAACGTTTCTGTCGACTGGATTTGCATGGCTTTATTAATTCCTGATGTTGAGCATTTTTCCATGCCCTTTTATTTATCACAAGAGAAAGAAAGAAAGAGAAGACAAAATGTGCACAAAATATGCCTCTTGAAATTGTCGTTTTGAAATGTGCACGTCTTTTGAGTTGTTTTCCTCGATGGACGACCCAAGAATCGTTTTTGAGGGCAGGTGTCATTTATAGGCCTGCAATGATTTTGAATATCAAGTGACCATTAGCACTGGGTTTAAAGCTGCTGTTTTGAGAAACGGCCACAAGGCGGCAGCAGGTCTCCTTTACCAAACATGGTTACTCGGGCAACAGAGCCTCCGTGGAAGTCGTATTCTAGGTTGTCAATTAGAATGGACTGTGCCAGGAAAAAGCCCCTTATGTTTGTGCCTCACGACTGACTTGTTCGTTTTTTAATTCAATGTTTATTGTTTCTCACAGCAAGTTTGATTACAATGTTTTGCTTGTTGTGGGTGTGAAAGATGTGGCTCTTTTACACATAAACATGTATCTAGTCTTCTTTGGATCCTTTTCCCATGTAGCTTATGACACAATGTTGAGTACTCTTCTCTTGGTATTCCGTAGGCCTTTGGTGATTTTGTATTTCACCTGTGTTTGTATCTCTCTCTTAAACCCAATTTCCTAATGTACACAATTCTCACACCTGTCCATGGGTGAACCATAAATCTGTTTATTGCATCTGTGATTGCCTTTCTCTGTGGAAATATCTTCAGTGATATCAATTTTTAGGGAACACCTATAAGTGATATCGTAGGCTATGTATCTTTCGCTCTGTGACTTACTGCAAGGTGCGTGATGAACTCTAGCCTCACCGATGGTGCTGTTGATGGCATTGTTTCCTTTTGTTCCTTGGCTAATATTCCATCTGTTCAGGTCCCTGTTCTTCTTTGTCCACTCATCTGTTGATGGACTTTCTGCTTGCTTCCATGTCCTGGCTATTGTAATACTCCTGCAATGCAGATTTGCCTGCCTGTGTCTTTCCACTTCTGTCTTCTTTCTTAGGTTATAGGCCCACGAGTGGGCCTGCTGGATCATATCGTAACTCAGTGTTTACCTTGTAAAGGCACCTCCATTCTGTTCCCATTAGTGCCTCTTACCAGGTGAAGTCCTGTGGCGAGCATTGCCCTCTGAGGAAGGCGCCACTAAGACCCTCCTAAGCCTCAGGGCCCGACTGTACTCTCCTTGGTATGCATCCTGGACTTTATGGTATGAACATACAAAAGGAGATGGCCTTTGGCCAAATCGCTCCAGGGACCTGCTCAGTTACTGGGAGTCCCTGGTTGTTCCCTAAAGCTAGGAAAAGCAACCCTGGAGGGGAAATTGGTGCCTTTGAGGGAGAAGCCGAGCAGCCAACCAACCAGCTGATGCTGATAAGGTGTGACTAAGCCGAGAAGCCAACCAACCAGCTGATGCCGATAAGGCGTGACGAAGCAAAGTCCCTGCTTTAGGGGTATATATACGGCTAGGCTTTGTTATTAAACTTGCCTTGCAAGCGTCAGTTGCTTGTGCCCTTCTGATCCCATACCTTGGTGCGTTCAGTTCCCTACCCCCTCTCGTCGGTTGTTGCTACACTTTGAGGACCCGCCGCGGCTGGCGGCAAAGTCCCACTTAACCTAGAGGGTATGCACTTCTCCACAACCCCTTCAGCATGAATTGTTGGTAGTCTTGTTGCTGATGGTTCTTCTGACTGGTGTGAGCCGATACCTCTGTGGTTGGATTTGCATGCGTCTCATAAAGCCTTGAAATTGAGCTTTCAGGGATGTCCTTTTTTTCTTCAAACTGTGTGTGTAGCTTACCTCATCACATTCTTTTCTTGACGTATGTGCCGCCTTTTGAAATATTTTGGCCACTACCTCCCTCAAGACATTTTGAGGGCAGGTTTCATTGACAGCCCTCCAGGACTTGTGCACACGAAGTGACCATTAGCACGGGTTTTCAAGCTGCCGTTGCAGGTAACGGCCACAGGGCTGCAGCATTTCTGCGTTTCCCACTCTGGTAACTAGTGAAACAGACCTTCCTGCCAGTGGTGTTCCTCGGTTATCAATGACGGTGGGATGTGTCTGGAGAAACCCCCCAAAGCTGATGTCTCCTTACTTATATCTGTTTTTAAAATGGAATTTCTACTTTTCACTGGAGTACTCTTCCATTGTGTCCATGGACCACTGCTCCTTTCTGCATTCCTCTGTGGCTGGGCATTTTCATTGCTTCCAAGTGTTGGCTATGGTAAACATTGCTGGATTGCAGGATTGCCAGCCCGTGTCTTTTTGATTCTCATCCTCTCAGGTGATAGACCCAGCAGTGGCTATGCTTGATTGAACGGTCGCTCAATGTTGACCCTTTCCAGGCAACTCCACTGTGTTTTCCTTAGGGGCTCTTACCACGTCCCACTTAGAACCGAGGGTACGCATTTCTTCACCACCCCGTCAGCATTTCTTGTTTGCAGAAGTTTTGCTGCTGGCCATGCTGAGTCGTGTGACATGATAGGTTTTTGTAACGTGTATTTTCGTGTCTAATAATTCCTAAGGTTCAGCATTTTTCCACGCCTTTTTTTATTCTGTTAAACAAAAACAGAAAAAAAAAACCGTGAGTACAATAAACCTCTCGAAATTGTCTTCTTGGAAGGTTGCCCTCTTTGGACTTTTTTGGTCGATTTTCGACCCCAGGATTTTGTTTTGGAGGGCAGGTGTCATTTACAAGCCTGCAATGGGTGTGAATATTGAGTGACCATTAGCACTGACTTTAAAGCTGCTGCTGTGGGAAACGGCCACAAGGCGTCAGCATTGCTACATTCCCACATCTGGTTACTAGGGCAGCAGAGCCTTCTGGAAGTCCTGTTCCCAGGTTGTCAATTAGAATGGAATGTGCCAGGAAAAAACCCCAGAAGTGTATGTCACATTACTTCTTGTTCGCTCTTTTAATTTGTTTAAATCGGGGTAATGATTAGAATACTGTTGGTCCTATATGTACAGAATCTGGTTCATTTGTACGTTTTATATGTATATATATATATATATATATATATATATATATATATTCTTGTACAAATCCTCTTCCCATGTAAATTATTGCAGAGTGTTCTGGTGACCTCCCTTGCTATATGGTCGGTCTGTTTGATATATATATTTAATACGTATTTGTACACATATGGTGACACTAATCTTAATTTATCCATTCCCCCCACCTTTCATTTTACTTAAGCTTAGTTTGTTTTCTAAGTGTGTGAGTGTCTTTCTTTGTGGAAATATGTTCATTTGTGTCAGCTGTTAGATAACGCCTATAGGTGATGTCATACGGTATGCCTTTTGCTTTCCGACTTAACTCATGTTCTGTGATGATCTCTAGGCTCATCTCGGGTGCCTCAAAGAGCAGTGTTTCCTTGTTTTCCATGGCTAATAGTCCACTGTGTCCACGGACCAGCTCTTCTTATCCATTCATCTGTTGATGGACATTTGGGTTGCTTCGGTGTCTTGGCTACTGTGAAAACTCGTGGAGTGCAGCTCTTGCAGCCCGTCTTCTCAGGTGAGAGGCTCGGCTGTGGGTGTTCTGGATGGAAGGGTGGCTCAATTTTTAATTGAAAACGCAGCTCCTTTCTGTTCTCATTATTGGCTGTTACAACTAGACATGTCCTCCGCAGACAGAGGGAACAGAGTTCTCTAAAACCCCTTCAGCATTTATTGTTTGTAGTCTTTTGGCTGACGGTAGTTAACTTGGGTGAGCTGAAAGCTTTTTGTAGCTTAGAGGAGTCTGATCATTCCTGAGGTTGAGCTTTTCTCCATTTTGCTTTTTTGATAAAGAGTGAGTAAAACTTACCTCTTCATACTATCTCTTTGACACATTTGCCTGCTTTGAATTTTTTTCACCCCTGCCGAGCTCAGGACATTTTTTTTTTTTTTTGAGGGCAGGTGTCTTTTAGAGGCCGGAGTCCTTGTGAATGTTAAGTGACCCATAGCTATCCGTTTAAAGCCGCTCTTGCGGGAAACGGCCACAAGGCGGCAGCATTTCTCCATTTCCAACTCTGGGTTTTCCTGCAACAGAGGCTTCCTGGAAATTGTGTTAGTAGGCTGCAAATGAGAGTGCAGTGTGTCAGGGCAAACCCCCAAGAGCTTATATCTCCTTACTTCTTGTGTGTTTTTTAAAATTTAATTGTTATCTAGTATCACAGCCAATTGGATAAAAATGTGGTGTGTGTTCTAGGTGTACTGCATCTGGTTCATCATATGTATGTGTCAATCTATTCATCTTTGGATCCTTTCCCGTGTAGGTTATTACAGAGTGTTGAGTCGACCTCTCTTGGTATTCCTTAGGTATTTTGTGATTATATATTTCATATGTATCAGTACATGTCTGTAAACCCCCATATCCAAATTCATACATTCCTTACACCTTTCCACTTGGTTAAGCATAGTTGGTTTTCTGCATCTATGCACGGCCTTCTCTTGGAAATGACTTCATGGGTATCAATGTTGAAGTAACAGCTATAAGTGATGTCATAGGATATTTCTATTTCGGTTTCTTTCGTACTTCCTTTTGGGTGGGTATCTCTAGATCCTTCTACGGTGGTGCCAGAGGCACCTGTTGCATGCTCTTCCGTGGCTCATGTTCCATTGTGCACATGGGCCCCCTTCTTCTTGGTGCATTGTTCTGTTGATGGACATTTGGGTTTCTTCCAAGTCTTGGCTATGGTACATGTTGCTGCAGTGCAGGATGGCCAGCCTGTGTCTTTTTGATTTTGGTCTACTCGGGAGATAGGCCCATCAGTGGGCCTACCCGATTACAGGTTAGCTCAATTTTTACCTTTCAACGCACCTCCACGGTGTTCTCACTACTAGCTGTTACCAGGTTACGTCCCAGCGGCCGCTAGAGGGCACAGAGTTCTCTAAAACACCTTGAGCATTTATTCTTTGTAGACTCTGTGGCTGATGATCATTCTGACGACGGTGGGTGAACGTTTCTGTCGACTGGATTTGCATGGCTTTATTAATTCCTGATGTTGAGCATTTTTCCATGCCCTTTTATTTATCACAAGAGAAAGAAAGAAAGAGAAGACAAAATGTGCACAAAATATGCCTCTTGAAATTGTCGTTTTGAAATGTGCACGTCTTTTGAGTTGTTTTCCTCGATGGACGACCCAAGAATCGTTTTTGAGGGCAGGTGTCATTTATAGGCCTGCAATGATTTTGAATATCAAGTGACCATTAGCACTGGGTTTAAAGCTGCTGTTTTGAGAAACGGCCACAAGGCGGCAGCAGGTCTCCTTTACCAAACATGGTTACTCGGGCAACAGAGCCTCCGTGGAAGTCGTATTCTAGGTTGTCAATTAGAATGGACTGTGCCAGGAAAAAGCCCCTTATGTTTGTGCCTCACGACTGACTTGTTCGTTTTTTAATTCAATGTTTATTGTTTCTCACAGCAAGTTTGATTACAATGTTTTGCTTGTTGTGGGTGTGAAAGATGTGGCTCTTTTACACATAAACATGTATCTAGTCTTCTTTGGATCCTTTTCCCATGTAGCTTATGACACAATGTTGAGTACTCTTCTCTTGGTATTCCGTAGGCCTTTGGTGATTTTGTATTTCACCTGTGTTTGTATCTCTCTCTTAAACCCAATTTCCTAATGTACACAATTCTCACACCTGTCCATGGGTGAACCATAAATCTGTTTATTGCATCTGTGATTGCCTTTCTCTGTGGAAATATCTTCAGTGATATCAATTTTTAGGGAACACCTATAAGTGATATCGTAGGCTATGTATCTTTCGCTCTGTGACTTACTGCAAGGTGCGTGATGAACTCTAGCCTCACCGATGGTGCTGTTGATGGCATTGTTTCCTTTTGTTCCTTGGCTAATATTCCATCTGTTCAGGTCCCTGTTCTTCTTTGTCCACTCATCTGTTGATGGACTTTCTGCTTGCTTCCATGTCCTGGCTATTGTAATACTCCTGCAATGCAGATTTGCCTGCCTGTGTCTTTCCACTTCTGTCTTCTTTCTTAGGTTATAGGCCCACGAGTGGGCCTGCTGGATCATATCGTAACTCAGTGTTTACCTTGTAAAGGCACCTCCATTCTGTTCCCATTAGTGCCTCTTACCAGGTGAAGTCCTGTGGCGAGCATTGCCCTCTGAGGAAGGCGCCACTAAGACCCTCCTAAGCCTCAGGGCCCGACTGTACTCTCCTTGGTATGCATCCTGGACTTTATGGTATGAACATACAAAAGGAGATGGCCTTTGGCCAAATCGCTCCAGGGACCTGCTCAGTTACTGGGAGTCCCTGGTTGTTCCCTAAAGCTAGGAAAAGCAACCCTGGAGGGGAAATTGGTGCCTTTGAGGGAGAAGCCGAGCAGCCAACCAACCAGCTGATGCTGATAAGGTGTGACTAAGCCGAGAAGCCAACCAACCAGCTGATGCCGATAAGGCGTGACGAAGCAAAGTCCCTGCTTTAGGGGTATATATACGGCTAGGCTTTGTTATTAAACTTGCCTTGCAAGCGTCAGTTGCTTGTGCCCTTCTGATCCCATACCTTGGTGCGTTCAGTTCCCTACCCCCTCTCGTCGGTTGTTGCTACACTTTGAGGACCCGCCGCGGCTGGCGGCAAAGTCCCACTTAACCTAGAGGGTATGCACTTCTCCACAACCCCTTCAGCATGAATTGTTGGTAGTCTTGTTGCTGATGGTTCTTCTGACTGGTGTGAGCCGATACCTCTGTGGTTGGATTTGCATGCGTCTCATAAAGCCTTGAAATTGAGCTTTCAGGGATGTCCTTTTTTTCTTCAAACTGTGTGTGTAGCTTACCTCATCACATTCTTTTCTTGACGTATGTGCCGCCTTTTGAAATATTTTGGCCACTACCTCCCTCAAGACATTTTGAGGGCAGGTTTCATTGACAGCCCTCCAGGACTTGTGCACACGAAGTGACCATTAGCACGGGTTTTCAAGCTGCCGTTGCAGGTAACGGCCAGAGGGCTGCAGCATTTCTGCGTTTCCCACTCTGGTAACTAGTGAAACAGACCTTCCTGCCAGTGGTGTTCCTCGGTTATCAATGACGGTGGGATGTGTCTGGAGAAACCCCCCAAAGCTGATGTCTCCTTACTTATATCTGTTTTTAAAATGGAATTTCTACTTTTCACTGGAGTACTCTTCCATTGTGTCCATGGACCACTGCTCCTTTCTGCATTCCTCTGTGGCTGGGCATTTTCATTGCTTCCAAGTGTTGGCTATGGTAAACATTGCTGGATTGCAGGATTGCCAGCCCGTGTCTTTTTGATTCTCATCCTCTCAGGTGATAGACCCAGCAGTGGCTATGCTTGATTGAACGGTCGCTCAATGTTGACCCTTTCCAGGCAACTCCACTGTGTTTTCCTTAGGGGCTCTTACCACGTCCCACTTAGAACCGAGGGTACGTATTTCTTCACCACCCCGTCAGCATTTCTTGTTTGCAGAAGTTTTGCTGCTGGCCATGCTGAGTCGTGTGACATGATAGGTTTTTGTAACGTGTATTTTCGTGTCTAATAATTCCTAAGGTTCAGCATTTTTCCACGCCTTTTTTTATTCTGTTAAACAAAAACAGAAAAAAAAAAAACCGTGAGTACAATAAACCTCTCGAAATTGTCTTCTTGGAAGGTTGCCCTCTTTCGACTTTTTTGGTCGATTTTCGACCCCAGGATTTTGTTTTGGAGGGCAGGTGTCATTTACAAGCCTGCAATGGGTGTGAATATTGAGTGACCATTAGCACTGACTTTAAAGCTGCTGCTGTGGGAAACGGCCACAAGGCGTCAGCATTGCTACATTCCCACATCTGGTTACTAGGGCAGCAGAGCCTTCTGGAAGTCCTGTTCCCAGGTTGTCAATTAGAATGGAATGTGCCAGGAAAAAACCCCAGAAGTGTATGTCACATTACTTCTTGTTCGCTCTTTTAATTTGTTTAAATCGGGGTAATGATTAGAATACTGTTGGTCCTATATGTACAGAATCTGGTTCATTTGTACGTTTTATATGTATATATATATATATATACATATATATATATATATATACATATATATATATATATATATATATATATATATATATATATATATATTCTTGTACAGATCCTCTTCCCATGTAAATTATTGCAGAGTGTTCTGGTGACCTCCCTTGCTATATGGTCGGTCTGTTTGATATATATATTTAATACGTATTTGTACACATATGGTGACACTAATCTTAATTTATCCATTCCCCCCACCTTTCATTTTACTTAAGCTTAGTTTGTTTTCTAAGTGTGTGAGTGTCTTTCTTTGTGGAAATATGTTCATTTGTGTCAGCTGTTAGATAACGCCTATAGGTGATGTCATACGGTATGCCTTTTGCTTTCCGACTTAACTCATGTTCTGTGATGATCTCTAGGCTCATCTCGGGTGCCTCAAAGAGCAGTGTTTCCTTGTTTTCCATGGCTAATAGTCCACTGTGTCCACGGACCAGCTCTTCTTATCCATTCATCTGTTGATGGACATTTGGGTTGCTTCGGTGTCTTGGCTACTGTGAAAACTCGTGGAGTGCAGCTCTTGCAGCCCGTCTTCTCAGGTGAGAGGCTCGGCTGTGGGTGTTCTGGATGGAAGGGTGGCTCAATTTTTAATTGAAAACGCAGCTCCTTTCTGTTCTCATTATTGGCTGTTACAACTAGACATGTCCTCCGCAGACAGAGGGAACAGAGTTCTCTAAAACCCCTTCAGCATTTATTGTTTGTAGTCTTTTGGCTGACGGTAGTTAACTTGGGTGAGCTGAAAGCTTTTTGTAGCTTAGAGGAGTCTGATCATTCCTGAGGTTGAGCTTTTCTCCATTTTGCTTTTTTGATAAAGAGTGAGTAAAACTTACCTCTTCATACTATCTCTTTGACACATTTGCCTGCTTTGAATTTTTTTCACCACTGCCGAGCTCAGGACATTTTTTTTTTTTTTTGAGGGCAGGTGTCTTTTAGAGGCCGGAGTCCTTGTGAATGTTAAGTGACCCATAGCTATCCGTTTGAAGCCGCTCTTGCGGGAAACGGCCACAAGGCGGCAGCATTTCTCCATTTCCAACTCTGGGTTTTCCTGCAACAGAGGCTTCCTGGAAATTGTGTTAGTAGGCTGCAAATGAGAGTGCAGTGTGTCAGGGCAAACCCCCAAGAGCTTATATCTCCTTACTTCTTGTGTGTTTTTTAAAATTTAATTGTTATCTAGTATCACAGCCAATTGGATAAAAATGTGGTGTGTGTTCTAGGTGTACTGCATCTGGTTCATCATATGTATGTGTCAATCTATTCATCTTTGGATCCTTTCCCGTGTAGGTTATTACAGAGTGTTGAGTCGACCTCTCTTGGTATTCCTTAGGTATTTTGTGATTATATATTTCATATGTATCAGTACATGTCTGTAAACCCCCATATCCAAATTCATACATTCCTTACACCTTTCCACTTGGTTAAGCATAGTTGGTTTTCTGCATCTATGCACGGCCTTCTCTTGGAAATGACTTCATGGGTATCAATGTTGAAGTAACAGCTATAAGTGATGTCATAGGATATTTCTATTTCGGTTTCTTTCGTACTTCCTTTTGGGTGGGTATCTCTAGATCCTTCTACGGTGGTGCCAGAGGCACCTGTTGCATGCTCTTCCGTGGCTCATGTTCCATTGTGCACATGGGCCCCCTTCTTCTTGGTGCATTGTTCTGTTGATGGACATTTGGGTTTCTTCCAAGTCTTGGCTATGGTACATGTTGCTGCAGTGCAGGATGGCCAGCCTGTGTCTTTTTGATTTTGGTCTACTCGGGAGATAGGCCCATCAGTGGGCCTACCCGATTACAGGTTAGCTCAATTTTTACCTTTCAACGCACCTCCACGGTGTTCTCACTACTAGCTGTTACCAGGTTACGTCCCAGCGGCCGCTAGAGGGCACAGAGTTCTCTAAAACACCTTGAGCATTTATTCTTTGTAGACTCTGTGGCTGATGATCATTCTGACGACGGTGGGTGAACGTTTCTGTCGACTGGATTTGCATGGCTTTATTAATTCCTGATGTTGAGCATTTTTCCATGCCCTTTTATTTATCACAAGAGAAAGAAAGAAAGAGAAGACAAAATGTGCACAAAATATGCCTCTTGAAATTGTCGTTTTGAAATGTGCACGTCTTTTGAGTTGTTTTCCTCGATGGACGACCCAAGAATCGTTTTTGAGGGCAGGTGTCATTTATAGGCCTGCAATGATTTTGAATATCAAGTGACCATTAGCACTGGGTTTAAAGCTGCTGTTTTGAGAAACGGCCACAAGGCGGCAGCAGGTCTCCTTTACCAAACCTGGTTACTCGGGCAACAGAGCCTCCGTGGAAGTCGTATTCTAGGTTGTCAATTAGAATGGACTGTGCCAGGAAAAAGCCCCTTATGTTTGTGCCTCACGACTGACTTGTTCGTTTTTTAATTCAATGTTTATTGTTTCTCACAGCAAGTTTGATTACAATGTTTTGCTTGTTGTGGGTGTGAAAGATGTGGCTCTTTTACACATAAACATGTATCTAGTCTTCTTTGGATCCTTTTCCCATGTAGCTTATGACACAATGTTGAGTACTCTTCTCTTGGTATTCCGTAGGCCTTTGGTGATTTTGTATTTCACCTGTGTTTGTATCTCTCTCTTAAACCCAATTTCCTAATGTACACAATTCTCACACCTGTCCATGGGTGAACCATAAATCTGTTTATTGCATCTGTGATTGCCTTTCTCTGTGGAAATATCTTCAGTGATATCAATTTTTAGGGAACACCTATAAGTGATATCGTAGGCTATGTATCTTTCGCTCTGTGACTTACTGCAAGGTGCGTGATGAACTCTAGCCTCACCGATGGTGCTGTTGATGGCATTGTTTCCTTTTGTTCCTTGGCTAATATTCCATCTGTTCAGGTCCCTGTTCTTCTTTGTCCACTCATCTGTTGATGGACTTTCTGCTTGCTTCCATGTCCTGGCTATTGTAATACTCCTGCAATGCAGATTTGCCTGCCTGTGTCTTTCCACTTCTGTCTTCTTTCTTAGGTTATAGGCCCACGAGTGGGCCTGCTGGATCATATCGTAACTCAGTGTTTACCTTGTAAAGGCACCTCCATTCTGTTCCCATTAGTGCCTCTTACCAGGTGAAGTCCTGTGGCGAGCATTGCCCTCTGAGGAAGGCGCCACTAAGACCCTCCTAAGCCTCAGGGCCCGACTGTACTCTCCTTGGTATGCATCCTGGACTTTATGGTATGAACATACAAAAGGAGATGGCCTTTGGCCAAATCGCTCCAGGGACCTGCTCAGTTACTGGGAGTCCCTGGTTGTTCCCTAAAGCTAGGAAAAGCAACCCTGGAGGGGAAATTGGTGCCTTTGAGGGAGAAGCCGAGCAGCCAACCAACCAGCTGATGCTGATAAGGTGTGACTAAGCCGAGAAGCCAACCAACCAGCTGATGCCGATAAGGCGTGACGAAGCAAAGTCCCTGCTTTAGGGGTATATATACGGCTAGGCTTTGTTATTAAACTTGCCTTGCAAGCGTCAGTTGCTTGTGCCCTTCTGATCCCATACCTTGGTGCGTTCAGTTCCCTACCCCCTCTCGTCGGTTGTTGCTACACTTTGAGGACCCGCCGCGGCTGGCGGCAAAGTCCCACTTAACCTAGAGGGTATGCACTTCTCCACAACCCCTTCAGCATGAATTGTTGGTAGTCTTGTTGCTGATGGTTCTTCTGACTGGTGTGAGCCGATACCTCTGTGGTTGGATTTGCATGCGTCTCATAAAGCCTTGAAATTGAGCTTTCAGGGATGTCCTTTTTTTCTTCAAACTGTGTGTGTAGCTTACCTCATCACATTCTTTTCTTGAAGTATGTGCCGCCTTTTGAAATATTTTGGCCACTACCTCCCTCAAGACATTTTGAGGGCAGGTTTCATTGACAGCCCTCCAGGACTTGTGCACACGAAGTGACCATTAGCACGGGTTTTCAAGCTGCCGTTGCAGGTAACGGCCAGAGGGCTGCAGCATTTCTGCGTTTCCCACTCTGGTAACTAGTGAAACAGACCTTCCTGCCAGTGGTGTTCCTCGGTTATCAATGACGGTGGGATGTGTCTGGAGAAACCCCCCAAAGCTGATGTCTCCTTACTTATATCTGTTTTTAAAATGGAATTTCTACTTTTCACTGGAGTACTCTTCCATTGTGTCCATGGACCACTGCTCCTTTCTGCATTCCTCTGTGGCTGGGCATTTTCATTGCTTCCAAGTGTTGGCTATGGTAAACATTGCTGGATTGCAGGATTGCCAGCCCGTGTCTTTTTGATTCTCATCCTCTCAGGTGATAGACCCAGCAGTGGCTATGCTTGATTGAACGGTCGCTCAATGTTGACCCTTTCCAGGCAACTCCACTGTGTTTTCCTTAGGGGCTCTTACCACGTCCCACTTAGAACCGAGGGTACGCATTTCTTCACCACCCCGTCAGCATTTCTTGTTTGCAGAAGTTTTGCTGCTGGCCATGCTGAGTCGTGTGACATGATAGGTTTTTGTAACGTGTATTTTCGTGTCTAATAATTCCTAAGGTTCAGCATTTTTCCACGCCTTTTTTTAATTCTGTTAAACAAAAACAGAAAAAAAAAAACCGTGAGTACAATAAACCTCTCGAAATTGTCTTCTTGGAAGGTTGCCCTCTTTGGACTTTTTTGGTCGATTTTCGACCCCAGGATTTTGTTTTGGAGGGCAGGTGTCATTTACAAGCCTGCAATGGGTGTGAATATTGAGTGACCATTAGCACTGACTTTAAAGCTGCTGCTGTGGGAAACGGCCACAAGGCGTCAGCATTGCTACATTCCCACATCTGGTTACTAGGGCAGCAGAGCCTTCTGGAAGTCCTGTTCCCAGGTTGTCAATTAGAATGGAATGTGCCAGGAAAAAACCCCAGAAGTGTATGTCACATTACTTCTTGTTCGCTCTTTTAATTTGTTTAAATCGGGGTAATGATTAGAATACTGTTGGTCCTATATGTACAGAATCTGGTTCATTTGTACGTTTTATATGTATATATATATATATATATATATATATATATATATTCTTGTACAGATCCTCTTCCCATGTAAATTATTGCAGAGTGTTCTGGTGACCTCCCTTGCTATATGGTCGGTCTGTTTGATATATATATTTAATACGTATTTGTACACATATGGTGACACTAATCTTAAGTTATCCATTCCCCCCACCTTTCATTTTACTTAAGCTTAGTTTGTTTTCTAAGTGTGTGAGTGTCTTTCTTTGTGGAAATATGTTCATTTGTGTCAGCTGTTAGATAACGCCTATAGGTGATGTCATACGGTATGCCTTTTGCTTTCCGACTTAACTCATGTTCTGTGATGATCTCTAGGCTCATCTCGGGTGCCTCAAAGAGCAGTGTTTCCTTGTTTTCCATGGCTAATAGTCCACTGTGTCCACGGACCAGCTCTTCTTATCCATTCATCTGTTGATGGACATTTGGGTTGCTTCGGTGTCTTGGCTACTGTGAAAACTCGTGGAGTGCAGCTCTTGCAGCCCGTCTTCTCAGGTGAGAGGCTCGGCTGTGGGTGTTCTGGATGGAAGGGTGGCTCAATTTTTAATTGAAAACGCAGCTCCTTTCTGTTCTCATTATTGGCTGTTACAACTAGACATGTCCTCCGCAGACAGAGGGAACAGAGTTCTCTAAAACCCCTTCAGCATTTATTGTTTGTAGTCTTTTGGCTGACGGTAGTTAACTTGGGTGAGCTGAAAGCTTTTTGTAGCTTAGAGGAGTCTGATCATTCCTGAGGTTGAGCTTTTCTCCATTTTGCTTTTTTGATAAAGAGTGAGTAAAACTTACCTCTTCATACTATCTCTTTGACACATTTGCCTGCTTTGAATTTTTTTCACCACTGCCGAGCTCAGGACATTTTTTTTTTTTTTTGAGGGCAGGTGTCTTTTAGAGGCCGGAGTCCTTGTGAATGTTAAGTGACCCATAGCTATCCGTTTAAAGCCGCTCTTGCGGGAAACGGCCACAAGGCGGCAGCATTTCTCCATTTCCAACTCTGGGTTTTCCTGCAACAGAGGCTTCCTGGAAATTGTGTTAGTAGGCTGCAAATGAGAGTGCAGTGTGTCAGGGCAAACCCCCAAGAGCTTATATCTCCTTACTTCTTGTGTGTTTTTTAAAATTTAATTGTTATCTAGTATCACAGCCAATTGGATAAAAATGTGGTGTGTGTTCTAGGTGTACTGCATCTGGTTCATCATATGTATGTGTCAATCTATTCATCTTTGGATCCTTTCCCGTGTAGGTTATTACAGAGTGTTGAGTCGACCTCTCTTGGTATTCCTTAGGTATTTTGTGATTATATATTTCATATGTATCAGTACATGTCTGTAAACCCCCATATCCAAATTCATACATTCCTTACACCTTTCCACTTGGTTAAGCATAGTTGGTTTTCTGCATCTATGCACGGCCTTCTCTTGGAAATGACTTCATGGGTATCAATGTTGAAGTAACAGCTATAAGTGATGTCATAGGATATTTCTATTTCGGTTTCTTTCGTACTTCCTTTTGGGTGGGTATCTCTAGATCCTTCTACGGTGGTGCCAGAGGCACCTGTTGCATGCTCTTCCGTGGCTCATGTTCCATTGTGCACATGGGCCCCCTTCTTCTTGGTGCATTGTTCTGTTGATGGACATTTGGGTTTCTTCCAAGTCTTGGCTATGGTACATGTTGCTGCAGTGCAGGATGGCCAGCCTGTGTCTTTTTGATTTTGGTCTACTCGGGAGATAGGCCCATCAGTGGGCCTACCCGATTACAGGTTAGCTCAATTTTTACCTTTCAACGCACCTCCACGGTGTTCTCACTACTAGCTGTTACCAGGTTACGTCCCAGCGGCCGCTAGAGGGCACAGAGTTCTCTAAAACACCTTGAGCATTTATTCTTTGTAGACTCTGTGGCTGATGATCATTCTGACGACGGTGGGTGAACGTTTCTGTCGACTGGATTTGCATGGCTTTATTAATTCCTGATGTTGAGCATTTTTCCATGCCCTTTTGTTTATCACAAGAGAAAGAAAGAAAGAGAAGACAAAATGTGCACAAAATATGCCTCTTGAAATTGTCGTTTTGAAATGTGCACGTCTTTTGAGTTGTTTTCCTCGATGGACGACCCAAGAATCGTTTTTGAGGGCAGGTGTCATTTATAGGCCTGCAATGATTTTGAATATCAAGTGACCATTAGCACTGGGTTTAAAGCTGCTGTTTTGAGAAACGGCCACAAGGCGGCAGCAGGTCTCCTTTACCAAACATGGTTACTCGGGCAACAGAGCCTCCGTGGAAGTCGTATTCTAGGTTGTCAATTAGAATGGACTGTGCCAGGAAAAAGCCCCTTATGTTTGTGCCTCACGACTGACTTGTTCGTTTTTTAATTCAATGTTTATTGTTTCTCACAGCAAGTTTGATTACAATGTTTTGCTTGTTGTGGGTGTGAAAGATGTGGCTCTTTTACACATAAACATGTATCTAGTCTTCTTTGGATCCTTTTCCCATGTAGCTTATGACACAATGTTGAGTACTCTTCTCTTGGTATTCCGTAGGCCTTTGGTGATTTTGTATTTCACCTGTGTTTGTATCTCTCTCTTAAACCCAATTTCCTAATGTACACAATTCTCACACCTGTCCATGGGTGAACCATAAATCTGTTTATTGCATCTGTGATTGCCTTTCTCTGTGGAAATATCTTCAGTGATATCAATTTTTAGGGAACACCTATAAGTGATATCGTAGGCTATGTATCTTTCGCTCTGTGACTTACTGCAAGGTGCGTGATGAACTCTAGCCTCACCGATGGTGCTGTTGATGGCATTGTTTCCTTTTGTTCCTTGGCTAATATTCCATCTGTTCAGGTCCCTGTTCTTCTTTGTCCACTCATCTGTTGATGGACTTTCTGCTTGCTTCCATGTCCTGGCTATTGTAATACTCCTGCAATGCAGATTTGCCTGCCTGTGTCTTTCCACTTCTGTCTTCTTTCTTAGGTTATAGGCCCACGAGTGGGCCTGCTGGATCATATCGTAACTCAGTGTTTACCTTGTAAAGGCACCTCCATTCTGTTCCCATTAGTGCCTCTTACCAGGTGAAGTCCTGTGGCGAGCATTGCCCTCTGAGGAAGGCGCCACTAAGACCCTCCTAAGCCTCAGGGCCCGACTGTACTCTCCTTGGTATGCATCCTGGACTTTATGGTATGAACATACAAAAGGAGATGGCCTTTGGCCAAATCGCTCCAGGGACCTGCTCAGTTACTGGGAGTCCCTGGTTGTTCCCTAAAGCTAGGAAAAGCAACCCTGGAGGGGAAATTGGTGCCTTTGAGGGAGAAGCCGAGCAGCCAACCAACCAGCTGATGCTGATAAGGTGTGACTAAGCCGAGAAGCCAACCAACCAGCTGATGCCGATAAGGCGTGACGAAGCAAAGTCCCTGCTTTAGGGGTATATATACGGCTAGGCTTTGTTATTAAACTTGCCTTGCAAGCGTCAGTTGCTTGTGCCCTTCTGATCCCATACCTTGGTGCGTTCAGTTCCCTACCCCCTCTCGTCGGTTGTTGCTACACTTTGAGGACCCGCCGCGGCTGGCGGCAAAGTCCCACTTAACCTAGAGGGTATGCACTTCTCCACAACCCCTTCAGCATGAATTGTTGGTAGTCTTGTTGCTGATGGTTCTTCTGACTGGTGTGAGCCGATACCTCTGTGGTTGGATTTGCATGCGTCTCATAAAGCCTTGAAATTGAGCTTTCAGGGATGTCCTTTTTTTCTTCAAACTGTGTGTGTAGCTTACCTCATCACATTCTTTTCTTGAAGTATGTGCCGCCTTTTGAAATATTTTGGCCACTACCTCCCTCAAGACATTTTGAGGGCAGGTTTCATTGACAGCCCTCCAGGACTTGTGCACACGAAGTGACCATTAGCACGGGTTTTCAAGCTGCCGTTGCAGGTAACGGCCAGAGGGCTGCAGCATTTCTGCGTTTCCCACTCTGGTAACTAGTGAAACAGACCTTCCTGCCAGTGGTGTTCCTCGGTTATCAATGACGGTGGGATGTGTCTGGAGAAACCCCCCAAAGCTGATGTCTCCTTACTTATATCTGTTTTTAAAATGGAATTTCTACTTTTCACTGGAGTACTCTTCCATTGTGTCCATGGACCACTGCTCCTTTCTGCATTCCTCTGTGGCTGGGCATTTTCATTGCTTCCAAGTGTTGGCTATGGTAAACATTGCTGGATTGCAGGATTGCCAGCCCGTGTCTTTTTGATTCTCATCCTCTCAGGTGATAGACCCAGCAGTGGCTATGCTTGATTGAACGGTCGCTCAATGTTGACCCTTTCCAGGCAACTCCACTGTGTTTTCCTTAGGGGCTCTTACCACGTCCCACTTAGAACCGAGGGTACGCATTTCTTCACCACCCCGTCAGCATTTCTTGTTTGCAGAAGTTTTGCTGCTGGCCATGCTGAGTCGTGTGACATGATAGGTTTTTGTAACGTGTATTTTCGTGTCTAATAATTCCTAAGGTTCAGCATTTTTCCACGCCTTTTTTTAATTCTGTTAAACAAAAACAGAAAAAAAAAAACCGTGAGTACAATAAACCTCTCGAAATTGTCTTCTTGGAAGGTTGCCCTCTTTGGACTTTTTTGGTCGATTTTCGACCCCAGGATTTTGTTTTGGAGGGCAGGTGTCATTTACAAGCCTGCAATGGGTGTGAATATTGAGTGACCATTAGCACTGACTTTAAAGCTGCTGCTGTGGGAAACGGCCACAAGGCGTCAGCATTGCTACATTCCCACATCTGGTTACTAGGGCAGCAGAGCCTTCTGGAAGTCCTGTTCCCAGGTTGTCAATTAGAATGGAATGTGCCAGGAAAAAACCCCAGAAGTGTATGTCACATTACTTCTTGTTCGCTCTTTTAATTTGTTTAAATCGGGGTAATGATTAGAATACTGTTGGTCCTATATGTACAGAATCTGGTTCATTTGTACGTTTTATATGTATATATATATATATATATATATATATATATATATTCTTGTACAGATCCTCTTCCCATGTAAATTATTGCAGAGTGTTCTGGTGACCTCCCTTGCTATATGGTCGGTCTGTTTGATATATATATTTAATACGTATTTGTACACATATGGTGACACTAATCTTAAGTTATCCATTCCCCCCACCTTTCATTTTACTTAAGCTTAGTTTGTTTTCTAAGTGTGTGAGTGTCTTTCTTTGTGGAAATATGTTCATTTGTGTCAGCTGTTAGATAACGCCTATAGGTGATGTCATACGGTATGCCTTTTGCTTTCCGACTTAACTCATGTTCTGTGATGATCTCTAGGCTCATCTCGGGTGCCTCAAAGAGCAGTGTTTCCTTGTTTTCCATGGCTAATAGTCCACTGTGTCCACGGACCAGCTCTTCTTATCCATTCATCTGTTGATGGACATTTGGGTTGCTTCGGTGTCTTGGCTACTGTGAAAACTCGTGGAGTGCAGCTCTTGCAGCCCGTCTTCTCAGGTGAGAGGCTCGGCTGTGGGTGTTCTGGATGGAAGGGTGGCTCAATTTTTAATTGAAAACGCAGCTCCTTTCTGTTCTCATTATTGGCTGTTACAACTAGACATGTCCTCCGCAGACAGAGGGAACAGAGTTCTCTAAAACCCCTTCAGCATTTATTGTTTGTAGTCTTTTGGCTGACGGTAGTTAACTTGGGTGAGCTGAAAGCTTTTTGTAGCTTAGAGGAGTCTGATCATTCCTGAGGTTGAGCTTTTCTCCATTTTGCTTTTTTGATAAAGAGTGAGTAAAACTTACCTCTTCATACTATCTCTTTGACACATTTGCCTGCTTTGAATTTTTTTCACCACTGCCGAGCTCAGGACATTTTTTTTTTTTTTTGAGGGCAGGTGTCTTTTAGAGGCCGGAGTCCTTGTGAATGTTAAGTGACCCATAGCTATCCGTTTGAAGCCGCTCTTGCGGGAAACGGCCACAAGGCGGCAGCATTTCTCCATTTCCAACTCTGGGTTTTCCTGCAACAGAGGCTTCCTGGAAATTGTGTTAGTAGGCTGCAAATGAGAGTGCAGTGTGTCAGGGCAAACCCCCAAGAGCTTATATCTCCTTACTTCTTGTGTGTTTTTTAAAATTTAATTGTTATCTAGTATCACAGCCAATTGGATAAAAATGTGGTGTGTGTTCTAGGTGTACTGCATCTGGTTCATCATATGTATGTGTCAATCTATTCATCTTTGGATCCTTTCCCGTGTAGGTTATTACAGAGTGTTGAGTCGACCTCTCTTGGTATTCCTTAGGTATTTTGTGATTATATATTTCATATGTATCAGTACATGTCTGTAAACCCCCATATCCAAATTCATACATTCCTTACACCTTTCCACTTGGTTAAGCATAGTTGGTTTTCTGCATCTATGCACGGCCTTCTCTTGGAAATGACTTCATGGGTATCAATGTTGAAGTAACAGCTATAAGTGATGTCATAGGATATTTCTATTTCGGTTTCTTTCGTACTTCCTTTTGGGTGGGTATCTCTAGATCCTTCTACGGTGGTGCCAGAGGCACCTGTTGCATGCTCTTCCGTGGCTCATGTTCCATTGTGCACATGGGCCCCCTTCTTCTTGGTGCATTGTTCTGTTGATGGACATTTGGGTTTCTTCCAAGTCTTGGCTATGGTACATGTTGCTGCAGTGCAGGATGGCCAGCCTGTGTCTTTTTGATTTTGGTCTACTCGGGAGATAGGCCCATCAGTGGGCCTACCCGATTACAGGTTAGCTCAATTTTTACCTTTCAACGCACCTCCACGGTGTTCTCACTACTAGCTGTTACCAGGTTACGTCCCAGCGGCCGCTAGAGGGCACAGAGTTCTCTAAAACACCTTGAGCATTTATTCTTTGTAGACTCTGTGGCTGATGATCATTCTGACGACGGTGGGTGAACGTTTCTGTCGACTGGATTTGCATGGCTTTATTAATTCCTGATGTTGAGCATTTTTCCATGCCCTTTTGTTTATCACAAGAGAAAGAAAGAAAGAGAAGACAAAATGTGCACAAAATATGCCTCTTGAAATTGTCGTTTTGAAATGTGCACGTCTTTTGAGTTGTTTTCCTCGATGGACGACCCAAGAATCGTTTTTGAGGGCAGGTGTCATTTATAGGCCTGCAATGATTTTGAATATCAAGTGACCATTAGCACTGGGTTTAAAGCTGCTGTTTTGAGAAACGGCCACAAGGCGGCAGCAGGTCTCCTTTACCAAACATGGTTACTCGGGCAACAGAGCCTCCGTGGAAGTCGTATTCTAGGTTGTCAATTAGAATGGACTGTGCCAGGAAAAAGCCCCTTATGTTTGTGCCTCACGACTGACTTGTTCGTTTTTTAATTCAATGTTTATTGTTTCTCACAGCAAGTTTGATTACAATGTTTTGCTTGTTGTGGGTGTGAAAGATGTGGCTCTTTTACACATAAACATGTATCTAGTCTTCTTTGGATCCTTTTCCCATGTAGCTTATGACACAATGTTGAGTACTCTTCTCTTGGTATTCCGTAGGCCTTTGGTGATTTTGTATTTCACCTGTGTTTGTATCTCTCTCTTAAACCCAATTTCCTAATGTACACAATTCTCACACCTGTCCATGGGTGAACCATAAATCTGTTTATTGCATCTGTGATTGCCTTTCTCTGTGGAAATATCTTCAGTGATATCAATTTTTAGGGAACACCTATAAGTGATATCGTAGGCTATGTATCTTTCGCTCTGTGACTTACTGCAAGGTGCGTGATGAACTCTAGCCTCACCGATGGTGCTGTTGATGGCATTGTTTCCTTTTGTTCCTTGGCTAATATTCCATCTGTTCAGGTCCCTGTTCTTCTTTGTCCACTCATCTGTTGATGGACTTTCTGCTTGCTTCCATGTCCTGGCTATTGTAATACTCCTGCAATGCAGATTTGCCTGCCTGTGTCTTTCCACTTCTGTCTTCTTTCTTAGGTTATAGGCCCACGAGTGGGCCTGCTGGATCATATCGTAACTCAGTGTTTACCTTGTAAAGGCACCTCCATTCTGTTCCCATTAGTGCCTCTTACCAGGTGAAGTCCTGTGGCGAGCATTGCCCTCTGAGGAAGGCGCCACTAAGACCCTCCTAAGCCTCAGGGCCCGACTGTACTCTCCTTGGTATGCATCCTGGACTTTATGGTATGAACATACAAAAGGAGATGGCCTTTGGCCAAATCGCTCCAGGGACCTGCTCAGTTACTGGGAGTCCCTGGTTGTTCCCTAAAGCTAGGAAAAGCAACCCTGGAGGGGAAATTGGTGCCTTTGAGGGAGAAGCCGAGCAGCCAACCAACCAGCTGATGCTGATAAGGTGTGACTAAGCCGAGAAGCCAACCAACCAGCTGATGCCGATAAGGCGTGACGAAGCAAAGTCCCTGCTTTAGGGGTATATATACGGCTAGGCTTTGTTATTAAACTTGCCTTGCAAGCGTCAGTTGCTTGTGCCCTTCTGATCCCATACCTTGGTGCGTTCAGTTCCCTACCCCCTCTCGTCGGTTGTTGCTACACTTTGAGGACCCGCCGCGGCTGGCGGCAAAGTCCCACTTAACCTAGAGGGTATGCACTTCTCCACAACCCCTTCAGCATGAATTGTTGGTAGTCTTGTTGCTGATGGTTCTTCTGACTGGTGTGAGCCGATACCTCTGTGGTTGGATTTGCATGCGTCTCATAAAGCCTTGAAATTGAGCTTTCAGGGATGTCCTTTTTTTCTTCAAACTGTGTGTGTAGCTTACCTCATCACATTCTTTTCTTGAAGTATGTGCCGCCTTTTGAAATATTTTGGCCACTACCTCCCTCAAGACATTTTGAGGGCAGGTTTCATTGACAGCCCTCCAGGACTTGTGCACACGAAGTGACCATTAGCACGGGTTTTCAAGCTGCCGTTGCAGGTAACGGCCAGAGGGCTGCAGCATTTCTGCGTTTCCCACTCTGGTAACTAGTGAAACAGACCTTCCTGCCAGTGGTGTTCCTCGGTTATCAATGACGGTGGGATGTGTCTGGAGAAACCCCCCAAAGCTGATGTCTCCTTACTTATATCTGTTTTTAAAATGGAATTTCTACTTTTCACTGGAGTACTCTTCCATTGTGTCCATGGACCACTGCTCCTTTCTGCATTCCTCTGTGGCTGGGCATTTTCATTGCTTCCAAGTGTTGGCTATGGTAAACATTGCTGGATTGCAGGATTGCCAGCCCGTGTCTTTTTGATTCTCATCCTCTCAGGTGATAGACCCAGCAGTGGCTATGCTTGATTGAACGGTCGCTCAATGTTGACCCTTTCCAGGCAACTCCACTGTGTTTTCCTTAGGGGCTCTTACCACGTCCCACTTAGAACCGAGGGTACGCATTTCTTCACCACCCCGTCAGCATTTCTTGTTTGCAGAAGTTTTGCTGCTGGCCATGCTGAGTCGTGTGACATGATAGGTTTTTGTAACGTGTATTTTCGTGTCTAATAATTCCTAAGGTTCAGCATTTTTCCACGCCTTTTTTTAATTCTGTTAAACAAAAACAGAAAAAAAAAAACCGTGAGTACAATAAACCTCTCGAAATTGTCTTCTTGGAAGGTTGCCCTCTTTGGACTTTTTTGGTCGATTTTCGACCCCAGGATTTTGTTTTGGAGGGCAGGTGTCATTTACAAGCCTGCAATGGGTGTGAATATTGAGTGACCATTAGCACTGACTTTAAAGCTGCTGCTGTGGGAAACGGCCACAAGGCGTCAGCATTGCTACATTCCCACATCTGGTTACTAGGGCAGCAGAGCCTTCTGGAAGTCCTGTTCCCAGGTTGTCAATTAGAATGGAATGTGCCAGGAAAAAACCCCAGAAGTGTATGTCACATTACTTCTTGTTCGCTCTTTTAATTTGTTTAAATCGGGGTAATGATTAGAATACTGTTGGTCCTATATGTACAGAATCTGGTTCATTTGTACGTTTTATATGTATATATATATATATATATATATATATATATATTCTTGTACAGATCCTCTTCCCATGTAAATTATTGCAGAGTGTTCTGGTGACCTCCCTTGCTATATGGTCGGTCTGTTTGATATATATATTTAATACGTATTTGTACACATATGGTGACACTAATCTTAAGTTATCCATTCCCCCCACCTTTCATTTTACTTAAGCTTAGTTTGTTTTCTAAGTGTGTGAGTGTCTTTCTTTGTGGAAATATGTTCATTTGTGTCAGCTGTTAGATAACGCCTATAGGTGATGTCATACGGTATGCCTTTTGCTTTCCGACTTAACTCATGTTCTGTGATGATCTCTAGGCTCATCTCGGGTGCCTCAAAGAGCAGTGTTTCCTTGTTTTCCATGGCTAATAGTCCACTGTGTCCACGGACCAGCTCTTCTTATCCATTCATCTGTTGATGGACATTTGGGTTGCTTCGGTGTCTTGGCTACTGTGAAAACTCGTGGAGTGCAGCTCTTGCAGCCCGTCTTCTCAGGTGAGAGGCTCGGCTGTGGGTGTTCTGGATGGAAGGGTGGCTCAATTTTTAATTGAAAACGCAGCTCCTTTCTGTTCTCATTATTGGCTGTTACAACTAGACATGTCCTCCGCAGACAGAGGGAACAGAGTTCTCTAAAACCCCTTCAGCATTTATTGTTTGTAGTCTTTTGGCTGACGGTAGTTAACTTGGGTGAGCTGAAAGCTTTTTGTAGCTTAGAGGAGTCTGATCATTCCTGAGGTTGAGCTTTTCTCCATTTTGCTTTTTTGATAAAGAGTGAGTAAAACTTACCTCTTCATACTATCTCTTTGACACATTTGCCTGCTTTGAATTTTTTTCACCACTGCCGAGCTCAGGACATTTTTTTTTTTTTTTGAGGGCAGGTGTCTTTTAGAGGCCGGAGTCCTTGTGAATGTTAAGTGACCCATAGCTATCCGTTTGAAGCCGCTCTTGCGGGAAACGGCCACAAGGCGGCAGCATTTCTCCATTTCCAACTCTGGGTTTTCCTGCAACAGAGGCTTCCTGGAAATTGTGTTAGTAGGCTGCAAATGAGAGTGCAGTGTGTCAGGGCAAACCCCCAAGAGCTTATATCTCCTTACTTCTTGTGTGTTTTTTAAAATTTAATTGTTATCTAGTATCACAGCCAATTGGATAAAAATGTGGTGTGTGTTCTAGGTGTACTGCATCTGGTTCATCATATGTATGTGTCAATCTATTCATCTTTGGATCCTTTCCCGTGTAGGTTATTACAGAGTGTTGAGTCGACCTCTCTTGGTATTCCTTAGGTATTTTGTGATTATATATTTCATATGTATCAGTACATGTCTGTAAACCCCCATATCCAAATTCATACATTCCTTACACCTTTCCACTTGGTTAAGCATAGTTGGTTTTCTGCATCTATGCACGGCCTTCTCTTGGAAATGACTTCATGGGTATCAATGTTGAAGTAACAGCTATAAGTGATGTCATAGGATATTTCTATTTCGGTTTCTTTCGTACTTCCTTTTGGGTGGGTATCTCTAGATCCTTCTACGGTGGTGCCAGAGGCACCTGTTGCATGCTCTTCCGTGGCTCATGTTCCATTGTGCACATGGGCCCCCTTCTTCTTGGTGCATTGTTCTGTTGATGGACATTTGGGTTTCTTCCAAGTCTTGGCTATGGTACATGTTGCTGCAGTGCAGGATGGCCAGCCTGTGTCTTTTTGATTTTGGTCTACTCGGGAGATAGGCCCATCAGTGGGCCTACCCGATTACAGGTTAGCTCAATTTTTACCTTTCAACGCACCTCCACGGTGTTCTCACTACTAGCTGTTACCAGGTTACGTCCCAGCGGCCGCTAGAGGGCACAGAGTTCTCTAAAACACCTTGAGCATTTATTCTTTGTAGACTCTGTGGCTGATGATCATTCTGACGACGGTGGGTGAACGTTTCTGTCGACTGGATTTGCATGGCTTTATTAATTCCTGATGTTGAGCATTTTTCCATGCCCTTTTGTTTATCACAAGAGAAAGAAAGAAAGAGAAGACAAAATGTGCACAAAATATGCCTCTTGAAATTGTCGTTTTGAAATGTGCACGTCTTTTGAGTTGTTTTCCTCGATGGACGACCCAAGAATCGTTTTTGAGGGCAGGTGTCATTTATAGGCCTGCAATGATTTTGAATATCAAGTGACCATTAGCACTGGGTTTAAAGCTGCTGTTTTGAGAAACGGCCACAAGGCGGCAGCAGGTCTCCTTTACCAAACATGGTTACTCGGGCAACAGAGCCTCCGTGGAAGTCGTATTCTAGGTTGTCAATTAGAATGGACTGTGCCAGGAAAAAGCCCCTTATGTTTGTGCCTCACGACTGACTTGTTCGTTTTTTAATTCAATGTTTATTGTTTCTCACAGCAAGTTTGATTACAATGTTTTGCTTGTTGTGGGTGTGAAAGATGTGGCTCTTTTACACATAAACATGTATCTAGTCTTCTTTGGATCCTTTTCCCATGTAGCTTATGACACAATGTTGAGTACTCTTCTCTTGGTATTCCGTAGGCCTTTGGTGATTTTGTATTTCACCTGTGTTTGTATCTCTCTCTTAAACCCAATTTCCTAATGTACACAATTCTCACACCTGTCCATGGGTGAACCATAAATCTGTTTATTGCATCTGTGATTGCCTTTCTCTGTGGAAATATCTTCAGTGATATCAATTTTTAGGGAACACCTATAAGTGATATCGTAGGCTATGTATCTTTCGCTCTGTGACTTACTGCAAGGTGCGTGATGAACTCTAGCCTCACCGATGGTGCTGTTGATGGCATTGTTTCCTTTTGTTCCTTGGCTAATATTCCATCTGTTCAGGTCCCTGTTCTTCTTTGTCCACTCATCTGTTGATGGACTTTCTGCTTGCTTCCATGTCCTGGCTATTGTAATACTCCTGCAATGCAGATTTGCCTGCCTGTGTCTTTCCACTTCTGTCTTCTTTCTTAGGTTATAGGCCCACGAGTGGGCCTGCTGGATCATATCGTAACTCAGTGTTTACCTTGTAAAGGCACCTCCATTCTGTTCCCATTAGTGCCTCTTACCAGGTGAAGTCCTGTGGCGAGCATTGCCCTCTGAGGAAGGCGCCACTAAGACCCTCCTAAGCCTCAGGGCCCGACTGTACTCTCCTTGGTATGCATCCTGGACTTTATGGTATGAACATACAAAAGGAGATGGCCTTTGGCCAAATCGCTCCAGGGACCTGCTCAGTTACTGGGAGTCCCTGGTTGTTCCCTAAAGCTAGGAAAAGCAACCCTGGAGGGGAAATTGGTGCCTTTGAGGGAGAAGCCGAGCAGCCAACCAACCAGCTGATGCTGATAAGGTGTGACTAAGCCGAGAAGCCAACCAACCAGCTGATGCCGATAAGGCGTGACGAAGCAAAGTCCCTGCTTTAGGGGTATATATACGGCTAGGCTTTGTTATTAAACTTGCCTTGCAAGCGTCAGTTGCTTGTGCCCTTCTGATCCCATACCTTGGTGCGTTCAGTTCCCTACCCCCTCTCGTCGGTTGTTGCTACACTTTGAGGACCCGCCGCGGCTGGCGGCAAAGTCCCACTTAACCTAGAGGGTATGCACTTCTCCACAACCCCTTCAGCATGAATTGTTGGTAGTCTTGTTGCTGATGGTTCTTCTGACTGGTGTGAGCCGATACCTCTGTGGTTGGATTTGCATGCGTCTCATAAAGCCTTGAAATTGAGCTTTCAGGGATGTCCTTTTTTTCTTCAAACTGTGTGTGTAGCTTACCTCATCACATTCTTTTCTTGAAGTATGTGCCGCCTTTTGAAATATTTTGGCCACTACCTCCCTCAAGACATTTTGAGGGCAGGTTTCATTGACAGCCCTCCAGGACTTGTGCACACGAAGTGACCATTAGCACGGGTTTTCAAGCTGCCGTTGCAGGTAACGGCCAGAGGGCTGCAGCATTTCTGCGTTTCCCACTCTGGTAACTAGTGAAACAGACCTTCCTGCCAGTGGTGTTCCTCGGTTATCAATGACGGTGGGATGTGTCTGGAGAAACCCCCCAAAGCTGATGTCTCCTTACTTATATCTGTTTTTAAAATGGAATTTCTACTTTTCACTGGAGTACTCTTCCATTGTGTCCATGGACCACTGCTCCTTTCTGCATTCCTCTGTGGCTGGGCATTTTCATTGCTTCCAAGTGTTGGCTATGGTAAACATTGCTGGATTGCAGGATTGCCAGCCCGTGTCTTTTTGATTCTCATCCTCTCAGGTGATAGACCCAGCAGTGGCTATGCTTGATTGAACGGTCGCTCAATGTTGACCCTTTCCAGGCAACTCCACTGTGTTTTCCTTAGGGGCTCTTACCACGTCCCACTTAGAACCGAGGGTACGCATTTCTTCACCACCCCGTCAGCATTTCTTGTTTGCAGAAGTTTTGCTGCTGGCCATGCTGAGTCGTGTGACATGATAGGTTTTTGTAACGTGTATTTTCGTGTCTAATAATTCCTAAGGTTCAGCATTTTTCCACGCCTTTTTTTAATTCTGTTAAACAAAAACAGAAAAAAAAAAACCGTGAGTACAATAAACCTCTCGAAATTGTCTTCTTGGAAGGTTGCCCTCTTTGGACTTTTTTGGTCGATTTTCGACCCCAGGATTTTGTTTTGGAGGGCAGGTGTCATTTACAAGCCTGCAATGGGTGTGAATATTGAGTGACCATTAGCACTGACTTTAAAGCTGCTGCTGTGGGAAACGGCCACAAGGCGTCAGCATTGCTACATTCCCACATCTGGTTACTAGGGCAGCAGAGCCTTCTGGAAGTCCTGTTCCCAGGTTGTCAATTAGAATGGAATGTGCCAGGAAAAAACCCCAGAAGTGTATGTCACATTACTTCTTGTTCGCTCTTTTAATTTGTTTAAATCGGGGTAATGATTAGAATACTGTTGGTCCTATATGTACAGAATCTGGTTCATTTGTACGTTTTATATGTATATATATATATATATATATATATATATATTCTTGTACAGATCCTCTTCCCATGTAAATTATTGCAGAGTGTTCTGGTGACCTCCCTTGCTATATGGTCGGTCTGTTTGATATATATATTTAATACGTATTTGTACACATATGGTGACACTAATCTTAAGTTATCCATTCCCCCCACCTTTCATTTTACTTAAGCTTAGTTTGTTTTCTAAGTGTGTGAGTGTCTTTCTTTGTGGAAATATGTTCATTTGTGTCAGCTGTTAGATAACGCCTATAGGTGATGTCATACGGTATGCCTTTTGCTTTCCGACTTAACTCATGTTCTGTGATGATCTCTAGGCTCATCTCGGGTGCCTCAAAGAGCAGTGTTTCCTTGTTTTCCATGGCTAATAGTCCACTGTGTCCACGGACCAGCTCTTCTTATCCATTCATCTGTTGATGGACATTTGGGTTGCTTCGGTGTCTTGGCTACTGTGAAAACTCGTGGAGTGCAGCTCTTGCAGCCCGTCTTCTCAGGTGAGAGGCTCGGCTGTGGGTGTTCTGGATGGAAGGGTGGCTCAATTTTTAATTGAAAACGCAGCTCCTTTCTGTTCTCATTATTGGCTGTTACAACTAGACATGTCCTCCGCAGACAGAGGGAACAGAGTTCTCTAAAACCCCTTCAGCATTTATTGTTTGTAGTCTTTTGGCTGACGGTAGTTAACTTGGGTGAGCTGAAAGCTTTTTGTAGCTTAGAGGAGTCTGATCATTCCTGAGGTTGAGCTTTTCTCCATTTTCCTTTTTTTGATAAAGAGTGAGTAAAACTTACCTCTATCATACTATCTCTTTGACACATTTGCCTGCTTTGAATTTTTTTGGCCACGGCCGAGCTCAGGACATTTTTTTTTTTTGAGGGCAGGTGTCTTTTAGAGGCCTGAGTCCTTATGAATGTTAAGTGACCCATAGCTATGCGTTTGAAGCCGCTCTTGCGGGAAACGGCCACAAGGCGGCAGCATTTCTCCATTTCCAACTCTGGGTTTTCCTGCAACAGAGGCTTCCTGGAAATTGTGTTAGTAGGCTGCAAATGAGAGTGCAGTGTGTCAGGGCAAACCCCCAAGAGCTTATATCTCCTTACTTCTTGTGTGTTTTTTAAAATTTAATTGTTATCTAGTATCACAGCCAATTGGATAAAAATGTGGTGTGTGTTCTAGGTGTACTGCATCTGGTTCATCATATGTATGTATCAATCTATTCATCTTTGGATCCTTTCCCGTGTAGGTTATTACAGAGTGTTGAGTCGACCTCTCCTGGTATTCCTTAGGTATTTTGTGATTATATATTTCATATGTATCAGTACATGTCTGTAAACCCCCATATCCAAATTCATACATTCCTTACACCTTTCCACTTGGTTAAGCATAGTTGGTTTTCTGCATCTATGCACGGCCTTCTCTTGGAAATGACTTCATGGGTATCAATGTTGAAGTAACAGCTATAAGTGATGTCATAGGATATTTCTATTTCGGTTTCTTTCGTACTTCCTTTTGGGTGGGTATCTCTAGATCCTTCTACGGTGGTGCCAGCGGCACTGTTGCATGCTCTTCCGTGGCTCATGTTCCATTTTGCACATGGGCCCCCTTCTTCTTGGTGCATTGTTCTGTTGATGGACATTTGGGTTTCTTCCAAGTCTTGGCGATGGTACATGTTGCTGCAGTGCAGGATGGCCAGCCTGTGTCTTTTTGATTTTGGTCTACTCGGGAGATAGGCCCATCAGTGGGCCTACCCGATTACAGGTTAGCTCAATTTTTACCTTTCAACGCACCTCCACGGTGTTCTCACTACTAGCTGTTACCAGGTTACGTCCCAGCGGCCGCTAGAGGGCACAGAGTTCTCTAAAACACCTTGAGCATTTATTCTTTGTAGACTCTGTGGCTGATGATCATTCTGACGACGGTGGGTGAACGTTTCTGTCGACTGGATTTGCATGGCTTTATTAATTCCTGATGTTGAGCATTTTTCCATGCCCTTTTATTTATCACAAGAGAAAGAAAGAAAGAGAAGACAAAATGTGCACAAAATATGCCTCTTGAAATTGTCGTTTTGAAATGTGCACGTCTTTTGAGTTGTTTTCCTCGATGGACGACCCAAGAATCGTTTTTGAGGGCAGGTGTCATTTATAGGCCTGCAATGATTTTGAATATCAAGTGACCATTAGCACTGGGTTTAAAGCTGCTGTTTTGAGAAACGGCCACAAGGCGGCAGCAGGTCTCCTTTACCAAACATGGTTACTCGGGCAACAGAGCCTCCGTGGAAGTCGTATTCTAGGTTGTCAATTAGAATGGACTGTGCCAGGAAAAAGCCCCTTATGTTTGTGCCTCACGACTGACTTGTTCGTTTTTTAATTCAATGTTTATTGTTTCTCACAGCAAGTTTGATTACAATGTTTTGCTTGTTGTGGGTGTGAAAGATGTGGCTCTTTTACACATAAACATGTATCTAGTCTTCTTTGGATCCTTTTCCCATGTAGCTTATGACACAATGTTGAGTACTCTTCTCTTGGTATTCCGTAGGCCTTTGGTGATTTTGTATTTCACCTGTGTTTGTATCTCTCTCTTAAACCCAATTTCCTAATGTACACAATTCTCACACCTGTCCATGGGTGAACCATAAATCTGTTTATTGCATCTGTGATTGCCTTTCTCTGTGGAAATATCTTCAGTGATATCAATTTTTAGGGAACACCTATAAGTGATATCGTAGGCTATGTATCTTTCGCTCTGTGACTTACTGCAAGGTGCGTGATGAACTCTAGCCTCACCGATGGTGCTGTTGATGGCATTGTTTCCTTTTGTTCCTTGGCTAATATTCCATCTGTTCAGGTCCCTGTTCTTCTTTGTCCACTCATCTGTTGATGGACTTTCTGCTTGCTTCCATGTCCTGGCTATTGTAATACTCCTGCAATGCAGATTTGCCTGCCTGTGTCTTTCCACTTCTGTCTTCTTTCTTAGGTTATAGGCCCACGAGTGGGCCTGCTGGATCATATCGTAACTCAGTGTTTACCTTGTAAAGGCACCTCCATTCTGTTCCCATTAGTGCCTCTTACCAGGTGAAGTCCTGTGGCGAGCATTGCCCTCTGAGGAAGGCGCCACTAAGACCCTCCTAAGCCTCAGGGCCCGACTGTACTCTCCTTGGTATGCATCCTGGACTTTATGGTATGAACATACAAAAGGAGATGGCCTTTGGCCAAATCGCTCCAGGGACCTGCTCAGTTACTGGGAGTCCCTGGTTGTTCCCTAAAGCTAGGAAAAGCAACCCTGGAGGGGAAATTGGTGCCTTTGAGGGAGAAGCCGAGCAGCCAACCAACCAGCTGATGCTGATAAGGTGTGACTAAGCCGAGAAGCCAACCAACCAGCTGATGCCGATAAGGCGTGACGAAGCAAAGTCCCTGCTTTAGGGGTATATATACGGCTAGGCTTTGTTATTAAACTTGCCTTGCAAGCGTCAGTTGCTTGTGCCCTTCTGATCCCATACCTTGGTGCGTTCAGTTCCCTACCCCCTCTCGTCGGTTGTTGCTACACTTTGAGGACCCGCCGCGGCTGGCGGCAAAGTCCCACTTAACCTAGAGGGTATGCACTTCTCCACAACCCCTTCAGCATGAATTGTTGGTAGTCTTGTTGCTGATGGTTCTTCTGACTGGTGTGAGCCGATACCTCTGTGGTTGGATTTGCATGCGTCTCATAAAGCCTTGAAATTGAGCTTTCAGGGATGTCCTTTTTTTCTTCAAACTGTGTGTGTAGCTTACCTCATCACATTCTTTTCTTGAAGTATGTGCCGCCTTTTGAAATATTTTGGCCACTACCTCCCTCAAGACATTTTGAGGGCAGGTTTCATTGACAGCCCTCCAGGACTTGTGCACACGAAGTGACCATTAGCACGGGTTTTCAAGCTGCCGTTGCAGGTAACGGCCAGAGGGCTGCAGCATTTCTGCGTTTCCCACTCTGGTAACTAGTGAAACAGACCTTCCTGCCAGTGGTGTTCCTCGGTTATCAATGACGGTGGGATGTGTCTGGAGAAACCCCCCAAAGCTGATGTCTCCTTACTTATATCTGTTTTTAAAATGGAATTTCTACTTTTCACTGGAGTACTCTTCCATTGTGTCCATGGACCACTGCTCCTTTCTGCATTCCTCTGTGGCTGGGCATTTTCATTGCTTCCAAGTGTTGGCTATGGTAAACATTGCTGGATTGCAGGATTGCCAGCCCGTGTCTTTTTGATTCTCATCCTCTCAGGTGATAGACCCAGCAGTGGCTATGCTTGATTGAACGGTCGCTCAATGTTGACCCTTTCCAGGCAACTCCACTGTGTTTTCCTTAGGGGCTCTTACCACGTCCCACTTAGAACCGAGGGTACGCATTTCTTCACCACCCCGTCAGCATTTCTTGTTTGCAGAAGTTTTGCTGCTGGCCATGCTGAGTCGTGTGACATGATAGGTTTTTGTAACGTGTATTTTCGTGTCTAATAATTCCTAAGGTTCAGCATTTTTCCACGCCTTTTTTAAATTCTGTTAAACAAAAACAGAAAAAAAAAAACCGTGAGTACAATAAACCTCTCGAAATTGTCTTCTTGGAAGGTTGCCCTCTTTGGACTTTTTTGGTCGATTTTCGACCCCAGGATTTTGTTTTGGAGGGCAGGTGTCATTTACAAGCCTGCAATGGGTGTGAATATTGAGTGACCATTAGCACTGACTTTAAAGCTGCTGCTGTGGGAAACGGCCACAAGGCGTCAGCATTGCTACATTCCCACATCTGGTTACTAGGGCAGCAGAGCCTTCTGGAAGTCCTGTTCCCAGGTTGTCAATTAGAATGGAATGTGCCAGGAAAAAACCCCAGAAGTGTATGTCACATTACTTCTTGTTCGCTCTTTTAATTTGTTTAAATCGGGGTAATGATTAGAATACTGTTGGTCCTATATGTACAGAATCTGGTTCATTTGTACGTTTTATATGTATATATATATATATATATATATATATATATTCTTGTACAGATCCTCTTCCCATGTAAATTATTGCAGAGTGTTCTGGTGACCTCCCTTGCTATATGGTCGGTCTGTTTGATATATATATTTAATACGTATTTGTACACATATGGTGACACTAATCTTAAGTTATCCATTCCCCCCACCTTTCATTTTACTTAAGCTTAGTTTGTTTTCTAAGTGTGTGAGTGTCTTTCTTTGTGGAAATATGTTCATTTGTGTCAGCTGTTAGATAACGCCTATAGGTGATGTCATACGGTATGCCTTTTGCTTTCCGACTTAACTCATGTTCTGTGATGATCTCTAGGCTCATCTCGGGTGCCTCAAAGAGCAGTGTTTCCTTGTTTTCCATGGCTAATAGTCCACTGTGTCCACGGACCAGCTCTTCTTATCCATTCATCTGTTGATGGACATTTGGGTTGCTTCGGTGTCTTGGCTACTGTGAAAACTCGTGGAGTGCAGCTCTTGCAGCCCGTCTTCTCAGGTGAGAGGCTCGGCTGTGGGTGTTCTGGATGGAAGGGTGGCTCAATTTTTAATTGAAAACGCAGCTCCTTTCTGTTCTCATTATTGGCTGTTACAACTAGACATGTCCTCCGCAGACAGAGGGAACAGAGTTCTCTAAAACCCCTTCAGCATTTATTGTTTGTAGTCTTTTGGCTGACGGTAGTTAACTTGGGTGAGCTGAAAGCTTTTTGTAGCTTAGAGGAGTCTGATCATTCCTGAGGTTGAGCTTTCCTCCATTTTGCTTTTTTGATAAAGAGTGAGTAAAACTTACCTCTTCATACTATCTCTTTGACACATTTGCCTGCTTTGAATTTTTTTCACCACTGCCGAGCTCAGGACATTTTTTTTTTTTTTTGAGGGCAGGTGTCTTTTAGAGGCCGGAGTCCTTGTGAATGTTAAGTGACCCATAGCTATCCGTTTAAAGCCGCTCTTGCGGGAAACGGCCACAAGGCGGCAGCATTTCTCCATTTCCAACTCTGGGTTTTCCTGCAACAGAGGCTTCCTGGAAATTGTGTTAGTAGGCTGCAAATGAGAGTGCAGTGTGTCAGGGCAAACCCCCAAGAGCTTATATCTCCTTACTTCTTGTGTGTTTTTTAAAATTTAATTGTTATCTAGTATCACAGCCAATTGGATAAAAATGTGGTGTGTGTTCTAGGTGTACTGCATCTGGTTCATCATATGTATGTGTCAATCTATTCATCTTTGGATCCTTTCCCGTGTAGGTTATTACAGAGTGTTGAGTCGACCTCTCTTGGTATTCCTTAGGTATTTTGTGATTATATATTTCATATGTATCAGTACATGTCTGTAAACCCCCATATCCAAATTCATACATTCCTTACACCTTTCCACTTGGTTAAGCATAGTTGGTTTTCTGCATCTATGCACGGCCTTCTCTTGGAAATGACTTCATGGGTATCAATGTTGAAGTAACAGCTATAAGTGATGTCATAGGATATTTCTATTTCGGTTTCTTTCGTACTTCCTTTTGGGTGGGTATCTCTAGATCCTTCTACGGTGGTGCCAGAGGCACCTGTTGCATGCTCTTCCGTGGCTCATGTTCCATTGTGCACATGGGCCCCCTTCTTCTTGGTGCATTGTTCTGTTGATGGACATTTGGGTTTCTTCCAAGTCTTGGCTATGGTACATGTTGCTGCAGTGCAGGATGGCCAGCCTGTGTCTTTTTGATTTTGGTCTACTCGGGAGATAGGCCCATCAGTGGGCCTACCCGATTACAGGTTAGCTCAATTTTTACCTTTCAACGCACCTCCACGGTGTTCTCACTACTAGCTGTTACCAGGTTACGTCCCAGCGGCCGCTAGAGGGCACAGAGTTCTCTAAAACACCTTGAGCATTTATTCTTTGTAGACTCTGTGGCTGATGATCATTCTGACGACGGTGGGTGAACGTTTCTGTCGACTGGATTTGCATGGCTTTATTAATTCCTGATGTTGAGCATTTTTCCATGCCCTTTTATTTATCACAAGAGAAAGAAAGAAAGAGAAGACAAAATGTGCACAAAATATGCCTCTTGAAATTGTCGTTTTGAAATGTGCACGTCTTTTGAGTTGTTTTCCTCGATGGACGACCCAAGAATCGTTTTTGAGGGCAGGTGTCATTTATAGGCCTGCAATGATTTTGAATATCAAGTGACCATTAGCACTGGGTTTAAAGCTGCTGTTTTGAGAAACGGCCACAAGGCGGCAGCAGGTCTCCTTTACCAAACCTGGTTACTCGGGCAACAGAGCCTCCGTGGAAGTCGTATTCTAGGTTGTCAATTAGAATGGACTGTGCCAGGAAAAAGCCCCTTATGTTTGTGCCTCACGACTGACTTGTTCGTTTTTTAATTCAATGTTTATTGTTTCTCACAGCAAGTTTGATTACAATGTTTTGCTTGTTGTGGGTGTGAAAGATGTGGCTCTTTTACACATAAACATGTATCTAGTCTTCTTTGGATCCTTTTCCCATGTAGCTTATGACACAATGTTGAGTACTCTTCTCTTGGTATTCCGTAGGCCTTTGGTGATTTTGTATTTCACCTGTGTTTGTATCTCTCTCTTAAACCCAATTTCCTAATGTACACAATTCTCACACCTGTCCATGGGTGAACCATAAATCTGTTTATTGCATCTGTGATTGCCTTTCTCTGTGGAAATATCTTCAGTGATATCAATTTTTAGGGAACACCTATAAGTGATATCGTAGGCTATGTATCTTTCGCTCTGTGACTTACTGCAAGGTGCGTGATGAACTCTAGCCTCACCGATGGTGCTGTTGATGGCATTGTTTCCTTTTGTTCCTTGGCTAATATTCCATCTGTTCAGGTCCCTGTTCTTCTTTGTCCACTCATCTGTTGATGGACTTTCTGCTTGCTTCCATGTCCTGGCTATTGTAATACTCCTGCAATGCAGATTTGCCTGCCTGTGTCTTTCCACTTCTGTCTTCTTTCTTAGGTTATAGGCCCACGAGTGGGCCTGCTGGATCATATCGTAACTCAGTGTTTACCTTGTAAAGGCACCTCCATTCTGTTCCCATTAGTGCCTCTTACCAGGTGAAGTCCTGTGGCGAGCATTGCCCTCTGAGGAAGGCGCCACTAAGACCCTCCTAAGCCTCAGGGCCCGACTGTACTCTCCTTGGTATGCATCCTGGACTTTATGGTATGAACATACAAAAGGAGATGGCCTTTGGCCAAATCGCTCCAGGGACCTGCTCAGTTACTGGGAGTCCCTGGTTGTTCCCTAAAGCTAGGAAAAGCAACCCTGGAGGGGAAATTGGTGCCTTTGAGGGAGAAGCCGAGCAGCCAACCAACCAGCTGATGCTGATAAGGTGTGACTAAGCCGAGAAGCCAACCAACCAGCTGATGCCGATAAGGCGTGACGAAGCAAAGTCCCTGCTTTAGGGGTATATATACGGCTAGGCTTTGTTATTAAACTTGCCTTGCAAGCGTCAGTTGCTTGTGCCCTTCTGATCCCATACCTTGGTGCGTTCAGTTCCCTACCCCCTCTCGTCGGTTGTTGCTACACTTTGAGGACCCGCCGCGGCTGGCGGCAAAGTCCCACTTAACCTAGAGGGTATGCACTTCTCCACAACCCCTTCAGCATGAATTGTTGGTAGTCTTGTTGCTGATGGTTCTTCTGACTGGTGTGAGCCGATACCTCTGTGGTTGGATTTGCATGCGTCTCATAAAGCCTTGAAATTGAGCTTTCAGGGATGTCCTTTTTTTCTTCAAACTGTGTGTGTAGCTTACCTCATCACATTCTTTTCTTGAAGTATGTGCCGCCTTTTGAAATATTTTGGCCACTACCTCCCTCAAGACATTTTGAGGGCAGGTTTCATTGACAGCCCTCCAGGACTTGTGCACACGAAGTGACCATTAGCACGGGTTTTCAAGCTGCCGTTGCAGGTAACGGCCAGAGGGCTGCAGCATTTCTGCGTTTCCCACTCTGGTAACTAGTGAAACAGACCTTCCTGCCAGTGGTGTTCCTCGGTTATCAATGACGGTGGGATGTGTCTGGAGAAACCCCCCAAAGCTGATGTCTCCTTACTTATATCTGTTTTTAAAATGGAATTTCTACTTTTCACTGGAGTACTCTTCCATTGTGTCCATGGACCACTGCTCCTTTCTGCATTCCTCTGTGGCTGGGCATTTTCATTGCTTCCAAGTGTTGGCTATGGTAAACATTGCTGGATTGCAGGATTGCCAGCCCGTGTCTTTTTGATTCTCATCCTCTCAGGTGATAGACCCAGCAGTGGCTATGCTTGATTGAACGGTCGCTCAATGTTGACCCTTTCCAGGCAACTCCACTGTGTTTTCCTTAGGGGCTCTTACCACGTCCCACTTAGAACCGAGGGTACGCATTTCTTCACCACCCCGTCAGCATTTCTTGTTTGCAGAAGTTTTGCTGCTGGCCATGCTGAGTCGTGTGACATGATAGGTTTTTGTAACGTGTATTTTCGTGTCTAATAATTCCTAAGGTTCAGCATTTTTCCACGCCTTTTTTTAATTCTGTTAAACAAAAACAGAAAAAAAAAAACCGTGAGTACAATAAACCTCTCGAAATTGTCTTCTTGGAAGGTTGCCCTCTTTGGACTTTTTTGGTCGATTTTCGACCCCAGGATTTTGTTTTGGAGGGCAGGTGTCATTTACAAGCCTGCAATGGGTGTGAATATTGAGTGACCATTAGCACTGACTTTAAAGCTGCTGCTGTGGGAAACGGCCACAAGGCGTCAGCATTGCTACATTCCCACATCTGGTTACTAGGGCAGCAGAGCCTTCTGGAAGTCCTGTTCCCAGGTTGTCAATTAGAATGGAATGTGCCAGGAAAAAACCCCAGAAGTGTATGTCACATTACTTCTTGTTCGCTCTTTTAATTTGTTTAAATCGGGGTAATGATTAGAATACTGTTGGTCCTATATGTACAGAATCTGGTTCATTTGTACGTTTTATATGTATATATATATATATATATATATATATATATATATATTCTTGTACAGATCCTCTTCCCATGTAAATTATTGCAGAGTGTTCTGGTGACCTCCCTTGCTATATGGTCGGTCTGTTTGATATATATATTTAATACGTATTTGTACACATATGGTGACACTAATCTTAAGTTATCCATTCCCCCCACCTTTCATTTTACTTAAGCTTAGTTTGTTTTCTAAGTGTGTGAGTGTCTTTCTTTGTGGAAATATGTTCATTTGTGTCAGCTGTTAGATAACGCCTATAGGTGATGTCATACGGTATGCCTTTTGCTTTCCGACTTAACTCATGTTCTGTGATGATCTCTAGGCTCATCTCGGGTGCCTCAAAGAGCAGTGTTTCCTTGTTTTCCATGGCTAATAGTCCACTGTGTCCACGGACCAGCTCTTCTTATCCATTCATCTGTTGATGGACATTTGGGTTGCTTCGGTGTCTTGGCTACTGTGAAAACTCGTGGAGTGCAGCTCTTGCAGCCCGTCTTCTCAGGTGAGAGGCTCGGCTGTGGGTGTTCTGGATGGAAGGGTGGCTCAATTTTTAATTGAAAACGCAGCTCCTTTCTGTTCTCATTATTGGCTGTTACAACTAGACATGTCCTCCGCAGACAGAGGGAACAGAGTTCTCTAAAACCCCTTCAGCATTTATTGTTTGTAGTCTTTTGGCTGACGGTAGTTAACTTGGGTGAGCTGAAAGCTTTTTGTAGCTTAGAGGAGTCTGATCATTCCTGAGGTTGAGCTTTTCTCCATTTTGCTTTTTTGATAAAGAGTGAGTAAAACTTACCTCTTCATACTATCTCTTTGACACATTTGCCTGCTTTGAATTTTTTTCACCACTGCCGAGCTCAGGACATTTTTTTTTTTTTTTGAGGGCAGGTGTCTTTTAGAGGCCGGAGTCCTTGTGAATGTTAAGTGACCCATAGCTATCCGTTTGAAGCCGCTCTTGCGGGAAACGGCCACAAGGCGGCAGCATTTCTCCATTTCCAACTCTGGGTTTTCCTGCAACAGAGGCTTCCTGGAAATTGTGTTAGTAGGCTGCAAATGAGAGTGCAGTGTGTCAGGGCAAACCCCCAAGAGCTTATATCTCCTTACTTCTTGTGTGTTTTTTAAAATTTAATTGTTATCTAGTATCACAGCCAATTGGATAAAAATGTGGTGTGTGTTCTAGGTGTACTGCATCTGGTTCATCATATGTATGTGTCAATCTATTCATCTTTGGATCCTTTCCCGTGTAGGTTATTACAGAGTGTTGAGTCGACCTCTCTTGGTATTCCTTAGGTATTTTGTGATTATATATTTCATATGTATCAGTACATGTCTGTAAACCCCCATATCCAAATTCATACATTCCTTACACCTTTCCACTTGGTTAAGCATAGTTGGTTTTCTGCATCTATGCACGGCCTTCTCTTGGAAATGACTTCATGGGTATCAATGTTGAAGTAACAGCTATAAGTGATGTCATAGGATATTTCTATTTCGGTTTCTTTCGTACTTCCTTTTGGGTGGGTATCTCTAGATCCTTCTACGGTGGTGCCAGAGGCACCTGTTGCATGCTCTTCCGTGGCTCATGTTCCATTGTGCACATGGGCCCCCTTCTTCTTGGTGCATTGTTCTGTTGATGGACATTTGGGTTTCTTCCAAGTCTTGGCTATGGTACATGTTGCTGCAGTGCAGGATGGCCAGCCTGTGTCTTTTTGATTTTGGTCTACTCGGGAGATAGGCCCATCAGTGGGCCTACCCGATTACAGGTTAGCTCAATTTTTACCTTTCAACGCACCTCCACGGTGTTCTCACTACTAGCTGTTACCAGGTTACGTCCCAGCGGCCGCTAGAGGGCACAGAGTTCTCTAAAACACCTTGAGCATTTATTCTTTGTAGACTCTGTGGCTGATGATCATTCTGACGACGGTGGGTGAACGTTTCTGTCGACTGGATTTGCATGGCTTTATTAATTCCTGATGTTGAGCATTTTTCCATGCCCTTTTATTTATCACAAGAGAAAGAAAGAAAGAGAAGACAAAATGCACAAAATATGCCTCTTGAAATTGTCGTTTTGAAATGTGCACGTCTTTTGAGTTGTTTTCCTCGATGGACGACCCAAGAATCGTTTTTGAGGGCAGGTGTCATTTATAGGCCTGCAATGATTTTGAATATCAAGTGACCATTAGCACTGGGTTTAAAGCTGCTGTTTTGAGAAACGGCCACAAGGCGGCAGCAGGTCTCCTTTACCAAACATGGTTACTCGGGCAACAGAGCCTCCGTGGAAGTCGTATTCTAGGTTGTCAATTAGAATGGACTGTGCCAGGAAAAAGCCCCTTATGTTTGTGCCTCACGACTGACTTGTTCGTTTTTTAATTCAATGTTTATTGTTTCTCACAGCAAGTTTGATTACAATGTTTTGCTTGTTGTGGGTGTGAAAGATGTGGCTCTTTTACACATAAACATGTATCTAGTCTTCTTTGGATCCTTTTCCCATGTAGCTTATGACACAATGTTGAGTACTCTTCTCTTGGTATTCCGTAGGCCTTTGGTGATTTTGTATTTCACCTGTGTTTGTATCTCTCTCTTAAACCCAATTTCCTAATGTACACAATTCTCACACCTGTCCATGGGTGAACCATAAATCTGTTTATTGCATCTGTGATTGCCTTTCTCTGTGGAAATATCTTCAGTGATATCAATTTTTAGGGAACACCTATAAGTGATATCGTAGGCTATGTATCTTTCGCTCTGTGACTTACTGCAAGGTGCGTGATGAACTCTAGCCTCACCGATGGTGCTGTTGATGGCATTGTTTCCTTTTGTTCCTTGGCTAATATTCCATCTGTTCAGGTCCCTGTTCTTCTTTGTCCACTCATCTGTTGATGGACTTTCTGCTTGCTTCCATGTCCTGGCTATTGTAATACTCCTGCAATGCAGATTTGCCTGCCTGTGTCTTTCCACTTCTGTCTTCTTTCTTAGGTTATAGGCCCACGAGTGGGCCTGCTGGATCATATCGTAACTCAGTGTTTACCTTGTAAAGGCACCTCCATTCTGTTCCCATTAGTGCCTCTTACCAGGTGAAGTCCTGTGGCGAGCATTGCCCTCTGAGGAAGGCGCCACTAAGACCCTCCTAAGCCTCAGGGCCCGACTGTACTCTCCTTGGTATGCATCCTGGACTTTATGGTATGAACATACAAAAGGAGATGGCCTTTGGCCAAATCGCTCCAGGGACCTGCTCAGTTACTGGGAGTCCCTGGTTGTTCCCTAAAGCTAGGAAAAGCAACCCTGGAGGGGAAATTGGTGCCTTTGAGGGAGAAGCCGAGCAGCCAACCAACCAGCTGATGCTGATAAGGTGTGACTAAGCCGAGAAGCCAACCAACCAGCTGATGCCGATAAGGCGTGACGAAGCAAAGTCCCTGCTTTAGGGGTATATATACGGCTAGGCTTTGTTATTAAACTTGCCTTGCAAGCGTCAGTTGCTTGTGCCCTTCTGATCCCATACCTTGGTGCGTTCAGTTCCCTACCCCCTCTCGTCGGTTGTTGCTACACTTTGAGGACCCGCCGCGGCTGGCGGCAAAGTCCCACTTAACCTAGAGGGTATGCACTTCTCCACAACCCCTTCAGCATGAATTGTTGGTAGTCTTGTTGCTGATGGTTCTTCTGACTGGTGTGAGCCGATACCTCTGTGGTTGGATTTGCATGCGTCTCATAAAGCCTTGAAATTGAGCTTTCAGGGATGTCCTTTTTTTCTTCAAACTGTGTGTGTAGCTTACCTCATCACATTCTTTTCTTGAAGTATGTGCCGCCTTTTGAAATATTTTGGCCACTACCTCCCTCAAGACATTTTGAGGGCAGGTTTCATTGACAGCCCTCCAGGACTTGTGCACACGAAGTGACCATTAGCACGGGTTTTCAAGCTGCCGTTGCAGGTAACGGCCAGAGGGCTGCAGCATTTCTGCGTTTCCCACTCTGGTAACTAGTGAAACAGACCTTCCTGCCAGTGGTGTTCCTCGGTTATCAATGACGGTGGGATGTGTCTGGAGAAACCCCCCAAAGCTGATGTCTCCTTACTTATATCTGTTTTTAAAATGGAATTTCTACTTTTCACTGGAGTACTCTTCCATTGTGTCCATGGACCACTGCTCCTTTCTGCATTCCTCTGTGGCTGGGCATTTTCATTGCTTCCAAGTGTTGGCTATGGTAAACATTGCTGGATTGCAGGATTGCCAGCCCGTGTCTTTTTGATTCTCATCCTCTCAGGTGATAGACCCAGCAGTGGCTATGCTTGATTGAACGGTCGCTCAATGTTGACCCTTTCCAGGCAACTCCACTGTGTTTTCCTTAGGGGCTCTTACCACGTCCCACTTAGAACCGAGGGTACGCATTTCTTCACCACCCCGTCAGCATTTCTTGTTTGCAGAAGTTTTGCTGCTGGCCATGCTGAGTCGTGTGACATGATAGGTTTTTGTAACGTGTATTTTCGTGTCTAATAATTCCTAAGGTTCAGCATTTTTCCACGCCTTTTTTTAATTCTGTTAAACAAAAACAGAAAAAAAAAACCCGTGAGTACAATAAACCTCTCGAAATTGTCTTCTTGGAAGGTTGCCCTCTTTGGACTTTTTTGGTCGATTTTCGACCCCAGGATTTTGTTTTGGAGGGCAGGTGTCATTTACAAGCCTGCAATGGGTGTGAATATTGAGTGACCATTAGCACTGACTTTAAAGCTGCTGCTGTGGGAAACGGCCACAAGGCGTCAGCATTGCTACATTCCCACATCTGGTTACTAGGGCAGCAGAGCCTTCTGGAAGTCCTGTTCCCAGGTTGTCAATTAGAATGGAATGTGCCAGGAAAAAACCCCAGAAGTGTATGTCACATTACTTCTTGTTCGCTCTTTTAATTTGTTTAAATCGGGGTAATGATTAGAATACTGTTGGTCCTATATGTACAGAATCTGGTTCATTTGTACGTTTTATATGTATATATATATATATATATATATATATATATTCTTGTACAGATCCTCTTCCCATGTAAATTATTGCAGAGTGTTCTGGTGACCTCCCTTGCTATATGGTCGGTCTGTTTGATATATATATTTAATACGTATTTGTACACATATGGTGACACTAATCTTAAGTTATCCATTCCCCCCACCTTTCATTTTACTTAAGCTTAGTTTGTTTTCTAAGTGTGTGAGTGTCTTTCTTTGTGGAAATATGTTCATTTGTGTCAGCTGTTAGATAACGCCTATAGGTGATGTCATACGGTATGCCTTTTGCTTTCCGACTTAACTCATGTTCTGTGATGATCTCTAGGCTCATCTCGGGTGCCTCAAAGAGCAGTGTTTCCTTGTTTTCCATGGCTAATAGTCCACTGTGTCCACGGACCAGCTCTTCTTATCCATTCATCTGTTGATGGACATTTGGGTTGCTTCGGTGTCTTGGCTACTGTGAAAACTCGTGGAGTGCAGCTCTTGCAGCCCGTCTTCTCAGGTGAGAGGCTCGGCTGTGGGTGTTCTGGATGGAAGGGTGGCTCAATTTTTAATTGAAAACGCAGCTCCTTTCTGTTCTCATTATTGGCTGTTACAACTAGACATGTCCTCCGCAGACAGAGGGAACAGAGTTCTCTAAAACCCCTTCAGCATTTATTGTTTGTAGTCTTTTGGCTGACGGTAGTTAACTTGGGTGAGCTGAAAGCTTTTTGTAGCTTAGAGGAGTCTGATCATTCCTGAGGTTGAGCTTTCCTCCATTTTGCTTTTTTGATAAAGAGTGAGTAAAACTTACCTCTTCATACTATCTCTTTGACACATTTGCCTGCTTTGAATTTTTTTCACCACTGCCGAGCTCAGGACATTTTTTTTTTTTTTTGAGGGCAGGTGTCTTTTAGAGGCCGGAGTCCTTGTGAATGTTAAGTGACCCATAGCTATCCGTTTAAAGCCGCTCTTGCGGGAAACGGCCACAAGGCGGCAGCATTTCTCCATTTCCAACTCTGGGTTTTCCTGCAACAGAGGCTTCCTGGAAATTGTGTTAGTAGGCTGCAAATGAGAGTGCAGTGTGTCAGGGCAAACCCCCAAGAGCTTATATCTCCTTACTTCTTGTGTGTTTTTTAAAATTTAATTGTTATCTAGTATCACAGCCAATTGGATAAAAATGTGGTGTGTGTTCTAGGTGTACTGCATCTGGTTCATCATATGTATGTGTCAATCTATTCATCTTTGGATCCTTTCCCGTGTAGGTTATTACAGAGTGTTGAGTCGACCTCTCTTGGTATTCCTTAGGTATTTTGTGATTATATATTTCATATGTATCAGTACATGTCTGTAAACCCCCATATCCAAATTCATACATTCCTTACACCTTTCCACTTGGTTAAGCATAGTTGGTTTTCTGCATCTATGCACGGCCTTCTCTTGGAAATGACTTCATGGGTATCAATGTTGAAGTAACAGCTATAAGTGATGTCATAGGATATTTCTATTTCGGTTTCTTTCGTACTTCCTTTTGGGTGGGTATCTCTAGATCCTTCTACGGTGGTGCCAGAGGCACCTGTTGCATGCTCTTCCGTGGCTCATGTTCCATTGTGCACATGGGCCCCCTTCTTCTTGGTGCATTGTTCTGTTGATGGACATTTGGGTTTCTTCCAAGTCTTGGCTATGGTACATGTTGCTGCAGTGCAGGATGGCCAGCCTGTGTCTTTTTGATTTTGGTCTACTCGGGAGATAGGCCCATCAGTGGGCCTACCCGATTACAGGTTAGCTCAATTTTTACCTTTCAACGCACCTCCACGGTGTTCTCACTACTAGCTGTTACCAGGTTACGTCCCAGCGGCCGCTAGAGGGCACAGAGTTCTCTAAAACACCTTGAGCATTTATTCTTTGTAGACTCTGTGGCTGATGATCATTCTGACGACGGTGGGTGAACGTTTCTGTCGACTGGATTTGCATGGCTTTATTAATTCCTGATGTTGAGCATTTTTCCATGCCCTTTTATTTATCACAAGAGAAAGAAAGAAAGAGAAGACAAAATGTGCACAAAATATGCCTCTTGAAATTGTCGTTTTGAAATGTGCACGTCTTTTGAGTTGTTTTCCTCGATGGACGACCCAAGAATCGTTTTTGAGGGCAGGTGTCATTTATAGGCCTGCAATGATTTTGAATATCAAGTGACCATTAGCACTGGGTTTAAAGCTGCTGTTTTGAGAAACGGCCACAAGGCGGCAGCAGGTCTCCTTTACCAAACATGGTTACTCGGGCAACAGAGCCTCCGTGGAAGTCGTATTCTAGGTTGTCAATTAGAATGGACTGTGCCAGGAAAAAGCCCCTTATGTTTGTGCCTCACGACTGACTTGTTCGTTTTTTAATTCAATGTTTATTGTTTCTCACAGCAAGTTTGATTACAATGTTTTGCTTGTTGTGGGTGTGAAAGATGTGGCTCTTTTACACATAAACATGTATCTAGTCTTCTTTGGATCCTTTTCCCATGTAGCTTATGACACAATGTTGAGTACTCTTCTCTTGGTATTCCGTAGGCCTTTGGTGATTTTGTATTTCACCTGTGTTTGTATCTCTCTCTTAAACCCAATTTCCTAATGTACACAATTCTCACACCTGTCCATGGGTGAACCATAAATCTGTTTATTGCATCTGTGATTGCCTTTCTCTGTGGAAATATCTTCAGTGATATCAATTTTTAGGGAACACCTATAAGTGATATCGTAGGCTATGTATCTTTCGCTCTGTGACTTACTGCAAGGTGCGTGATGAACTCTAGCCTCACCGATGGTGCTGTTGATGGCATTGTTTCCTTTTGTTCCTTGGCTAATATTCCATCTGTTCAGGTCCCTGTTCTTCTTTGTCCACTCATCTGTTGATGGACTTTCTGCTTGCTTCCATGTCCTGGCTATTGTAATACTCCTGCAATGCAGATTTGCCTGCCTGTGTCTTTCCACTTCTGTCTTCTTTCTTAGGTTATAGGCCCACGAGTGGGCCTGCTGGATCATATCGTAACTCAGTGTTTACCTTGTAAAGGCACCTCCATTCTGTTCCCATTAGTGCCTCTTACCAGGTGAAGTCCTGTGGCGAGCATTGCCCTCTGAGGAAGGCGCCACTAAGACCCTCCTAAGCCTCAGGGCCCGACTGTACTCTCCTTGGTATGCATCCTGGACTTTATGGTATGAACATACAAAAGGAGATGGCCTTTGGCCAAATCGCTCCAGGGACCTGCTCAGTTACTGGGAGTCCCTGGTTGTTCCCTAAAGCTAGGAAAAGCAACCCTGGAGGGGAAATTGGTGCCTTTGAGGGAGAAGCCGAGCAGCCAACCAACCAGCTGATGCTGATAAGGTGTGACTAAGCCGAGAAGCCAACCAACCAGCTGATGCCGATAAGGCGTGACGAAGCAAAGTCCCTGCTTTAGGGGTATATATACGGCTAGGCTTTGTTATTAAACTTGCCTTGCAAGCGTCAGTTGCTTGTGCCCTTCTGATCCCATACCTTGGTGCGTTCAGTTCCCTACCCCCTCTCGTCGGTTGTTGCTACACTTTGAGGACCCGCCGCGGCTGGCGGCAAAGTCCCACTTAACCTAGAGGGTATGCACTTCTCCACAACCCCTTCAGCATGAATTGTTGGTAGTCTTGTTGCTGATGGTTCTTCTGACTGGTGTGAGCCGATACCTCTGTGGTTGGATTTGCATGCGTCTCATAAAGCCTTGAAATTGAGCTTTCAGGGATGTCCTTTTTTTCTTCAAACTGTGTGTGTAGCTTACCTCATCACATTCTTTTCTTGAAGTATGTGCCGCCTTTTGAAATATTTTGGCCACTACCTCCCTCAAGACATTTTGAGGGCAGGTTTCATTGACAGCCCTCCAGGACTTGTGCACACGAAGTGACCATTAGCACGGGTTTTCAAGCTGCCGTTGCAGGTAACGGCCAGAGGGCTGCAGCATTTCTGCGTTTCCCACTCTGGTAACTAGTGAAACAGACCTTCCTGCCAGTGGTGTTCCTCGGTTATCAATGACGGTGGGATGTGTCTGGAGAAACCCCCCAAAGCTGATGTCTCCTTACTTATATCTGTTTTTAAAATGGAATTTCTACTTTTCACTGGAGTACTCTTCCATTGTGTCCATGGACCACTGCTCCTTTCTGCATTCCTCTGTGGCTGGGCATTTTCATTGCTTCCAAGTGTTGGCTATGGTAAACATTGCTGGATTGCAGGATTGCCAGCCCGTGTCTTTTTGATTCTCATCCTCTCAGGTGATAGACCCAGCAGTGGCTATGCTTGATTGAACGGTCGCTCAATGTTGACCCTTTCCAGGCAACTCCACTGTGTTTTCCTTAGGGGCTCTTACCACGTCCCACTTAGAACCGAGGGTACGCATTTCTTCACCACCCCGTCAGCATTTCTTGTTTGCAGAAGTTTTGCTGCTGGCCATGCTGAGTCGTGTGACATGATAGGTTTTTGTAACGTGTATTTTCGTGTCTAATAATTCCTAAGGTTCAGCATTTTTCCACGCCTTTTTTTAATTCTGTTAAACAAAAACAGAAAAAAAAAAACCGTGAGTACAATAAACCTCTCGAAATTGTCTTCTTGGAAGGTTGCCCTCTTTGGACTTTTTTGGTCGATTTTCGACCCCAGGATTTTGTTTTGGAGGGCAGGTGTCATTTACAAGCCTGCAATGGGTGTGAATATTGAGTGACCATTAGCACTGACTTTAAAGCTGCTGCTGTGGGAAACGGCCACAAGGCGTCAGCATTGCTACATTCCCACATCTGGTTACTAGGGCAGCAGAGCCTTCTGGAAGTCCTGTTCCCAGGTTGTCAATTAGAATGGAATGTGCCAGGAAAAAACCCCAGAAGTGTATGTCACATTACTTCTTGTTCGCTCTTTTAATTTGTTTAAATCGGGGTAATGATTAGAATACTGTTGGTCCTATATGTACAGAATCTGGTTCATTTGTACGTTTTATATGTATATATATATATATATATATATATATATATATATTCTTGTACAGATCCTCTTCCCATGTAAATTATTGCAGAGTGTTCTGGTGACCTCCCTTGCTATATGGTCGGTCTGTTTGATATATATATTTAATACGTATTTGTACACATATGGTGACACTAATCTTAAGTTATCCATTCCCCCCACCTTTCATTTTACTTAAGCTTAGTTTGTTTTCTAAGTGTGTGAGTGTCTTTCTTTGTGGAAATATGTTCATTTGTGTCAGCTGTTAGATAACGCCTATAGGTGATGTCATACGGTATGCCTTTTGCTTTCCGACTTAACTCATGTTCTGTGATGATCTCTAGGCTCATCTCGGGTGCCTCAAAGAGCAGTGTTTCCTTGTTTTCCATGGCTAATAGTCCACTGTGTCCACGGACCAGCTCTTCTTATCCATTCATCTGTTGATGGACATTTGGGTTGCTTCGGTGTCTTGGCTACTGTGAAAACTCGTGGAGTGCAGCTCTTGCAGCCCGTCTTCTCAGGTGAGAGGCTCGGCTGTGGGTGTTCTGGATGGAAGGGTGGCTCAATTTTTAATTGAAAACGCAGCTCCTTTCTGTTCTCATTATTGGCTGTTACAACTAGACATGTCCTCCGCAGACAGAGGGAACAGAGTTCTCTAAAACCCCTTCAGCATTTATTGTTTGTAGTCTTTTGGCTGACGGTAGTTAACTTGGGTGAGCTGAAAGCTTTTTGTAGCTTAGAGGAGTCTGATCATTCCTGAGGTTGAGCTTTTCTCCATTTTCCTTTTTTTGATAAAGAGTGAGTAAAACTTACCTCTATCATACTATCTCTTTGACACATTTGCCTGCTTTGAATTTTTTTGGCCACGGCCGAGCTCAGGACATTTTTTTTTTTTGAGGGCAGGTGTCTTTTAGAGGCCTGAGTCCTTATGAATGTTAAGTGACCCATAGCTATGCGTTTGAAGCCGCTCTTGCGGGAAACGGCCACAAGGCGGCAGCATTTCTCCATTTCCAACTCTGGGTTTTCCTGCAACAGAGGCTTCCTGGAAATTGTGTTAGTAGGCTGCAAATGAGAGTGCAGTGTGTCAGGGCAAACCCCCAAGAGCTTATATCTCCTTACTTCTTGTGTGTTTTTTAAAATTTAATTGTTATCTAGTATCACAGCCAATTGGATAAAAATGTGGTGTGTGTTCTAGGTGTACTGCATCTGGTTCATCATATGTATGTATCAATCTATTCATCTTTGGATCCTTTCCCGTGTAGGTTATTACAGAGTGTTGAGTCGACCTCTCCTGGTATTCCTTAGGTATTTTGTGATTATATATTTCATATGTATCAGTACATGTCTGTAAACCCCCATATCCAAATTCATACATTCCTTACACCTTTCCACTTGGTTAAGCATAGTTGGTTTTCTGCATCTATGCACGGCCTTCTCTTGGAAATGACTTCATGGGTATCAATGTTGAAGTAACAGCTATAAGTGATGTCATAGGATATTTCTATTTCGGTTTCTTTCGTACTTCCTTTTGGGTGGGTATCTCTAGATCCTTCTACGGTGGTGCCAGCGGCACTGTTGCATGCTCTTCCGTGGCTCATGTTCCATTTTGCACATGGGCCCCCTTCTTCTTGGTGCATTGTTCTGTTGATGGACATTTGGGTTTCTTCCAAGTCTTGGCGATGGTACATGTTGCTGCAGTGCAGGATGGCCAGCCTGTGTCTTTTTGATTTTGGTCTACTCGGGAGATAGGCCCATCAGTGGGCCTACCCGATTACAGGTTAGCTCAATTTTTACCTTTCAACGCACCTCCACGGTGTTCTCACTACTAGCTGTTACCAGGTTACGTCCCAGCGGCCGCTAGAGGGCACAGAGTTCTCTAAAACACCTTGAGCATTTATTCTTTGTAGACTCTGTGGCTGATGATCATTCTGACGACGGTGGGTGAACGTTTCTGTCGACTGGATTTGCATGGCTTTATTAATTCCTGATGTTGAGCATTTTTCCATGCCCTTTTATTTATCACAAGAGAAAGAAAGAAAGAGAAGACAAAATGTGCACAAAATATGCCTCTTGAAATTGTCGTTTTGAAATGTGCACGTCTTTTGAGTTGTTTTCCTCGATGGACGACCCAAGAATCGTTTTTGAGGGCAGGTGTCATTTATAGGCCTGCAATGATTTTGAATATCAAGTGACCATTAGCACTGGGTTTAAAGCTGCTGTTTTGAGAAACGGCCACAAGGCGGCAGCAGGTCTCCTTTACCAAACATGGTTACTCGGGCAACAGAGCCTCCGTGGAAGTCGTATTCTAGGTTGTCAATTAGAATGGACTGTGCCAGGAAAAAGCCCCTTATGTTTGTGCCTCACGACTGACTTGTTCGTTTTTTAATTCAATGTTTATTGTTTCTCACAGCAAGTTTGATTACAATGTTTTGCTTGTTGTGGGTGTGAAAGATGTGGCTCTTTTACACATAAACATGTATCTAGTCTTCTTTGGATCCTTTTCCCATGTAGCTTATGACACAATGTTGAGTACTCTTCTCTTGGTATTCCGTAGGCCTTTGGTGATTTTGTATTTCACCTGTGTTTGTATCTCTCTCTTAAACCCAATTTCCTAATGTACACAATTCTCACACCTGTCCATGGGTGAACCATAAATCTGTTTATTGCATCTGTGATTGCCTTTCTCTGTGGAAATATCTTCAGTGATATCAATTTTTAGGGAACACCTATAAGTGATATCGTAGGCTATGTATCTTTCGCTCTGTGACTTACTGCAAGGTGCGTGATGAACTCTAGCCTCACCGATGGTGCTGTTGATGGCATTGTTTCCTTTTGTTCCTTGGCTAATATTCCATCTGTTCAGGTCCCTGTTCTTCTTTGTCCACTCATCTGTTGATGGACTTTCTGCTTGCTTCCATGTCCTGGCTATTGTAATACTCCTGCAATGCAGATTTGCCTGCCTGTGTCTTTCCACTTCTGTCTTCTTTCTTAGGTTATAGGCCCACGAGTGGGCCTGCTGGATCATATCGTAACTCAGTGTTTACCTTGTAAAGGCACCTCCATTCTGTTCCCATTAGTGCCTCTTACCAGGTGAAGTCCTGTGGCGAGCATTGCCCTCTGAGGAAGGCGCCACTAAGACCCTCCTAAGCCTCAGGGCCCGACTGTACTCTCCTTGGTATGCATCCTGGACTTTATGGTATGAACATACAAAAGGAGATGGCCTTTGGCCAAATCGCTCCAGGGACCTGCTCAGTTACTGGGAGTCCCTGGTTGTTCCCTAAAGCTAGGAAAAGCAACCCTGGAGGGGAAATTGGTGCCTTTGAGGGAGAAGCCGAGCAGCCAACCAACCAGCTGATGCTGATAAGGTGTGACTAAGCCGAGAAGCCAACCAACCAGCTGATGCCGATAAGGCGTGACGAAGCAAAGTCCCTGCTTTAGGGGTATATATACGGCTAGGCTTTGTTATTAAACTTGCCTTGCAAGCGTCAGTTGCTTGTGCCCTTCTGATCCCATACCTTGGTGCGTTCAGTTCCCTACCCCCTCTCGTCGGTTGTTGCTACACTTTGAGGACCCGCCGCGGCTGGCGGCAAAGTCCCACTTAACCTAGAGGGTATGCACTTCTCCACAACCCCTTCAGCATGAATTGTTGGTAGTCTTGTTGCTGATGGTTCTTCTGACTGGTGTGAGCCGATACCTCTGTGGTTGGATTTGCATGCGTCTCATAAAGCCTTGAAATTGAGCTTTCAGGGATGTCCTTTTTTTCTTCAAACTGTGTGTGTAGCTTACCTCATCACATTCTTTTCTTGAAGTATGTGCCGCCTTTTGAAATATTTTGGCCACTACCTCCCTCAAGACATTTTGAGGGCAGGTTTCATTGACAGCCCTCCAGGACTTGTGCACACGAAGTGACCATTAGCACGGGTTTTCAAGCTGCCGTTGCAGGTAACGGCCAGAGGGCTGCAGCATTTCTGCGTTTCCCACTCTGGTAACTAGTGAAACAGACCTTCCTGCCAGTGGTGTTCCTCGGTTATCAATGACGGTGGGATGTGTCTGGAGAAACCCCCCAAAGCTGATGTCTCCTTACTTATATCTGTTTTTAAAATGGAATTTCTACTTTTCACTGGAGTACTCTTCCATTGTGTCCATGGACCACTGCTCCTTTCTGCATTCCTCTGTGGCTGGGCATTTTCATTGCTTCCAAGTGTTGGCTATGGTAAACATTGCTGGATTGCAGGATTGCCAGCCCGTGTCTTTTTGATTCTCATCCTCTCAGGTGATAGACCCAGCAGTGGCTATGCTTGATTGAACGGTCGCTCAATGTTGACCCTTTCCAGGCAACTCCACTGTGTTTTCCTTAGGGGCTCTTACCACGTCCCACTTAGAACCGAGGGTACGCATTTCTTCACCACCCCGTCAGCATTTCTTGTTTGCAGAAGTTTTGCTGCTGGCCATGCTGAGTCGTGTGACATGATAGGTTTTTGTAACGTGTATTTTCGTGTCTAATAATTCCTAAGGTTCAGCATTTTTCCACGCCTTTTTTTAATTCTGTTAAACAAAAACAGAAAAAAAAAAACCGTGAGTACAATAAACCTCTCGAAATTGTCTTCTTGGAAGGTTGCCCTCTTTGGACTTTTTTGGTCGATTTTCGACCCCAGGATTTTGTTTTGGAGGGCAGGTGTCATTTACAAGCCTGCAATGGGTGTGAATATTGAGTGACCATTAGCACTGACTTTAAAGCTGCTGCTGTGGGAAACGGCCACAAGGCGTCAGCATTGCTACATTCCCACATCTGGTTACTAGGGCAGCAGAGCCTTCTGGAAGTCCTGTTCCCAGGTTGTCAATTAGAATGGAATGTGCCAGGAAAAAACCCCAGAAGTGTATGTCACATTACTTCTTGTTCGCTCTTTTAATTTGTTTAAATCGGGGTAATGATTAGAATACTGTTGGTCCTATATGTACAGAATCTGGTTCATTTGTACGTTTTATATGTATATATATATATATATATATATATATATATATATATATATTCTTGTACAGATCCTCTTCCCATGTAAATTATTGCAGAGTGTTCTGGTGACCTCCCTTGCTATATGGTCGGTCTGTTTGATATATATATTTAATACGTATTTGTACACATATGGTGACACTAATCTTAAGTTATCCATTCCCCCCACCTTTCATTTTACTTAAGCTTAGTTTGTTTTCTAAGTGTGTGAGTGTCTTTCTTTGTGGAAATATGTTCATTTGTGTCAGCTGTTAGATAACGCCTATAGGTGATGTCATACGGTATGCCTTTTGCTTTCCGACTTAACTCATGTTCTGTGATGATCTCTAGGCTCATCTCGGGTGCCTCAAAGAGCAGTGTTTCCTTGTTTTCCATGGCTAATAGTCCACTGTGTCCACGGACCAGCTCTTCTTATCCATTCATCTGTTGATGGACATTTGGGTTGCTTCGGTGTCTTGGCTACTGTGAAAACTCGTGGAGTGCAGCTCTTGCAGCCCGTCTTCTCAGGTGAGAGGCTCGGCTGTGGGTGTTCTGGATGGAAGGGTGGCTCAATTTTTAATTGAAAACGCAGCTCCTTTCTGTTCTCATTATTGGCTGTTACAACTAGACATGTCCTCCGCAGACAGAGGGAACAGAGTTCTCTAAAACCCCTTCAGCATTTATTGTTTGTAGTCTTTTGGCTGACGGTAGTTAACTTGGGTGAGCTGAAAGCTTTTTGTAGCTTAGAGGAGTCTGATCATTCCTGAGGTTGAGCTTTCCTCCATTTTGCTTTTTTGATAAAGAGTGAGTAAAACTTACCTCTTCATACTATCTCTTTGACACATTTGCCTGCTTTGAATTTTTTTCACCACTGCCGAGCTCAGGACATTTTTTTTTTTTTTGAGGGCAGGTGTCTTTTAGAGGCCGGAGTCCTTGTGAATGTTAAGTGACCCATAGCTATCCGTTTAAAGCCGCTCTTGCGGGAAACGGCCACAAGGCGGCAGCATTTCTCCATTTCCAACTCTGGGTTTTCCTGCAACAGAGGCTTCCTGGAAATTGTGTTAGTAGGCTGCAAATGAGAGTGCAGTGTGTCAGGGCAAACCCCCAAGAGCTTATATCTCCTTACTTCTTGTGTGTTTTTTAAAATTTAATTGTTATCTAGTATCACAGCCAATTGGATAAAAATGTGGTGTGTGTTCTAGGTGTACTGCATCTGGTTCATCATATGTATGTGTCAATCTATTCATCTTTGGATCCTTTCCCGTGTAGGTTATTACAGAGTGTTGAGTCGACCTCTCTTGGTATTCCTTAGGTATTTTGTGATTATATATTTCATATGTATCAGTACATGTCTGTAAACCCCCATATCCAAATTCATACATTCCTTACACCTTTCCACTTGGTTAAGCATAGTTGGTTTTCTGCATCTATGCACGGCCTTCTCTTGGAAATGACTTCATGGGTATCAATGTTGAAGTAACAGCTATAAGTGATGTCATAGGATATTTCTATTTCGGTTTCTTTCGTACTTCCTTTTGGGTGGGTATCTCTAGATCCTTCTACGGTGGTGCCAGAGGCACCTGTTGCATGCTCTTCCGTGGCTCATGTTCCATTGTGCACATGGGCCCCCTTCTTCTTGGTGCATTGTTCTGTTGATGGACATTTGGGTTTCTTCCAAGTCTTGGCTATGGTACATGTTGCTGCAGTGCAGGATGGCCAGCCTGTGTCTTTTTGATTTTGGTCTACTCGGGAGATAGGCCCATCAGTGGGCCTACCCGATTACAGGTTAGCTCAATTTTTACCTTTCAACGCACCTCCACGGTGTTCTCACTACTAGCTGTTACCAGGTTACGTCCCAGCGGCCGCTAGAGGGCACAGAGTTCTCTAAAACACCTTGAGCATTTATTCTTTGTAGACTCTGTGGCTGATGATCATTCTGACGACGGTGGGTGAACGTTTCTGTCGACTGGATTTGCATGGCTTTATTAATTCCTGATGTTGAGCATTTTTCCATGCCCTTTTATTTATCACAAGAGAAAGAAAGAAAGAGAAGACAAAATGTGCACAAAATATGCCTCTTGAAATTGTCGTTTTGAAATGTGCACGTCTTTTGAGTTGTTTTCCTCGATGGACGACCCAAGAATCGTTTTTGAGGGCAGGTGTCATTTATAGGCCTGCAATGATTTTGAATATCAAGTGACCATTAGCACTGGGTTTAAAGCTGCTGTTTTGAGAAACGGCCACAAGGCGGCAGCAGGTCTCCTTTACCAAACATGGTTACTCGGGCAACAGAGCCTCCGTGGAAGTCGTATTCTAGGTTGTCAATTAGAATGGACTGTGCCAGGAAAAAGCCCCTTATGTTTGTGCCTCACGACTGACTTGTTCGTTTTTTAATTCAATGTTTATTGTTTCTCACAGCAAGTTTGATTACAATGTTTTGCTTGTTGTGGGTGTGAAAGATGTGGCTCTTTTACACATAAACATGTATCTAGTCTTCTTTGGATCCTTTTCCCATGTAGCTTATGACACAATGTTGAGTACTCTTCTCTTGGTATTCCGTAGGCCTTTGGTGATTTTGTATTTCACCTGTGTTTGTATCTCTCTCTTAAACCCAATTTCCTAATGTACACAATTCTCACACCTGTCCATGGGTGAACCATAAATCTGTTTATTGCATCTGTGATTGCCTTTCTCTGTGGAAATATCTTCAGTGATATCAATTTTTAGGGAACACCTATAAGTGATATCGTAGGCTATGTATCTTTCGCTCTGTGACTTACTGCAAGGTGCGTGATGAACTCTAGCCTCACCGATGGTGCTGTTGATGGCATTGTTTCCTTTTGTTCCTTGGCTAATATTCCATCTGTTCAGGTCCCTGTTCTTCTTTGTCCACTCATCTGTTGATGGACTTTCTGCTTGCTTCCATGTCCTGGCTATTGTAATACTCCTGCAATGCAGATTTGCCTGCCTGTGTCTTTCCACTTCTGTCTTCTTTCTTAGGTTATAGGCCCACGAGTGGGCCTGCTGGATCATATCGTAACTCAGTGTTTACCTTGTAAAGGCACCTCCATTCTGTTCCCATTAGTGCCTCTTACCAGGTGAAGTCCTGTGGCGAGCATTGCCCTCTGAGGAAGGCGCCACTAAGACCCTCCTAAGCCTCAGGGCCCGACTGTACTCTCCTTGGTATGCATCCTGGACTTTATGGTATGAACATACAAAAGGAGATGGCCTTTGGCCAAATCGCTCCAGGGACCTGCTCAGTTACTGGGAGTCCCTGGTTGTTCCCTAAAGCTAGGAAAAGCAACCCTGGAGGGGAAATTGGTGCCTTTGAGGGAGAAGCCGAGCAGCCAACCAACCAGCTGATGCTGATAAGGTGTGACTAAGCCGAGAAGCCAACCAACCAGCTGATGCCGATAAGGCGTGACGAAGCAAAGTCCCTGCTTTAGGGGTATATATACGGCTAGGCTTTGTTATTAAACTTGCCTTGCAAGCGTCAGTTGCTTGTGCCCTTCTGATCCCATACCTTGGTGCGTTCAGTTCCCTACCCCCTCTCGTCGGTTGTTGCTACACTTTGAGGACCCGCCGCGGCTGGCGGCAAAGTCCCACTTAACCTAGAGGGTATGCACTTCTCCACAACCCCTTCAGCATGAATTGTTGGTAGTCTTGTTGCTGATGGTTCTTCTGACTGGTGTGAGCCGATACCTCTGTGGTTGGATTTGCATGCGTCTCATAAAGCCTTGAAATTGAGCTTTCAGGGATGTCCTTTTTTTCTTCAAACTGTGTGTGTAGCTTACCTCATCACATTCTTTTCTTGAAGTATGTGCCGCCTTTTGAAATATTTTGGCCACTACCTCCCTCAAGACATTTTGAGGGCAGGTTTCATTGACAGCCCTCCAGGACTTGTGCACACGAAGTGACCATTAGCACGGGTTTTCAAGCTGCCGTTGCAGGTAACGGCCAGAGGGCTGCAGCATTTCTGCGTTTCCCACTCTGGTAACTAGTGAAACAGACCTTCCTGCCAGTGGTGTTCCTCGGTTATCAATGACGGTGGGATGTGTCTGGAGAAACCCCCCAAAGCTGATGTCTCCTTACTTATATCTGTTTTTAAAATGGAATTTCTACTTTTCACTGGAGTACTCTTCCATTGTGTCCATGGACCACTGCTCCTTTCTGCATTCCTCTGTGGCTGGGCATTTTCATTGCTTCCAAGTGTTGGCTATGGTAAACATTGCTGGATTGCAGGATTGCCAGCCCGTGTCTTTTTGATTCTCATCCTCTCAGGTGATAGACCCAGCAGTGGCTATGCTTGATTGAACGGTCGCTCAATGTTGACCCTTTCCAGGCAACTCCACTGTGTTTTCCTTAGGGGCTCTTACCACGTCCCACTTAGAACCGAGGGTACGCATTTCTTCACCACCCCGTCAGCATTTCTTGTTTGCAGAAGTTTTGCTGCTGGCCATGCTGAGTCGTGTGACATGATAGGTTTTTGTAACGTGTATTTTCGTGTCTAATAATTCCTAAGGTTCAGCATTTTTCCACGCCTTTTTTTAATTCTGTTAAACAAAAACAGAAAAAAAAAAACCGTGAGTACAATAAACCTCTCGAAATTGTCTTCTTGGAAGGTTGCCCTCTTTGGACTTTTTTGGTCGATTTTCGACCCCAGGATTTTGTTTTGGAGGGCAGGTGTCATTTACAAGCCTGCAATGGGTGTGAATATTGAGTGACCATTAGCACTGACTTTAAAGCTGCTGCTGTGGGAAACGGCCACAAGGCGTCAGCATTGCTACATTCCCACATCTGGTTACTAGGGCAGCAGAGCCTTCTGGAAGTCCTGTTCCCAGGTTGTCAATTAGAATGGAATGTGCCAGGAAAAAACCCCAGAAGTGTATGTCACATTACTTCTTGTTCGCTCTTTTAATTTGTTTAAATCGGGGTAATGATTAGAATACTGTTGGTCCTATATGTACAGAATCTGGTTCATTTGTACGTTTTATATGTATATATATATATATATATATATATATATATATATTCTTGTACAGATCCTCTTCCCATGTAAATTATTGCAGAGTGTTCTGGTGACCTCCCTTGCTATATGGTCGGTCTGTTTGATATATATATTTAATACGTATTTGTACACATATGGTGACACTAATCTTAAGTTATCCATTCCCCCCACCTTTCATTTTACTTAAGCTTAGTTTGTTTTCTAAGTGTGTGAGTGTCTTTCTTTGTGGAAATATGTTCATTTGTGTCAGCTGTTAGATAACGCCTATAGGTGATGTCATACGGTATGCCTTTTGCTTTCCGACTTAACTCATGTTCTGTGATGATCTCTAGGCTCATCTCGGGTGCCTCAAAGAGCAGTGTTTCCTTGTTTTCCATGGCTAATAGTCCACTGTGTCCACGGACCAGCTCTTCTTATCCATTCATCTGTTGATGGACATTTGGGTTGCTTCGGTGTCTTGGCTACTGTGAAAACTCGTGGAGTGCAGCTCTTGCAGCCCGTCTTCTCAGGTGAGAGGCTCGGCTGTGGGTGTTCTGGATGGAAGGGTGGCTCAATTTTTAATTGAAAACGCAGCTCCTTTCTGTTCTCATTATTGGCTGTTACAACTAGACATGTCCTCCGCAGACAGAGGGAACAGAGTTCTCTAAAACCCCTTCAGCATTTATTGTTTGTAGTCTTTTGGCTGACGGTAGTTAACTTGGGTGAGCTGAAAGCTTTTTGTAGCTTAGAGGAGTCTGATCATTCCTGAGGTTGAGCTTTCCTCCATTTTGCTTTTTTGATAAAGAGTGAGTAAAACTTACCTCTTCATACTATCTCTTTGACACATTTGCCTGCTTTGAATTTTTTTCACCACTGCCGAGCTCAGGACATTTTTTTTTTTTTTGAGGGCAGGTGTCTTTTAGAGGCCGGAGTCCTTGTGAATGTTAAGTGACCCATAGCTATGCGTTTGAAGCCGCTCTTGCGGGAAACGGCCACAAGGCGGCAGCATTTCTCCATTTCCAACTCTGGGTTTTCCTGCAACAGAGGCTTCCTGGAAATTGTGTTAGTAGGCTGCAAATGAGAGTGCAGTGTGTCAGGGCAAACCCCCAAGAGCTTATATCTCCTTACTTCTTGTGTGTTTTTTAAAATTTAATTGTTATCTAGTATCACAGCCAATTGGATAAAAATGTGGTGTGTGTTCTAGGTGTACTGCATCTGGTTCATCATATGTATGTATCAATCTATTCATCTTTGGATCCTTTCCCGTGTAGGTTATTACAGAGTGTTGAGTCGACCTCTCCTGGTATTCCTTAGGTATTTTGTGATTATATATTTCATATGTATCAGTACATGTCTGTAAACCCCCATATCCAAATTCATACATTCCTTACACCTTTCCACTTGGTTAAGCATAGTTGGTTTTCTGCATCTATGCACGGCCTTCTCTTGGAAATGACTTCATGGGTATCAATGTTGAAGTAACAGCTATAAGTGATGTCATAGGATATTTCTATTTCGGTTTCTTTCGTACTTCCTTTTGGGTGGGTATCTCTAGATCCTTCTACGGTGGTGCCAGCGGCACTGTTGCATGCTCTTCCGTGGCTCATGTTCCATTTTGCACATGGGCCCCCTTCTTCTTGGTGCATTGTTCTGTTGATGGACATTTGGGTTTCTTCCAAGTCTTGGCGATGGTACATGTTGCTGCAGTGCAGGATGGCCAGCCTGTGTCTTTTTGATTTTGGTCTACTCGGGAGATAGGCCCATCAGTGGGCCTACCCGATTACAGGTTAGCTCAATTTTTACCTTTCAACGCACCTCCACGGTGTTCTCACTACTAGCTGTTACCAGGTTACGTCCCAGCGGCCGCTAGAGGGCACAGAGTTCTCTAAAACACCTTGAGCATTTACTCTTTGTAGACTCTGTGGCTGATGATCATTCTGACGACGGTGGGTGAACGTTTCTGTCGACTGGATTTGCATGGCTTTATTAATTCCTGATGTTGAGCATTTTTCCATGCCCTTTTATTTATCACAAGAGAAAGAAAGAAAGAGAAGACAAAATGTGCACAAAATATGCCTCTTGAAATTGTCGTTTTGAAATGTGCACGTCTTTTGAGTTGTTTTCCTCGATGGACGACCCAAGAATCGTTTTTGAGGGCAGGTGTCATTTATAGGCCTGCAATGATTTTGAATATCAAGTGACCATTAGCACTGGGTTTAAAGCTGCTGTTTTGAGAAACGGCCACAAGGCGGCAGCAGGTCTCCTTTACCAAACATGGTTACTCGGGCAACAGAGCCTCCGTGGAAGTCGTATTCTAGGTTGTCAATTAGAATGGACTGTGCCAGGAAAAAGCCCCTTATGTTTGTGCCTCACGACTGACTTGTTCGTTTTTTAATTCAATGTTTATTGTTTCTCACAGCAAGTTTGATTACAATGTTTTGCTTGTTGTGGGTGTGAAAGATGTGGCTCTTTTACACATAAACATGTATCTAGTCTTCTTTGGATCCTTTTCCCATGTAGCTTATGACACAATGTTGAGTACTCTTCTCTTGGTATTCCGTAGGCCTTTGGTGATTTTGTATTTCACCTGTGTTTGTATCTCTCTCTTAAACCCAATTTCCTAATGTACACAATTCTCACACCTGTCCATGGGTGAACCATAAATCTGTTTATTGCATCTGTGATTGCCTTTCTCTGTGGAAATATCTTCAGTGATATCAATTTTTAGGGAACACCTATAAGTGATATCGTAGGCTATGTATCTTTCGCTCTGTGACTTACTGCAAGGTGCGTGATGAACTCTAGCCTCACCGATGGTGCTGTTGATGGCATTGTTTCCTTTTGTTCCTTGGCTAATATTCCATCTGTTCAGGTCCCTGTTCTTCTTTGTCCACTCATCTGTTGATGGACTTTCTGCTTGCTTCCATGTCCTGGCTATTGTAATACTCCTGCAATGCAGATTTGCCTGCCTGTGTCTTTCCACTTCTGTCTTCTTTCTTAGGTTATAGGCCCACGAGTGGGCCTGCTGGATCATATCGTAACTCAGTGTTTACCTTGTAAAGGCACCTCCATTCTGTTCCCATTAGTGCCTCTTACCAGGTGAAGTCCTGTGGCGAGCATTGCCCTCTGAGGAAGGCGCCACTAAGACCCTCCTAAGCCTCAGGGCCCGACTGTACTCTCCTTGGTATGCATCCTGGACTTTATGGTATGAACATACAAAAGGAGATGGCCTTTGGCCAAATCGCTCCAGGGACCTGCTCAGTTACTGGGAGTCCCTGGTTGTTCCCTAAAGCTAGGAAAAGCAACCCTGGAGGGGAAATTGGTGCCTTTGAGGGAGAAGCCGAGCAGCCAACCAACCAGCTGATGCTGATAAGGTGTGACTAAGCCGAGAAGCCAACCAACCAGCTGATGCCGATAAGGCGTGACGAAGCAAAGTCCCTGCTTTAGGGGTATATATACGGCTAGGCTTTGTTATTAAACTTGCCTTGCAAGCGTCAGTTGCTTGTGCCCTTCTGATCCCATACCTTGGTGCGTTCAGTTCCCTACCCCCTCTCGTCGGTTGTTGCTACACTTTGAGGACCCGCCGCGGCTGGCGGCAAAGTCCCACTTAACCTAGAGGGTATGCACTTCTCCACAACCCCTTCAGCATGAATTGTTGGTAGTCTTGTTGCTGATGGTTCTTCTGACTGGTGTGAGCCGATACCTCTGTGGTTGGATTTGCATGCGTCTCATAAAGCCTTGAAATTGAGCTTTCAGGGATGTCCTTTTTTTCTTCAAACTGTGTGTGTAGCTTACCTCATCACATTCTTTTCTTGAAGTATGTGCCGCCTTTTGAAATATTTTGGCCACTACCTCCCTCAAGACATTTTGAGGGCAGGTTTCATTGACAGCCCTCCAGGACTTGTGCACACGAAGTGACCATTAGCACGGGTTTTCAAGCTGCCGTTGCAGGTAACGGCCAGAGGGCTGCAGCATTTCTGCGTTTCCCACTCTGGTAACTAGTGAAACAGACCTTCCTGCCAGTGGTGTTCCTCGGTTATCAATGACGGTGGGATGTGTCTGGAGAAACCCCCCAAAGCTGATGTCTCCTTACTTATATCTGTTTTTAAAATGGAATTTCTACTTTTCACTGGAGTACTCTTCCATTGTGTCCATGGACCACTGCTCCTTTCTGCATTCCTCTGTGGCTGGGCATTTTCATTGCTTCCAAGTGTTGGCTATGGTAAACATTGCTGGATTGCAGGATTGCCAGCCCGTGTCTTTTTGATTCTCATCCTCTCAGGTGATAGACCCAGCAGTGGCTATGCTTGATTGAACGGTCGCTCAATGTTGACCCTTTCCAGGCAACTCCACTGTGTTTTCCTTAGGGGCTCTTACCACGTCCCACTTAGAACCGAGGGTACGCATTTCTTCACCACCCCGTCAGCATTTCTTGTTTGCAGAAGTTTTGCTGCTGGCCATGCTGAGTCGTGTGACATGATAGGTTTTTGTAACGTGTATTTTCGTGTCTAATAATTCCTAAGGTTCAGCATTTTTCCACGCCTTTTTTTAATTCTGTTAAACAAAAACAGAAAAAAAAAAACCGTGAGTACAATAAACCTCTCGAAATTGTCTTCTTGGAAGGTTGCCCTCTTTGGACTTTTTTGGTCGATTTTCGACCCCAGGATTTTGTTTTGGAGGGCAGGTGTCATTTACAAGCCTGCAATGGGTGTGAATATTGAGTGACCATTAGCACTGACTTTAAAGCTGCTGCTGTGGGAAACGGCCACAAGGCGTCAGCATTGCTACATTCCCACATCTGGTTACTAGGGCAGCAGAGCCTTCTGGAAGTCCTGTTCCCAGGTTGTCAATTAGAATGGAATGTGCCAGGAAAAAACCCCAGAAGTGTATGTCACATTACTTCTTGTTCGCTCTTTTAATTTGTTTAAATCGGGGTAATGATTAGAATACTGTTGGTCCTATATGTACAGAATCTGGTTCATTTGTACGTTTTATATGTATATATATATATATATATATATATATATATATATATATATATATATATATTCTTGTACAGATCCTCTTCCCATGTAAATTATTGCAGAGTGTTCTGGTGACCTCCCTTGCTATATGGTCGGTCTGTTTGATATATATATTTAATACGTATTTGTACACATATGGTGACACTAATCTTAAGTTATCCATTCCCCCCACCTTTCATTTTACTTAAGCTTAGTTTGTTTTCTAAGTGTGTGAGTGTCTTTCTTTGTGGAAATATGTTCATTTGTGTCAGCTGTTAGATAACGCCTATAGGTGATGTCATACGGTATGCCTTTTGCTTTCCGACTTAACTCATGTTCTGTGATGATCTCTAGGCTCATCTCGGGTGCCTCAAAGAGCAGTGTTTCCTTGTTTTCCATGGCTAATAGTCCACTGTGTCCACGGACCAGCTCTTCTTATCCATTCATCTGTTGATGGACATTTGGGTTGCTTCGGTGTCTTGGCTACTGTGAAAACTCGTGGAGTGCAGCTCTTGCAGCCCGTCTTCTCAGGTGAGAGGCTCGGCTGTGGGTGTTCTGGATGGAAGGGTGGCTCAATTTTTAATTGAAAACGCAGCTCCTTTCTGTTCTCATTATTGGCTGTTACAACTAGACATGTCCTCCGCAGACAGAGGGAACAGAGTTCTCTAAAACCCCTTCAGCATTTATTGTTTGTAGTCTTTTGGCTGACGGTAGTTAACTTGGGTGAGCTGAAAGCTTTTTGTAGCTTAGAGGAGTCTGATCATTCCTGAGGTTGAGCTTTCCTCCATTTTGCTTTTTTGATAAAGAGTGAGTAAAACTTACCTCTTCATACTATCTCTTTGACACATTTGCCTGCTTTGAATTTTTTTCACCACTGCCGAGCTCAGGACATTTTTTTTTTTTTTGAGGGCAGGTGTCTTTTAGAGGCCGGAGTCCTTGTGAATGTTAAGTGACCCATAGCTATCCGTTTAAAGCCGCTCTTGCGGGAAACGGCCACAAGGCGGCAGCATTTCTCCATTTCCAACTCTGGGTTTTCCTGCAACAGAGGCTTCCTGGAAATTGTGTTAGTAGGCTGCAAATGAGAGTGCAGTGTGTCAGGGCAAACCCCCAAGAGCTTATATCTCCTTACTTCTTGTGTGTTTTTTAAAATTTAATTGTTATCTAGTATCACAGCCAATTGGATAAAAATGTGGTGTGTGTTCTAGGTGTACTGCATCTGGTTCATCATATGTATGTGTCAATCTATTCATCTTTGGATCCTTTCCCGTGTAGGTTATTACAGAGTGTTGAGTCGACCTCTCTTGGTATTCCTTAGGTATTTTGTGATTATATATTTCATATGTATCAGTACATGTCTGTAAACCCCCATATCCAAATTCATACATTCCTTACACCTTTCCACTTGGTTAAGCATAGTTGGTTTTCTGCATCTATGCACGGCCTTCTCTTGGAAATGACTTCATGGGTATCAATGTTGAAGTAACAGCTATAAGTGATGTCATAGGATATTTCTATTTCGGTTTCTTTCGTACTTCCTTTTGGGTGGGTATCTCTAGATCCTTCTACGGTGGTGCCAGAGGCACCTGTTGCATGCTCTTCCGTGGCTCATGTTCCATTGTGCACATGGGCCCCCTTCTTCTTGGTGCATTGTTCTGTTGATGGACATTTGGGTTTCTTCCAAGTCTTGGCTATGGTACATGTTGCTGCAGTGCAGGATGGCCAGCCTGTGTCTTTTTGATTTTGGTCTACTCGGGAGATAGGCCCATCAGTGGGCCTACCCGATTACAGGTTAGCTCAATTTTTACCTTTCAACGCACCTCCACGGTGTTCTCACTACTAGCTGTTACCAGGTTACGTCCCAGCGGCCGCTAGAGGGCACAGAGTTCTCTAAAACACCTTGAGCATTTATTCTTTGTAGACTCTGTGGCTGATGATCATTCTGACGACGGTGGGTGAACGTTTCTGTCGACTGGATTTGCATGGCTTTATTAATTCCTGATGTTGAGCATTTTTCCATGCCCTTTTATTTATCACAAGAGAAAGAAAGAAAGAGAAGACAAAATGTGCACAAAATATGCCTCTTGAAATTGTCGTTTTGAAATGTGCACGTCTTTTGAGTTGTTTTCCTCGATGGACGACCCAAGAATCGTTTTTGAGGGCAGGTGTCATTTATAGGCCTGCAATGATTTTGAATATCAAGTGACCATTAGCACTGGGTTTAAAGCTGCTGTTTTGAGAAACGGCCACAAGGCGGCAGCAGGTCTCCTTTACCAAACATGGTTACTCGGGCAACAGAGCCTCCGTGGAAGTCGTATTCTAGGTTGTCAATTAGAATGGACTGTGCCAGGAAAAAGCCCCTTATGTTTGTGCCTCACGACTGACTTGTTCGTTTTTTAATTCAATGTTTATTGTTTCTCACAGCAAGTTTGATTACAATGTTTTGCTTGTTGTGGGTGTGAAAGATGTGGCTCTTTTACACATAAACATGTATCTAGTCTTCTTTGGATCCTTTTCCCATGTAGCTTATGACACAATGTTGAGTACTCTTCTCTTGGTATTCCGTAGGCCTTTGGTGATTTTGTATTTCACCTGTGTTTGTATCTCTCTCTTAAACCCAATTTCCTAATGTACACAATTCTCACACCTGTCCATGGGTGAACCATAAATCTGTTTATTGCATCTGTGATTGCCTTTCTCTGTGGAAATATCTTCAGTGATATCAATTTTTAGGGAACACCTATAAGTGATATCGTAGGCTATGTATCTTTCGCTCTGTGACTTACTGCAAGGTGCGTGATGAACTCTAGCCTCACCGATGGTGCTGTTGATGGCATTGTTTCCTTTTGTTCCTTGGCTAATATTCCATCTGTTCAGGTCCCTGTTCTTCTTTGTCCACTCATCTGTTGATGGACTTTCTGCTTGCTTCCATGTCCTGGCTATTGTAATACTCCTGCAATGCAGATTTGCCTGCCTGTGTCTTTCCACTTCTGTCTTCTTTCTTAGGTTATAGGCCCACGAGTGGGCCTGCTGGATCATATCGTAACTCAGTGTTTACCTTGTAAAGGCACCTCCATTCTGTTCCCATTAGTGCCTCTTACCAGGTGAAGTCCTGTGGCGAGCATTGCCCTCTGAGGAAGGCGCCACTAAGACCCTCCTAAGCCTCAGGGCCCGACTGTACTCTCCTTGGTATGCATCCTGGACTTTATGGTATGAACATACAAAAGGAGATGGCCTTTGGCCAAATCGCTCCAGGGACCTGCTCAGTTACTGGGAGTCCCTGGTTGTTCCCTAAAGCTAGGAAAAGCAACCCTGGAGGGGAAATTGGTGCCTTTGAGGGAGAAGCCGAGCAGCCAACCAACCAGCTGATGCTGATAAGGTGTGACTAAGCCGAGAAGCCAACCAACCAGCTGATGCCGATAAGGCGTGACGAAGCAAAGTCCCTGCTTTAGGGGTATATATACGGCTAGGCTTTGTTATTAAACTTGCCTTGCAAGCGTCAGTTGCTTGTGCCCTTCTGATCCCATACCTTGGTGCGTTCAGTTCCCTACCCCCTCTCGTCGGTTGTTGCTACACTTTGAGGACCCGCCGCGGCTGGCGGCAAAGTCCCACTTAACCTAGAGGGTATGCACTTCTCCACAACCCCTTCAGCATGAATTGTTGGTAGTCTTGTTGCTGATGGTTCTTCTGACTGGTGTGAGCCGATACCTCTGTGGTTGGATTTGCATGCGTCTCATAAAGCCTTGAAATTGAGCTTTCAGGGATGTCCTTTTTTTCTTCAAACTGTGTGTGTAGCTTACCTCATCACATTCTTTTCTTGAAGTATGTGCCGCCTTTTGAAATATTTTGGCCACTACCTCCCTCAAGACATTTTGAGGGCAGGTTTCATTGACAGCCCTCCAGGACTTGTGCACACGAAGTGACCATTAGCACGGGTTTTCAAGCTGCCGTTGCAGGTAACGGCCAGAGGGCTGCAGCATTTCTGCGTTTCCCACTCTGGTAACTAGTGAAACAGACCTTCCTGCCAGTGGTGTTCCTCGGTTATCAATGACGGTGGGATGTGTCTGGAGAAACCCCCCAAAGCTGATGTCTCCTTACTTATATCTGTTTTTAAAATGGAATTTCTACTTTTCACTGGAGTACTCTTCCATTGTGTCCATGGACCACTGCTCCTTTCTGCATTCCTCTGTGGCTGGGCATTTTCATTGCTTCCAAGTGTTGGCTATGGTAAACATTGCTGGATTGCAGGATTGCCAGCCCGTGTCTTTTTGATTCTCATCCTCTCAGGTGATAGACCCAGCAGTGGCTATGCTTGATTGAACGGTCGCTCAATGTTGACCCTTTCCAGGCAACTCCACTGTGTTTTCCTTAGGGGCTCTTACCACGTCCCACTTAGAACCGAGGGTACGCATTTCTTCACCACCCCGTCAGCATTTCTTGTTTGCAGAAGTTTTGCTGCTGGCCATGCTGAGTCGTGTGACATGATAGGTTTTTGTAACGTGTATTTTCGTGTCTAATAATTCCTAAGGTTCAGCATTTTTCCACGCCTTTTTTTAATTCTGTTAAACAAAAACAGAAAAAAAAAAACCGTGAGTACAATAAACCTCTCGAAATTGTCTTCTTGGAAGGTTGCCCTCTTTGGACTTTTTTGGTCGATTTTCGACCCCAGGATTTTGTTTTGGAGGGCAGGTGTCATTTACAAGCCTGCAATGGGTGTGAATATTGAGTGACCATTAGCACTGACTTTAAAGCTGCTGCTGTGGGAAACGGCCACAAGGCGTCAGCATTGCTACATTCCCACATCTGGTTACTAGGGCAGCAGAGCCTTCTGGAAGTCCTGTTCCCAGGTTGTCAATTAGAATGGAATGTGCCAGGAAAAAACCCCAGAAGTGTATGTCACATTACTTCTTGTTCGCTCTTTTAATTTGTTTAAATCGGGGTAATGATTAGAATACTGTTGGTCCTATATGTACAGAATCTGGTTCATTTGTACGTTTTATATGTATATATATATATATATATATATATATATATATATATATATATATATATATATATTCTTGTACAGATCCTCTTCCCATGTAAATTATTGCAGAGTGTTCTGGTGACCTCCCTTGCTATATGGTCGGTCTGTTTGATATATATATTTAATACGTATTTGTACACATATGGTGACACTAATCTTAAGTTATCCATTCCCCCCACCTTTCATTTTACTTAAGCTTAGTTTGTTTTCTAAGTGTGTGAGTGTCTTTCTTTGTGGAAATATGTTCATTTGTGTCAGCTGTTAGATAACGCCTATAGGTGATGTCATACGGTATGCCTTTTGCTTTCCGACTTAACTCATGTTCTGTGATGATCTCTAGGCTCATCTCGGGTGCCTCAAAGAGCAGTGTTTCCTTGTTTTCCATGGCTAATAGTCCACTGTGTCCACGGACCAGCTCTTCTTATCCATTCATCTGTTGATGGACATTTGGGTTGCTTCGGTGTCTTGGCTACTGTGAAAACTCGTGGAGTGCAGCTCTTGCAGCCCGTCTTCTCAGGTGAGAGGCTCGGCTGTGGGTGTTCTGGATGGAAGGGTGGCTCAATTTTTAATTGAAAACGCAGCTCCTTTCTGTTCTCATTATTGGCTGTTACAACTAGACATGTCCTCCGCAGACAGAGGGAACAGAGTTCTCTAAAACCCCTTCAGCATTTATTGTTTGTAGTCTTTTGGCTGACGGTAGTTAACTTGGGTGAGCTGAAAGCTTTTTGTAGCTTAGAGGAGTCTGATCATTCCTGAGGTTGAGCTTTCCTCCATTTTGCTTTTTTGATAAAGAGTGAGTAAAACTTACCTCTTCATACTATCTCTTTGACACATTTGCCTGCTTTGAATTTTTTTCACCACTGCCGAGCTCAGGACATTTTTTTTTTTTTTGAGGGCAGGTGTCTTTTAGAGGCCGGAGTCCTTGTGAATGTTAAGTGACCCATAGCTATGCGTTTGAAGCCGCTCTTGCGGGAAACGGCCACAAGGCGGCAGCATTTCTCCATTTCCAACTCTGGGTTTTCCTGCAACAGAGGCTTCCTGGAAATTGTGTTAGTAGGCTGCAAATGAGAGTGCAGTGTGTCAGGGCAAACCCCCAAGAGCTTATATCTCCTTACTTCTTGTGTGTTTTTTAAAATTTAATTGTTATCTAGTATCACAGCCAATTGGATAAAAATGTGGTGTGTGTTCTAGGTGTACTGCATCTGGTTCATCATATGTATGTATCAATCTATTCATCTTTGGATCCTTTCCCGTGTAGGTTATTACAGAGTGTTGAGTCGACCTCTCCTGGTATTCCTTAGGTATTTTGTGATTATATATTTCATATGTATCAGTACATGTCTGTAAACCCCCATATCCAAATTCATACATTCCTTACACCTTTCCACTTGGTTAAGCATAGTTGGTTTTCTGCATCTATGCACGGCCTTCTCTTGGAAATGACTTCATGGGTATCAATGTTGAAGTAACAGCTATAAGTGATGTCATAGGATATTTCTATTTCGGTTTCTTTCGTACTTCCTTTTGGGTGGGTATCTCTAGATCCTTCTACGGTGGTGCCAGCGGCACTGTTGCATGCTCTTCCGTGGCTCATGTTCCATTTTGCACATGGGCCCCCTTCTTCTTGGTGCATTGTTCTGTTGATGGACATTTGGGTTTCTTCCAAGTCTTGGCGATGGTACATGTTGCTGCAGTGCAGGATGGCCAGCCTGTGTCTTTTTGATTTTGGTCTACTCGGGAGATAGGCCCATCAGTGGGCCTACCCGATTACAGGTTAGCTCAATTTTTACCTTTCAACGCACCTCCACGGTGTTCTCACTACTAGCTGTTACCAGGTTACGTCCCAGCGGCCGCTAGAGGGCACAGAGTTCTCTAAAACACCTTGAGCATTTATTCTTTGTAGACTCTGTGGCTGATGATCATTCTGACGACGGTGGGTGAACGTTTCTGTCGACTGGATTTGCATGGCTTTATTAATTCCTGATGTTGAGCATTTTTCCATGCCCTTTTATTTATCACAAGAGAAAGAAAGAAAGAGAAGACAAAATGTGCACAAAATATGCCTCTTGAAATTGTCGTTTTGAAATGTGCACGTCTTTTGAGTTGTTTTCCTCGATGGACGACCCAAGAATCGTTTTTGAGGGCAGGTGTCATTTATAGGCCTGCAATGATTTTGAATATCAAGTGACCATTAGCACTGGGTTTAAAGCTGCTGTTTTGAGAAACGGCCACAAGGCGGCAGCAGGTCTCCTTTACCAAACATGGTTACTCGGGCAACAGAGCCTCCGTGGAAGTCGTATTCTAGGTTGTCAATTAGAATGGACTGTGCCAGGAAAAAGCCCCTTATGTTTGTGCCTCACGACTGACTTGTTCGTTTTTTAATTCAATGTTTATTGTTTCTCACAGCAAGTTTGATTACAATGTTTTGCTTGTTGTGGGTGTGAAAGATGTGGCTCTTTTACACATAAACATGTATCTAGTCTTCTTTGGATCCTTTTCCCATGTAGCTTATGACACAATGTTGAGTACTCTTCTCTTGGTATTCCGTAGGCCTTTGGTGATTTTGTATTTCACCTGTGTTTGTATCTCTCTCTTAAACCCAATTTCCTAATGTACACAATTCTCACACCTGTCCATGGGTGAACCATAAATCTGTTTATTGCATCTGTGATTGCCTTTCTCTGTGGAAATATCTTCAGTGATATCAATTTTTAGGGAACACCTATAAGTGATATCGTAGGCTATGTATCTTTCGCTCTGTGACTTACTGCAAGGTGCGTGATGAACTCTAGCCTCACCGATGGTGCTGTTGATGGCATTGTTTCCTTTTGTTCCTTGGCTAATATTCCATCTGTTCAGGTCCCTGTTCTTCTTTGTCCACTCATCTGTTGATGGACTTTCTGCTTGCTTCCATGTCCTGGCTATTGTAATACTCCTGCAATGCAGATTTGCCTGCCTGTGTCTTTCCACTTCTGTCTTCTTTCTTAGGTTATAGGCCCACGAGTGGGCCTGCTGGATCATATCGTAACTCAGTGTTTACCTTGTAAAGGCACCTCCATTCTGTTCCCATTAGTGCCTCTTACCAGGTGAAGTCCTGTGGCGAGCATTGCCCTCTGAGGAAGGCGCCACTAAGACCCTCCTAAGCCTCAGGGCCCGACTGTACTCTCCTTGGTATGCATCCTGGACTTTATGGTATGAACATACAAAAGGAGATGGCCTTTGGCCAAATCGCTCCAGGGACCTGCTCAGTTACTGGGAGTCCCTGGTTGTTCCCTAAAGCTAGGAAAAGCAACCCTGGAGGGGAAATTGGTGCCTTTGAGGGAGAAGCCGAGCAGCCAACCAACCAGCTGATGCTGATAAGGTGTGACTAAGCCGAGAAGCCAACCAACCAGCTGATGCCGATAAGGCGTGACGAAGCAAAGTCCCTGCTTTAGGGGTATATATACGGCTAGGCTTTGTTATTAAACTTGCCTTGCAAGCGTCAGTTGCTTGTGCCCTTCTGATCCCATACCTTGGTGCGTTCAGTTCCCTACCCCCTCTCGTCGGTTGTTGCTACACTTTGAGGACCCGCCGCGGCTGGCGGCAAAGTCCCACTTAACCTAGAGGGTATGCACTTCTCCACAACCCCTTCAGCATGAATTGTTGGTAGTCTTGTTGCTGATGGTTCTTCTGACTGGTGTGAGCCGATACCTCTGTGGTTGGATTTGCATGCGTCTCATAAAGCCTTGAAATTGAGCTTTCAGGGATGTCCTTTTTTTCTTCAAACTGTGTGTGTAGCTTACCTCATCACATTCTTTTCTTGAAGTATGTGCCGCCTTTTGAAATATTTTGGCCACTACCTCCCTCAAGACATTTTGAGGGCAGGTTTCATTGACAGCCCTCCAGGACTTGTGCACACGAAGTGACCATTAGCACGGGTTTTCAAGCTGCCGTTGCAGGTAACGGCCAGAGGGCTGCAGCATTTCTGCGTTTCCCACTCTGGTAACTAGTGAAACAGACCTTCCTGCCAGTGGTGTTCCTCGGTTATCAATGACGGTGGGATGTGTCTGGAGAAACCCCCCAAAGCTGATGTCTCCTTACTTATATCTGTTTTTAAAATGGAATTTCTACTTTTCACTGGAGTACTCTTCCATTGTGTCCATGGACCACTGCTCCTTTCTGCATTCCTCTGTGGCTGGGCATTTTCATTGCTTCCAAGTGTTGGCTATGGTAAACATTGCTGGATTGCAGGATTGCCAGCCCGTGTCTTTTTGATTCTCATCCTCTCAGGTGATAGACCCAGCAGTGGCTATGCTTGATTGAACGGTCGCTCAATGTTGACCCTTTCCAGGCAACTCCACTGTGTTTTCCTTAGGGGCTCTTACCACGTCCCACTTAGAACCGAGGGTACGCATTTCTTCACCACCCCGTCAGCATTTCTTGTTTGCAGAAGTTTTGCTGCTGGCCATGCTGAGTCGTGTGACATGATAGGTTTTTGTAACGTGTATTTTCGTGTCTAATAATTCCTAAGGTTCAGCATTTTTCCACGCCTTTTTTTAATTCTGTTAAACAAAAACAGAAAAAAAAAAACCGTGAGTACAATAAACCTCTCGAAATTGTCTTCTTGGAAGGTTGCCCTCTTTGGACTTTTTTGGTCGATTTTCGACCCCAGGATTTTGTTTTGGAGGGCAGGTGTCATTTACAAGCCTGCAATGGGTGTGAATATTGAGTGACCATTAGCACTGACTTTAAAGCTGCTGCTGTGGGAAACGGCCACAAGGCGTCAGCATTGCTACATTCCCACATCTGGTTACTAGGGCAGCAGAGCCTTCTGGAAGTCCTGTTCCCAGGTTGTCAATTAGAATGGAATGTGCCAGGAAAAAACCCCAGAAGTGTATGTCACATTACTTCTTGTTCGCTCTTTTAATTTGTTTAAATCGGGGTAATGATTAGAATACTGTTGGTCCTATATGTACAGAATCTGGTTCATTTGTACGTTTTATATGTATATATATATATATATATATATATATATATATATATATATATATATATATATATATATATTCTTGTACAGATCCTCTTCCCATGTAAATTATTGCAGAGTGTTCTGGTGACCTCCCTTGCTATATGGTCGGTCTGTTTGATATATATATTTAATACGTATTTGTACACATATGGTGACACTAATCTTAAGTTATCCATTCCCCCCACCTTTCATTTTACTTAAGCTTAGTTTGTTTTCTAAGTGTGTGAGTGTCTTTCTTTGTGGAAATATGTTCATTTGTGTCAGCTGTTAGATAACGCCTATAGGTGATGTCATACGGTATGCCTTTTGCTTTCCGACTTAACTCATGTTCTGTGATGATCTCTAGGCTCATCTCGGGTGCCTCAAAGAGCAGTGTTTCCTTGTTTTCCATGGCTAATAGTCCACTGTGTCCACGGACCAGCTCTTCTTATCCATTCATCTGTTGATGGACATTTGGGTTGCTTCGGTGTCTTGGCTACTGTGAAAACTCGTGGAGTGCAGCTCTTGCAGCCCGTCTTCTCAGGTGAGAGGCTCGGCTGTGGGTGTTCTGGATGGAAGGGTGGCTCAATTTTTAATTGAAAACGCAGCTCCTTTCTGTTCTCATTATTGGCTGTTACAACTAGACATGTCCTCCGCAGACAGAGGGAACAGAGTTCTCTAAAACCCCTTCAGCATTTATTGTTTGTAGTCTTTTGGCTGACGGTAGTTAACTTGGGTGAGCTGAAAGCTTTTTGTAGCTTAGAGGAGTCTGATCATTCCTGAGGTTGAGCTTTCCTCCATTTTGCTTTTTTGATAAAGAGTGAGTAAAACTTACCTCTTCATACTATCTCTTTGACACATTTGCCTGCTTTGAATTTTTTTCACCACTGCCGAGCTCAGGACATTTTTTTTTTTTTTGAGGGCAGGTGTCTTTTAGAGGCCGGAGTCCTTGTGAATGTTAAGTGACCCATAGCTATCCGTTTAAAGCCGCTCTTGCGGGAAACGGCCACAAGGCGGCAGCATTTCTCCATTTCCAACTCTGGGTTTTCCTGCAACAGAGGCTTCCTGGAAATTGTGTTAGTAGGCTGCAAATGAGAGTGCAGTGTGTCAGGGCAAACCCCCAAGAGCTTATATCTCCTTACTTCTTGTGTGTTTTTTAAAATTTAATTGTTATCTAGTATCACAGCCAATTGGATAAAAATGTGGTGTGTGTTCTAGGTGTACTGCATCTGGTTCATCATATGTATGTGTCAATCTATTCATCTTTGGATCCTTTCCCGTGTAGGTTATTACAGAGTGTTGAGTCGACCTCTCTTGGTATTCCTTAGGTATTTTGTGATTATATATTTCATATGTATCAGTACATGTCTGTAAACCCCCATATCCAAATTCATACATTCCTTACACCTTTCCACTTGGTTAAGCATAGTTGGTTTTCTGCATCTATGCACGGCCTTCTCTTGGAAATGACTTCATGGGTATCAATGTTGAAGTAACAGCTATAAGTGATGTCATAGGATATTTCTATTTCGGTTTCTTTCGTACTTCCTTTTGGGTGGGTATCTCTAGATCCTTCTACGGTGGTGCCAGAGGCACCTGTTGCATGCTCTTCCGTGGCTCATGTTCCATTGTGCACATGGGCCCCCTTCTTCTTGGTGCATTGTTCTGTTGATGGACATTTGGGTTTCTTCCAAGTCTTGGCTATGGTACATGTTGCTGCAGTGCAGGATGGCCAGCCTGTGTCTTTTTGATTTTGGTCTACTCGGGAGATAGGCCCATCAGTGGGCCTACCCGATTACAGGTTAGCTCAATTTTTACCTTTCAACGCACCTCCACGGTGTTCTCACTACTAGCTGTTACCAGGTTACGTCCCAGCGGCCGCTAGAGGGCACAGAGTTCTCTAAAACACCTTGAGCATTTATTCTTTGTAGACTCTGTGGCTGATGATCATTCTGACGACGGTGGGTGAACGTTTCTGTCGACTGGATTTGCATGGCTTTATTAATTCCTGATGTTGAGCATTTTTCCATGCCCTTTTATTTATCACAAGAGAAAGAAAGAAAGAGAAGACAAAATGTGCACAAAATATGCCTCTTGAAATTGTCGTTTTGAAATGTGCACGTCTTTTGAGTTGTTTTCCTCGATGGACGACCCAAGAATCGTTTTTGAGGGCAGGTGTCATTTATAGGCCTGCAATGATTTTGAATATCAAGTGACCATTAGCACTGGGTTTAAAGCTGCTGTTTTGAGAAACGGCCACAAGGCGGCAGCAGGTCTCCTTTACCAAACATGGTTACTCGGGCAACAGAGCCTCCGTGGAAGTCGTATTCTAGGTTGTCAATTAGAATGGACTGTGCCAGGAAAAAGCCCCTTATGTTTGTGCCTCACGACTGACTTGTTCGTTTTTTAATTCAATGTTTATTGTTTCTCACAGCAAGTTTGATTACAATGTTTTGCTTGTTGTGGGTGTGAAAGATGTGGCTCTTTTACACATAAACATGTATCTAGTCTTCTTTGGATCCTTTTCCCATGTAGCTTATGACACAATGTTGAGTACTCTTCTCTTGGTATTCCGTAGGCCTTTGGTGATTTTGTATTTCACCTGTGTTTGTATCTCTCTCTTAAACCCAATTTCCTAATGTACACAATTCTCACACCTGTCCATGGGTGAACCATAAATCTGTTTATTGCATCTGTGATTGCCTTTCTCTGTGGAAATATCTTCAGTGATATCAATTTTTAGGGAACACCTATAAGTGATATCGTAGGCTATGTATCTTTCGCTCTGTGACTTACTGCAAGGTGCGTGATGAACTCTAGCCTCACCGATGGTGCTGTTGATGGCATTGTTTCCTTTTGTTCCTTGGCTAATATTCCATCTGTTCAGGTCCCTGTTCTTCTTTGTCCACTCATCTGTTGATGGACTTTCTGCTTGCTTCCATGTCCTGGCTATTGTAATACTCCTGCAATGCAGATTTGCCTGCCTGTGTCTTTCCACTTCTGTCTTCTTTCTTAGGTTATAGGCCCACGAGTGGGCCTGCTGGATCATATCGTAACTCAGTGTTTACCTTGTAAAGGCACCTCCATTCTGTTCCCATTAGTGCCTCTTACCAGGTGAAGTCCTGTGGCGAGCATTGCCCTCTGAGGAAGGCGCCACTAAGACCCTCCTAAGCCTCAGGGCCCGACTGTACTCTCCTTGGTATGCATCCTGGACTTTATGGTATGAACATACAAAAGGAGATGGCCTTTGGCCAAATCGCTCCAGGGACCTGCTCAGTTACTGGGAGTCCCTGGTTGTTCCCTAAAGCTAGGAAAAGCAACCCTGGAGGGGAAATTGGTGCCTTTGAGGGAGAAGCCGAGCAGCCAACCAACCAGCTGATGCTGATAAGGTGTGACTAAGCCGAGAAGCCAACCAACCAGCTGATGCCGATAAGGCGTGACGAAGCAAAGTCCCTGCTTTAGGGGTATATATACGGCTAGGCTTTGTTATTAAACTTGCCTTGCAAGCGTCAGTTGCTTGTGCCCTTCTGATCCCATACCTTGGTGCGTTCAGTTCCCTACCCCCTCTCGTCGGTTGTTGCTACACTTTGAGGACCCGCCGCGGCTGGCGGCAAAGTCCCACTTAACCTAGAGGGTATGCACTTCTCCACAACCCCTTCAGCATGAATTGTTGGTAGTCTTGTTGCTGATGGTTCTTCTGACTGGTGTGAGCCGATACCTCTGTGGTTGGATTTGCATGCGTCTCATAAAGCCTTGAAATTGAGCTTTCAGGGATGTCCTTTTTTTCTTCAAACTGTGTGTGTAGCTTACCTCATCACATTCTTTTCTTGAAGTATGTGCCGCCTTTTGAAATATTTTGGCCACTACCTCCCTCAAGACATTTTGAGGGCAGGTTTCATTGACAGCCCTCCAGGACTTGTGCACACGAAGTGACCATTAGCACGGGTTTTCAAGCTGCCGTTGCAGGTAACGGCCAGAGGGCTGCAGCATTTCTGCGTTTCCCACTCTGGTAACTAGTGAAACAGACCTTCCTGCCAGTGGTGTTCCTCGGTTATCAATGACGGTGGGATGTGTCTGGAGAAACCCCCCAAAGCTGATGTCTCCTTACTTATATCTGTTTTTAAAATGGAATTTCTACTTTTCACTGGAGTACTCTTCCATTGTGTCCATGGACCACTGCTCCTTTCTGCATTCCTCTGTGGCTGGGCATTTTCATTGCTTCCAAGTGTTGGCTATGGTAAACATTGCTGGATTGCAGGATTGCCAGCCCGTGTCTTTTTGATTCTCATCCTCTCAGGTGATAGACCCAGCAGTGGCTATGCTTGATTGAACGGTCGCTCAATGTTGACCCTTTCCAGGCAACTCCACTGTGTTTTCCTTAGGGGCTCTTACCACGTCCCACTTAGAACCGAGGGTACGCATTTCTTCACCACCCCGTCAGCATTTCTTGTTTGCAGAAGTTTTGCTGCTGGCCATGCTGAGTCGTGTGACATGATAGGTTTTTGTAACGTGTATTTTCGTGTCTAATAATTCCTAAGGTTCAGCATTTTTCCACGCCTTTTTTTAATTCTGTTAAACAAAAACAGAAAAAAAAAAACCGTGAGTACAATAAACCTCTCGAAATTGTCTTCTTGGAAGGTTGCCCTCTTTGGACTTTTTTGGTCGATTTTCGACCCCAGGATTTTGTTTTGGAGGGCAGGTGTCATTTACAAGCCTGCAATGGGTGTGAATATTGAGTGACCATTAGCACTGACTTTAAAGCTGCTGCTGTGGGAAACGGCCACAAGGCGTCAGCATTGCTACATTCCCACATCTGGTTACTAGGGCAGCAGAGCCTTCTGGAAGTCCTGTTCCCAGGTTGTCAATTAGAATGGAATGTGCCAGGAAAAAACCCCAGAAGTGTATGTCACATTACTTCTTGTTCGCTCTTTTAATTTGTTTAAATCGGGGTAATGATTAGAATACTGTTGGTCCTATATGTACAGAATCTGGTTCATTTGTACGTTTTATATGTATATATATATATATATATATATATATATATATATATTCTTGTACAGATCCTCTTCCCATGTAAATTATTGCAGAGTGTTCTGGTGACCTCCCTTGCTATATGGTCGGTCTGTTTGATATATATATTTAATACGTATTTGTACACATATGGTGACACTAATCTTAAGTTATCCATTCCCCCCACCTTTCATTTTACTTAAGCTTAGTTTGTTTTCTAAGTGTGTGAGTGTCTTTCTTTGTGGAAATATGTTCATTTGTGTCAGCTGTTAGATAACGCCTATAGGTGATGTCATACGGTATGCCTTTTGCTTTCCGACTTAACTCATGTTCTGTGATGATCTCTAGGCTCATCTCGGGTGCCTCAAAGAGCAGTGTTTCCTTGTTTTCCATGGCTAATAGTCCACTGTGTCCACGGACCAGCTCTTCTTATCCATTCATCTGTTGATGGACATTTGGGTTGCTTCGGTGTCTTGGCTACTGTGAAAACTCGTGGAGTGCAGCTCTTGCAGCCCGTCTTCTCAGGTGAGAGGCTCGGCTGTGGGTGTTCTGGATGGAAGGGTGGCTCAATTTTTAATTGAAAACGCAGCTCCTTTCTGTTCTCATTATTGGCTGTTACAACTAGACATGTCCTCCGCAGACAGAGGGAACAGAGTTCTCTAAAACCCCTTCAGCATTTATTGTTTGTAGTCTTTTGGCTGACGGTAGTTAACTTGGGTGAGCTGAAAGCTTTTTGTAGCTTAGAGGAGTCTGATCATTCCTGAGGTTGAGCTTTCCTCCATTTTGCTTTTTTGATAAAGAGTGAGTAAAACTTACCTCTTCATACTATCTCTTTGACACATTTGCCTGCTTTGAATTTTTTTCACCACTGCCGAGCTCAGGACATTTTTTTTTTTTTTGAGGGCAGGTGTCTTTTAGAGGCCGGAGTCCTTGTGAATGTTAAGTGACCCATAGCTATCCGTTTAAAGCCGCTCTTGCGGGAAACGGCCACAAGGCGGCAGCATTTCTCCATTTCCAACTCTGGGTTTTCCTGCAACAGAGGCTTCCTGGAAATTGTGTTAGTAGGCTGCAAATGAGAGTGCAGTGTGTCAGGGCAAACCCCCAAGAGCTTATATCTCCTTACTTCTTGTGTGTTTTTTAAAATTTAATTGTTATCTAGTATCACAGCCAATTGGATAAAAATGTGGTGTGTGTTCTAGGTGTACTGCATCTGGTTCATCATATGTATGTGTCAATCTATTCATCTTTGGATCCTTTCCCGTGTAGGTTATTACAGAGTGTTGAGTCGACCTCTCTTGGTATTCCTTAGGTATTTTGTGATTATATATTTCATATGTATCAGTACATGTCTGTAAACCCCCATATCCAAATTCATACATTCCTTACACCTTTCCACTTGGTTAAGCATAGTTGGTTTTCTGCATCTATGCACGGCCTTCTCTTGGAAATGACTTCATGGGTATCAATGTTGAAGTAACAGCTATAAGTGATGTCATAGGATATTTCTATTTCGGTTTCTTTCGTACTTCCTTTTGGGTGGGTATCTCTAGATCCTTCTACGGTGGTGCCAGAGGCACCTGTTGCATGCTCTTCCGTGGCTCATGTTCCATTGTGCACATGGGCCCCCTTCTTCTTGGTGCATTGTTCTGTTGATGGACATTTGGGTTTCTTCCAAGTCTTGGCTATGGTACATGTTGCTGCAGTGCAGGATGGCCAGCCTGTGTCTTTTTGATTTTGGTCTACTCGGGAGATAGGCCCATCAGTGGGCCTACCCGATTACAGGTTAGCTCAATTTTTACCTTTCAACGCACCTCCACGGTGTTCTCACTACTAGCTGTTCCCAGGTTACGTCCCAGCGGCCGCTAGAGGGCACAGAGTTCTCTAAAACACCTTGAGCATTTATTCTTTGTAGACTCTGTGGCTGATGATCATTCTGACGACGGTGGGTGAACGTTTCTGTCGACTGGATTTGCATGGCTTTATTAATTCCTGATGTTGAGCATTTTTCCATGCCCTTTTATTTATCACAAGAGAAAGAAAGAAAGAGAAGACAAAATGTGCACAAAATATGCCTCTTGAAATTGTCGTTTTGAAATGTGCACGTCTTTTGAGTTGTTTTCCTCGATGGACGACCCAAGAATCGTTTTTGAGGGCAGGTGTCATTTATAGGCCTGCAATGATTTTGAATATCAAGTGACCATTAGCACTGGGTTTAAAGCTGCTGTTTTGAGAAACGGCCACAAGGCGGCAGCAGGTCTCCTTTACCAAACATGGTTACTCGGGCAACAGAGCCTCCGTGGAAGTCGTATTCTAGGTTGTCAATTAGAATGGACTGTGCCAGGAAAAAGCCCCTTATGTTTGTGCCTCACGACTGACTTGTTCGTTTTTTAATTCAATGTTTATTGTTTCTCACAGCAAGTTTGATTACAATGTTTTGCTTGTTGTGGGTGTGAAAGATGTGGCTCTTTTACACATAAACATGTATCTAGTCTTCTTTGGATCCTTTTCCCATGTAGCTTATGACACAATGTTGAGTACTCTTCTCTTGGTATTCCGTAGGCCTTTGGTGATTTTGTATTTCACCTGTGTTTGTATCTCTCTCTTAAACCCAATTTCCTAATGTACACAATTCTCACACCTGTCCATGGGTGAACCATAAATCTGTTTATTGCATCTGTGATTGCCTTTCTCTGTGGAAATATCTTCAGTGATATCAATTTTTAGGGAACACCTATAAGTGATATCGTAGGCTATGTATCTTTCGCTCTGTGACTTACTGCAAGGTGCGTGATGAACTCTAGCCTCACCGATGGTGCTGTTGATGGCATTGTTTCCTTTTGTTCCTTGGCTAATATTCCATCTGTTCAGGTCCCTGTTCTTCTTTGTCCACTCATCTGTTGATGGACTTTCTGCTTGCTTCCATGTCCTGGCTATTGTAATACTCCTGCAATGCAGATTTGCCTGCCTGTGTCTTTCCACTTCTGTCTTCTTTCTTAGGTTATAGGCCCACGAGTGGGCCTGCTGGATCATATCGTAACTCAGTGTTTACCTTGTAAAGGCACCTCCATTCTGTTCCCATTAGTGCCTCTTACCAGGTGAAGTCCTGTGGCGAGCATTGCCCTCTGAGGAAGGCGCCACTAAGACCCTCCTAAGCCTCAGGGCCCGACTGTACTCTCCTTGGTATGCATCCTGGACTTTATGGTATGAACATACAAAAGGAGATGGCCTTTGGCCAAATCGCTCCAGGGACCTGCTCAGTTACTGGGAGTCCCTGGTTGTTCCCTAAAGCTAGGAAAAGCAACCCTGGAGGGGAAATTGGTGCCTTTGAGGGAGAAGCCGAGCAGCCAACCAACCAGCTGATGCTGATAAGGTGTGACTAAGCCGAGAAGCCAACCAACCAGCTGATGCCGATAAGGCGTGACGAAGCAAAGTCCCTGCTTTAGGGGTATATATACGGCTAGGCTTTGTTATTAAACTTGCCTTGCAAGCGTCAGTTGCTTGTGCCCTTCTGATCCCATACCTTGGTGCGTTCAGTTCCCTACCCCCTCTCGTCGGTTGTTGCTACACTTTGAGGACCCGCCGCGGCTGGCGGCAAAGTCCCACTTAACCTAGAGGGTATGCACTTCTCCACAACCCCTTCAGCATGAATTGTTGGTAGTCTTGTTGCTGATGGTTCTTCTGACTGGTGTGAGCCGATACCTCTGTGGTTGGATTTGCATGCGTCTCATAAAGCCTTGAAATTGAGCTTTCAGGGATGTCCTTTTTTTCTTCAAACTGTGTGTGTAGCTTACCTCATCACATTCTTTTCTTGAAGTATGTGCCGCCTTTTGAAATATTTTGGCCACTACCTCCCTCAAGACATTTTGAGGGCAGGTTTCATTGACAGCCCTCCAGGACTTGTGCACACGAAGTGACCATTAGCACGGGTTTTCAAGCTGCCGTTGCAGGTAACGGCCAGAGGGCTGCAGCATTTCTGCGTTTCCCACTCTGGTAACTAGTGAAACAGACCTTCCTGCCAGTGGTGTTCCTCGGTTATCAATGACGGTGGGATGTGTCTGGAGAAACCCCCCAAAGCTGATGTCTCCTTACTTATATCTGTTTTTAAAATGGAATTTCTACTTTTCACTGGAGTACTCTTCCATTGTGTCCATGGACCACTGCTCCTTTCTGCATTCCTCTGTGGCTGGGCATTTTCATTGCTTCCAAGTGTTGGCTATGGTAAACATTGCTGGATTGCAGGATTGCCAGCCCGTGTCTTTTTGATTCTCATCCTCTCAGGTGATAGACCCAGCAGTGGCTATGCTTGATTGAACGGTCGCTCAATGTTGACCCTTTCCAGGCAACTCCACTGTGTTTTCCTTAGGGGCTCTTACCACGTCCCACTTAGAACCGAGGGTACGCATTTCTTCACCACCCCGTCAGCATTTCTTGTTTGCAGAAGTTTTGCTGCTGGCCATGCTGAGTCGTGTGACATGATAGGTTTTTGTAACGTGTATTTTCGTGTCTAATAATTCCTAAGGTTCAGCATTTTTCCACGCCTTTTTTTAATTCTGTTAAACAAAAACAGAAAAAAAAAAACCGTGAGTACAATAAACCTCTCGAAATTGTCTTCTTGGAAGGTTGCCCTCTTTGGACTTTTTTGGTCGATTTTCGACCCCAGGATTTTGTTTTGGAGGGCAGGTGTCATTTACAAGCCTGCAATGGGTGTGAATATTGAGTGACCATTAGCACTGACTTTAAAGCTGCTGCTGTGGGAAACGGCCACAAGGCGTCAGCATTGCTACATTCCCACATCTGGTTACTAGGGCAGCAGAGCCTTCTGGAAGTCCTGTTCCCAGGTTGTCAATTAGAATGGAATGTGCCAGGAAAAAACCCCAGAAGTGTATGTCACATTACTTCTTGTTCGCTCTTTTAATTTGTTTAAATCGGGGTAATGATTAGAATACTGTTGGTCCTATATGTACAGAATCTGGTTCATTTGTACGTTTTATATGTATATATATATATATATATATATATATATATATATATTCTTGTACAGATCCTCTTCCCATGTAAATTATTGCAGAGTGTTCTGGTGACCTCCCTTGCTATATGGTCGGTCTGTTTGATATATATATTTAATACGTATTTGTACACATATGGTGACACTAATCTTAAGTTATCCATTCCCCCCACCTTTCATTTTACTTAAGCTTAGTTTGTTTTCTAAGTGTGTGAGTGTCTTTCTTTGTGGAAATATGTTCATTTGTGTCAGCTGTTAGATAACGCCTATAGGTGATGTCATACGGTATGCCTTTTGCTTTCCGACTTAACTCATGTTCTGTGATGATCTCTAGGCTCATCTCGGGTGCCTCAAAGAGCAGTGTTTCCTTGTTTTCCATGGCTAATAGTCCACTGTGTCCACGGACCAGCTCTTCTTATCCATTCATCTGTTGATGGACATTTGGGTTGCTTCGGTGTCTTGGCTACTGTGAAAACTCGTGGAGTGCAGCTCTTGCAGCCCGTCTTCTCAGGTGAGAGGCTCGGCTGTGGGTGTTCTGGATGGAAGGGTGGCTCAATTTTTAATTGAAAACGCAGCTCCTTTCTGTTCTCATTATTGGCTGTTACAACTAGACATGTCCTCCGCAGACAGAGGGAACAGAGTTCTCTAAAACCCCTTCAGCATTTATTGTTTGTAGTCTTTTGGCTGACGGTAGTTAACTTGGGTGAGCTGAAAGCTTTTTGTAGCTTAGAGGAGTCTGATGATTCCTGATGTTGAGCTTTTCTCCATTTTCCTTTTTTTGATAAAGAGTGAGTAAAACTTACCTCTATCATACTATCTCTTTGACACATTTGCCTGCTTTGAATTTTTTTGGCCACGGCCGAGCTCAGGACATTTTTTTTTTTTTTGAGGGCAGGTGTCTTTTAGAGGCCTGAGTCCTTATGAATGTTAAGTGACCCATAGCTATGCGTTTGAAGCCGCTCTTGCGGGAAACGGCCACAAGGCGGCAGCATTTCTCCATTTCCAACTCTGGGTTTTCCTGCAACAGAGGCTTCCTGGAAATTGTGTTAGTAGGCTGCAAATGAGAGTGCAGTGTGTCAGGGCAAACCCCCAAGAGCTTATATCTCCTTACTTCTTGTGTGTTTTTTAAAATTTAATTGTTATCTAGTATCACAGCCAATTGGATAAAAATGTGGTGTGTGTTCTAGGTGTACTGCATCTGGTTCATCATATGTATGTATCAATCTATTCATCTTTGGATCCTTTCCCGTGTAGGTTATTACAGAGTGTTGAGTAGACCTCTCTCTGTATTCCTTAGGTGTTTTTTGATTATGTCTTTCATATGTATCAGTACTTATCTGTTAACCCCCATATCCTAATTCATGCATTCCTTACAGATGAAATGAGAATTCTCCACATTATACTAGTCATTTCAGAGAGTGGGAAAGGATGGCAAGTGGTAAAATATTATCTTTTCCCTTAATCTTTTTAAATTTCCCTTGTTACAACATAGGATTATTATCCCTGAATCATAATTCTGTCAGTACACCAGTATAGAGATTATTTCTTAATAGTTAGGTGAGAACCATTTCCTTCTGTTTTTGAGAAAAATTCTGTTACCTCCTTTCAGTAATGGCACTCTTCCCCAAATCAACGGTTTAACAAGGGAGATGGAAGCAGAATAATCATGCAAATACAAAACAATACAACAGCAAGAGAAAATGTCTAACTTCCAATAAGAGCTCAATTTAGAAGAGGGTTTATATCTTCAGAACAAAAGCATGCCTCCTTGACTTGCTAACCAGTCAAAATCTGTGTATTCTACAGAAAATCTGTGATGTTATTCCCATAAAACTACCCTTTACTGCTTCTGCCTCCAATAGATTTCCTAAGCACTAGTGTTTTAATGTACAGGTTACAAACAAAATCCTAATGAGATTTATTTATAATGTGTGTGTTATTTGTCTTATCCTAGCGTCTATATTCTTCTCCATTCCTGGAGTCGAAATAATATTACTTTACCTGCTAAGTGATATCGGGAGAGTGGGAGAGGTTTCATAAATACCCCAACCCTAAAGCATACCCTAAACCTAACCCATACACTAACTCTAACCCATCGACATACCTTAAACTATACCCTAATCCTAACCCGTGCCCTAACCCTAAACTTAACTCTAACCTGTACGCTAATCCTAACTCATACACTAACACGTATCCATACCCCAATCTTTACCCTAATCCTAACCTGTGCCCTAACCCTAACCCAAATGCTTAAACCTAAGCCATACCCTAGTCCTAAACCGTGCCCTAACCCTTAAAACCCTAACCGGTAGCCATAGCCTAATCTTTACCCTAATCCTAACCTGTGCCCTAACCCTAACCCTAACTGACCCTTTCCCTAAGTAAGCGCTGACACTGTCCCGAAGTGAGGCCCTGAGGTTGTCCCTAACTCACATCCTCATGCTAGGCCTAACCCTGGCCTTGTCATTGTCCCTAACAAAGGCCCTGACCCTAGTCTTAGCCTAGGCCTTGATATTTGGTCTATCTCAGGTTCTGATGCTGTCCCTAACTAAGGCCCTAAAGCTGTCCCTAACATCAGCCTTGCTGCCGCCAATAACTAACGTGCTGACACTATCCTGAGCTAATATCTTGATCCATCTCTTACCATGGTCCTGACACTGTCCTTACTAAAGTCCTGATGCCATCCCAAAGTGTGCATCCCCTTAGGAATTCAGCAGAATAAGCCTGAAACCTGGTCTGGAACTGGCACTTCAGAGAGATTTCGTAGCAAGTTGTCTAATTCTACCTAAGTAGGTTTTAACTTGTGATGTAGTATTGACATATCCATAACAGGAGCTACTGAACACTACACATATGTCTCATCTTTCTAATAGTATCTGATCTAAAGTCACTGTTTGAAATTTAATAGTTAAGATAGGAGTCCTTGAAAACGTACGGTTGCAGCTACCAGCAGACATTGTTTTCAGAATGGCTAGTGGCATCCTGAGTCTGATGTAGCTCAGAAATTCAATTTCAACAATACAGTTATGCGGGGACTTACCTGGTGGCTCAATGGTTAAGACTTCGCCTTCTAACACAGAGGGTGCCGGTTTGAGCCCTGGGCAGGGAGCTAAGATCTCACATGCCTCGTGGCCTAAAAACCAAAACATGAAACAGAAACAATATTGTAACAAATTCAATAGACTTAAAAAATGGTCCACATCCAAAAAAAACTTAAAAAGAAAACAGAAAAAGAATTCAGGAATGCATCTAAATCACATCTACAAAGGTCACTTAGGTTTATCTTGGATGTCTGAACCATAGTTACTACTCCTTTTTGACTGTAAAATGCATTCCCTTCCTCAATGCCAAAGCAGATGTACAATTCGTATCTAAAAGGCCACAAAACAGGCCACTCTGGTCAGTATAATTTAAGTTAAACCATGTATAAGCCAGAGAGATTTCCTCACACCTCAATACGTGAAGTTTTTTTCCTTTTGATTCCAAGTCTTTCAATAGAAAGCACTGATGATCAAAATGTCAATCCCTCAGTGCCAGAATGATTCAGCTGTTTGGCCCTGGTGTAGATCATGTCCCTCAGTGCTAGGCCTCCTTGTTATTTGCCTAGTTAATCCACTTTGGGGGAATACTGATCAGGTATCGTGAACATGCTCAGAGGTATGTTAATGACAAAACGCTTTCTATAGGCCATACATTTTATTATTCATACCCAATTGTCACACAAGCATTGTACATGTGCTTTTAGCAGTAGACCTAAAGCAAACAGTGATACATCATGAGTCATTACATTCTGATAACTTCACTATGTAATTTTCCTTTCCTCTTAAACATCGGGGCAAAATGAAGCCAACACAGTAACTTTCATAAATACACACTTCAATACAGAGGTGTCATTTATCCAATTGCTCCAAGTCCTAAGTAGCTTGAGGGGAAGGACTTCCAATTTTACCAGGACATACTAGATTTTTAGGAATTCCATGTAATTTAATATACTAATCAAACATTTCTCTCTGAGATAGCTCAAGGGCCTTCTAAAGCATCCCAAAGTTAGCTGGAGATCAAAAGAACGGTTAGAATTGGCCAAAAAACACTTATTCACTGAACCAAAGTAAAGAGATTTCAAACAAAAATACAGATCACAGACACAGGCAAAGGAACTCACCAGCTGTTCACAATCAAAAGCAGCATTCTAAGAAAACTTTGGAGGGAGAAACAAAATGCAGGCTTGCCCTAACCCACTTCCAACAAAATCCATCTTAGAATATCGTGGTCAGGCACAACTCTTCCCTCCATGTTCCCTTTTCACAAATGTTCACCACCTTCTGTATCCATCTTATGTTGTCCCTTATTTTTTTCTGCATTCAGACACAACGAGCTCTAGTACAAAGTGACTTTCTTTTCTCTTTGTACCATCAGCCTGTTACCTAGCCGCTCACCTCCTTTATTACGTAGTTTCATAAATGCTTGAACGTATGGAATTTCTTTTGTCTTTCTCCTCCTGTGACAAAATAACTCTAGCTGAAGGATAGTATAGTCATTTAGGCTATCATTCAAAGACCACCTTTCCTCATTTTTCAAGAATGTATCCATACATTGGCCAGACAAAATTACAATAGAATTTCATTCTTTTCTTACTCTTAGGTTTACAACTATAGGTTGACCAGTCTGCCAGGATTTTGCCCATTGGCTCTCAGATGGAACTGAAGAAGAAGCACTTCTTACGTTTGAACCATGGAACACTCACACCACGGACTAAGAACACAACAAAATCCTAAACACCAATGGAAGCCTCACACCAAAGGAACCAGAAACCAAAGAGAAACCAACAACCAAACAGCACAAGACTCAAATCAGCTTCCAAGTCTCAACTTAGCCTGTGACCTCTGTCCAAGTGGTTCACCTTCCAAATGAGATTTCCTGGAATGAAAAGTCACCCAAATGGGAACCAAGGTTCCCCCAAATGTACAGGGCTAAAAGGACCTCAGACTGCTTGCCAGGGGAGTTACCACACACTGGCTGAGGTGCTGCAACATCCCAAATGCTATTTTTCTGGTTCCCCAAAATAATCCCTTGGAGTAGGACATTCAGGGCAGTCCAGGCAGGAGGAACAGAGGAACGTCCTCAAGGCAAAGACGGCCTCGGCAGCTGCTAGGGTGGTTCCTCTTCCACCATCTACTCCTGCCCTAGAGTTCTAACTGCTGGGATGACTGGGGCTTGGCCTTTCCAGGCAAGGGTCCCAGGTGGTTTGGCCTCTAAAGGAATTCTCCAACCTTACACTCTCTCGAAAGAGACTAGTGTGGAGAAAATCTCAGTGTCCGATCAAGTCAGGGGACCCACAGGGGGATCCCCAAGTCAGCCCCACATTGGGTACTAAATTTGATGTCGAAAACTCAACCTCTGTGCACCAGTGCCAAATCAAATCTCAGAGAGAGAGGTTTGCAGGAAGTAGAGAAGAATAGCTTTACTCCTTTGGCAGCCAAAGGGGGACACAGAAAACTCCGACCCTCAAAAACCGTGTGTCCCAATGCAGGAGGATCTGGTGAGGAGTTTTACAGCAATGGTTTAAGGAGACAGGTATCCTAAGGATTACTGTGTGTACAGGGCCTTAACTAAATATAACCTGACCTCAGATGGTCTCTTGAGGACCTTCTCTGGAATGAAGACTAAAATCTTCTATTTTGTGGGGGGGTTTAGGTTGCTAAAGAGCCCAAAGATGCTCTTAACTGTATCCCTTGAGGCAAAACCAGAATCTTGGCCCAAGGCTGCACTGTTCATTCTATTCTGTTCTTCTTTGGTCTGTGCAGTCCCTCCTTTCCATGATTAGCAACTGTTCGAATCAGCCCTTTAGAACTCAGGGAAGGTCTTGGAGTCTCTAGCATAACTAAGGCCCTGAAATTCTCCCTAACTCAGTCCCTGACGCTGTCTCTAACTAAGGCCCAGATGCCAACAATATCTAAAGTCCTGACATTATCCTGAGCTAATATCCTGACCCAGGTCTTACCAAGCTCCTGACACTGACCCAAAGTAAGCCTTGATGCTGTCCATAAATGGGGGCATGAGGCTACCCCTAATAGAATCCCTGATAATGTCTTCAAAGATCCTCACATTGATCCCACAGAGGCCCTTATGCTGATCCTAAGACATGTCCTGACAGTGGCACTAACTCAGGCCCTAAAGACAGGCCTCACTTAGGCCCTTTAGCTGTACTTTAGATAGGCTCTGACGCTATCTGTATACAAAACGCTGGAAGACGTCCGGATTTAGGGCCCTGTCACTGGGCCTAACTAAGGTCCTGATGCTCTCAATAATTTTCTGGCACTATGCCTGGAACGGACCTAACTCTGTCCCAAGCTAATGTCCTGCATCTTTTCCTAACTGAAACCCTAATACACTCCATGACAAAGGCACAGACTAATCCTAACTAAGGCCTTAACACTATATCTCACTACGGCCCAGAATCTGTCCCTAATGGTCCCTGCTGCAAACAATAATTAAAATGCGGACACTGTCCTGAGAAAATTTCCTGACACATTTCTATGCACCATCCTGACTGTCCCAAAAAAATCCCTGTCGGTATCCTTAAGTGAAGACCTGAGGCTGTGCCTAACTCAGGCCCTGAAGCTTTCCCTAACGGAGGCCTCGATTCTCTGACTCACTCAGGCCCTGCTCATGTCTTTCACTATGACCCGAATGCTGACTCCACAAACGCCCTGAATGCTGCTCTTAAATCATGCCCTGACAGTGTCTGCATCTAGGGGCCTCACTCAGGCCCTCACCTTCTCCCTATATCAGGCTCTGACGCTGTCCCTACCCGAAGCCCTGGCACAGGTCTTAAATTAGGCCCTGATTCTCTAAGTACCTAAGGGCTTGATTCCAAACCTAGGTCATTACCTGACACTAGCCCTAGACCTGAATGTAACCTTGTCCGTTGCTAATGTCAAATTTATCTAAAGAGATTCTTTAGGATGAAATTCTTTCATCTTCTGAATAGAGTTTTCTGAAAAAAATAATGTTTAAACTCTTACCGACCTTAAACAAAATGTACTCAACTTCTGCGGAATATTCCTTTATACCAGCGTGTATGGTTTCCTTCTGCATCTGCGTGTGTTGGCTTAAAGGGTGCTTGTAGGAATGCCTACTGTTATGCTAACTAAATCCCTGATGCTGTCCCTAAATAACGTCCTGAAATTAGTCTCAAGGCTGTGAACCTGTCCCAAACTGAGGCCTGGAGGCTCATCCTAGCTCAGGCCCTGACACTGTCCCTAGCAAAGGCCCTCACACAACTCCTAGCTCAGTCCCTGACACTATACCTAACAAAGGCCATAATGCTAGTCCTAACTCAGGCCCTGACACTGTTTCTAACTAAAGCCCAGCTGCCGCCAATATCTAAAATCCTGATACTATCCTGAGTTAATATCCTGACCCAGGTCTTACCAAGGTCCTGAAACTGACTAAAACTAAGCCTTGATGCTGTCCATAAATAAGGCCCTGAGGCTCTCCCTAACAGAGGCCCTGATAATGTCTTTAATGAAGAACCTGACGCTGATCCCAAAGAGGCCCTTCTGCTGCTCCTAAGTCATGCCCTGACAGTGTCCCGAACTCAGGCCCTAAAGATAAGCCTCACTTAGGCCCTTTGGCTGTACCTTCCTTATGCTCTGACGCTGTCTGTATAGGAAGCCCTGGCAGTGGTCCTGATTTAGGCCCTCACGCTGGTCCTAAGTAAGGCCCTGAGGCTCGCAATAACGAAGGTCTTCACGCTTTTCCTGGGTCATTTCGTGACGTTATCCCTGGCCCGGAACCTGACTCTGTCCCAAGCTAATGTCCTGCATCTTATCCTAAATGAAACCCTAATAGTATGCCTAACTAAGCCCTGACCAATCCGAACAAAGGCCTTGACACTATCTCTCACTAAAGCCCGGAATCTGTCCCTAACATGGGACCTGTTGCAATCAATAACTAAAATCCGGACACTGTCCTGAGATACTTTCCTGACACATTTCTATGCACGATCCTGACACTGTCCCAAACCGGTCGGTGTCTTTAAGTGAAGACCAGACACTGTGCCTAACTCAGGCCCTGAAGCTTTCCCTAACGGAGGCCTTGATTCTGTGACTCACTCAAGGCCTGCTCATGTCTTTCACTATGACCTTTCGCTGACCCAACCAAGGTGTTTATGCTGCTCCTAAGTCATGCCCTGACTGTGTCTACAGCTACGGGGATGACGCTAGGCCTCACTCAGGCCCTGAAGTTCTCCATAAGTCAGGTCTGACGCTGTCCCTACCGAAAATCTTGACGCAGGTCCTAAATTTTAGGCCTTGATTCTCTAAGTAAGTAAGGTCTTGACACTAAAACTAGGTCATTAACTGACACTACCCCTAGACCTTAATCTAATCTTGACTTTAGCTAATGTCAAGTTTAGGGAAAGAGATTCTTTACGATGAAATTCTTTCATCATATGAATATTGGTTTCTTAAAACAATAATTTTTAAACTCTTGTTAACCTTAAACAAAGTGTACTCAACTGCTGTGGAATATTCCTTCATAGCAGCATGCATGGTTCACTTTTACATTCTTGTGTGTTGGCCTTCAAGGTTCTTGCAGGAATGGCTCCTCTTATGCTAACTAAATCATCCCTGATGCTGAACATAAATAAGGCGCTGAAATTACTCCCGATGCTCTGAACCTGTCCCTAACTACGGCCTGGAGACTCGTGCTAAACCAGGCCCTGACACTGTCCCAAACCAAGACCCTGACATTACACGTAACTCGGACCCTGACACTACTCCTAGCTCACTCCCTGACACTATTACCTAACAAAGCCCATAATGATATTCCTAACTCAGACCCTGACACTGACTCTAACTAAGGCCCTACTGCCGCCAATATCTAAAGTCCTGATATTATCCTGAGTTAATATCCTGACCCAGGTCTTACCAAGGTCCTGAAACTGACCCAAAGTAAGCCTTGATGCTGTCTGAAAATGAGGCCCTGAGGCTCTCAGTAACAGAGGCCCTGATAATGTCTTTAGTGAAGACCCTCACGCTGATGCCACAGATGCTCTTCTGCAGCTCCTATGTCTTGCCCTGACAGTGTCCCGAACTCAGGAACTAAAGATAAGCCTCACTTAGGCCCTTTGGCTGTACCTTCCTTATGCTCTGACGCTGTCTGTATAGGAAGCCCTGGCAGTGGTCCTGATTTAGGCCCTCACGCTGGTCCTAAGTAAGGCCCTGAGGCTCTCAATAACGAAGGTCTTCACGCTTTTCCTGGGTCATTTCGTGACGTTATCCCTGGCCCGGAACCTGACTCTGTCCCAAGCTCATGTCCTGCATCTTATCCTAAATGAAACCCTAATAGTATCCCTAACTAAGCCCTGACTAATCCGAACAAAGGCCTTGACACTATCTCTCACTAAAGCCCGGAATCTGTCCCTAACATGGGACCTGTTGCAATCAATAACTAAAATCCGGACACTGTCCTGAGCTAATATCCTGACTCATTTCTATCCACTGTTCTGATACTTTCCAAAAGAAAGCCTGTTGCCGTCCTTAAGTGAAGACCTGAGGCTGTTCCTAACTCAGGCCCTGAAGCTTTCCCTGACTGAGGCCTTGATTCTGTGACTAACACAGGCCCTGTTCATGTCTTTCACTATGACCTGCATGCTGACCCCACAAAGGCCCTGATGCTGTTCCTACGTCATGCCCTGACTGTGTCTCCAGCAGGTGGGCTGGCACTAGGCCTCACTCAGGCCTAGACGTTCTCCCTAAGTCAGGCTCTGACGCTGTCCCTACCCGAAGCCCTGACACAGGTCCTAAATTAGGCCCTGATTCTCTAAATAACTAAGGTCTTGACACCAACCCAGGTCATTTTCTGACACTATCCCTGGCTCGGATCATGAGTCTGTCCCAAGCTCATGTCCTGCATCTTATCCTAAATGAAACCCTAATAGTATCCCTAACTAAGCCCTGACTAATCCGAACAAAGGCCTTGACACTATCTCTCACTAAAGCCCGGAATCTGTCCCTAACATGGCACCTGTTGCAATCAATAACTAAAATCCGGACACTGTCCTGAGGTAATTTCCTGACACATTTCTATGCACGATCCTGACACTGTCCCAAACCGGTCGGTGTCTGTAAGTGAAGACCTGACACTGTGCCTAACTCAGGCCCTGAAGCTTTCCCTAAGTGAGGCCTTGATTCTGTGACTCACTCAAGGCCTGCTCATGTCTTTCACTATGACCTTTCGCTGACCCAACCAAGGTGTTTATGCTGCTCCTAAGTCGTACCCTGACTGTGTCTGCAGCTAGGGGGCTGACGCTAGGCCTCACTCAGGCCCTGACGTTCTCCATAAGTCAGGTCTGACGCTGTCCCTACCGAAAATCTTGACGCAGGTCCTAAATTTTAGGCCTTGATTCTCTAAGTAACTAAGGTCTTGACACCAAATCCAGGTCATTAACTGACACTACCCCTAGACCTTAATCTAATCTTGACTTTAGCTAATGTCAAGTTTAGGGAAAGAGATTCTTTACGATGAAATTCTTTCATCATATGAATATTGGTTTCTTAAAACAATAATTTTTAAACTCTTGTTAACCTTAAACAAAGTGTACTCAACTGCTGTGGAATATTCCTTCATAGCAGCGTGCATGGTTCACTTTTACATTCTCGTGTGTTGGCCTTCAGGGTTCTTGCAGGAATGGCTCCTCTTATGCTAACTAAATCATCCCTGATGCTGAACATAAATAAGGCGCTGAAATTACTCCCGATGCTCTGAACCCCTCCCTAACTACGGCCTGGAGACTCGTGCTAACCCAGGCGCTGACACTGTCCCAAACCAAGACCCTGACATTACACGTAACTCGGACCCTGACACTACTCCTAGCTCACTCCCTGACACTATTACCTAACAAAGCCCATAATGATATTCCTAACTCACACCCTGACACTGACTCTAACTAAGGCCCTGCTGCCGCCAATATCTAAAGTCCTGATGCTATCCTGAGTTAATATCCTGACCCAGGTCTTACCAAGGTCCTGAAACTGACCCAAAGTAAGCCTTGATGCTGTCTGAAAATGAGGCCCTGAGGCTCTCCCTAACAGAGGCCCTGATAATGTCTTTAGTGAAGACCCTCACGCTGATCCCACAGAGGCCCTTCTGCTGCTCCTAAGTCATGCCCTGACAGTGTCCCGAACTCAGGCCCTAAAGATAAGCCTCACTTAGGCCCTTTGGCTGTACCTTCCTTATGCTCTGACGCTGTCTGTATAGGAAGCCCTGGCAGTGGTCCTGATTTAGGCCCTCACGCTGGTCCTAAGTAAGGCCCTGAGGCTCTCAATAACGAAGGTCTTCACGCTTTTCCTGGGTCATTTCGTGACGCTTTCCCTGGCCCGGAACCTGACTCTGTCCCAAGCTCATGTCCTGCATCTTATCCTAAATGAAACCCTAATAGTATCCCTAACTAAGCCCTGACGAATCCGAACAAAGGCCTTCACACTATCTCTCACGAGCGCCCGGAATCTGTCCCTAATGGTCCCTGCTGCAATTAATAACTAAAAAAAGGACACTGTCCAGAGCTAATATCCTGACACATTTCTAGCCACTGTCCTGATACTTTCCAAAAGAAAGCCTGTTGCCGTCCTTAAGTGAAGACCTGAGGCTGTGCCTAACTCAGGCCCTGCAGCTTTCCCTAACTGAGGCCTTGATTCTGTGACTAACACAGGCCCTGTTCATGTCTTTCACTATGACCTGCATGCTGACCCCACAAAGGCCCTGATGCTGTTCCTACGTCATGCCCTGACTGTGTCTCCAGCAGGTGGGCTGGCACTAGGCCTCACTCAGGCCTAGACGTTCTCCCTAAGTCAGGCTCTGACGATGTCCCTACCCGAAGCCCTGACACAGGTCCTAAATTAGGCCCTGATTCTCTAAATAACTAAGGTCTTGACACCAACCCAGGTCATTTTCTGACACTATCCCTGGCTCGGATCATGACTCTGTCCCAAGGTAATGTCCTGCATCTTATCCTAATTGAAACCCTAATACTCTCCTTAACTAAGGCCCGGACTAATCCTAATTAAGGCATTGACCCTATCTCTCACTAAGGCCCAGAATCTATCCCTAACATGGGCCCTGCTGCAATCAATAATGAAAATCCGGACACTATCCTGAGCTAATATGCTGACACTTTTCTATCCACGGACCTGACACAGTCCCAAAGAAAGGCCTGTCGCTGTCCTTAAATGAAGACCTGAGGCTGTGCCTAACTCAGGCCCTGAAGCTTTCCCTAACGGAGGCCTCGATTCTCTGACGCACTCAGGCCCTGCTCATGTCCTTAACTATGACCCGAATGCTGACCCAACCAAGGCCCGGATGCTGCTTCGACGTCATGCCCTGACACTGTCTCCAGCTAGGGGCCTGAAGCTGGGCCTCACTCAGGCCCTGTTTCTTGCCCTAAGTCCGGTCCTGATGCTGGTCCTAAATAAGGCCCTCAGGTTCTCAGTAACTAAGGTCTTGACACTATCCCGAGGTCATTTGCTGACACAATCCCTAGACTTTACCCTAACCCTGTCCCTAGCTAATGTCCTGCCTCTTATGCTAACTGAAGCCCTTATGCTGTGCCCATGTCAGGACCTGAATTGAGTCCCCATGCCGTGACACTGTCCCTAACTAAGGCCTGGATGTTAGGCCTAACTCAAGGCCTGACACTGTCCCTAACTAAGGCCCTGATGCCATCAATATCTAAAGTCCTCACACTATCCTCAGCTAATTTACTATCCCATCTCTTACTAAGGTCCTGAAAATATCGCTAAGTAAGCCGTGACGCTGTCCCTAACAGAAGGCCTGCTCATGTCTTTAACGAAGACCATAATGCTGATCCAACAACGGCACTGATGCTGCTCCTGTGTCACGCCCTGACAGTGTCCCCACCTACAGGAATGACGCTAGGCCTCACTCAGGCCCTGTCGCTCACCCCAAGCCAGTCCAGGATGCGATTTTTACATGAAGCCCTAACATTGCTTCTAAAGAAGGCCCTGATGCTCTCAGTAACTAAGGTCTTGACACTATCTCTCACTAAGGCCTGGAATCTGTCCCTAACATGGGTCCTGCTGCAATCAATAACTAAAATCCGGACACTATCCTGAGCTAATATGCTGACACATTTCTATCCAAGGTTCTGACACTGTCCCAAAGAGAGCCCTGTCGCTCTCCTTAACTGAAGACGTGAGGCTGTGCCTAACTCAGGCCCTGAAGCTTTCCTTAACCCAGGCCTTGATTCTGTGACTCACTCAAGCCCTGCTCATGTCTTTCACTATGACCCGAATGCTGACTCCACAAACGCCCTGATGCTGCTCCTAAGTCATGCCCTGACAGTGTCTGCATCTAGGGGCCTGATGCTAGGCCTCACTCAGGCCCTCACTTTCTCCCTATACCAGGCTCTGACACTGTCCCTACCCGAAGCCCTGGCACAGATCCTAAATTAGGCCCTGATTCTATAAGTAACTAAGGGCTTGATTCCAAACCTAGGTCATTACCTGACACTAGCCCTAGACCTGAACGTAAACTTCTCTTTTGCTAATGTTAAATTTAGCTAAAGAGATTCTTTAGGATGAAATTCTTTCATCTTCTGAATAGAGTTTTCTGAAAAAAATAATGTTTAAACTCTTACTGAACTTAAACAAAATGTACTCAACTTCTGTGGAATATTCCTTTATACCAGCCTGCCTGGTTTACTTCTGCATTTGCCTGTGTTGGCTTTCAGGGTGCTTGTAGGAATACCTCCTCTTATGCTAACGAACTAACTCTTATTATGCTAAATCCCTGATGTTTTCCCTAATTAAATTCAGGAAACTCCTCCCAAGGCTGTGAACCCCTCCCAAACTGAGGCCTGGAGGCTCATCCTAGCTCAGGCCCTGACACAACTCCTAGCTCAGTCCCTGACACTATACCTAACAAAGGCTATAATGCTAGTCCTAACTCAGGCCCTGACACTGTTTCTAACTACAGCCCAGCTGCCGCCAATATCTAAAATCCTGATATTATCCTGAGTTAATATCCTGACCCAGGTCTTACCAAGGTCCTGAAACTGACCCAAAGTAAGCCTTGATGCTGTCCATAAATGAGGCCCTGAGGCTCTCCCTAACAGAGGCCCTGATAATGTCTTTAATGAAGAACCTGACGCTGATCCCACAGAGGCCCTTCTGCTGCTCCTAAGTCATGCCCTGACAGTGTCCCGAACTCAGGCCCTAAAGAGAAGCCTCACTTAGGCCCTTTGGCTGTACCTTCCTTATGCTCTGACGCTGTCTGTATAGGAAGCCCTGGCAGTGGTCCTGATTTAGGCCCTCACGCTGGTCCTAAGTAAGGCCCTGAGGCTCTCAATAACGAAGGTCTTCACGCTTTTCCTGGGTCATTTCGTGACGCTATCCCTGGCCCGGAACCTGACTCTGTCCCAAGCTCATGTCCTGCATCTTATAATAAATGAAACCCTAATAGTATCCCTAACTAAGCCCTGACCAATCCGAACAAAGGCCTTGACACTATCTCTCACTAAAGCCCGGAATCTGTCCCTAACATGGCACCTGTTGCAATCAATAACTAAAATCCGGACACTGTCCTGAGATAATTTCCTGACACATTTCTATGCACGATCCTGACACTGTCCCAAACCGGTCGGTGTCTTTAAGTGAAGACCTGACACTGTGCCTAACTCAGGCCCTGAAGCTTTCCCTAAGTGAGGCCTTGATTCTGTGACTCACTCAAGGCCTGCTCATGTCTTTCACTATGACCTTTCGCTGACCCAACCAAGGTGTTTATGCTGCTCCTAAGTCGTACCCTGACTGTGTCTGCAGCTAGGGGGCTGACGCTAGGCCTCACTCAGGCCTTGACGTTCTCCATAAGTCAGGTCTGAATCTGTCCCTACCGAAAATCTTGACGCAGGTCCTAAATTTTAGGCCTTGATTCTCTAAGTAACTAAGGTCTTGACACCAAATCCAGGTCATTAACTGACACTACCCCTAGACCTTAATCTAATCTTGACTTTAGCTAATGTCAAGTTTAGGGAAAGAGATTCTTTACGATGAAATTCTTTCATCATATGAATATTGGTTTCTTAAAACAATAATTTTTAAACTCTTGTTAACCTTAAACAAAGTGTACTCAACTGCTGTGGAATATTCCTTCATAGCAGCGTGCATGGTTCACTTTTACATTCTTGTGTGTTGGCCTTCAGGGTTCTTGCAGGAATGGCTCCTCTTATGCTAACTAAATCATCCCTGATGCTGAACATAAATAAGGCGCTGAAATTACTCCCGATGCTGTGAACCGCTCCCTAACTACGGCCTGGAGACTCGTGCTAACCCAGGCGCTGACACTGTCCCTAACCAAGACCCTGACATTACACGTAACTCGGACCCTGACACTACTCCTAGCTCACTCCCTGACACTATACCTGACAAAGGCCATAATGATATTCCTAACTCAGACCCTGACACTGACTCTAACTAAGGCCCTACTGCCGCCAATATCTAAAGTCCTGATACTATCCTGAGTTAATATCCTGACCCAGGTCTTACCAAGGTCCTGAAACTGACCCAAAGTAAGCCTTGATGCTGTCCGAAAATGAGGTCCTGAGGCTCTCCCTAACAGAGGCCCTGATAATGTCTTTAATGAAGACCCTCAGGCTGATCCCACAGAGGCCCTTCTGCTGCTCCTAAGTCATGCCCTGACACTTTCCCTAACTCAGATCCTAAAGATAGGCCTCACTTAGGCACTTGGGCTGTACCTTACTTAGGCTCTGATGCTGTCCTTATATGAAGCCAGGGCAGTGGTCGTGATTTAGGGCCTGACTCTGGTCCTAAGTCAGGCCCCGATGCTCTCAATAACTAAGGTTTTAACGCTTTCTCTTGGTCGTTTCCTGACACTATCCCTGGCCCGGAACCTGACTCTGTCCCAAGCTCATGTCCTGCATCTTATCCTAAATGAAACCCTAACACTCTCCGTAACTAGGGCCCTGAATAATCCTGCCTAAGGCCTTGACACGACTTCTCACTAAGGCCCGGAACCTGACATTGTCCCTAGAAAAGGCCCTGACTATACCTAACAAAGGCTATAATGCTAGTCCTAACTCAGGCCCTGACACTGTTTCTAACTAAAGCCCAGCTGCCGCCAATATCTAAAATCCTGATATTATCCTGAGTTAATATCCTGACCCAGGTCTTACCAAGGTCCTGAAACTGACTAAAAGTAAGCCTTGATGCTGTCCATAAATGAGGCCCTGAGGCTCTCCCTAACAGAGACCCTGATAATGTCTTTAATGAAGAACCTGACACTGATCCCACAGAGGCCCTTCTGCTGCTCCTAAGTCATGCCCTGACAGTGTCCCGAACTCAGGCCCTAAAGATAAGCCTCACTTAGGCCCTTTGGCTGTACCTTCCTTATGCTCTGACGCTGTCTGTATAGGAAGACCTGGCAGTGGTCCTGATTTAGGCCCTGACGCTGGTCCTAAGTAAGGCCCTGAGGCTCTCAATAACGAAGGTCTTCACGCATTTCCTGGGTCATTTCGCGACGCTATCCCTGGCCCGGAACCTGACTCTGTCCCAAGCTCATGTCCTGCATCTTATCCTAAATGAAACCCTAATAGTATCCCTAACTAAGCCCTGATTAAACCTAACAAGGGCCTTCACACTATCTCTCACCAACACCCAGAATATATCCCTAATGGTCCCTGCTGCAATCAATAACTAAAATCCGGACACTGTCCTGAGCTATTACCCTGACTCCTTTCTATCCACTGTCCTGATACTTTCCAAAAGAAAGCCTGTTGCCGTCCTTAAGTGAAGACCTGAGGCTGTGCCTAACTCAGGCCCTGAAACTTTCCCTAACTGAGGCCTTGATTCTGTGACTAACACAGGCCCTGCTCATTTCTTTCACTATGACCCGAATGCTGACCCAACAAAGGCCCTGATGCTATTCCTACGTCATGCCCTGTGACTCCAGCTAGTGGGCTGACACTAGGCCGCACTCAGGCCTAGATGTTCTCCCTAAGTCAGGCTCTGACGCTGTCCCTACCCGAAACCCTGACACAGGTCCTAAATTAGGCCCTGATTCTCTAAGTAACTAAGGTCTTGACACCAACCCAGGTCATTGGCTGACACTATCCCTGGCTCGGATCGTGACTCTGTCCCAAGCTAATGTCCTGCATCTTATCCTAATTGAAACCCTAATACTCTCCCTAACTAAGTCGCTCACTGATCCTAACTAAGACTTTCACCCTATCTCTCACTAAGGCCCAGAATCTGTCCCTAACATGGGACCTTCTGCAGTCAATAATGAAAATCCGGACACTATCCTGAGCTAATATCCTGACACATTTCTATCCACCCACCAGACACAGTCCCAAAGAAAGGCCTGTCGCTGTCCTTAACTGAAGACGAGAGGCTGTGCCTAACTCAGGACCTCAAGATTTCCCTAACTGAGGCCTCGATTCTCTGACTCACTCAGGCCCTGCTCATGTCTTTCACTATGACCCGAATGCTGACTCCACAAACGCCCTGAATGCTGCTCTTAAGTCATGCCCTGACAGTGTCTGCATCTAGGGGCCTCACTCAGGCCCTCACCTTCTCCCTATATCAGGCTCTGACGCTGTCCCTACCCGAAGCCCTGGCACAGGTCTTAAATTAGGCCCTGATTCTCTAAGTACCTAAGGGCTTGATTCCAAACCTAGGTCATTACCTGACACTAGCCCTAGACCTGAATGTAACCTTGTCCGTTGCTAATGTCAAATTTATCTAAAGAGATTCTTTAGGATGAAATTCTTTCGTTTTCTGAAAAAAATAATGTTTAAACTCTTACCGACCTTAAACAAAATGTACTCAACTTCTGCGGAATATTCCTTTATACCAGCGTGTATGGTTTCCTTCTGCATCTGCGTGTGTTGGCTTAAAGGGTGCTTGTAGGAATGCCTACTGTTATGCTAACTAAATCCCTGATGCTGTCCCTAAATAACGTCCTGAAATTAGTCTCAAGGCTGTGAACCTGTCCCAAACTGAGGCCTGGAGGCTCATCCTAGCTCAGGCCCTGACACTGTCCCTAGCAAAGGCCCTCACACAACTCCTAGCTCAGTCCCTGACACTATACCTAACAAAGGCCATAATGCTAGTCCTAACTCAGGCCCTGACACTGTTTCTAACTAAAGCCCAGCTGCCGCCAATATCTAAAATCCTGATACTATCCTGAGTTAATATCCTGACCCAGGTCTTACCAAGGTCCTGAAACTGACTAAAACTAAGCCTTGATGCTGTCCATAAATAAGGCCCTGAGGCTCTCCCTAACAGAGGCCCTGATAATGTCTTTAATGAAGAACCTGACGCTGATCCCAAAGAGGCCCTTCTGCTGCTCCTAAGTCATGCCCTGACAGTGTCCCGAACTCAGGCCCTAAAGATAAGCCTCACTTAGGCCCTTTGGCTGTACCTTCCTTATGCTCTGACGCTGTCTGTATAGGAAGCCCTGGCAGTGGTCCTGATTTAGGCCCTCACGCTGGTCCTAAGTAAGGCCCTGAGGCTCGCAATAACGAAGGTCTTCACGCTTTTCCTGGGTCATTTCGTGACGTTATCCCTGGCCCGGAACCTGACTCTGTCCCAAGCTAATGTCCTGCATCTTATCCTAAATGAAACCCTAATAGTATGCCTAACTAAGCCCTGACCAATCCGAACAAAGGCCTTGACACTATCTCTCACTAAAGCCCGGAATCTGTCCCTAACATGGGACCTGTTGCAATCAATAACTAAAATCCGGACACTGTCCTGAGATACTTTCCTGACACATTTCTATGCACGATCCTGACACTGTCCCAAACCGGTCGGTGTCTTTAAGTGAAGACCAGACACTGTGCCTAACTCAGGCCCTGAAGCTTTCCCTAACGGAGGCCTTGATTCTGTGACTCACTCAAGGCCTGCTCATGTCTTTCACTATGACCTTTCGCTGACCCAACCAAGGTGTTTATGCTGCTCCTAAGTCATGCCCTGACTGTGTCTACAGCTACGGGGATGACGCTAGGCCTCACTCAGGCCCTGAAGTTCTCCATAAGTCAGGTCTGACGCTGTCCCTACCGAAAATCTTGACGCAGGTCCTAAATTTTAGGCCTTGATTCTCTAAGTAAGTAAGGTCTTGACACTAAAACTAGGTCATTAACTGACACTACCCCTAGACCTTAATCTAATCTTGACTTTAGCTAATGTCAAGTTTAGGGAAAGAGATTCTTTACGATGAAATTCTTTCATCATATGAATATTGGTTTCTTAAAACAATAATTTTTAAACTCTTGTTAACCTTAAACAAAGTGTACTCAACTGCTGTGGAATATTCCTTCATAGCAGCATGCATGGTTCACTTTTACATTCTTGTGTGTTGGCCTTCAAGGTTCTTGCAGGAATGGCTCCTCTTATGCTAACTAAATCATCCCTGATGCTGAACATAAATAAGGCGCTGAAATTACTCCCGATGCTCTGAACCTGTCCCTAACTACGGCCTGGAGACTCGTGCTAAACCAGGCCCTGACACTGTCCCAAACCAAGACCCTGACATTACACGTAACTCGGACCCTGACACTACTCCTAGCTCACTCCCTGACACTATTACCTAACAAAGCCCATAATGATATTCCTAACTCAGACCCTGACACTGACTCTAACTAAGGCCCTACTGCCGCCAATATCTAAAGTCCTGATATTATCCTGAGTTAATATCCTGACCCAGGTCTTACCAAGGTCCTGAAACTGACCCAAAGTAAGCCTTGATGCTGTCTGAAAATGAGGCCCTGAGGCTCTCAGTAACAGAGGCCCTGATAATGTCTTTAGTGAAGACCCTCACGCTGATGCCACAGAGGCTCTTCTGCAGCTCCTATGTCTTGCCCTGACAGTGTCCCGAACTCAGGAACTAAAGATAAGCCTCACTTAGGCCCTTTGGCTGTACCTTCCTTATGCTCTGACGCTGTCTGTATAGGAAGCCCTGGCAGTGGTCCTGATTTAGGCCCTCACGCTGGTCCTAAGTAAGGCCCTGAGGCTCTCAATAACGAAGGTCTTCACGCTTTTCCTGGGTCATTTCGTGACGTTATCCCTGGCCCGGAACCTGACTCTGTCCCAAGCTCATGTCCTGCATCTTATCCTAAATGAAACCCTAATAGTATCCCTAACTAAGCCCTGACTAATCCGAACAAAGGCCTTGACACTATCTCTCACTAAAGCCCGGAATCTGTCCCTAACATGGGACCTGTTGCAATCAATAACTAAAATCCGGACACTGTCCTGAGCTAATATCCTGACTCATTTCTATCCACTGTTCTGATACTTTCCAAAAGAAAGCCTGTTGCCGTCCTTAAGTGAAGACCTGAGGCTGTTCCTAACTCAGGCCCTGAAGCTTTCCCTGACTGAGGCCTTGATTCTGTGACTAACACAGGCCCTGTTCATGTCTTTCACTATGACCTGCATGCTGACCCCACAAAGGCCCTGATGCTGTTCCTACGTCATGCCCTGACTGTGTCTCCAGCAGGTGGGCTGGCACTAGGCCTCACTCAGGCCTAGACGTTCTCCCTAAGTCAGGCTCTGACGCTGTCCCTACCCGAAGCCCTGACACAGGTCCTAAATTAGGCCCTGATTCTCTAAATAACTAAGGTCTTGACACCAACCCAGGTCATTTTCTGACACTATCCCTGGCTCGGATCATGAGTCTGTCCCAAGCTCATGTCCTGCATCTTATCCTAAATGAAACCCTAATAGTATCCCTAACTAAGCCCTGACTAATCCGAACAAAGGCCTTGACACTATCTCTCACTAAAGCCCGGAATCTGTCCCTAACATGGCACCTGTTGCAATCAATAACTAAAATCCGGACACTGTCCTGAGGTAATTTCCTGACACATTTCTATGCACGATCCTGACACTGTCCCAAACCGGTCGGTGTCTGTAAGTGAAGACCTGACACTGTGCCTAACTCAGGCCCTGAAGCTTTCCCTAAGTGAGGCCTTGATTCTGTGACTCACTCAAGGCCTGCTCATGTCTTTCACTATGACCTTTCGCTGACCCAACCAAGGTGTTTATGCTGCTCCTAAGTCGTACCCTGACTGTGTCTGCAGCTAGGGGGCTGACGCTAGGCCTCACTCAGGCCCTGACGTTCTCCATAAGTCAGGTCTGACGCTGTCCCTACCGAAAATCTTGACGCAGGTCCTAAATTTTAGGCCTTGATTCTCTAAGTAACTAAGGTCTTGACACCAAATCCAGGTCATTAACTGACACTACCCCTAGACCTTAATCTAATCTTGACTTTAGCTAATGTCAAGTTTAGGGAAAGAGATTCTTTACGATGAAATTCTTTCATCATATGAATATTGTTTTCTTAAAACAATAATTTTTAAACTCTTGTTAACCTTAAACAAAGTGTACTCAACTGCTGTGGAATATTCCTTCATAGCAGCATGCATGGTTCACTTTTACATTCTTGTGTGTTGGCCTTCAAGGTTCTTGCAGGAATGGCTCCTCTTATGCTAACTAAATCATCCCTGATGCTGAACATAAATAAGGCGCTGAAATTACTCCCGATGCTCTGAACCTGTCCCTAACTACGGCCTGGAGACTCGTGCTAAACCAGGCCCTGACACTGTCCCAAACCAAGACCCTGACATTACACGTAACTCGGACCCTGACACTACTCCTAGCTCACTCCCTGACACTATTACCTAACAAAGCCCATAATGATATTCCTAACTCAGACCCTGACACTGACTCTAACTAAGGCCCTACTGCCGCCAATATCTAAAGTCCTGATATTATCCTGAGTTAATATCCTGACCCAGGTCTTACCAAGGTCCTGAAACTGACCCAAAGTAAGCCTTGATGCTGTCTGAAAATGAGGCCCTGAGGCTCTCAGTAACAGAGGCCCTGATAATGTCTTTAGTGAAGACCCTCACGCTGATGCCACAGAGGCTCTTCTGCAGCTCCTATGTCTTGCCCTGACAGTGTCCCGAACTCAGGAACTAAAGATAAGCCTCACTTAGGCCCTTTGGCTGTACCTTCCTTATGCTCTGACGCTGTCTGTATAGGAAGCCCTGGCAGTGGTCCTGATTTAGGCCCTCACGCTGGTCCTAAGTAAGGCCCTGAGGCTCTCAATAACGAAGGTCTTCACGCTTTTCCTGGGTCATTTCGTGACGTTATCCCTGGCCCGGAACCTGACTCTGTCCCAAGCTCATGTCCTGCATCTTATCCTAAATGAAACCCTAATAGTATCCCTAACTAAGCCCTGACTAATCCGAACAAAGGCCTTGACACTATCTCTCACTAAAGCCCGGAATCTGTCCCTAACATGGGACCTGTTGCAATCAATAACTAAAATCCGGACACTGTCCTGAGCTAATATCCTGACTCATTTCTATCCACTGTTCTGATACTTTCCAAAAGAAAGCCTGTTGCCGTCCTTAAGTGAAGACCTGAGGCTGTTCCTAACTCAGGCCCTGAAGCTTTCCCTGACTGAGGCCTTGATTCTGTGACTAACACAGGCCCTGTTCATGTCTTTCACTATGACCTGCATGCTGACCCCACAAAGGCCCTGATGCTGTTCCTACGTCATGCCCTGACTGTGTCTCCAGCAGGTGGGCTGGCACTAGGCCTCACTCAGGCCTAGACGTTCTCCCTAAGTCAGGCTCTGACGCTGTCCCTACCCGAAGCCCTGACACAGGTCCTAAATTAGGCCCTGATTCTCTAAATAACTAAGGTCTTGACACCAACCCAGGTCATTTTCTGACACTATCCCTGGCTCGGATCATGAGTCTGTCCCAAGCTCATGTCCTGCATCTTATCCTAAATGAAACCCTAATAGTATCCCTAACTAAGCCCTGACTAATCCGAACAAAGGCCTTGACACTATCTCTCACTAAAGCCCGGAATCTGTCCCTAACATGGCACCTGTTGCAATCAATAACTAAAATCCGGACACTGTCCTGAGGTAATTTCCTGACACATTTCTATGCACGATCCTGACACTGTCCCAAACCGGTCGGTGTCTGTAAGTGAAGACCTGACACTGTGCCTAACTCAGGCCCTGAAGCTTTCCCTAAGTGAGGCCTTGATTCTGTGACTCACTCAAGGCCTGCTCATGTCTTTCACTATGACCTTTCGCTGACCCAACCAAGGTGTTTATGCTGCTCCTAAGTCGTACCCTGACTGTGTCTGCAGCTAGGGGGCTGACGCTAGGCCTCACTCAGGCCCTGACGTTCTCCATAAGTCAGGTCTGACGCTGTCCCTACCGAAAATCTTGACGCAGGTCCTAAATTTTAGGCCTTGATTCTCTAAGTAACTAAGGTCTTGACACCAAATCCAGGTCATTAACTGACACTACCCCTAGACCTTAATCTAATCTTGACTTTAGCTAATGTCAAGTTTAGGGAAAGAGATTCTTTACGATGAAATTCTTTCATCATATGAATATTGTTTTCTTAAAACAATAATTTTTAAACTCTTGTTAACCTTAAACAAAGTGTACTCAACTGCTGTGGAATATTCCTTCATAGCAGCATGCATGGTTCACTTTTACATTCTTGTGTGTTGGCCTTCAAGGTTCTTGCAGGAATGGCTCCTCTTATGCTAACTAAATCATCCCTGATGCTGAACATAAATAAGGCGCTGAAATTACTCCCGATGCTCTGAACCTGTCCCTAACTACGGCCTGGAGACTCGTGCTAAACCAGGCCCTGACACTGTCCCAAACCAAGACCCTGACATTACACGTAACTCGGACCCTGACACTACTCCTAGCTCACTCCCTGACACTATTACCTAACAAAGCCCATAATGATATTCCTAACTCAGACCCTGACACTGACTCTAACTAAGGCCCTACTGCCGCCAATATCTAAAGTCCTGATATTATCCTGAGTTAATATCCTGACCCAGGTCTTACCAAGGTCCTGAAACTGACCCAAAGTAAGCCTTGATGCTGTCTGAAAATGAGGCCCTGAGGCTCTCAGTAACAGAGGCCCTGATAATGTCTTTAGTGAAGACCCTCACGCTGATGCCACAGAGGCTCTTCTGCAGCTCCTATGTCTTGCCCTGACAGTGTCCCGAACTCAGGAACTAAAGATAAGCCTCACTTAGGCCCTTTGGCTGTACCTTCCTTATGCTCTGACGCTGTCTGTATAGGAAGCCCTGGCAGTGGTCCTGATTTAGGCCCTCACGCTGGTCCTAAGTAAGGCCCTGAGGCTCTCAATAACGAAGGTCTTCACGCTTTTCCTGGGTCATTTCGTGACGTTATCCCTGGCCCGGAACCTGACTCTGTCCCAAGCTCATGTCCTGCATCTTATCCTAAATGAAACCCTAATAGTATCCCTAACTAAGCCCTGACTAATCCGAACAAAGGCCTTGACACTATCTCTCACTAAAGCCCGGAATCTGTCCCTAACATGGGACCTGTTGCAATCAATAACTAAAATCCGGACACTGTCCTGAGCTAATATCCTGACTCATTTCTATCCACTGTTCTGATACTTTCCAAAAGAAAGCCTGTTGCCGTCCTTAAGTGAAGACCTGAGGCTGTTCCTAACTCAGGCCCTGAAGCTTTCCCTGACTGAGGCCTTGATTCTGTGACTAACACAGGCCCTGTTCATGTCTTTCACTATGACCTGCATGCTGACCCCACAAAGGCCCTGATGCTGTTCCTACGTCATGCCCTGACTGTGTCTCCAGCAGGTGGGCTGGCACTAGGCCTCACTCAGGCCTAGACGTTCTCCCTAAGTCAGGCTCTGACGCTGTCCCTACCCGAAGCCCTGACACAGGTCCTAAATTAGGCCCTGATTCTCTAAATAACTAAGGTCTTGACACCAACCCAGGTCATTTTCTGACACTATCCCTGGCTCGGATCATGAGTCTGTCCCAAGCTCATGTCCTGCATCTTATCCTAAATGAAACCCTAATAGTATCCCTAACTAAGCCCTGACCAATCCGAACAAAGGCCTTGACACTATCTCTCACTAAAGCCCGGAATCTGTCCCTAACATGGCACCTGTTGCAATCAATAACTAAAATCCGGACACTGTCCTGAGATAATTTCCTGACACATTTCTATGCACGATCCTGACACTGTCCCAAACCGGTCGGTGTCTTTAAGTGAAGACCTGACACTGTGCCTAACTCAGGCCCTGAAGCTTTCCCTAAGTGAGGCCTTGATTCTGTGACTCACTCAAGGCCTGCTCATGTCTTTCACTATGACCTTTCGCTGACCCAACCAAGGTGTTTATGCTGCTCCTAAGTCGTACCCTGACTGTGTCTGCAGCTAGGAGGCTGACGCTAGGCCTCACTCAGGCCTTGACGTTCTCCATAAGTCAGGTCTGAATCTGTCCCTACCGAAAATCTTGACGCAGGTCCTAAATTTTAGGCCTTGATTCTCTAAGTAACTAAGGTCTTGACACCAAATCCAGGTCATTAACTGACACTACCCCTAGACCTTAATCTAATCTTGACTTTAGCTAATGTCAAGTTTAGGGAAAGAGATTCTTTACGATGAAATTCTTTCATCATATGAATATTGGTTTCTTAAAACAATAATTTTTAAACTCTTGTTAACCTTAAACAAAGTGTACTCAACTGCTGTGGAATATTCCTTCATAGCAGCGTGCATGGTTCACTTTTACATTCTTGTGTGTTGGCCTTCAGGGTTCTTGCAGGAATGGCTCCTCTTATGCTAACTAAATCATCCCTGATGCTGAACATAAATAAGGCGCTGAAATTACTCCCGATGCTGTGAACCGCTCCCTAACTACGGCCTGGAGACTCGTGCTAACCCAGGCGCTGACACTGTCCCTAACCAAGACCCTGACATTACACGTAACTCGGACCCTGACACTACTCCTAGCTCACTCCCTGACACTATACCTGACAAAGGCCATAATGATATTCCTAACTCAGACCCTGACACTGACTCTAACTAAGGCCCTACTGCCGCCAATATCTAAAGTCCTGATACTATCCTGAGTTAATATCCTGACCCAGGTCTTACCAAGGTCCTGAAACTGACCCAAAGTAAGCCTTGATGCTGTCCGAAAATGAGGTCCTGAGGCTCTCCCTAACAGAGGCCCTGATAATGTCTTTAATGAAGACCCTCAGGCTGATCCCACAGAGGCCCTTCTGCTGCTCCTAAGTCATGCCCTGACACTTTCCCTAACTCAGATCCTAAAGATAGGCCTCACTTAGGCACTTGGGCTGTACCTTACTTAGGCTCTGATGCTGTCCTTATATGAAGCCAGGGCAGTGGTCGTGATTTAGGGCCTGACTCTGGTCCTAAGTCAGGCCCCGATGCTCTCAATAACTAAGGTTTTAACGCTTTCTCTTGGTCGTTTCCTGACACTATCCCTGGCCCGGAACCTGACTCTGTCCCAAGCTCATGTCCTGCATCTTATCCTAAATGAAACCCTAACACTCTCCGTAACTAGGGCCCTGAATAATCCTGCCTAAGGCCTTGACACGACTTCTCACTAAGGCCCGGAACCTGACATTGTCCCTAGAAAAGGCCCTGACTATACCTAACAAAGGCTATAATGCTAGTCCTAACTCAGGCCCTGACACTGTTTCTAACTAAAGCCCAGCTGCCGCCAATATCTAAAATCCTGATATTATCCTGAGTTAATATCCTGACCCAGGTCTTACCAAGGTCCTGAAACTGACTAAAAGTAAGCCTTGATGCTGTCCATAAATGAGGCCCTGAGGCTCTCCCTAACAGAGACCCTGATAATGTCTTTAATGAAGAACCTGACACTGATCCCACAGAGGCCCTTCTGCTGCTCCTAAGTCATGCCCTGACAGTGTCCCGAACTCAGGCCCTAAAGATAAGCCTCACTTAGGCCCTTTGGCTGTACCTTCCTTATGCTCTGACGCTGTCTGTATAGGAAGACCTGGCAGTGGTCCTGATTTAGGCCCTGACGCTGGTCCTAAGTAAGGCCCTGAGGCTCTCAATAACGAAGGTCTTCACGCATTTCCTGGGTCATTTCGCGACGCTATCCCTGGCCCGGAACCTGACTCTGTCCCAAGCTCATGTCCTGCATCTTATCCTAAATGAAACCCTAATAGTATCCCTAACTAAGCCCTGATTAAACCTAACAAGGGCCTTCACACTATCTCTCACCAACACCCAGAATATATCCCTAATGGTCCCTGCTGCAATCAATAACTAAAATCCGGACACTGTCCTGAGCTATTACCCTGACTCCTTTCTATCCACTGTCCTGATACTTTCCAAAAGAAAGCCTGTTGCCGTCCTTAAGTGAAGACCTGAGGCTGTGCCTAACTCAGGCCCTGAAACTTTCCCTAACTGAGGCCTTGATTCTGTGACTAACACAGGCCCTGCTCATTTCTTTCACTATGACCCGAATGCTGACCCAACAAAGGCCCTGATGCTATTCCTACGTCATGCCCTGTGACTCCAGCTAGTGGGCTGACACTAGGCCGCACTCAGGCCTAGATGTTCTCCCTAAGTCAGGCTCTGACGCTGTCCCTACCCGAAACCCTGACACAGGTCCTAAATTAGGCCCTGATTCTCTAAGTAACTAAGGTCTTGACACCAACCCAGGTCATTGGCTGACACTATCCCTGGCTCGGATCGTGACTCTGTCCCAAGCTAATGTCCTGCATCTTATCCTAATTGAAACCCTAATACTCTCCCTAACTAAGTCGCTCACTGATCCTAACTAAGACTTTCACCCTATCTCTCACTAAGGCCCAGAATCTGTCCCTAACATGGGACCTTCTGCAGTCAATAATGAAAATCCGGACACTATCCTGAGCTAATATCCTGACACATTTCTATCCACCCACCAGACACAGTCCCAAAGAAAGGCCTGTCGCTGTCCTTAACTGAAGACGAGAGGCTGTGCCTAACTCAGGACCTCAAGATTTCCCTAACTGAGGCCTCGATTCTCTGACTCACTCAGGCCCTGCTCATGTCTTTCACTATGACCCGAATGCTGACTCCACAAACGCCCTGAATGCTGCTCTTAAGTCATGCCCTGACAGTGTCTGCATCTAGGGGCCTCACTCAGGCCCTCACCTTCTCCCTATATCAGGCTCTGACGCTGTCCCTACCCGAAGCCCTGGCACAGGTCTTAAATTAGGCCCTGATTCTCTAAGTACCTAAGGGCTTGATTCCAAACCTAGGTCATTACCTGACACTAGCCCTAGACCTGAATGTAACCTTGTCCGTTGCTAATGTCAAATTTATCTAAAGAGATTCTTTAGGATGAAATTCTTTCGTTTTCTGAAAAAAATAATGTTTAAACTCTTACCGACCTTAAACAAAATGTACTCAACTTCTGCGGAATATTCCTTTATACCAGCGTGTATGGTTTCCTTCTGCATCTGCGTGTGTTGGCTTAAAGGGTGCTTGTAGGAATGCCTACTGTTATGCTAACTAAATCCCTGATGCTGTCCCTAAATAACGTCCTGAAATTAGTCTCAAGGCTGTGAACCTGTCCCAAACTGAGGCCTGGAGGCTCATCCTAGCTCAGGCCCTGACACTGTCCCTAGCAAAGGCCCTCACACAACTCCTAGCTCAGTCCCTGACACTATACCTAACAAAGGCCATAATGCTAGTCCTAACTCAGGCCCTGACACTGTTTCTAACTAAAGCCCAGCTGCCGCCAATATCTAAAATCCTGATACTATCCTGAGTTAATATCCTGACCCAGGTCTTACCAAGGTCCTGAAACTGACTAAAACTAAGCCTTGATGCTGTCCATAAATAAGGCCCTGAGGCTCTCCCTAACAGAGGCCCTGATAATGTCTTTAATGAAGAACCTGACGCTGATCCCAAAGAGGCCCTTCTGCTGCTCCTAAGTCATGCCCTGACAGTGTCCCGAACTCAGGCCCTAAAGATAAGCCTCACTTAGGCCCTTTGGCTGTACCTTCCTTATGCTCTGACGCTGTCTGTATAGGAAGCCCTGGCAGTGGTCCTGATTTAGGCCCTCACGCTGGTCCTAAGTAAGGCCCTGAGGCTCGCAATAACGAAGGTCTTCACGCTTTTCCTGGGTCATTTCGTGACGTTATCCCTGGCCCGGAACCTGACTCTGTCCCAAGCTAATGTCCTGCATCTTATCCTAAATGAAACCCTAATAGTATGCCTAACTAAGCCCTGACCAATCCGAACAAAGGCCTTGACACTATCTCTCACTAAAGCCCGGAATCTGTCCCTAACATGGGACCTGTTGCAATCAATAACTAAAATCCGGACACTGTCCTGAGATACTTTCCTGACACATTTCTATGCACGATCCTGACACTGTCCCAAACCGGTCGGTGTCTTTAAGTGAAGACCAGACACTGTGCCTAACTCAGGCCCTGAAGCTTTCCCTAACGGAGGCCTTGATTCTGTGACTCACTCAAGGCCTGCTCATGTCTTTCACTATGACCTTTCGCTGACCCAACCAAGGTGTTTATGCTGCTCCTAAGTCATGCCCTGACTGTGTCTACAGCTACGGGGATGACGCTAGGCCTCACTCAGGCCCTGAAGTTCTCCATAAGTCAGGTCTGACGCTGTCCCTACCGAAAATCTTGACGCAGGTCCTAAATTTTAGGCCTTGATTCTCTAAGTAAGTAAGGTCTTGACACTAAAACTAGGTCATTAACTGACACTACCCCTAGACCTTAATCTAATCTTGACTTTAGCTAATGTCAAGTTTAGGGAAAGAGATTCTTTACGATGAAATTCTTTCATCATATGAATATTGTTTTCTTAAAACAATAATTTTTAAACTCTTGTTAACCTTAAACAAAGTGTACTCAACTGCTGTGGAATATTCCTTCATAGCAGCATGCATGGTTCACTTTTACATTCTTGTGTGTTGGCCTTCAAGGTTCTTGCAGGAATGGCTCCTCTTATGCTAACTAAATCATCCCTGATGCTGAACATAAATAAGGCGCTGAAATTACTCCCGATGCTCTGAACCTGTCCCTAACTACGGCCTGGAGACTCGTGCTAAACCAGGCCCTGACACTGTCCCAAACCAAGACCCTGACATTACACGTAACTCGGACCCTGACACTACTCCTAGCTCACTCCCTGACACTATTACCTAACAAAGCCCATAATGATATTCCTAACTCAGACCCTGACACTGACTCTAACTAAGGCCCTACTGCCGCCAATATCTAAAGTCCTGATATTATCCTGAGTTAATATCCTGACCCAGGTCTTACCAAGGTCCTGAAACTGACCCAAAGTAAGCCTTGATGCTGTCTGAAAATGAGGCCCTGAGGCTCTCAGTAACAGAGGCCCTGATAATGTCTTTAGTGAAGACCCTCACGCTGATGCCACAGAGGCTCTTCTGCAGCTCCTATGTCTTGCCCTGACAGTGTCCCGAACTCAGGAACTAAAGATAAGCCTCACTTAGGCCCTTTGGCTGTACCTTCCTTATGCTCTGACGCTGTCTGTATAGGAAGCCCTGGCAGTGGTCCTGATTTAGGCCCTCACGCTGGTCCTAAGTAAGGCCCTGAGGCTCTCAATAACGAAGGTCTTCACGCTTTTCCTGGGTCATTTCGTGACGTTATCCCTGGCCCGGAACCTGACTCTGTCCCAAGCTCATGTCCTGCATCTTATCCTAAATGAAACCCTAATAGTATCCCTAACTAAGCCCTGACTAATCCGAACAAAGGCCTTGACACTATCTCTCACTAAAGCCCGGAATCTGTCCCTAACATGGGACCTGTTGCAATCAATAACTAAAATCCGGACACTGTCCTGAGCTAATATCCTGACTCATTTCTATCCACTGTTCTGATACTTTCCAAAAGAAAGCCTGTTGCCGTCCTTAAGTGAAGACCTGAGGCTGTTCCTAACTCAGGCCCTGAAGCTTTCCCTGACTGAGGCCTTGATTCTGTGACTAACACAGGCCCTGTTCATGTCTTTCACTATGACCTGCATGCTGACCCCACAAAGGCCCTGATGCTGTTCCTACGTCATGCCCTGACTGTGTCTCCAGCAGGTGGGCTGGCACTAGGCCTCACTCAGGCCTAGACGTTCTCCCTAAGTCAGGCTCTGACGCTGTCCCTACCCGAAGCCCTGACACAGGTCCTAAATTAGGCCCTGATTCTCTAAATAACTAAGGTCTTGACACCAACCCAGGTCATTTTCTGACACTATCCCTGGCTCGGATCATGAGTCTGTCCCAAGCTCATGTCCTGCATCTTATCCTAAATGAAACCCTAATAGTATCCCTAACTAAGCCCTGACTAATCCGAACAAAGGCCTTGACACTATCTCTCACTAAAGCCCGGAATCTGTCCCTAACATGGCACCTGTTGCAATCAATAACTAAAATCCGGACACTGTCCTGAGGTAATTTCCTGACACATTTCTATGCACGATCCTGACACTGTCCCAAACCGGTCGGTGTCTGTAAGTGAAGACCTGACACTGTGCCTAACTCAGGCCCTGAAGCTTTCCCTAAGTGAGGCCTTGATTCTGTGACTCACTCAAGGCCTGCTCATGTCTTTCACTATGACCTTTCGCTGACCCAACCAAGGTGTTTATGCTGCTCCTAAGTCGTACCCTGACTGTGTCTGCAGCTAGGGGGCTGACGCTAGGCCTCACTCAGGCCCTGACGTTCTCCATAAGTCAGGTCTGACGCTGTCCCTACCGAAAATCTTGACGCAGGTCCTAAATTTTAGGCCTTGATTCTCTAAGTAACTAAGGTCTTGACACCAAATCTACGTCATTAACTGACACTACCCCTAGACCTTAATCTAATCTTGACTTTAGCTAATGTCAAGTTTAGGGAAAGAGATTCTTTACGATGAAATTCTTTCATCATATGAATATTGGTTTCTTAAAACAATAATTTTTAAACTCTTGTTAACCTTAAACAAAGTGTACTCAACTGCTGTGGAATATTCCTTCATAGCAGCGTGCATGGTTCACTTTTACATTCTCGTGTGTTGGCCTTCAGGGTTCTTGCAGGAATGGCTCCTCTTATGCTAACTAAATCATCCCTGATGCTGAACATAAATAAGGCGCTGAAATTACTCCCGATGCTCTGAACCTGTCCCTAACTACGGCCTGGAGACTCGTGCTAAACCAGGCCCTGACACTGTCCCAAACCAAGACCCTGACATTACACGTAACTCGGACCCTGACACTACTCCTAGCTCACTCCCTGACACTATTACCTAACAAAGCCCATAATGATATTCCTAACTCACACCCTGACACTGACTCTAACTAAGGCCCTGCTGCCGCCAATATCTAAAGTCCTGATGCTATCCTGAGTTAATATCCTGACCCAGGTCTTACCAAGGTCCTGAAACTGACCCAAAGTAAGCCTTGATGCTGTCTGAAAATGAGGCCCTGAGGCTCTCCCTAACAGAGGCCCTGATAATGTCTTTAGTGAAGACCCTCACGCTGATCCCACAGAGGCCCTTCTGCTGCTCCTAAGTCATGCCCTGACAGTGTCCCGAACTCAGGCCCTAAAGATAAGCCTCACTTAGGCCCTTTGGCTGTACCTTCCTTATGCTCTGACGCTGTCTGTATAGGAAGCCCTGGCAGTGGTCCTGATTTAGGCCCTCACGCTGGTCCTAAGTAAGGCCCTGAGGCTCTCAATAACGAAGGTCTTCACGCTTTTCCTGGGTCATTTCGTGACGCTATCCCTGGCCCGGAACCTGACTCTGTCCCAAGCTCATGTCCTGCATCTTATCCTAAATGAAACCCTAATAGTATCCCTAACTAAGCCCTGACCAATCCGAACAAAGGCCTTCACACTATCTCTCACGAGCGCCCGGAATCTGTCCCTAATGGTCCCTGCTGCAATTAATAACTAAAAAAAGGACACTGTCCAGAGCTAATATCCTGACACATTTCTAGCCACTGTCCTGATACTTTCCAAAAGAAAGCCTGTTGCCGTCCTTAAGTGAAGACCTGAGGCTGTGCCTAACTCAGGCCCTGCAGCTTTCCCTAACTGAGGCCTTGATTCTGTGACTAACACAGGCCCTGTTCATGTCTTTCACTATGACCTGCATGCTGACCCCACAAAGGCCCTGATGCTGTTCCTACGTCATGCCCTGACTGTGTCTCCAGCAGGTGGGCTGGCACTAGGCCTCACTCAGGCCTAGACGTTCTCCCTAAGTCAGGCTCTGACGATGTCCCTACCCGAAGCCCTGACACAGGTCCTAAATTAGGCCCTGATTCTCTAAATAACTAAGGTCTTGACACCAACCCAGGTCATTTTCTGACACTATCCCTGGCTCGGATCATGACTCTGTCCCAAGGTAATGTCCTGCATCTTATCCTAATTGAAACCCTAATACTCTCCCTAACTAAGGCCCGGACTAATCCTAATTAAGGCATTGACCCTATCTCTCACTAAGGCCCAGAATCTATCCCTAACATGGGCCCTGCTGCAATCAATAATGAAAATCCGGACACTATCCTGAGCTAATATGCTGACACTTTTCTATCCACGGACCTGACACAGTCCCAAAGAAAGGCCTGTCGCTGTCCTTAAATGAAGACCTGAGGCTGTGCCTAACTCAGGCCCTGAAGCTTTCCCTAACGGAGGCCTCGATTCTCTGACGCACTCAGGCCCTGCTCATGTCCTTAACTATGACCCGAATGCTGACCCAACCAAGGCCCGGATGCTGCTTCGACGTCATGCCCTGACACTGTCTCCAGCTAGGGGCCTGAAGCTGGGCCTCACTCAGGCCCTGTTTCTTGCCCTAAGTCCGGTCCTGATGCTGGTCCTAAATAAGGCCCTCAGGTTCTCAGTAACTAAGGTCTTGACACTATCCCGAGGTCATTTGCTGACACAATCCCTAGACTTTACCCTAACCCTGTCCCTAGCTAATGTCCTGCCTCTTATGCTAACTGAAGCCCTTATGCTGTGCCCATGTCAGGACCTGAATTGAGTCCCCATGCCGTGACACTGTCCCTAACTAAGGCCTGGATGTTAGGCCTAACTCAAGGCCTGACACTGTCCCTAACTAAGGCCCTGATGCCATCAATATCTAAAGTCCTCACACTATCCTCAGCTAATTTACTATCCCATCTCTTACTAAGGTCCTGAAAATATCGCTAAGTAAGCCGTGACGCTGTCCCTAACAGAAGGCCTGCTCATGTCTTTAACGAAGACCATAATGCTGATCCAACAACGGCACTGATGCTGCTCCTGTGTCACGCCCTGACAGTGTCCCCACCTACAGGAATGACGCTAGGCCTCACTCAGGCCCTGTCGCTCACCCCAAGCCAGTCCGGGATGCGATTTTTACATGAAGCCCTAACATTGCTTCTAAAGAAGGCCCTGATGCTCTCAGTAACTAAGGTCTTGACACTATCTCTCACTAAGGCCTGGAATCTGTCCCTAACATGGGTCCTGCTGCAATCAATAACTAAAATCCGGACACTATCCTGAGCTAATATGCTGACACATTTCTATCCAAGGTTCTGACACTGTCCCAAAGAGAGCCCTGTCGCTCTCCTTAACTGAAGACGTGAGGCTGTGCCTAACTCAGGCCCTGAAGCTTTCCTTAACCCAGGCCTTGATTCTGTGACTCACTCAAGCCCTGCTCATGTCTTTCACTATGACCCGAATGCTGACTCCACAAACGCCCTGATGCTGCTCCTAAGTCATGCCCTGACAGTGTCTGCATCTAGGGGCCTGATGCTAGGCCTCACTCAGGCCCTCACTTTCTCCCTATACCAGGCTCTGACACTGTCCCTACCCGAAGCCCTGGCACAGATCCTAAATTAGGCCCTGATTCTATAAGTAACTAAGGGCTTGATTCCAAACCTAGGTCATTACCTGACACTAGCCCTAGGCGTGAACGTAAACTTCTCTTTTGCTAATGTTAAATTTAGCTAAAGAGATTCTTTAGGATGAAATTCTTTCATCTTCTGAATAGAGTTTTCTGAAAAAAATAATGTTTAAACTCTTACTGAACTTAAACAAAATGTACTCAACTTCTGTGGAATATTCCTTTATACCAGCCTGCCTGGTTTACTTCTGCATTTGCCTGTGTTGGCTTTCAGGGTGCTTGTAGGAATACCTCCTCTTATGCTAACGAACTAACTCTTATTATGCTAAATCCCTGATGTTTTCCCTAATTAAATTCAGGAAACTCCTCCCAAGGCTGTGAACCCCTCCCAAACTGAGGCCTGGAGGCTCATCCTAGCTCAGGCCCTGACACAACTCCTAGCTCAGTCCCTGACACTATACCTAACAAAGGCTATAATGCTAGTCCTAACTCAGGCCCTGACACTGTTTCTAACTACAGCCCAGCTGCCGCCAATATCTAAAATCCTGATACTATCCTGAGTTAATATCCTGACCCAGGTCTTACCAAGGTCCTGAAACTGACCCAAAGTAAGCCTTGATGCTGTCCATAAATGAGGCCCTGAGGCTCTCCCTAACAGAGGCCCTGATAATGTCTTTAATGAAGAACCTGACACTGATCCCACAGAGGCCCTTCTGCTGCTCCTAAGTCATGCCCTGACAGTGTCCCGAACTCAGGCCCTAAAGATAAGCCTCACTTAGGCCCTTTGGCTGTACCTTCCTTATGCTCTGACGCTGTCTGTATAGGAAGCCCTGGCAGTGGTCCTGATTTAGGCCCTCACGCTGGTCCTAAGTAAGGCCCTGAGGCTCTCAATAACGAAGGTCTTCACGCTTTTCCTGGGTCATTTCGTGACGCTATCCCTGGCCCGGAACCTGACTCTGTCCCAAGCTCATGTCCTGCATCTTATAATAAATGAAACCCTAATAGTATCCCTAACTAAGCCCTGACCAATCCGAACAAAGGCCTTGACACTATCTCTCACTAAAGCCCGGAATCTGTCCCTAACATGGCACCTGTTGCAATCAATAACTAAAATCCGGACACTGTCCTGAGATAATTTCCTGACACATTTCTATGCACGATCCTGACACTGTCCCAAACCGGTCGGTGTCTTTAAGTGAAGACCTGACACTGTGCCTAACTCAGGCCCTGAAGCTTTCCCTAAGTGAGGCCTTGATTCTGTGACTCACTCAAGGCCTGCTCATGTCTTTCACTATGACCTTTCGCTGACCCAACCAAGGTGTTTATGCTGCTCCTAAGTCGTACCCTGACTGTGTCTGCAGCTAGGAGGCTGACGCTAGGCCTCACTCAGGCCTTGACGTTCTCCATAAGTCAGGTCTGAATCTGTCCCTACCGAAAATCTTGACGCAGGTCCTAAATTTTAGGCCTTGATTCTCTAAGTAACTAAGGTCTTGACACCAAATCCAGGTCATTAACTGACACTACCCCTAGACCTTAATCTAATCTTGACTTTAGCTAATGTCAAGTTTAGGGAAAGAGATTCTTTACGATGAAATTCTTTCATCATATGAATATTGGTTTCTTAAAACAATAATTTTTAAACTCTTGTTAACCTTAAACAAAGTGTACTCAACTGCTGTGGAATATTCCTTCATAGCAGCGTGCATGGTTCACTTTTACATTCTTGTGTGTTGGCCTTCAGGGTTCTTGCAGGAATGGCTCCTCTTATGCTAACTAAATCATCCCTGATGCTGAACATAAATAAGGCGCTGAAATTACTCCCGATGCTGTGAACCGCTCCCTAACTACGGCCTGGAGACTCGTGCTAACCCAGGCGCTGACACTGTCCCTAACCAAGACCCTGACATTACACGTAACTCGGACCCTGACACTACTCCTAGCTCACTCCCTGACACTATACCTGACAGAGGCCATAATGATATTCCTAACTCAGACCCTGACACTGACTCTAACTAAGGCCCTACTGCCGCCAATATCTAAAGTCCTGATACTATCCTGAGTTAATATCCTGACCCAGGTCTTACCAAGGTCCTGAAACTGACCCAAAGTAAGCCTTGATGCTGTCCGAAAATGAGGTCCTGAGGCTCTCCCTAACAGAGGCCCTGATAATGTCTTTAATGAAGACCCTCAGGCTGATCCCACAGAGGCCCTTCTGCTGCTCCTAAGTCATGCCCTGACACTTTCCCTAACTCAGATCCTAAAGATAGGCCTCACTTAGGCACTTGGGCTGTACCTTACTTAGGCTCTGATGCTGTCCTTATATGAAGCCAGGGCAGTGGTCGTGATTTAGGGCCTGACTCTGGTCCTAAGTCAGGCCCCGATGCTCTCAATAACTAAGGTTTTAACGCTTTCTCTTGGTCGTTTCCTGACACTATCCCTGGCCCGGAACCTGACTCTGTCCCAAGCTCATGTCCTGCATCTTATCCTAAATGAAACCCTAACACTCTCCGTAACTAGGGCCCTGAATAATCCTGCCTAAGGCCTTGACACGACTTCTCACTAAGGCCCGGAACCTGACATTGTCCCTAGAAAAGGCCCTGACTATACCTAACAAAGGCTATAATGCTAGTCCTAACTCAGGCCCTGACACTGTTTCTAACTAAAGCCCAGCTGCCGCCAATATCTAAAATCCTGATATTATCCTGAGTTAATATCCTGACCCAGGTCTTACCAAGGTCCTGAAACTGACTAAAAGTAAGCCTTGATGCTGTCCATAAATGAGGCCCTGAGGCTCTCCCTAACAGAGACCCTGATAATGTCTTTAATGAAGAACCTGACACTGATCCCACAGAGGCCCTTCTGCTGCTCCTAAGTCATGCCCTGACAGTGTCCCGAACTCAGGCCCTAAAGATAAGCCTCACTTAGGCCCTTTGGCTGTACCTTCCTTATGCTCTGACGCTGTCTGTATAGGAAGACCTGGCAGTGGTCCTGATTTAGGCCCTGACGCTGGTCCTAAGTAAGGCCCTGAGGCTCTCAATAACGAAGGTCTTCACGCATTTCCTGGGTCATTTCGCGACGCTATCCCTGGCCCGGAACCTGACTCTGTCCCAAGCTCATGTCCTGCATCTTATCCTAAATGAAACCCTAATAGTATCCCTAACTAAGCCCTGATTAAACCTAACAAGGGCCTTCACACTATCTCTCACCAACACCCAGAATATATCCCTAATGGTCCCTGCTGCAATCAATAACTAAAATCCGGACACTGTCCTGAGCTATTACCCTGACTCCTTTCTATCCACTGTCCTGATACTTTCCAAAAGAAAGCCTGTTGCCGTCCTTAAGTGAAGACCTGAGGCTGTGCCTAACTCAGGCCCTGAAACTTTCCCTAACTGAGGCCTTGATTCTGTGACTAACACAGGCCCTGCTCATTTCTTTCACTATGACCCGAATGCTGACCCAACAAAGGCCCTGATGCTATTCCTACGTCATGCCCTGTGACTCCAGCTAGTGGGCTGACACTAGGCCGCACTCAGGCCTAGATGTTCTCCCTAAGTCAGGCTCTGACGCTGTCCCTACCCGAAACCCTGACACAGGTCCTAAATTAGGCCCTGATTCTCTAAGTAACTAAGGTCTTGACACCAACCCAGGTCATTGGCTGACACTATCCCTGGCTCGGATCGTGACTCTGTCCCAAGCTAATGTCCTGCATCTTATCCTAATTGAAACCCTAATACTCTCCCTAACTAAGTCGCTCACTGATCCTAACTAAGACTTTCACCCTATCTCTCACTAAGGCCCAGAATCTGTCCCTAACATGGGACCTTCTGCAGTCAATAATGAAAATCCGGACACTATCCTGAGCTAATATCCTGACACATTTCTATCCACCCACCAGACACAGTCCCAAAGAAAGGCCTGTCGCTGTCCTTAACTGAAGACGAGAGGCTGTGCCTAACTCAGGACCTCAAGATTTCCCTAACTGAGGCCTCGATTCTCTGACTCACTCAGGCCCTGCTCATGTCTTTCACTATGACCCGAATGCTGACTCCACAAACGCCCTGAATGCTGCTCTTAAGTCATGCCCTGACAGTGTCTGCATCTAGGGGCCTCACTCAGGCCCTCACCTTCTCCCTATATCAGGCTCTGACGCTGTCCCTACCCGAAGCCCTGGCACAGGTCTTAAATTAGGCCCTGATTCTCTAAGTACCTAAGGGCTTGATTCCAAACCTAGGTCATTACCTGACACTAGCCCTAGACCTGAATGTAACCTTGTCCGTTGCTAATGTCAAATTTATCTAAAGAGATTCTTTAGGATGAAATTCTTTCATCTTCTGAATAGAGTTTTCTGAAAAAAATAATGTTTAAACTCTTACCGACCTTAAACAAAATGTACTCAACTTCTGCGGAATATTCCTTTATACCAGCGTGTATGGTTTCCTTCTGCATCTGCGTGTGTTGGCTTAAAGGGTGCTTGTAGGAATGCCTACTGTTATGCTAACTAAATCCCTGATGCTGTCCCTAAATAACGTCCTGAAATTAGTCTCAAGGCTGTGAACCTGTCCCAAACTGAGGCCTGGAGGCTCATCCTAGCTCAGGCCCTGACACTGTCCCTAGCAAAGGCCCTCACACAACTCCTAGCTCAGTCCCTGACACTATACCTAACAAAGGCCATAATGCTAGTCCTAACTCAGGCCCTGACACTGTTTCTAACTAAAGCCCAGCTGCCGCCAATATCTAAAATCCTGATACTATCCTGAGTTAATATCCTGACCCAGGTCTTACCAAGGTCCTGAAACTGACTAAAACTAAGCCTTGATGCTGTCCATAAATAAGGCCCTGAGGCTCTCCCTAACAGAGGCCCTGATAATGTCTTTAATGAAGAACCTGACGCTGATCCCAAAGAGGCCCTTCTGCTGCTCCTAAGTCATGCCCTGACAGTGTCCCGAACTCAGGCCCTAAAGATAAGCCTCACTTAGGCCCTTTGGCTGTACCTTCCTTATGCTCTGACGCTGTCTGTATAGGAAGCCCTGGCAGTGGTCCTGATTTAGGCCCTCACGCTGGTCCTAAGTAAGGCCCTGAGGCTCGCAATAACGAAGGTCTTCACGCTTTTCCTGGGTCATTTCGTGACGTTATCCCTGGCCCGGAACCTGACTCTGTCCCAAGCTAATGTCCTGCATCTTATCCTAAATGAAACCCTAATAGTATGCCTAACTAAGCCCTGACCAATCCGAACAAAGGCCTTGACACTATCTCTCACTAAAGCCCGGAATCTGTCCCTAACATGGGACCTGTTGCAATCAATAACTAAAATCCGGACACTGTCCTGAGATACTTTCCTGACACATTTCTATGCACGATCCTGACACTGTCCCAAACCGGTCGGTGTCTTTAAGTGAAGACCAGACACTGTGCCTAACTCAGGCCCTGAAGCTTTCCCTAACGGAGGCCTTGATTCTGTGACTCACTCAAGGCCTGCTCATGTCTTTCACTATGACCTTTCGCTGACCCAACCAAGGTGTTTATGCTGCTCCTAAGTCATGCCCTGACTGTGTCTACAGCTACGGGGATGACGCTAGGCCTCACTCAGGCCCTGAAGTTCTCCATAAGTCAGGTCTGACGCTGTCCCTACCGAAAATCTTGACGCAGGTCCTAAATTTTAGGCCTTGATTCTCTAAGTAAGTAAGGTCTTGACACTAAAACTAGGTCATTAACTGACACTACCCCTAGACCTTAATCTAATCTTGACTTTAGCTAATGTCAAGTTTAGGGAAAGAGATTCTTTACGATGAAATTCTTTCATCATATGAATATTGGTTTCTTAAAACAATAATTTTTAAACTCTTGTTAACCTTAAACAAAGTGTACTCAACTGCTGTGGAATATTCCTTCATAGCAGCATGCATGGTTCACTTTTACATTCTTGTGTGTTGGCCTTCAAGGTTCTTGCAGGAATGGCTCCTCTTATGCTAACTAAATCATCCCTGATGCTGAACATAAATAAGGCGCTGAAATTACTCCCGATGCTCTGAACCTGTCCCTAACTACGGCCTGGAGACTCGTGCTAAACCAGGCCCTGACACTGTCCCAAACCAAGACCCTGACATTACACGTAACTCGGACCCTGACACTACTCCTAGCTCACTCCCTGACACTATTACCTAACAAAGCCCATAATGATATTCCTAACTCAGACCCTGACACTGACTCTAACTAAGGCCCTACTGCCGCCAATATCTAAAGTCCTGATATTATCCTGAGTTAATATCCTGACCCAGGTCTTACCAAGGTCCTGAAACTGACCCAAAGTAAGCCTTGATGCTGTCTGAAAATGAGGCCCTGAGGCTCTCAGTAACAGAGGCCCTGATAATGTCTTTAGTGAAGACCCTCACGCTGATGCCACAGAGGCTCTTCTGCAGCTCCTATGTCTTGCCCTGACAGTGTCCCGAACTCAGGAACTAAAGATAAGCCTCACTTAGGCCCTTTGGCTGTACCTTCCTTATGCTCTGACGCTGTCTGTATAGGAAGCCCTGGCAGTGGTCCTGATTTAGGCCCTCACGCTGGTCCTAAGTAAGGCCCTGAGGCTCTCAATAACGAAGGTCTTCACGCTTTTCCTGGGTCATTTCGTGACGTTATCCCTGGCCCGGAACCTGACTCTGTCCCAAGCTCATGTCCTGCATCTTATCCTAAATGAAACCCTAATAGTATCCCTAACTAAGCCCTGACTAATCCGAACAAAGGCCTTGACACTATCTCTCACTAAAGCCCGGAATCTGTCCCTAACATGGGACCTGTTGCAATCAATAACTAAAATCCGGACACTGTCCTGAGCTAATATCCTGACTCATTTCTATCCACTGTTCTGATACTTTCCAAAAGAAAGCCTGTTGCCGTCCTTAAGTGAAGACCTGAGGCTGTTCCTAACTCAGGCCCTGAAGCTTTCCCTGACTGAGGCCTTGATTCTGTGACTAACACAGGCCCTGTTCATGTCTTTCACTATGACCTGCATGCTGACCCCACAAAGGCCCTGATGCTGTTCCTACGTCATGCCCTGACTGTGTCTCCAGCAGGTGGGCTGGCACTAGGCCTCACTCAGGCCTAGACGTTCTCCCTAAGTCAGGCTCTGACGCTGTCCCTACCCGAAGCCCTGACACAGGTCCTAAATTAGGCCCTGATTCTCTAAATAACTAAGGTCTTGACACCAACCCAGGTCATTTTCTGACACTATCCCTGGCTCGGATCATGAGTCTGTCCCAAGCTCATGTCCTGCATCTTATCCTAAATGAAACCCTAATAGTATCCCTAACTAAGCCCTGACTAATCCGAACAAAGGCCTTGACACTATCTCTCACTAAAGCCCGGAATCTGTCCCTAACATGGCACCTGTTGCAATCAATAACTAAAATCCGGACACTGTCCTGAGATAATTTCCTGACACATTTCTATGCACGATCCTGACACTGTCCCAAACCGGTCGGTGTCTTTAAGTGAAGACCTGACACTGTGCCTAACTCAGGCCCTGAAGCTTTCCCTAAGTGAGGCCTTGATTCTGTGACTCACTCAAGGCCTGCTCATGTCTTTCACTATGACCTTTCGCTGACCCAACCAAGGTGTTTATGCTGCTCCTAAGTCGTACCCTGACTGTGTCTGCAGCTAGGAGGCTGACGCTAGGCCTCACTCAGGCCTTGACGTTCTCCATAAGTCAGGTCTGAATCTGTCCCTACCGAAAATCTTGACGCAGGTCCTAAATTTTAGGCCTTGATTCTCTAAGTAACTAAGGTCTTGACACCAAATCCAGGTCATTAACTGACACTACCCCTAGACCTTAATCTAATCTTGACTTTAGCTAATGTCAAGTTTAGGGAAAGAGATTCTTTACGATGAAATTCTTTCATCATATGAATATTGGTTTCTTAAAACAATAATTTTTAAACTCTTGTTAACCTTAAACAAAGTGTACTCAACTGCTGTGGAATATTCCTTCATAGCAGCGTGCATGGTTCACTTTTACATTCTTGTGTGTTGGCCTTCAGGGTTCTTGCAGGAATGGCTCCTCTTATGCTAACTAAATCATCCCTGATGCTGAACATAAATAAGGCGCTGAAATTACTCCCGATGCTGTGAACCGCTCCCTAACTACGGCCTGGAGACTCGTGCTAACCCAGGCGCTGACACTGTCCCTAACCAAGACCCTGACATTACACGTAACTCGGACCCTGACACTACTCCTAGCTCACTCCCTGACACTATACCTGACAGAGGCCATAATGATATTCCTAACTCAGACCCTGACACTGACTCTAACTAAGGCCCTACTGCCGCCAATATCTAAAGTCCTGATACTATCCTGAGTTAATATCCTGACCCAGGTCTTACCAAGGTCCTGAAACTGACCCAAAGTAAGCCTTGATGCTGTCCGAAAATGAGGTCCTGAGGCTCTCCCTAACAGAGGCCCTGATAATGTCTTTAATGAAGACCCTCAGGCTGATCCCACAGAGGCCCTTCTGCTGCTCCTAAGTCATGCCCTGACACTTTCCCTAACTCAGATCCTAAAGATAGGCCTCACTTAGGCACTTGGGCTGTACCTTACTTAGGCTCTGATGCTGTCCTTATATGAAGCCAGGGCAGTGGTCGTGATTTAGGGCCTGACTCTGGTCCTAAGTCAGGCCCCGATGCTCTCAATAACTAAGGTTTTAACGCTTTCTCTTGGTCGTTTCCTGACACTATCCCTGGCCCGGAACCTGACTCTGTCCCAAGCTCATGTCCTGCATCTTATCCTAAATGAAACCCTAACACTCTCCGTAACTAGGGCCCTGAATAATCCTGCCTAAGGCCTTGACACGACTTCTCACTAAGGCCCGGAACCTGACATTGTCCCTAGAAAAGGCCCTGACTATACCTAACAAAGGCTATAATGCTAGTCCTAACTCAGGCCCTGACACTGTTTCTAACTAAAGCCCAGCTGCCGCCAATATCTAAAATCCTGATATTATCCTGAGTTAATATCCTGACCCAGGTCTTACCAAGGTCCTGAAACTGACTAAAAGTAAGCCTTGATGCTGTCCATAAATGAGGCCCTGAGGCTCTCCCTAACAGAGACCCTGATAATGTCTTTAATGAAGAACCTGACACTGATCCCACAGAGGCCCTTCTGCTGCTCCTAAGTCATGCCCTGACAGTGTCCCGAACTCAGGCCCTAAAGATAAGCCTCACTTAGGCCCTTTGGCTGTACCTTCCTTATGCTCTGACGCTGTCTGTATAGGAAGACCTGGCAGTGGTCCTGATTTAGGCCCTGACGCTGGTCCTAAGTAAGGCCCTGAGGCTCTCAATAACGAAGGTCTTCACGCATTTCCTGGGTCATTTCGCGACGCTATCCCTGGCCCGGAACCTGACTCTGTCCCAAGCTCATGTCCTGCATCTTATCCTAAATGAAACCCTAATAGTATCCCTAACTAAGCCCTGATTAAACCTAACAAGGGCCTTCACACTATCTCTCACCAACACCCAGAATATATCCCTAATGGTCCCTGCTGCAATCAATAACTAAAATCCGGACACTGTCCTGAGCTATTACCCTGACTCCTTTCTATCCACTGTCCTGATACTTTCCAAAAGAAAGCCTGTTGCCGTCCTTAAGTGAAGACCTGAGGCTGTGCCTAACTCAGGCCCTGAAACTTTCCCTAACTGAGGCCTTGATTCTGTGACTAACACAGGCCCTGCTCATTTCTTTCACTATGACCCGAATGCTGACCCAACAAAGGCCCTGATGCTATTCCTACGTCATGCCCTGTGACTCCAGCTAGTGGGCTGACACTAGGCCGCACTCAGGCCTAGATGTTCTCCCTAAGTCAGGCTCTGACGCTGTCCCTACCCGAAACCCTGACACAGGTCCTAAATTAGGCCCTGATTCTCTAAGTAACTAAGGTCTTGACACCAACCCAGGTCATTGGCTGACACTATCCCTGGCTCGGATCGTGACTCTGTCCCAAGCTAATGTCCTGCATCTTATCCTAATTGAAACCCTAATACTCTCCCTAACTAAGTCGCTCACTGATCCTAACTAAGACTTTCACCCTATCTCTCACTAAGGCCCAGAATCTGTCCCTAACATGGGACCTTCTGCAGTCAATAATGAAAATCCGGACACTATCCTGAGCTAATATCCTGACACATTTCTATCCACCCACCAGACACAGTCCCAAAGAAAGGCCTGTCGCTGTCCTTAACTGAAGACGAGAGGCTGTGCCTAACTCAGGACCTCAAGATTTCCCTAACTGAGGCCTCGATTCTCTGACTCACTCAGGCCCTGCTCATGTCTTTCACTATGACCCGAATGCTGACTCCACAAACGCCCTGAATGCTGCTCTTAAGTCATGCCCTGACAGTGTCTGCATCTAGGGGCCTCACTCAGGCCCTCACCTTCTCCCTATATCAGGCTCTGACGCTGTCCCTACCCGAAGCCCTGGCACAGGTCTTAAATTAGGCCCTGATTCTCTAAGTACCTAAGGGCTTGATTCCAAACCTAGGTCATTACCTGACACTAGCCCTAGACCTGAATGTAACCTTGTCCGTTGCTAATGTCAAATTTATCTAAAGAGATTCTTTAGGATGAAATTCTTTCATCTTCTGAATAGAGTTTTCTGAAAAAAATAATGTTTAAACTCTTACCGACCTTAAACAAAATGTACTCAACTTCTGCGGAATATTCCTTTATACCAGCGTGTATGGTTTCCTTCTGCATCTGCGTGTGTTGGCTTAAAGGGTGCTTGTAGGAATGCCTACTGTTATGCTAACTAAATCCCTGATGCTGTCCCTAAATAACGTCCTGAAATTAGTCTCAAGGCTGTGAACCTGTCCCAAACTGAGGCCTGGAGGCTCATCCTAGCTCAGGCCCTGACACTGTCCCTAGCAAAGGCCCTCACACAACTCCTAGCTCAGTCCCTGACACTATACCTAACAAAGGCCATAATGCTAGTCCTAACTCAGGCCCTGACACTGTTTCTAACTAAAGCCCAGCTGCCGCCAATATCTAAAATCCTGATACTATCCTGAGTTAATATCCTGACCCAGGTCTTACCAAGGTCCTGAAACTGACTAAAACTAAGCCTTGATGCTGTCCATAAATAAGGCCCTGAGGCTCTCCCTAACAGAGGCCCTGATAATGTCTTTAATGAAGAACCTGACGCTGATCCCAAAGAGGCCCTTCTGCTGCTCCTAAGTCATGCCCTGACAGTGTCCCGAACTCAGGCCCTAAAGATAAGCCTCACTTAGGCCCTTTGGCTGTACCTTCCTTATGCTCTGACGCTGTCTGTATAGGAAGCCCTGGCAGTGGTCCTGATTTAGGCCCTCACGCTGGTCCTAAGTAAGGCCCTGAGGCTCGCAATAACGAAGGTCTTCACGCTTTTCCTGGGTCATTTCGTGACGTTATCCCTGGCCCGGAACCTGACTCTGTCCCAAGCTAATGTCCTGCATCTTATCCTAAATGAAACCCTAATAGTATGCCTAACTAAGCCCTGACCAATCCGAACAAAGGCCTTGACACTATCTCTCACTAAAGCCCGGAATCTGTCCCTAACATGGGACCTGTTGCAATCAATAACTAAAATCCGGACACTGTCCTGAGATACTTTCCTGACACATTTCTATGCACGATCCTGACACTGTCCCAAACCGGTCGGTGTCTTTAAGTGAAGACCAGACACTGTGCCTAACTCAGGCCCTGAAGCTTTCCCTAACGGAGGCCTTGATTCTGTGACTCACTCAAGGCCTGCTCATGTCTTTCACTATGACCTTTCGCTGACCCAACCAAGGTGTTTATGCTGCTCCTAAGTCATGCCCTGACTGTGTCTACAGCTACGGGGATGACGCTAGGCCTCACTCAGGCCCTGAAGTTCTCCATAAGTCAGGTCTGACGCTGTCCCTACCGAAAATCTTGACGCAGGTCCTAAATTTTAGGCCTTGATTCTCTAAGTAAGTAAGGTCTTGACACTAAAACTAGGTCATTAACTGACACTACCCCTAGACCTTAATCTAATCTTGACTTTAGCTAATGTCAAGTTTAGGGAAAGAGATTCTTTACGATGAAATTCTTTCATCATATGAATATTGGTTTCTTAAAACAATAATTTTTAAACTCTTGTTAACCTTAAACAAAGTGTACTCAACTGCTGTGGAATATTCCTTCATAGCAGCATGCATGGTTCACTTTTACATTCTTGTGTGTTGGCCTTCAAGGTTCTTGCAGGAATGGCTCCTCTTATGCTAACTAAATCATCCCTGATGCTGAACATAAATAAGGCGCTGAAATTACTCCCGATGCTCTGAACCTGTCCCTAACTACGGCCTGGAGACTCGTGCTAAACCAGGCCCTGACACTGTCCCAAACCAAGACCCTGACATTACACGTAACTCGGACCCTGACACTACTCCTAGCTCACTCCCTGACACTATTACCTAACAAAGCCCATAATGATATTCCTAACTCAGACCCTGACACTGACTCTAACTAAGGCCCTACTGCCGCCAATATCTAAAGTCCTGATATTATCCTGAGTTAATATCCTGACCCAGGTCTTACCAAGGTCCTGAAACTGACCCAAAGTAAGCCTTGATGCTGTCTGAAAATGAGGCCCTGAGGCTCTCAGTAACAGAGGCCCTGATAATGTCTTTAGTGAAGACCCTCACGCTGATGCCACAGAGGCTCTTCTGCAGCTCCTATGTCTTGCCCTGACAGTGTCCCGAACTCAGGAACTAAAGATAAGCCTCACTTAGGCCCTTTGGCTGTACCTTCCTTATGCTCTGACGCTGTCTGTATAGGAAGCCCTGGCAGTGGTCCTGATTTAGGCCCTCACGCTGGTCCTAAGTAAGGCCCTGAGGCTCTCAATAACGAAGGTCTTCACGCTTTTCCTGGGTCATTTCGTGACGTTATCCCTGGCCCGGAACCTGACTCTGTCCCAAGCTCATGTCCTGCATCTTATCCTAAATGAAACCCTAATAGTATCCCTAACTAAGCCCTGACTAATCCGAACAAAGGCCTTGACACTATCTCTCACTAAAGCCCGGAATCTGTCCCTAACATGGGACCTGTTGCAATCAATAACTAAAATCCGGACACTGTCCTGAGCTAATATCCTGACTCATTTCTATCCACTGTTCTGATACTTTCCAAAAGAAAGCCTGTTGCCGTCCTTAAGTGAAGACCTGAGGCTGTTCCTAACTCAGGCCCTGAAGCTTTCCCTGACTGAGGCCTTGATTCTGTGACTAACACAGGCCCTGTTCATGTCTTTCACTATGACCTGCATGCTGACCCCACAAAGGCCCTGATGCTGTTCCTACGTCATGCCCTGACTGTGTCTCCAGCAGGTGGGCTGGCACTAGGCCTCACTCAGGCCTAGACGTTCTCCCTAAGTCAGGCTCTGACGCTGTCCCTACCCGAAGCCCTGACACAGGTCCTAAATTAGGCCCTGATTCTCTAAATAACTAAGGTCTTGACACCAACCCAGGTCATTTTCTGACACTATCCCTGGCTCGGATCATGAGTCTGTCCCAAGCTCATGTCCTGCATCTTATCCTAAATGAAACCCTAATAGTATCCCTAACTAAGCCCTGACTAATCCGAACAAAGGCCTTGACACTATCTCTCACTAAAGCCCGGAATCTGTCCCTAACATGGCACCTGTTGCAATCAATAACTAAAATCCGGACACTGTCCTGAGGTAATTTCCTGACACATTTCTATGCACGATCCTGACACTGTCCCAAACCGGTCGGTGTCTGTAAGTGAAGACCTGACACTGTGCCTAACTCAGGCCCTGAAGCTTTCCCTAAGTGAGGCCTTGATTCTGTGACTCACTCAAGGCCTGCTCATGTCTTTCACTATGACCTTTCGCTGACCCAACCAAGGTGTTTATGCTGCTCCTAAGTCGTACCCTGACTGTGTCTGCAGCTAGGGGGCTGACGCTAGGCCTCACTCAGGCCCTGACGTTCTCCATAAGTCAGGTCTGACGCTGTCCCTACCGAAAATCTTGACGCAGGTCCTAAATTTTAGGCCTTGATTCTCTAAGTAACTAAGGTCTTGACACCAAATCTACGTCATTAACTGACACTACCCCTAGACCTTAATCTAATCTTGACTTTAGCTAATGTCAAGTTTAGGGAAAGAGATTCTTTACGATGAAATTCTTTCATCATATGAATATTGGTTTCTTAAAACAATAATTTTTAAACTCTTGTTAACCTTAAACAAAGTGTACTCAACTGCTGTGGAATATTCCTTCATAGCAGCGTGCATGGTTTACTTTTACATTCTCGTGTGTTGGCCTTCAGTGTTCTTGCAGGAATGGCTCCTCTTATGCTAACTAAATCATCCCTGATGCTGAACATAAATAAGGCGCTGAAATTACTCCCGATGCTCTGAACCTGTCCCTAACTACGGCCTGGAGACTCGTGCTAAACCAGGCCCTGACACTGTCCCAAACCAAGACCCTGACATTACACGTAACTCGGACCCTGACACTACTCCTAGCTCACTCCCTGACACTATTACCTAACAAAGCCCATAATGATATTCCTAACTCACACCCTGACACTGACTCTAACTAAGGCCCTGCTGCCGCCAATATCTAAAGTCCTGATGCTATCCTGAGTTAATATCCTGACCCAGGTCTTACCAAGGTCCTGAAACTGACCCAAAGTAAGCCTTGATGCTGTCTGAAAATGAGGCCCTGAGGCTCTCCCTAACAGAGGCCCTGATAATGTCTTTAGTGAAGACCCTCACGCTGATCCCACAGAGGCCCTTCTGCTGCTCCTAAGTCATGCCCTGACAGTGTCCCGAACTCAGGCCCTAAAGATAAGCCTCACTTAGGCCCTTTGGCTGTACCTTCCTTATGCTCTGACGCTGTCTGTATAGGAAGCCCTGGCAGTGGTCCTGATTTAGGCCCTCACGCTGGTCCTAAGTAAGGCCCTGAGGCTCTCAATAACGAAGGTCTTCACGCTTTTCCTGGGTCATTTCGTGACGCTATCCCTGGCCCGGAACCTGACTCTGTCCCAAGCTCATGTCCTGCATCTTATCCTAAATGAAACCCTAATAGTATCCCTAACTAAGCCCTGACCAATCCGAACAAAGGCCTTCACACTATCTCTCACGAGCGCCCGGAATCTGTCCCTAATGGTCCCTGCTGCAATTAATAACTAAAAAAAGGACACTGTCCAGAGCTAATATCCTGACACATTTCTAGCCACTGTCCTGATACTTTCCAAAAGAAAGCCTGTTGCCGTCCTTAAGTGAAGACCTGAGGCTGTGCCTAACTCAGGCCCTGCAGCTTTCCCTAACTGAGGCCTTGATTCTGTGACTAACACAGGCCCTGTTCATGTCTTTCACTATGACCTGCATGCTGACCCCACAAAGGCCCTGATGCTGTTCCTACGTCATGCCCTGACTGTGTCTCCAGCAGGTGGGCTGGCACTAGGCCTCACTCAGGCCTAGACGTTCTCCCTAAGTCAGGCTCTGACGATGTCCCTACCCGAAGCCCTGACACAGGTCCTAAATTAGGCCCTGATTCTCTAAATAACTAAGGTCTTGACACCAACCCAGGTCATTTTCTGACACTATCCCTGGCTCGGATCATGACTCTGTCCCAAGGTAATGTCCTGCATCTTATCCTAATTGAAACCCTAATACTCTCCCTAACTAAGGCCCGGACTAATCCTAATTAAGGCATTGACCCTATCTCTCACTAAGGCCCAGAATCTATCCCTAACATGGGCCCTGCTGCAATCAATAATGAAAATCCGGACACTATCCTGAGCTAATATGCTGACACTTTTCTATCCACGGACCTGACACAGTCCCAAAGAAAGGCCTGTCGCTGTCCTTAAATGAAGACCTGAGGCTGTGCCTAACTCAGGCCCTGAAGCTTTCCCTAACGGAGGCCTCGATTCTCTGACGCACTCAGGCCCTGCTCATGTCCTTAACTATGACCCGAATGCTGACCCAACCAAGGCCCGGATGCTGCTTCGACGTCATGCCCTGACACTGTCTCCAGCTAGGGGCCTGAAGCTGGGCCTCACTCAGGCCCTGTTTCTTGCCCTAAGTCCGGTCCTGATGCTGGTCCTAAATAAGGCCCTCAGGTTCTCAGTAACTAAGGTCTTGACACTATCCCGAGGTCATTTGCTGACACAATCCCTAGACTTTACCCTAACCCTGTCCCTAGCTAATGTCCTGCCTCTTATGCTAACTGAAGCCCTTATGCTGTGCCCATGTCAGGACCTGAATTGAGTCCCCATGCCGTGACACTGTCCCTAACTAAGGCCTGGATGTTAGGCCTAACTCAAGGCCTGACACTGTCCCTAACTAAGGCCCTGATGCCATCAATATCTAAAGTCCTCACACTATCCTCAGCTAATTTACTATCCCATCTCTTACTAAGGTCCTGAAAATATCGCTAAGTAAGCCGTGACGCTGTCCCTAACAGAAGGCCTGCTCATGTCTTTAACGAAGACCATAATGCTGATCCAACAACGGCACTGATGCTGCTCCTGTGTCACGCCCTGACAGTGTCCCCACCTACAGGAATGACGCTAGGCCTCACTCAGGCCCTGTCGCTCACCCCAAGCCAGTCCGGGATGCGATTTTTACATGAAGCCCTAACATTGCTTCTAAAGAAGGCCCTGATGCTCTCAGTAACTAAGGTCTTGACACTATCTCTCACTAAGGCCTGGAATCTGTCCCTAACATGGGTCCTGCTGCAATCAATAACTAAAATCCGGACACTATCCTGAGCTAATATGCTGACACATTTCTATCCAAGGTTCTGACACTGTCCCAAAGAGAGCCCTGTCGCTCTCCTTAACTGAAGACGTGAGGCTGTGCCTAACTCAGGCCCTGAAGCTTTCCTTAACCCAGGCCTTGATTCTGTGACTCACTCAAGCCCTGCTCATGTCTTTCACTATGACCCGAATGCTGACTCCACAAACGCCCTGATGCTGCTCCTAAGTCATGCCCTGACAGTGTCTGCATCTAGGGGCCTGATGCTAGGCCTCACTCAGGCCCTCACTTTCTCCCTATACCAGGCTCTGACACTGTCCCTACCCGAAGCCCTGGCACAGATCCTAAATTAGGCCCTGATTCTATAAGTAACTAAGGGCTTGATTCCAAACCTAGGTCATTACCTGACACTAGCCCTAGGCGTGAACGTAAACTTCTCTTTTGCTAATGTTAAATTTAGCTAAAGAGATTCTTTAGGATGAAATTCTTTCATCTTCTGAATAGAGTTTTCTGAAAAAAATAATGTTTAAACTCTTACTGAACTTAAACAAAATGTACTCAACTTCTGTGGAATATTCCTTTATACCAGCCTGCCTGGTTTACTTCTGCATTTGCCTGTGTTGGCTTTCAGGGTGCTTGTAGGAATACCTCCTCTTATGCTAACGAACTAACTCTTATTATGCTAAATCCCTGATGTTTTCCCTAATTAAATTCAGGAAACTCCTCCCAAGGCTGTGAACCCCTCCCAAACTGAGGCCTGGAGGCTCATCCTAGCTCAGGCCCTGACACAACTCCTAGCTCAGTCCCTGACACTATACCTAACAAAGGCTATAATGCTAGTCCTAACTCAGGCCCTGACACTGTTTCTAACTACAGCCCAGCTGCCGCCAATATCTAAAATCCTGATACTATCCTGAGTTAATATCCTGACCCAGGTCTTACCAAGGTCCTGAAACTGACCCAAAGTAAGCCTTGATGCTGTCCATAAATGAGGCCCTGAGGCTCTCCCTAACAGAGGCCCTGATAATGTCTTTAATGAAGAACCTGACACTGATCCCACAGAGGCCCTTCTGCTGCTCCTAAGTCATGCCCTGACAGTGTCCCGAACTCAGGCCCTAAAGATAAGCCTCACTTAGGCCCTTTGGCTGTACCTTCCTTATGCTCTGACGCTGTCTGTATAGGAAGCCCTGGCAGTGGTCCTGATTTAGGCCCTCACGCTGGTCCTAAGTAAGGCCCTGAGGCTCTCAATAACGAAGGTCTTCACGCTTTTCCTGGGTCATTTCGTGACGCTATCCCTGGCCCGGAACCTGACTCTGTCCCAAGCTCATGTCCTGCATCTTATCCTAAATGAAACCCTAATAGTATCCCTAACTAAGCCCTGACCAATCCGAACAAAGGCCTTGACACTATCTCTCACTAAAGCCCGGAATCTGTCCCTAACATGGCACCTGTTGCAATCAATAACTAAAATCCGGACACTGTCCTGAGATAATTTCCTGACACATTTCTATGCACGATCCTGACACTGTCCCAAACCGGTCGGTGTCTTTAAGTGAAGACCTGACACTGTGCCTAACTCAGGCCCTGAAGCTTTCCCTAAGTGAGGCCTTGATTCTGTGACTCACTCAAGGCCTGCTCATGTCTTTCACTATGACCTTTCGCTGACCCAACCAAGGTGTTTATGCTGCTCCTAAGTCGTACCCTGACTGTGTCTGCAGCTAGGAGGCTGACGCTAGGCCTCACTCAGGCCTTGACGTTCTCCATAAGTCAGGTCTGAATCTGTCCCTACCGAAAATCTTGACGCAGGTCCTAAATTTTAGGCCTTGATTCTCTAAGTAACTAAGGTCTTGACACCAAATCCAGGTCATTAACTGACACTACCCCTAGACCTTAATCTAATCTTGACTTTAGCTAATGTCAAGTTTAGGGAAAGAGATTCTTTACGATGAAATTCTTTCATCATATGAATATTGGTTTCTTAAAACAATAATTTTTAAACTCTTGTTAACCTTAAACAAAGTGTACTCAACTGCTGTGGAATATTCCTTCATAGCAGCGTGCATGGTTCACTTTTACATTCTTGTGTGTTGGCCTTCAGGGTTCTTGCAGGAATGGCTCCTCTTATGCTAACTAAATCATCCCTGATGCTGAACATAAATAAGGCGCTGAAATTACTCCCGATGCTGTGAACCGCTCCCTAACTACGGCCTGGAGACTCGTGCTAACCCAGGCGCTGACACTGTCCCTAACCAAGACCCTGACATTACACGTAACTCGGACCCTGACACTACTCCTAGCTCACTCCCTGACACTATACCTGACAGAGGCCATAATGATATTCCTAACTCAGACCCTGACACTGACTCTAACTAAGGCCCTACTGCCGCCAATATCTAAAGTCCTGATACTATCCTGAGTTAATATCCTGACCCAGGTCTTACCAAGGTCCTGAAACTGACCCAAAGTAAGCCTTGATGCTGTCCGAAAATGAGGTCCTGAGGCTCTCCCTAACAGAGGCCCTGATAATGTCTTTAATGAAGACCCTCAGGCTGATCCCACAGAGGCCCTTCTGCTGCTCCTAAGTCATGCCCTGACACTTTCCCTAACTCAGATCCTAAAGATAGGCCTCACTTAGGCACTTGGGCTGTACCTTACTTAGGCTCTGATGCTGTCCTTATATGAAGCCAGGGCAGTGGTCGTGATTTAGGGCCTGACTCTGGTCCTAAGTCAGGCCCCGATGCTCTCAATAACTAAGGTTTTAACGCTTTCTCTTGGTCGTTTCCTGACACTATCCCTGGCCCGGAACCTGACTCTGTCCCAAGCTCATGTCCTGCATCTTATCCTAAATGAAACCCTAACACTCTCCGTAACTAGGGCCCTGAATAATCCTGCCTAAGGCCTTGACACGACTTCTCACTAAGGCCCGGAACCTGACATTGTCCCTAGAAAAGGCCCTGACTATACCTAACAAAGGCTATAATGCTAGTCCTAACTCAGGCCCTGACACTGTTTCTAACTAAAGCCCAGCTGCCGCCAATATCTAAAATCCTGATATTATCCTGAGTTAATATCCTGACCCAGGTCTTACCAAGGTCCTGAAACTGACTAAAAGTAAGCCTTGATGCTGTCCATAAATGAGGCCCTGAGGCTCTCCCTAACAGAGACCCTGATAATGTCTTTAATGAAGAACCTGACACTGATCCCACAGAGGCCCTTCTGCTGCTCCTAAGTCATGCCCTGACAGTGTCCCGAACTCAGGCCCTAAAGATAAGCCTCACTTAGGCCCTTTGGCTGTACCTTCCTTATGCTCTGACGCTGTCTGTATAGGAAGACCTGGCAGTGGTCCTGATTTAGGCCCTGACGCTGGTCCTAAGTAAGGCCCTGAGGCTCTCAATAACGAAGGTCTTCACGCATTTCCTGGGTCATTTCGCGACGCTATCCCTGGCCCGGAACCTGACTCTGTCCCAAGCTCATGTCCTGCATCTTATCCTAAATGAAACCCTAATAGTATCCCTAACTAAGCCCTGACCAATCCGAACAAAGGCCTTCACACTATCTCTCACGAGCGCCCGGAATCTGTCCCTAATGGTCCCTGCTGCAATTAATAACTAAAAAAAGGACACTGTCCAGAGCTAATATCCTGACACATTTCTAGCCACTGTCCTGATACTTTCCAAAAGAAAGCCTGTTGCCGTCCTTAAGTGAAGACCTGAGGCTGTGCCTAACTCAGGCCCTGCAGCTTTCCCTAACTGAGGCCTTGATTCTGTGACTAACACAGGCCCTGTTCATGTCTTTCACTATGACCTGCATGCTGACCCCACAAAGGCCCTGATGCTGTTCCTACGTCATGCCCTGACTGTGTCTCCAGCAGGTGGGCTGGCACTAGGCCTCACTCAGGCCTAGACGTTCTCCCTAAGTCAGGCTCTGACGATGTCCCTACCCGAAGCCCTGACACAGGTCCTAAATTAGGCCCTGATTCTCTAAATAACTAAGGTCTTGACACCAACCCAGGTCATTTTCTGACACTATCCCTGGCTCGGATCATGACTCTGTCCCAAGGTAATGTCCTGCATCTTATCCTAATTGAAACCCTAATACTCTCCCTAACTAAGGCCCGGACTAATCCTAATTAAGGCATTGACCCTATCTCTCACTAAGGCCCAGAATCTATCCCTAACATGGGCCCTGCTGCAATCAATAATGAAAATCCGGACACTATCCTGAGCTAATATGCTGACACTTTTCTATCCACGGACCTGACACAGTCCCAAAGAAAGGCCTGTCGCTGTCCTTAAATGAAGACCTGAGGCTGTGCCTAACTCAGGCCCTGAAGCTTTCCCTAACGGAGGCCTCGATTCTCTGACGCACTCAGGCCCTGCTCATGTCCTTAACTATGACCCGAATGCTGACCCAACCAAGGCCCGGATGCTGCTTCGACGTCATGCCCTGACACTGTCTCCAGCTAGGGGCCTGAAGCTGGGCCTCACTCAGGCCCTGTTTCTTGCCCTAAGTCCGGTCCTGATGCTGGTCCTAAATAAGGCCCTCAGGTTCTCAGTAACTAAGGTCTTGACACTATCCCGAGGTCATTTGCTGACACAATCCCTAGACTTTACCCTAACCCTGTCCCTAGCTAATGTCCTGCCTCTTATGCTAACTGAAGCCCTTATGCTGTGCCCATGTCAGGACCTGAATTGAGTCCCCATGCCGTGACACTGTCCCTAACTAAGGCCTGGATGTTAGGCCTAACTCAAGGCCTGACACTGTCCCTAACTAAGGCCCTGATGCCATCAATATCTAAAGTCCTCACACTATCCTCAGCTAATTTACTATCCCATCTCTTACTAAGGTCCTGAAAATATCGCTAAGTAAGCCGTGACGCTGTCCCTAACAGAAGGCCTGCTCATGTCTTTAACGAAGACCATAATGCTGATCCAACAACGGCACTGATGCTGCTCCTGTGTCACGCCCTGACAGTGTCCCCACCTACAGGAATGACGCTAGGCCTCACTCAGGCCCTGTCGCTCACCCCAAGCCAGTCCGGGATGCGATTTTTACATGAAGCCCTAACATTGCTTCTAAAGAAGGCCCTGATGCTCTCAGTAACTAAGGTCTTGACACTATCTCTCACTAAGGCCTGGAATCTGTCCCTAACATGGGTCCTGCTGCAATCAATAACTAAAATCCGGACACTATCCTGAGCTAATATGCTGACACATTTCTATCCAAGGTTCTGACACTGTCCCAAAGAGAGCCCTGTCGCTCTCCTTAACTGAAGACGTGAGGCTGTGCCTAACTCAGGCCCTGAAGCTTTCCTTAACCCAGGCCTTGATTCTGTGACTCACTCAAGCCCTGCTCATGTCTTTCACTATGACCCGAATGCTGACTCCACAAACGCCCTGATGCTGCTCCTAAGTCATGCCCTGACAGTGTCTGCATCTAGGGGCCTGATGCTAGGCCTCACTCAGGCCCTCACTTTCTCCCTATACCAGGCTCTGACACTGTCCCTACCCGAAGCCCTGGCACAGATCCTAAATTAGGCCCTGATTCTATAAGTAACTAAGGGCTTGATTCCAAACCTAGGTCATTACCTGACACTAGCCCTAGGCGTGAACGTAAACTTCTCTTTTGCTAATGTTAAATTTAGCTAAAGAGATTCTTTAGGATGAAATTCTTTCATCTTCTGAATAGAGTTTTCTGAAAAAAATAATGTTTAAACTCTTACTGAACTTAAACAAAATGTACTCAACTTCTGTGGAATATTCCTTTATACCAGCCTGCCTGGTTTACTTCTGCATTTGCCTGTGTTGGCTTTCAGGGTGCTTGTAGGAATACCTCCTCTTATGCTAACGAACTAACTCTTATTATGCTAAATCCCTGATGTTTTCCCTAATTAAATTCAGGAAACTCCTCCCAAGGCTGTGAACCCCTCCCAAACTGAGGCCTGGAGGCTCATCCTAGCTCAGGCCCTGACACAACTCCTAGCTCAGTCCCTGACACTATACCTAACAAAGGCTATAATGCTAGTCCTAACTCAGGCCCTGACACTGTTTCTAACTACAGCCCAGCTGCCGCCAATATCTAAAATCCTGATACTATCCTGAGTTAATATCCTGACCCAGGTCTTACCAAGGTCCTGAAACTGACCCAAAGTAAGCCTTGATGCTGTCCATAAATGAGGCCCTGAGGCTCTCCCTAACAGAGGCCCTGATAATGTCTTTAATGAAGAACCTGACACTGATCCCACAGAGGCCCTTCTGCTGCTCCTAAGTCATGCCCTGACAGTGTCCCGAACTCAGGCCCTAAAGATAAGCCTCACTTAGGCCCTTTGGCTGTACCTTCCTTATGCTCTGACGCTGTCTGTATAGGAAGCCCTGGCAGTGGTCCTGATTTAGGCCCTCACGCTGGTCCTAAGTAAGGCCCTGAGGCTCTCAATAACGAAGGTCTTCACGCTTTTCCTGGGTCATTTCGTGACGCTATCCCTGGCCCGGAACCTGACTCTGTCCCAAGCTCATGTCCTGCATCTTATCCTAAATGAAACCCTAATAGTATCCCTAACTAAGCCCTGACCAATCCGAACAAAGGCCTTGACACTATCTCTCACTAAAGCCCGGAATCTGTCCCTAACATGGCACCTGTTGCAATCAATAACTAAAATCCGGACACTGTCCTGAGATAATTTCCTGACACATTTCTATGCACGATCCTGACACTGTCCCAAACCGGTCGGTGTCTTTAAGTGAAGACCTGACACTGTGCCTAACTCAGGCCCTGAAGCTTTCCCTAAGTGAGGCCTTGATTCTGTGACTCACTCAAGGCCTGCTCATGTCTTTCACTATGACCTTTCGCTGACCCAACCAAGGTGTTTATGCTGCTCCTAAGTCGTACCCTGACTGTGTCTGCAGCTAGGAGGCTGACGCTAGGCCTCACTCAGGCCTTGACGTTCTCCATAAGTCAGGTCTGAATCTGTCCCTACCGAAAATCTTGACGCAGGTCCTAAATTTTAGGCCTTGATTCTCTAAGTAACTAAGGTCTTGACACCAAATCCAGGTCATTAACTGACACTACCCCTAGACCTTAATCTAATCTTGACTTTAGCTAATGTCAAGTTTAGGGAAAGAGATTCTTTACGATGAAATTCTTTCATCATATGAATATTGGTTTCTTAAAACAATAATTTTTAAACTCTTGTTAACCTTAAACAAAGTGTACTCAACTGCTGTGGAATATTCCTTCATAGCAGCGTGCATGGTTCACTTTTACATTCTTGTGTGTTGGCCTTCAGGGTTCTTGCAGGAATGGCTCCTCTTATGCTAACTAAATCATCCCTGATGCTGAACATAAATAAGGCGCTGAAATTACTCCCGATGCTGTGAACCGCTCCCTAACTACGGCCTGGAGACTCGTGCTAACCCAGGCGCTGACACTGTCCCTAACCAAGACCCTGACATTACACGTAACTCGGACCCTGACACTACTCCTAGCTCACTCCCTGACACTATACCTGACAGAGGCCATAATGATATTCCTAACTCAGACCCTGACACTGACTCTAACTAAGGCCCTACTGCCGCCAATATCTAAAGTCCTGATACTATCCTGAGTTAATATCCTGACCCAGGTCTTACCAAGGTCCTGAAACTGACCCAAAGTAAGCCTTGATGCTGTCCGAAAATGAGGTCCTGAGGCTCTCCCTAACAGAGGCCCTGATAATGTCTTTAATGAAGACCCTCAGGCTGATCCCACAGAGGCCCTTCTGCTGCTCCTAAGTCATGCCCTGACACTTTCCCTAACTCAGATCCTAAAGATAGGCCTCACTTAGGCACTTGGGCTGTACCTTACTTAGGCTCTGATGCTGTCCTTATATGAAGCCAGGGCAGTGGTCGTGATTTAGGGCCTGACTCTGGTCCTAAGTCAGGCCCCGATGCTCTCAATAACTAAGGTTTTAACGCTTTCTCTTGGTCGTTTCCTGACACTATCCCTGGCCCGGAACCTGACTCTGTCCCAAGCTCATGTCCTGCATCTTATCCTAAATGAAACCCTAACACTCTCCGTAACTAGGGCCCTGAATAATCCTGCCTAAGGCCTTGACACGACTTCTCACTAAGGCCCGGAACCTGACATTGTCCCTAGAAAAGGCCCTGACTATACCTAACAAAGGCTATAATGCTAGTCCTAACTCAGGCCCTGACACTGTTTCTAACTAAAGCCCAGCTGCCGCCAATATCTAAAATCCTGATATTATCCTGAGTTAATATCCTGACCCAGGTCTTACCAAGGTCCTGAAACTGACTAAAAGTAAGCCTTGATGCTGTCCATAAATGAGGCCCTGAGGCTCTCCCTAACAGAGACCCTGATAATGTCTTTAATGAAGAACCTGACACTGATCCCACAGAGGCCCTTCTGCTGCTCCTAAGTCATGCCCTGACAGTGTCCCGAACTCAGGCCCTAAAGATAAGCCTCACTTAGGCCCTTTGGCTGTACCTTCCTTATGCTCTGACGCTGTCTGTATAGGAAGACCTGGCAGTGGTCCTGATTTAGGCCCTGACGCTGGTCCTAAGTAAGGCCCTGAGGCTCTCAATAACGAAGGTCTTCACGCATTTCCTGGGTCATTTCGCGACGCTATCCCTGGCCCGGAACCTGACTCTGTCCCAAGCTCATGTCCTGCATCTTATCCTAAATGAAACCCTAATAGTATCCCTAACTAAGCCCTGATTAAACCTAACAAGGGCCTTCACACTATCTCTCACCAACACCCAGAATATATCCCTAATGGTCCCTGCTGCAATCAATAACTAAAATCCGGACACTGTCCTGAGCTATTACCCTGACTCCTTTCTATCCACTGTCCTGATACTTTCCAAAAGAAAGCCTGTTGCCGTCCTTAAGTGAAGACCTGAGGCTGTGCCTAACTCAGGCCCTGAAACTTTCCCTAACTGAGGCCTTGATTCTGTGACTAACACAGGCCCTGCTCATTTCTTTCACTATGACCCGAATGCTGACCCAACAAAGGCCCTGATGCTATTCCTACGTCATGCCCTGTGACTCCAGCTAGTGGGCTGACACTAGGCCGCACTCAGGCCTAGATGTTCTCCCTAAGTCAGGCTCTGACGCTGTCCCTACCCGAAACCCTGACACAGGTCCTAAATTAGGCCCTGATTCTCTAAGTAACTAAGGTCTTGACACCAACCCAGGTCATTGGCTGACACTATCCCTGGCTCGGATCGTGACTCTGTCCCAAGCTAATGTCCTGCATCTTATCCTAATTGAAACCCTAATACTCTCCCTAACTAAGTCGCTCACTGATCCTAACTAAGACTTTCACCCTATCTCTCACTAAGGCCCAGAATCTGTCCCTAACATGGGACCTTCTGCAGTCAATAATGAAAATCCGGACACTATCCTGAGCTAATATCCTGACACATTTCTATCCACCCACCAGACACAGTCCCAAAGAAAGGCCTGTCGCTGTCCTTAACTGAAGACGAGAGGCTGTGCCTAACTCAGGACCTCAAGATTTCCCTAACTGAGGCCTCGATTCTCTGACTCACTCAGGCCCTGCTCATGTCTTTCACTATGACCCGAATGCTGACTCCACAAACGCCCTGAATGCTGCTCTTAAGTCATGCCCTGACAGTGTCTGCATCTAGGGGCCTCACTCAGGCCCTCACCTTCTCCCTATATCAGGCTCTGACGCTGTCCCTACCCGAAGCCCTGGCACAGGTCTTAAATTAGGCCCTGATTCTCTAAGTACCTAAGGGCTTGATTCCAAACCTAGGTCATTACCTGACACTAGCCCTAGACCTGAATGTAACCTTGTCCGTTGCTAATGTCAAATTTATCTAAAGAGATTCTTTAGGATGAAATTCTTTCATCTTCTGAATAGAGTTTTCTGAAAAAAATAATGTTTAAACTCTTACCGACCTTAAACAAAATGTACTCAACTTCTGCGGAATATTCCTTTATACCAGCGTGTATGGTTTCCTTCTGCATCTGCGTGTGTTGGCTTAAAGGGTGCTTGTAGGAATGCCTACTGTTATGCTAACTAAATCCCTGATGCTGTCCCTAAATAACGTCCTGAAATTAGTCTCAAGGCTGTGAACCTGTCCCAAACTGAGGCCTGGAGGCTCATCCTAGCTCAGGCCCTGACACTGTCCCTAGCAAAGGCCCTCACACAACTCCTAGCTCAGTCCCTGACACTATACCTAACAAAGGCCATAATGCTAGTCCTAACTCAGGCCCTGACACTGTTTCTAACTAAAGCCCAGCTGCCGCCAATATCTAAAATCCTGATACTATCCTGAGTTAATATCCTGACCCAGGTCTTACCAAGGTCCTGAAACTGACTAAAACTAAGCCTTGATGCTGTCCATAAATAAGGCCCTGAGGCTCTCCCTAACAGAGGCCCTGATAATGTCTTTAATGAAGAACCTGACGCTGATCCCAAAGAGGCCCTTCTGCTGCTCCTAAGTCATGCCCTGACAGTGTCCCGAACTCAGGCCCTAAAGATAAGCCTCACTTAGGCCCTTTGGCTGTACCTTCCTTATGCTCTGACGCTGTCTGTATAGGAAGCCCTGGCAGTGGTCCTGATTTAGGCCCTCACGCTGGTCCTAAGTAAGGCCCTGAGGCTCGCAATAACGAAGGTCTTCACGCTTTTCCTGGGTCATTTCGTGACGTTATCCCTGGCCCGGAACCTGACTCTGTCCCAAGCTAATGTCCTGCATCTTATCCTAAATGAAACCCTAATAGTATGCCTAACTAAGCCCTGACCAATCCGAACAAAGGCCTTGACACTATCTCTCACTAAAGCCCGGAATCTGTCCCTAACATGGGACCTGTTGCAATCAATAACTAAAATCCGGACACTGTCCTGAGATACTTTCCTGACACATTTCTATGCACGATCCTGACACTGTCCCAAACCGGTCGGTGTCTTTAAGTGAAGACCAGACACTGTGCCTAACTCAGGCCCTGAAGCTTTCCCTAACGGAGGCCTTGATTCTGTGACTCACTCAAGGCCTGCTCATGTCTTTCACTATGACCTTTCGCTGACCCAACCAAGGTGTTTATGCTGCTCCTAAGTCATGCCCTGACTGTGTCTACAGCTACGGGGATGACGCTAGGCCTCACTCAGGCCCTGAAGTTCTCCATAAGTCAGGTCTGACGCTGTCCCTACCGAAAATCTTGACGCAGGTCCTAAATTTTAGGCCTTGATTCTCTAAGTAAGTAAGGTCTTGACACTAAAACTAGGTCATTAACTGACACTACCCCTAGACCTTAATCTAATCTTGACTTTAGCTAATGTCAAGTTTAGGGAAAGAGATTCTTTACGATGAAATTCTTTCATCATATGAATATTGGTTTCTTAAAACAATAATTTTTAAACTCTTGTTAACCTTAAACAAAGTGTACTCAACTGCTGTGGAATATTCCTTCATAGCAGCATGCATGGTTCACTTTTACATTCTTGTGTGTTGGCCTTCAAGGTTCTTGCAGGAATGGCTCCTCTTATGCTAACTAAATCATCCCTGATGCTGAACATAAATAAGGCGCTGAAATTACTCCCGATGCTCTGAACCTGTCCCTAACTACGGCCTGGAGACTCGTGCTAAACCAGGCCCTGACACTGTCCCAAACCAAGACCCTGACATTACACGTAACTCGGACCCTGACACTACTCCTAGCTCACTCCCTGACACTATTACCTAACAAAGCCCATAATGATATTCCTAACTCAGACCCTGACACTGACTCTAACTAAGGCCCTACTGCCGCCAATATCTAAAGTCCTGATATTATCCTGAGTTAATATCCTGACCCAGGTCTTACCAAGGTCCTGAAACTGACCCAAAGTAAGCCTTGATGCTGTCTGAAAATGAGGCCCTGAGGCTCTCAGTAACAGAGGCCCTGATAATGTCTTTAGTGAAGACCCTCACGCTGATGCCACAGAGGCTCTTCTGCAGCTCCTATGTCTTGCCCTGACAGTGTCCCGAACTCAGGAACTAAAGATAAGCCTCACTTAGGCCCTTTGGCTGTACCTTCCTTATGCTCTGACGCTGTCTGTATAGGAAGCCCTGGCAGTGGTCCTGATTTAGGCCCTCACGCTGGTCCTAAGTAAGGCCCTGAGGCTCTCAATAACGAAGGTCTTCACGCTTTTCCTGGGTCATTTCGTGACGTTATCCCTGGCCCGGAACCTGACTCTGTCCCAAGCTCATGTCCTGCATCTTATCCTAAATGAAACCCTAATAGTATCCCTAACTAAGCCCTGACTAATCCGAACAAAGGCCTTGACACTATCTCTCACTAAAGCCCGGAATCTGTCCCTAACATGGGACCTGTTGCAATCAATAACTAAAATCCGGACACTGTCCTGAGCTAATATCCTGACTCATTTCTATCCACTGTTCTGATACTTTCCAAAAGAAAGCCTGTTGCCGTCCTTAAGTGAAGACCTGAGGCTGTTCCTAACTCAGGCCCTGAAGCTTTCCCTGACTGAGGCCTTGATTCTGTGACTAACACAGGCCCTGTTCATGTCTTTCACTATGACCTGCATGCTAACCCCACAAAGGCCCTGATGCTGTTCCTACGTCATGCCCTGACTGTGTCTCCAGCAGGTGGGCTGGCACTAGGCCTCACTCAGGCCTAGACGTTCTCCCTAAGTCAGGCTCTGACGCTGTCCCTACCCGAAGCCCTGACACAGGTCCTAAATTAGGCCCTGATTCTCTAAATAACTAAGGTCTTGACACCAACCCAGGTCATTTTCTGACACTATCCCTGGCTCGGATCATGAGTCTGTCCCAAGCTCATGTCCTGCATCTTATCCTAAATGAAACCCTAATAGTATCCCTAACTAAGCCCTGACTAATCCGAACAAAGGCCTTGACACTATCTCTCACTAAAGCCCGGAATCTGTCCCTAACATGGCACCTGTTGCAATCAATAACTAAAATCCGGACACTGTCCTGAGGTAATTTCCTGACACATTTCTATGCACGATCCTGACACTGTCCCAAACCGGTCGGTGTCTGTAAGTGAAGACCTGACACTGTGCCTAACTCAGGCCCTGAAGCTTTCCCTAAGTGAGGCCTTGATTCTGTGACTCACTCAAGGCCTGCTCATGTCTTTCACTATGACCTTTCGCTGACCCAACCAAGGTGTTTATGCTGCTCCTAAGTCGTACCCTGACTGTGTCTGCAGCTAGGGGGCTGACGCTAGGCCTCACTCAGGCCCTGACGTTCTCCATAAGTCAGGTCTGACGCTGTCCCTACCGAAAATCTTGACGCAGGTCCTAAATTTTAGGCCTTGATTCTCTAAGTAACTAAGGTCTTGACACCAAATCCAGGTCATTAACTGACACTACCCCTAGACCTTAATCTAATCTTGACTTTAGCTAATGTCAAGTTTAGGGAAAGAGATTCTTTACGATGAAATTCTTTCATCATATGAATATTGTTTTCTTAAAACAATAATTTTTAAACTCTTGTTAACCTTAAACAAAGTGTACTCAACTGCTGTGGAATATTCCTTCATAGCAGCGTGCATGGTTCACTTTTACATTCTCGTGTGTTGGCCTTCAGGGTTCTTGCAGGAATGGCTCCTCTTATGCTAACTAAATCATCCCTGATGCTGAACATAAATAAGGCGCTGAAATTACTCCCGATGCTCTGAACCCCTCCCTAACTACGGCCTGGAGACTCGTGCTAACCCAGGCGCTGACACTGTCCCAAACCAAGACCCTGACATTACACGTAACTCGGACCCTGACACTACTCCTAGCTCACTCCCTGACACTATTACCTAACAAAGCCCATAATGATATTCCTAACTCACACCCTGACACTGACTCTAACTAAGGCCCTGCTGCCGCCAATATCTAAAGTCCTGATGCTATCCTGAGTTAATATCCTGACCCAGGTCTTACCAAGGTCCTGAAACTGACCCAAAGTAAGCCTTGATGCTGTCTGAAAATGAGGCCCTGAGGCTCTCCCTAACAGAGGCCCTGATAATGTCTTTAGTGAAGACCCTCACGCTGATCCCACAGAGGCCCTTCTGCTGCTCCTAAGTCATGCCCTGACAGTGTCCCGAACTCAGGCCCTAAAGATAAGCCTCACTTAGGCCCTTTGGCTGTACCTTCCTTATGCTCTGACGCTGTCTGTATAGGAAGCCCTGGCAGTGGTCCTGATTTAGGCCCTCACGCTGGTCCTAAGTAAGGCCCTGAGGCTCTCAATAACAAAGGTCTTCACGCTTTTCCTGGGTCATTTCGTGACGCTATCCCTGGCCCGGAACCTGACTCTGTCCCAAGCTCATGTCCTGCATCTTATCCTAAATGAAACCCTAATAGTATCCCTAACTAAGCCCTGACCAATCCGAACAAAGGCCTTCACACTATCTCTCACGAGCGCCCGGAATCTGTCCCTAATGGTCCCTGCTGCAATTAATAACTAAAAAAAGGACACTGTCCAGAGCTAATATCCTGACACATTTCTAGCCACTGTCCTGATACTTTCCAAAAGAAAGCCTGTTGCCGTCCTTAAGTGAAGACCTGAGGCTGTGCCTAACTCAGGCCCTGCAGCTTTCCCTAACTGAGGCCTTGATTCTGTGACTAACACAGGCCCTGTTCATGTCTTTCACTATGACCTGCATGCTGACCCCACAAAGGCCCTGATGCTGTTCCTACGTCATGCCCTGACTGTGTCTCCAGCAGGTGGGCTGGCACTAGGCCTCACTCAGGCCTAGACGTTCTCCCTAAGTCAGGCTCTGACGATGTCCCTACCCGAAGCCCTGACACAGGTCCTAAATTAGGCCCTGATTCTCTAAATAACTAAGGTCTTGACACCAACCCAGGTCATTTTCTGACACTATCCCTGGCTCGGATCATGACTCTGTCCCAAGGTAATGTCCTGCATCTTATCCTAATTGAAACCCTAATACTCTCCTTAACTAAGGCCCGGACTAATCCTAATTAAGGCATTGACCCTATCTCTCACTAAGGCCCAGAATCTATCCCTAACATGGGCCCTGCTGCAATCAATAATGAAAATCCGGACACTATCCTGAGCTAATATGCTGACACTTTTCTATCCACGGACCTGACACAGTCCCAAAGAAAGGCCTGTCGCTGTCCTTAAATGAAGACCTGAGGCTGTGCCTAACTCAGGCCCTGAAGCTTTCCCTAACGGAGGCCTCGATTCTCTGACACACTCAGGCCCTGCTCATGTCCTTAACTATGACCCGAATGCTGACCCAACCAAGGCCCGGATGCTGCTTCGACGTCATGCCCTGACACTGTCTCCAGCTAGGGGCCTGAAGCTGGGCCTCACTCAGGCCCTGTTTCTTGCCCTAAGTCCGGTCCTGATGCTGGTCCTAAATAAGGCCCTCAGGTTCTCAGTAACTAAGGTCTTGACACTATCCCGAGGTCATTTGCTGACACAATCCCTAGACTTTACCCTAACCCTGTCCCTAGCTAATGTCCTGCCTCTTATGCTAACTGAAGCCCTTATGCTGTGCCCATGTCAGGACCTGAATTGAGTCCCCATGCCGTGACACTGTCCCTAACTAAGGCCTGGATGTTAGGCCTAACTCAAGGCCTGACACTGTCCCTAACTAAGGCCCTGATGCCATCAATATCTAAAGTCCTCACACTATCCTCAGCTAATTTACTATCCCATCTCTTACTAAGGTCCTGAAAATATCGCTAAGTAAGCCGTGACGCTGTCCCTAACAGAAGGCCTGCTCATGTCTTTAACGAAGACCATAATGCTGATCCAACAACGGCACTGATGCTGCTCCTGTGTCACGCCCTGACAGTGTCCCCACCTACAGGAATGACGCTAGGCCTCACTCAGGCCCTGTCGCTCACCCCAAGCCAGTCCAGGATGCGATTTTTACATGAAGCCCTAACATTGCTTCTAAAGAAGGCCCTGATGCTCTCAGTAACTAAGGTCTTGACACTATCTCTCACTAAGGCCTGGAATCTGTCCCTAACATGGGTCCTGCTGCAATCAATAACTAAAATCCGGACACTATCCTGAGCTAATATGCTGACACATTTCTATCCAAGGTTCTGACACTGTCCCAAAGAGAGCCCTGTCGCTCTCCTTAACTGAAGACGTGAGGCTGTGCCTAACTCAGGCCCTGAAGCTTTCCTTAACCCAGGCCTTGATTCTGTGACTCACTCAAGCCCTGCTCATGTCTTTCACTATGACCCGAATGCTGACTCCACAAACGCCCTGATGCTGCTCCTAAGTCATGCCCTGACAGTGTCTGCATCTAGGGGCCTGATGCTAGGCCTCACTCAGGCCCTCACTTTCTCCCTATACCAGGCTCTGACACTGTCCCTACCCGAAGCCCTGGCACAGATCCTAAATTAGGCCCTGATTCTATAAGTAACTAAGGGCTTGATTCCAAACCTAGGTCATTACCTGACACTAGCCCTAGACCTGAACGTAAACTTCTCTTTTGCTAATGTTAAATTTAGCTAAAGAGATTCTTTAGGATGAAATTCTTTCATCTTCTGAATAGAGTTTTCTGAAAAAAATAATGTTTAAACTCTTACTGAACTTAAACAAAATGTACTCAACTTCTGTGGAATATTCCTTTATACCAGCCTGCCTGGTTTACTTCTGCATTTGCCTGTGTTGGCTTTCAGGGTGCTTGTAGGAATACCTCCTCTTATGCTAACGAACTAACTCTTATTATGCTAAATCCCTGATGTTTTCCCTAATTAAATTCAGGAAACTCCTCCCAAGGCTGTGAACCCCTCCCAAACTGAGGCCTGGAGGCTCATCCTAGCTCAGGCCCTGACACAACTCCTAGCTCAGTCCCTGACACTATACCTAACAAAGGCTATAATGCTAGTCCTAACTCAGGCCCTGACACTGTTTCTAACTACAGCCCAGCTGCCGCCAATATCTAAAATCCTGATATTATCCTGAGTTAATATCCTGACCCAGGTCTTACCAAGGTCCTGAAACTGACCCAAAGTAAGCCTTGATGCTGTCCATAAATGAGGCCCTGAGGCTCTCCCTAACAGAGGCCCTGATAATGTCTTTAATGAAGAACCTGACGCTGATCCCACAGAGGCCCTTCTGCTGCTCCTAAGTCATGCCCTGACAGTGTCCCGAACTCAGGCCCTAAAGAGAAGCCTCACTTAGGCCCTTTGGCTGTACCTTCCTTATGCTCTGACGCTGTCTGTATAGGAAGCCCTGGCAGTGGTCCTGATTTAGGCCCTCACGCTGGTCCTAAGTAAGGCCCTGAGGCTCTCAATAACGAAGGTCTTCACGCTTTTCCTGGGTCATTTCGTGACGCTATCCCTGGCCCGGAACCTGACTCTGTCCCAAGCTCATGTCCTGCATCTTATAATAAATGAAACCCTAATAGTATCCCTAACTAAGCCCTGACCAATCCGAACAAAGGCCTTGACACTATCTCTCACTAAAGCCCGGAATCTGTCCCTAACATGGCACCTGTTGCAATCAATAACTAAAATCCGGACACTGTCCTGAGATAATTTCCTGACACATTTCTATGCACGATCCTGACACTGTCCCAAACCGGTCGGTGTCTTTAAGTGAAGACCTGACACTGTGCCTAACTCAGGCCCTGAAGCTTTCCCTAAGTGAGGCCTTGATTCTGTGACTCACTCAAGGCCTGCTCATGTCTTTCACTATGACCTTTCGCTGACCCAACCAAGGTGTTTATGCTGCTCCTAAGTCGTACCCTGACTGTGTCTGCAGCTAGGGGGCTGACGCTAGGCCTCACTCAGGCCTTGACGTTCTCCATAAGTCAGGTCTGAATCTGTCCCTACCGAAAATCTTGACGCAGGTCCTAAATTTTAGGCCTTGATTCTCTAAGTAACTAAGGTCTTGACACCAAATCCAGGTCATTAACTGACACTACCCCTAGACCTTAATCTAATCTTGACTTTAGCTAATGTCAAGTTTAGGGAAAGAGATTCTTTACGATGAAATTCTTTCATCATATGAATATTGGTTTCTTAAAACAATAATTTTTAAACTCTTGTTAACCTTAAACAAAGTGTACTCAACTGCTGTGGAATATTCCTTCATAGCAGCGTGCATGGTTCACTTTTACATTCTTGTGTGTTGGCCTTCAGGGTTCTTGCAGGAATGGCTCCTCTTATGCTAACTAAATCATCCCTGATGCTGAACATAAATAAGGCGCTGAAATTACTCCCGATGCTGTGAACCGCTCCCTAACTACGGCCTGGAGACTCGTGCTAACCCAGGCGCTGACACTGTCCCTAACCAAGACCCTGACATTACACGTAACTCGGACCCTGACACTACTCCTAGCTCACTCCCTGACACTATACCTGACAAAGGCCATAATGATATTCCTAACTCAGACCCTGACACTGACTCTAACTAAGGCCCTACTGCCGCCAATATCTAAAGTCCTGATACTATCCTGAGTTAATATCCTGACCCAGGTCTTACCAAGGTCCTGAAACTGACCCAAAGTAAGCCTTGATGCTGTCCGAAAATGAGGTCCTGAGGCTCTCCCTAACAGAGGCCCTGATAATGTCTTTAATGAAGACCCTCAGGCTGATCCCACAGAGGCCCTTCTGCTGCTCCTAAGTCATGCCCTGACACTTTCCCTAACTCAGATCCTAAAGATAGGCCTCACTTAGGCACTTGGGCTGTACCTTACTTAGGCTCTGATGCTGTCCTTATATGAAGCCAGGGCAGTGGTCGTGATTTAGGGCCTGACTCTGGTCCTAAGTCAGGCCCCGATGCTCTCAATAACTAAGGTTTTAACGCTTTCTCTTGGTCGTTTCCTGACACTATCCCTGGCCCGGAACCTGACTCTGTCCCAAGCTCATGTCCTGCATCTTATCCTAAATGAAACCCTAACACTCTCCGTAACTAGGGCCCTGAATAATCCTGCCTAAGGCCTTGACACGACTTCTCACTAAGGCCCGGAACCTGACATTGTCCCTAGAAAAGGCCCTGACTATACCTAACAAAGGCTATAATGCTAGTCCTAACTCAGGCCCTGACACTGTTTCTAACTAAAGCCCAGCTGCCGCCAATATCTAAAATCCTGATATTATCCTGAGTTAATATCCTGACCCAGGTCTTACCAAGGTCCTGAAACTGACTAAAAGTAAGCCTTGATGCTGTCCATAAATGAGGCCCTGAGGCTCTCCCTAACAGAGACCCTGATAATGTCTTTAATGAAGAACCTGACACTGATCCCACAGAGGCCCTTCTGCTGCTCCTAAGTCATGCCCTGACAGTGTCCCGAACTCAGGCCCTAAAGATAAGCCTCACTTAGGCCCTTTGGCTGTACCTTCCTTATGCTCTGACGCTGTCTGTATAGGAAGACCTGGCAGTGGTCCTGATTTAGGCCCTGACGCTGGTCCTAAGTAAGGCCCTGAGGCTCTCAATAACGAAGGTCTTCACGCATTTCCTGGGTCATTTCGCGACGCTATCCCTGGCCCGGAACCTGACTCTGTCCCAAGCTCATGTCCTGCATCTTATCCTAAATGAAACCCTAATAGTATCCCTAACTAAGCCCTGATTAAACCTAACAAGGGTCTTCACACTATCTCTCACCAACACCCAGAATATATCCCTAATGGTCCCTGCTGCAATCAATAACTAAAATCCGGACACTGTCCTGAGCTATTACCCTGACTCCTTTCTATCCACTGTCCTGATACTTTCCAAAAGAAAGCCTGTTGCCGTCCTTAAGTGAAGACCTGAGGCTGTGCCTAACTCAGGCCCTGAAACTTTCCCTAACTGAGGCCTTGATTCTGTGACTAACACAGGCCCTGCTCATTTCTTTCACTATGACCCGAATGCTGACCCAACAAAGGCCCTGATGCTATTCCTACGTCATGCCCTGTGACTCCAGCTAGTGGGCTGACACTAGGCCGCACTCAGGCCTAGATGTTCTCCCTAAGTCAGGCTCTGACGCTGTCCCTACCCGAAACCCTGACACAGGTCCTAAATTAGGCCCTGATTCTCTAAGTAACTAAGGTCTTGACACCAACCCAGGTCATTGGCTGACACTATCCCTGGCTCGGATCGTGACTCTGTCCCAAGCTAATGTCCTGCATCTTATCCTAATTGAAACCCTAATACTCTCCCTAACTAAGTCGCTCACTGATCCTAACTAAGACTTTCACCCTATCTCTCACTAAGGCCCAGAATCTGTCCCTAACATGGGACCTTCTGCAGTCAATAATGAAAATCCGGACACTATCCTGAGCTAATATCCTGACACATTTCTATCCACCCACCAGACACAGTCCCAAAGAAAGGCCTGTCGCTGTCCTTAACTGAAGACGAGAGGCTGTGCCTAACTCAGGACCTCAAGATTTCCCTAACTGAGGCCTCGATTCTCTGACTCACTCAGGCCCTGCTCATGTCTTTCACTATGACCCGAATGCTGACTCCACAAACGCCCTGAATGCTGCTCTTAAGTCATGCCCTGACAGTGTCTGCATCTAGGGGCCTCACTCAGGCCCTCACCTTCTCCCTATATCAGGCTCTGACGCTGTCCCTACCCGAAGCCCTGGCACAGGTCTTAAATTAGGCCCTGATTCTCTAAGTACCTAAGGGCTTGATTCCAAACCTAGGTCATTACCTGACACTAGCCCTAGACCTGAATGTAACCTTGTCCGTTGCTAATGTCAAATTTATCTAAAGAGATTCTTTAGGATGAAATTCTTTCATCTTCTGAATAGAGTTTTCTGAAAAAAATAATGTTTAAACTCTTACCGACCTTAAACAAAATGTACTCAACTTCTGCGGAATATTCCTTTATACCAGCGTGTATGGTTTCCTTCTGCATCTGCGTGTGTTGGCTTAAAGGGTGCTTGTAGGAATGCCTACTGTTATGCTAACTAAATCCCTGATGCTGTCCCTAAATAACGTCCTGAAATTAGTCTCAAGGCTGTGAACCTGTCCCAAACTGAGGCCTGGAGGCTCATCCTAGCTCAGGCCCTGACACTGTCCCTAGCAAAGGCCCTCACACAACTCCTAGCTCAGTCCCTGACACTATACCTAACAAAGGCCATAATGCTAGTCCTAACTCAGGCCCTGACACTGTTTCTAACTAAAGCCCAGCTGCCGCCAATATCTAAAATCCTGATACTATCCTGAGTTAATATCCTGACCCAGGTCTTACCAAGGTCCTGAAACTGACTAAAACTAAGCCTTGATGCTGTCCATAAATAAGGCCCTGAGGCTCTCCCTAACAGAGGCCCTGATAATGTCTTTAATGAAGAACCTGACGCTGATCCCAAAGAGGCCCTTCTGCTGCTCCTAAGTCATGCCCTGACAGTGTCCCGAACTCAGGCCCTAAAGATAAGCCTCACTTAGGCCCTTTGGCTGTACCTTCCTTATGCTCTGACGCTGTCTGTATAGGAAGCCCTGGCAGTGGTCCTGATTTAGGCCCTCACGCTGGTCCTAAGTAAGGCCCTGAGGCTCGCAATAACGAAGGTCTTCACGCTTTTCCTGGGTCATTTCGTGACGTTATCCCTGGCCCGGAACCTGACTCTGTCCCAAGCTAATGTCCTGCATCTTATCCTAAATGAAACCCTAATAGTATGCCTAACTAAGCCCTGACCAATCCGAACAAAGGCCTTGACACTATCTCTCACTAAAGCCCGGAATCTGTCCCTAACATGGGACCTGTTGCAATCAATAACTAAAATCCGGACACTGTCCTGAGATACTTTCCTGACACATTTCTATGCACGATCCTGACACTGTCCCAAACCGGTCGGTGTCTTTAAGTGAAGACCAGACACTGTGCCTAACTCAGGCCCTGAAGCTTTCCCTAACGGAGGCCTTGATTCTGTGACTCACTCAAGGCCTGCTCATGTCTTTCACTATGACCTTTCGCTGACCCAACCAAGGTGTTTATGCTGCTCCTAAGTCATGCCCTGACTGTGTCTACAGCTACGGGGATGACGCTAGGCCTCACTCAGGCCCTGAAGTTCTCCATAAGTCAGGTCTGACGCTGTCCCTACCGAAAATCTTGACGCAGGTCCTAAATTTTAGGCCTTGATTCTCTAAGTAAGTAAGGTCTTGACACTAAAACTAGGTCATTAACTGACACTACCCCTAGACCTTAATCTAATCTTGACTTTAGCTAATGTCAAGTTTAGGGAAAGAGATTCTTTACGATGAAATTCTTTCATCATATGAATATTGGTTTCTTAAAACAATAATTTTTAAACTCTTGTTAACCTTAAACAAAGTGTACTCAACTGCTGTGGAATATTCCTTCATAGCAGCATGCATGGTTCACTTTTACATTCTTGTGTGTTGGCCTTCAAGGTTCTTGCAGGAATGGCTCCTCTTATGCTAACTAAATCATCCCTGATGCTGAACATAAATAAGGCGCTGAAATTACTCCCGATGCTCTGAACCTGTCCCTAACTACGGCCTGGAGACTCGTGCTAAACCAGGCCCTGACACTGTCCCAAACCAAGACCCTGACATTACACGTAACTCGGACCCTGACACTACTCCTAGCTCACTCCCTGACACTATTACCTAACAAAGCCCATAATGATATTCCTAACTCAGACCCTGACACTGACTCTAACTAAGGCCCTACTGCCGCCAATATCTAAAGTCCTGATATTATCCTGAGTTAATATCCTGACCCAGGTCTTACCAAGGTCCTGAAACTGACCCAAAGTAAGCCTTGATGCTGTCTGAAAATGAGGCCCTGAGGCTCTCAGTAACAGAGGCCCTGATAATGTCTTTAGTGAAGACCCTCACGCTGATGCCACAGAGGCTCTTCTGCAGCTCCTATGTCTTGCCCTGACAGTGTCCCGAACTCAGGAACTAAAGATAAGCCTCACTTAGGCCCTTTGGCTGTACCTTCCTTATGCTCTGACGCTGTCTGTATAGGAAGCCCTGGCAGTGGTCCTGATTTAGGCCCTCACGCTGGTCCTAAGTAAGGCCCTGAGGCTCTCAATAACGAAGGTCTTCACGCTTTTCCTGGGTCATTTCGTGACGTTATCCCTGGCCCGGAACCTGACTCTGTCCCAAGCTCATGTCCTGCATCTTATCCTAAATGAAACCCTAATAGTATCCCTAACTAAGCCCTGACTAATCCGAACAAAGGCCTTGACACTATCTCTCACTAAAGCCCGGAATCTGTCCCTAACATGGGACCTGTTGCAATCAATAACTAAAATCCGGACACTGTCCTGAGCTAATATCCTGACTCATTTCTATCCACTGTTCTGATACTTTCCAAAAGAAAGCCTGTTGCCGTCCTTAAGTGAAGACCTGAGGCTGTTCCTAACTCAGGCCCTGAAGCTTTCCCTGACTGAGGCCTTGATTCTGTGACTAACACAGGCCCTGTTCATGTCTTTCACTATGACCTGCATGCTGACCCCACAAAGGCCCTGATGCTGTTCCTACGTCATGCCCTGACTGTGTCTCCAGCAGGTGGGCTGGCACTAGGCCTCACTCAGGCCTAGACGTTCTCCCTAAGTCAGGCTCTGACGCTGTCCCTACCCGAAGCCCTGACACAGGTCCTAAATTAGGCCCTGATTCTCTAAATAACTAAGGTCTTGACACCAACCCAGGTCATTTTCTGACACTATCCCTGGCTCGGATCATGAGTCTGTCCCAAGCTCATGTCCTGCATCTTATCCTAAATGAAACCCTAATAGTATCCCTAACTAAGCCCTGACTAATCCGAACAAAGGCCTTGACACTATCTCTCACTAAAGCCCGGAATCTGTCCCTAACATGGCACCTGTTGCAATCAATAACTAAAATCCGGACACTGTCCTGAGGTAATTTCCTGACACATTTCTATGCACGATCCTGACACTGTCCCAAACCGGTCGGTGTCTGTAAGTGAAGACCTGACACTGTGCCTAACTCAGGCCCTGAAGCTTTCCCTAAGTGAGGCCTTGATTCTGTGACTCACTCAAGGCCTGCTCATGTCTTTCACTATGACCTTTCGCTGACCCAACCAAGGTGTTTATGCTGCTCCTAAGTCGTACCCTGACTGTGTCTGCAGCTAGGGGGCTGACGCTAGGCCTCACTCAGGCCCTGACGTTCTCCATAAGTCAGGTCTGACGCTGTCCCTACCGAAAATCTTGACGCAGGTCCTAAATTTTAGGCCTTGATTCTCTAAGTAACTAAGGTCTTGACACCAAATCCAGGTCATTAACTGACACTACCCCTAGACCTTAATCTAATCTTGACTTTAGCTAATGTCAAGTTTAGGGAAAGAGATTCTTTACGATGAAATTCTTTCATCATATGAATATTGTTTTCTTAAAACAATAATTTTTAAACTCTTGTTAACCTTAAACAAAGTGTACTCAACTGCTGTGGAATATTCCTTCATAGCAGCATGCATGGTTCACTTTTACATTCTTGTGTGTTGGCCTTCAAGGTTCTTGCAGGAATGGCTCCTCTTATGCTAACTAAATCATCCCTGATGCTGAACATAAATAAGGCGCTGAAATTACTCCCGATGCTCTGAACCTGTCCCTAACTACGGCCTGGAGACTCGTGCTAAACCAGGCCCTGACACTGTCCCAAACCAAGACCCTGACATTACACGTAACTCGGACCCTGACACTACTCCTAGCTCACTCCCTAACACTATTACCTAACAAAGCCCATAATGATATTCCTAACTCAGACCCTGACACTGACTCTAACTAAGGCCCTACTGCCGCCAATATCTAAAGTCCTGATATTATCCTGAGTTAATATCCTGACCCAGGTCTTACCAAGGTCCTGAAACTGACCCAAAGTAAGCCTTGATGCTGTCTGAAAATGAGGCCCTGAGGCTCTCAGTAACAGAGGCCCTGATAATGTCTTTAGTGAAGACCCTCACGCTGATGCCACAGAGGCTCTTCTGCAGCTCCTATGTCTTGCCCTGACAGTGTCCCGAACTCAGGAACTAAAGATAAGCCTCACTTAGGCCCTTTGGCTGTACCTTCCTTATGCTCTGACGCTGTCTGTATAGGAAGCCCTGGCAGTGGTCCTGATTTAGGCCCTCACGCTGGTCCTAAGTAAGGCCCTGAGGCTCTCAATAACGAAGGTCTTCACGCTTTTCCTGGGTCATTTCGTGACGTTATCCCTGGCCCGGAACCTGACTCTGTCCCAAGCTCATGTCCTGCATCTTATCCTAAATGAAACCCTAATAGTATCCCTAACTAAGCCCTGACTAATCCGAACAAAGGCCTTGACACTATCTCTCACTAAAGCCCGGAATCTGTCCCTAACATGGGACCTGTTGCAATCAATAACTAAAATCCGGACACTGTCCTGAGCTAATATCCTGACTCATTTCTATCCACTGTTCTGATACTTTCCAAAAGAAAGCCTGTTGCCGTCCTTAAGTGAAGACCTGAGGCTGTTCCTAACTCAGGCCCTGAAGCTTTCCCTGACTGAGGCCTTGATTCTGTGACTAACACAGGCCCTGTTCATGTCTTTCACTATGACCTGCATGCTGACCCCACAAAGGCCCTGATGCTGTTCCTACGTCATGCCCTGACTGTGTCTCCAGCAGGTGGGCTGGCACTAGGCCTCACTCAGGCCTAGACGTTCTCCCTAAGTCAGGCTCTGACGCTGTCCCTACCCGAAGCCCTGACACAGGTCCTAAATTAGGCCCTGATTCTCTAAATAACTAAGGTCTTGACACCAACCCAGGTCATTTTCTGACACTATCCCTGGCTCGGATCATGAGTCTGTCCCAAGCTCATGTCCTGCATCTTATCCTAAATGAAACCCTAATAGTATCCCTAACTAAGCCCTGACCAATCCGAACAAAGGCCTTGACACTATCTCTCACTAAAGCCCGGAATCTGTCCCTAACATGGCACCTGTTGCAATCAATAACTAAAATCCGGACACTGTCCTGAGATAATTTCCTGACACATTTCTATGCACGATCCTGACACTGTCCCAAACCGGTCGGTGTCTTTAAGTGAAGACCTGACACTGTGCCTAACTCAGGCCCTGAAGCTTTCCCTAAGTGAGGCCTTGATTCTGTGACTCACTCAAGGCCTGCTCATGTCTTTCACTATGACCTTTCGCTGACCCAACCAAGGTGTTTATGCTGCTCCTAAGTCGTACCCTGACTGTGTCTGCAGCTAGGAGGCTGACGCTAGGCCTCACTCAGGCCTTGACGTTCTCCATAAGTCAGGTCTGAATCTGTCCCTACCGAAAATCTTGACGCAGGTCCTAAATTTTAGGCCTTGATTCTCTAAGTAACTAAGGTCTTGACACCAAATCCAGGTCATTAACTGACACTACCCCTAGACCTTAATCTAATCTTGACTTTAGCTAATGTCAAGTTTAGGGAAAGAGATTTTTTACGATGAAATTCTTTCATCATATGAATATTGGTTTCTTAAAACAATAATTTTTAAACTCTTGTTAACCTTAAACAAAGTGTACTCAACTGCTGTGGAATATTCCTTCATAGCAGCGTGCATGGTTCACTTTTACATTCTTGTGTGTTGGCCTTCAGGGTTCTTGCAGGAATGGCTCCTCTTATGCTAACTAAATCATCCCTGATGCTGAACATAAATAAGGCGCTGAAATTACTCCCGATGCTGTGAACCGCTCCCTAACTACGGCCTGGAGACTCGTGCTAACCCAGGCGCTGACACTGTCCCTAACCAAGACCCTGACATTACACGTAACTCGGACCCTGACACTACTCCTAGCTCACTCCCTGACACTATACCTGACAAAGGCCATAATGATATTCCTAACTCAGACCCTGACACTGACTCTAACTAAGGCCCTACTGCCGCCAATATCTAAAGTCCTGATACTATCCTGAGTTAATATCCTGACCCAGGTCTTACCAAGGTCCTGAAACTGACCCAAAGTAAGCCTTGATGCTGTCCGAAAATGAGGTCCTGAGGCTCTCCCTAACAGAGGCCCTGATAATGTCTTTAATGAAGACCCTCAGGCTGATCCCACAGAGGCCCTTCTGCTGCTCCTAAGTCATGCCCTGACACTTTCCCTAACTCAGATCCTAAAGATAGGCCTCACTTAGGCACTTGGGCTGTACCTTACTTAGGCTCTGATGCTGTCCTTATATGAAGCCAGGGCAGTGGTCGTGATTTAGGGCCTGACTCTGGTCCTAAGTCAGGCCCCGATGCTCTCAATAACTAAGGTTTTAACGCTTTCTCTTGGTCGTTTCCTGACACTATCCCTGGCCCGGAACCTGACTCTGTCCCAAGCTCATGTCCTGCATCTTATCCTAAATGAAACCCTAACACTCTCCGTAACTAGGGCCCTGAATAATCCTGCCTAAGGCCTTGACACGACTTCTCACTAAGGCCCGGAACCTGACATTGTCCCTAGAAAAGGCCCTGACTATACCTAACAAAGGCTATAATGCTAGTCCTAACTCAGGCCCTGACACTGTTTCTAACTAAAGCCCAGCTGCCGCCAATATCTAAAATCCTGATATTATCCTGAGTTAATATCCTGACCCAGGTCTTACCAAGGTCCTGAAACTGACTAAAAGTAAGCCTTGATGCTGTCCATAAATGAGGCCCTGAGGCTCTCCCTAACAGAGACCCTGATAATGTCTTTAATGAAGAACCTGACACTGATCCCACAGAGGCCCTTCTGCTGCTCCTAAGTCATGCCCTGACAGTGTCCCGAACTCAGGCCCTAAAGATAAGCCTCACTTAGGCCCTTTGGCTGTACCTTCCTTATGCTCTGACGCTGTCTGTATAGGAAGACCTGGCAGTGGTCCTGATTTAGGCCCTGACGCTGGTCCTAAGTAAGGCCCTGAGGCTCTCAATAACGAAGGTCTTCACGCATTTCCTGGGTCATTTCGCGACGCTATCCCTGGCCCGGAACCTGACTCTGTCCCAAGTTCATGTCCTGCATCTTATCCTAAATGAAACCCTAATAGTATCCCTAACTAAGCCCTGATTAAACCTAACAAGGGCCTTCACACTATCTCTCACCAACACCCAGAATATATCCCTAATGGTCCCTGCTGCAATCAATAACTAAAATCCGGACACTGTCCTGAGCTATTACCCTGACTCCTTTCTATCCACTGTCCTGATACTTTCCAAAAGAAAGCCTGTTGCCGTCCTTAAGTGAAGACCTGAGGCTGTGCCTAACTCAGGCCCTGAAACTTTCCCTAACTGAGGCCTTGATTCTGTGACTAACACAGGCCCTGCTCATTTCTTTCACTATGACCCGAATGCTGACCCAACAAAGGCCCTGATGCTATTCCTACGTCATGCCCTGTGACTCCAGCTAGTGGGCTGACACTAGGCCGCACTCAGGCCTAGATGTTCTCCCTAAGTCAGGCTCTGACGCTGTCCCTACCCGAAACCCTGACACAGGTCCTAAATTAGGCCCTGATTCTCTAAGTAACTAAGGTCTTGACACCAACCCAGGTCATTGGCTGACACTATCCCTGGCTCGGATCGTGACTCTGTCCCAAGCTAATGTCCTGCATCTTATCCTAATTGAAACCCTAATACTCTCCCTAACTAAGTCGCTCACTGATCCTAACTAAGACTTTCACCCTATCTCTCACTAAGGCCCAGAATCTGTCCCTAACATGGGACCTTCTGCAGTCAATAATGAAAATCCGGACACTATCCTGAGCTAATATCCTGACACATTTCTATCCACCCACCAGACACAGTCCCAAAGAAAGGCCTGTCGCTGTCCTTAACTGAAGACGAGAGGCTGTGCCTAACTCAGGACCTCAAGATTTCCCTAACTGAGGCCTCGATTCTCTGACTCACTCAGGCCCTGCTCATGTCTTTCACTATGACCCGAATGCTGACTCCACAAACGCCCTGAATGCTGCTCTTAAGTCATGCCCTGACAGTGTCTGCATCTAGGGGCCTCACTCAGGCCCTCACCTTCTCCCTATATCAGGCTCTGACGCTGTCCCTACCCGAAGCCCTGGCACAGGTCTTAAATTAGGCCCTGATTCTCTAAGTACCTAAGGGCTTGATTCCAAACCTAGGTCATTACCTGACACTAGCCCTAGACCTGAATGTAACCTTGTCCGTTGCTAATGTCAAATTTATCTAAAGAGATTCTTTAGGATGAAATTCTTTCGTTTTCTGAAAAAAATAATGTTTAAACTCTTACCGACCTTAAACAAAATGTACTCAACTTCTGCGGAATATTCCTTTATACCAGCGTGTATGGTTTCCTTCTGCATCTGCGTGTGTTGGCTTAAAGGGTGCTTGTAGGAATGCCTACTGTTATGCTAACTAAATCCCTGATGCTGTCCCTAAATAACGTCCTGAAATTAGTCTCAAGGCTGTGAACCTGTCCCAAACTGAGGCCTGGAGGCTCATCCTAGCTCAGGCCCTGACACTGTCCCTAGCAAAGGCCCTCACACAACTCCTAGCTCAGTCCCTGACACTATACCTAACAAAGGCCATAATGCTAGTCCTAACTCAGGCCCTGACACTGTTTCTAACTAAAGCCCAGCTGCCGCCAATATCTAAAATCCTGATACTATCCTGAGTTAATATCCTGACCCAGGTCTTACCAAGGTCCTGAAACTGACTAAAACTAAGCCTTGATGCTGTCCATAAATAAGGCCCTGAGGCTCTCCCTAACAGAGGCCCTGATAATGTCTTTAATGAAGAACCTGACGCTGATCCCAAAGAGGCCCTTCTGCTGCTCCTAAGTCATGCCCTGACAGTGTCCCGAACTCAGGCCCTAAAGATAAGCCTCACTTAGGCCCTTTGGCTGTACCTTCCTTATGCTCTGACGCTGTCTGTATAGGAAGCCCTGGCAGTGGTCCTGATTTAGGCCCTCACGCTGGTCCTAAGTAAGGCCCTGAGGCTCTCAATAACGAAGGTCTTCACGCTTTTCCTGGGTCATTTCGTGACGCTATCCCTGGCCCGAAACCTGACTCTGTCCCAAGCTCATGTCCTGCATCTTATCCTAAATGAAACCCTAATAGTATGCCTAACTAAGCCCTGACCAATCCGAACAAAGGCCTTGACACTATCTCTCACTAAAGCCCGGAATCTGTCCCTAACATGGGACCTGTTGCAATCAATAACTAAAATCCGGACACTGTCCTGAGATACTTTCCTGACACATTTCTATGCACGATCCTGACACTGTCCCAAACCGGTCGGTGTCTTTAAGTGAAGACCAGACACTGTGCCTAACTCAGGCCCTGAAGCTTTCCCTAACGGAGGCCTTGATTCTGTGACTCACTCAAGGCCTGCTCATGTCTTTCACTATGACCTTTCGCTGACCCAACCAAGGTGTTTATGCTGCTCCTAAGTCATGCCCTGACTGTGTCTACAGCTACGGGGATGACGCTAGGCCTCACTCAGGCCCTGAAGTTCTCCATAAGTCAGGTCTGACGCTGTCCCTACCGAAAATCTTGACGCAGGTCCTAAATTTTAGGCCTTGATTCTCTAAGTAAGTAAGGTCTTGACACTAAAACTAGGTCATTAACTGACACTACCCCTAGACCTTAATCTAATCTTGACTTTAGCTAATGTCAAGTTTAGGGAAAGAGATTCTTTACGATGAAATTCTTTCATCATATGAATATTGGTTTCTTAAAACAATAATTTTTAAACTCTTGTTAACCTTAAACAAAGTGTACTCAACTGCTGTGGAATATTCCTTCATAGCAGCATGCATGGTTCACTTTTACATTCTTGTGTGTTGGCCTTCAAGGTTCTTGCAGGAATGGCTCCTCTTATGCTAACTAAATCATCCCTGATGCTGAACATAAATAAGGCGCTGAAATTACTCCCGATGCTCTGAACCTGTCCCTAACTACGGCCTGGAGACTCGTGCTAAACCAGGCCCTGACACTGTCCCAAACCAAGACCCTGACATTACACGTAACTCGGACCCTGACACTACTCCTAGCTCACTCCCTGACACTATTACCTAACAAAGCCCATAATGATATTCCTAACTCAGACCCTGACACTGACTCTAACTAAGGCCCTACTGCCGCCAATATCTAAAGTCCTGATATTATCCTGAGTTAATATCCTGACCCAGGTCTTACCAAGGTCCTGAAACTGACCCAAAGTAAGCCTTGATGCTGTCTGAAAATGAGGCCCTGAGGCTCTCAGTAACAGAGGCCCTGATAATGTCTTTAGTGAAGACCCTCACGCTGATGCCACAGAGGCTCTTCTGCAGCTCCTATGTCTTGCCCTGACAGTGTCCCGAACTCAGGAACTAAAGATAAGCCTCACTTAGGCCCTTTGGCTGTACCTTCCTTATGCTCTGACGCTGTCTGTATAGGAAGCCCTGGCAGTGGTCCTGATTTAGGCCCTCACGCTGGTCCTAAGTAAGGCCCTGAGGCTCTCAATAACGAAGGTCTTCACGCTTTTCCTGGGTCATTTCGTGACGTTATCCCTGGCCCGGAACCTGACTCTGTCCCAAGCTCATGTCCTGCATCTTATCCTAAATGAAACCCTAATAGTATCCCTAACTAAGCCCTGACCAATCCGAACAAAGGCCTTGACACTATCTCTCACTAAAGCCCGGAATCTGTCCCTAACATGGGACCTGTTGCAATCAATAACTAAAATCCGGACACTGTCCTGAGCTAATATCCTGACTCATTTCTATCCACTGTTCTGATACTTTCCAAAAGAAAGCCTGTTGCCGTCCTTAAGTGAAGACCTGAGGCTGTTCCTAACTCAGGCCCTGAAGCTTTCCCTGACTGAGGCCTTGATTCTGTGACTAACACAGGCCCTGTTCATGTCTTTCACTATGACCTGCATGCTGACCCCACAAAGGCCCTGATGCTGTTCCTACGTCATGCCCTGACTGTGTCTCCAGCAGGTGGGCTGGCACTAGGCCTCACTCAGGCCTAGACGTTCTCCCTAAGTCAGGCTCTGACGCTGTCCCTACCCGAAGCCCTGACACAGGTCCTAAATTAGGCCCTGATTCTCTAAATAACTAAGGTCTTGACACCAACCCAGGTCATTTTCTGACACTATCCCTGGCTCGGATCATGAGTCTGTCCCAAGCTCATGTCCTGCATCTTATCCTAAATGAAACCCTAATAGTATCCCTAACTAAGCCCTGACTAATCCGAACAAAGGCCTTGACACTATCTCTCACTAAAGCCCGGAATCTGTCCCTAACATGGCACCTGTTGCAATCAATAACTAAAATCCGGACACTGTCCTGAGGTAATTTCCTGACACATTTCTATGCACGATCCTGACACTGTCCCAAACCGGTCGGTGTCTGTAAGTGAAGACCTGACACTGTGCCTAACTCAGGCCCTGAAGCTTTCCCTAAGTGAGGCCTTGATTCTGTGACTCACTCAAGGCCTGCTCATGTCTTTCACTATGACCTTTCGCTGACCCAACCAAGGTGTTTATGCTGCTCCTAAGTCGTACCCTGACTGTGTCTGCAGCTAGGGGGCTGACGCTAGGCCTCACTCAGGCCCTGACGTTCTCCATAAGTCAGGTCTGACGCTGTCCCTACCGAAAATCTTGACGCAGGTCCTAAATTTTAGGCCTTGATTCTCTAAGTAACTAAGGTCTTGACACCAAATCCAGGTCATTAACTGACACTACCCCTAGACCTTAATCTAATCTTGACTTTAGCTAATGTCAAGTTTAGGGAAAGAGATTCTTTACGATGAAATTCTTTCATCATATGAATATTGGTTTCTTAAAACAATAATTTTTAAACTCTTGTTAACCTTAAACAAAGTGTACTCAACTGCTGTGGAATATTCCTTCATAGCAGCATGCATGGTTCACTTTTACATTCTTGTGTGTTGGCCTTCAAGGTTCTTGCAGGAATGGCTCCTCTTATGCTAACTAAATCATCCCTGATGCTGAACATAAATAAGGCGCTGAAATTACTCCCGATGCTCTGAACCTGTCCCTAACTACGGCCTGGAGACTCGTGCTAAACCAGGCCCTGACACTGTCCCAAACCAAGACCCTGACATTACACGTAACTCGGACCCTGACACTACTCCTAGCTCACTCCCTAACACTATTACCTAACAAAGCCCATAATGATATTCCTAACTCAGACCCTGACACTGACTCTAACTAAGGCCCTACTGCCGCCAATATCTAAAGTCCTGATATTATCCTGAGTTAATATCCTGACCCAGGTCTTACCAAGGTCCTGAAACTGACCCAAAGTAAGCCTTGATGCTGTCTGAAAATGAGGCCCTGAGGCTCTCAGTAACAGAGGCCCTGATAATGTCTTTAGTGAAGACCCTCACGCTGATGCCACAGAGGCTCTTCTGCAGCTCCTATGTCTTGCCCTGACAGTGTCCCGAACTCAGGAACTAAAGATAAGCCTCACTTAGGCCCTTTGGCTGTACCTTCCTTATGCTCTGACGCTGTCTGTATAGGAAGCCCTGGCAGTGGTCCTGATTTAGGCCCTCACGCTGGTCCTAAGTAAGGCCCTGAGGCTCTCAATAACGAAGGTCTTCACGCTTTTCCTGGGTCATTTCGTGACGTTATCCCTGGCCCGGAACCTGACTCTGTCCCAAGCTCATGTCCTGCATCTTATCCTAAATGAAACCCTAATAGTATCCCTAACTAAGCCCTGACTAATCCGAACAAAGGCCTTGACACTATCTCTCACTAAAGCCCGGAATCTGTCCCTAACATGGGACCTGTTGCAATCAATAACTAAAATCCGGACACTGTCCTGAGCTAATATCCTGACTCATTTCTATCCACTGTTCTGATACTTTCCAAAAGAAAGCCTGTTGCCGTCCTTAAGTGAAGACCTGAGGCTGTTCCTAACTCAGGCCCTGAAGCTTTCCCTGACTGAGGCCTTGATTCTGTGACTAACACAGGCCCTGTTCATGTCTTTCACTATGACCTGCATGCTGACCCCACAAAGGCCCTGATGCTGTTCCTACGTCATGCCCTGACTGTGTCTCCAGCAGGTGGGCTGGCACTAGGCCTCACTCAGGCCTAGACGTTCTCCCTAAGTCAGGCTCTGACGCTGTCCCTACCCGAAGCCCTGACACAGGTCCTAAATTAGGCCCTGATTCTCTAAATAACTAAGGTCTTGACACCAACCCAGGTCATTTTCTGACACTATCCCTGGCTCGGATCATGAGTCTGTCCCAAGCTCATGTCCTGCATCTTATCCTAAATGAAACCCTAATAGTATCCCTAACTAAGCCCTGACCAATCCGAACAAAGGCCTTGACACTATCTCTCACTAAAGCCCGGAATCTGTCCCTAACATGGCACCTGTTGCAATCAATAACTAAAATCCGGACACTGTCCTGAGATAATTTCCTGACACATTTCTATGCACGATCCTGACACTGTCCCAAACCGGTCGGTGTCTTTAAGTGAAGACCTGACACTGTGCCTAACTCAGGCCCTGAAGCTTTCCCTAAGTGAGGCCTTGATTCTGTGACTCACTCAAGGCCTGCTCATGTCTTTCACTATGACCTTTCGCTGACCCAACCAAGGTGTTTATGCTGCTCCTAAGTCGTACCCTGACTGTGTCTGCAGCTAGGGGGCTGACGCTAGGCCTCACTCAGGCCTTGACGTTCTCCATAAGTCAGGTCTGAATCTGTCCCTACCGAAAATCTTGACACAGGTCCTAAATTTTAGGCCTTGATTCTCTAAGTAACTAAGGTCTTGACACCAAATCCAGGTCATTAACTGACACTACCCCTAGACCTTAATCTAATCTTGACTTTAGCTAATGTCAAGTTTAGGGAAAGAGATTCTTTACGATGAAATTCTTTCATCATATGAATATTGGTTTCTTAAAACAATAATTTTTAAACTCTTGTTAACCTTAAACAAAGTGTACTCAACTGCTGTGGAATATTCCTTCATAGCAGCGTGCATGGTTCACTTTTACATTCTTGTGTGTTGGCCTTCAGGGTTCTTGCAGGAATGGCTCCTCTTATGCTAACTAAATCATCCCTGATGCTGAACATAAATAAGGCGCTGAAATTACTCCCGATGCTGTGAACCGCTCCCTAACTACGGCCTGGAGACTCGTGCTAACCCAGGCGCTGACACTGTCCCTAACCAAGACCCTGACATTACACGTAACTCGGACCCTGACACTACTCCTAGCTCACTCCCTGACACTATACCTGACAAAGGCCATAATGATATTCCTAACTCAGACCCTGACACTGACTCTAACTAAGGCCCTACTGCCGCCAATATCTAAAGTCCTGATACTATCCTGAGTTAATATCCTGACCCAGGTCTTACCAAGGTCCTGAAACTGACCCAAAGTAAGCCTTGATGCTGTCCGAAAATGAGGTCCTGAGGCTCTCCCTAACAGAGGCCCTGATAATGTCTTTAATGAAGACCCTCAGGCTGATCCCACAGAGGCCCTTCTGCTGCTCCTAAGTCATGCCCTGACACTTTCCCTAACTCAGATCCTAAAGATAGGCCTCACTTAGGCACTTGGGCTGTACCTTACTTAGGCTCTGATGCTGTCCTTATATGAAGCCAGGGCAGTGGTCGTGATTTAGGGCCTGACTCTGGTCCTAAGTCAGGCCCCGATGCTCTCAATAACTAAGGTTTTAACGCTTTCTCTTGGTCGTTTCCTGACACTATCCCTGGCCCGGAACCTGACTCTGTCCCAAGCTCATGTCCTGCATCTTATCCTAAATGAAACCCTAACACTCTCCGTAACTAGGGCCCTGAATAATCCTGCCTAAGGCCTTGACACGACTTCTCACTAAGGCCCGGAACCTGACATTGTCCCTAGAAAAGGCCCTGACTATACCTAACAAAGGCTATAATGCTAGTCCTAACTCAGGCCCTGACACTGTTTCTAACTAAAGCCCAGCTGCCGCCAATATCTAAAATCCTGATATTATCCTGAGTTAATATCCTGACCCAGGTCTTACCAAGGTCCTGAAACTGACTAAAAGTAAGCCTTGATGCTGTCCATAAATGAGGCCCTGAGGCTCTCCCTAACAGAGACCCTGATAATGTCTTTAATGAAGAACCTGACACTGATCCCACAGAGGCCCTTCTGCTGCTCCTAAGTCATGCCCTGACAGTGTCCCGAACTCAGGCCCTAAAGATAAGCCTCACTTAGGCCCTTTGGCTGTACCTTCCTTATGCTCTGACGCTGTCTGTATAGGAAGACCTGGCAGTGGTCCTGATTTAGGCCCTGACGCTGGTCCTAAGTAAGGCCCTGAGGCTCTCAATAACGAAGGTCTTCACGCATTTCCTGGGTCATTTCGCGACGCTATCCCTGGCCCGGAACCTGACTCTGTCCCAAGTTCATGTCCTGCATCTTATCCTAAATGAAACCCTAATAGTATCCCTAACTAAGCCCTGATTAAACCTAACAAGGGCCTTCACACTATCTCTCACCAACACCCAGAATATATCCCTAATGGTCCCTGCTGCAATCAATAACTAAAATCCGGACACTGTCCTGAGCTATTACCCTGACTCCTTTCTATCCACTGTCCTGATACTTTCCAAAAGAAAGCCTGTTGCCGTCCTTAAGTGAAGACCTGAGGCTGTGCCTAACTCAGGCCCTGAAACTTTCCCTAACTGAGGCCTTGATTCTGTGACTAACACAGGCCCTGCTCATTTCTTTCACTATGACCCGAATGCTGACCCAACAAAGGCCCTGATGCTATTCCTACGTCATGCCCTGTGACTCCAGCTAGTGGGCTGACACTAGGCCGCACTCAGGCCTAGATGTTCTCCCTAAGTCAGGCTCTGACGCTGTCCCTACCCGAAACCCTGACACAGGTCCTAAATTAGGCCCTGATTCTCTAAGTAACTAAGGTCTTGACACCAACCCAGGTCATTGGCTGACACTATCCCTGGCTCGGATCGTGACTCTGTCCCAAGCTAATGTCCTGCATCTTATCCTAATTGAAACCCTAATACTCTCCCTAACTAAGTCGCTCACTGATCCTAACTAAGACTTTCACCCTATCTCTCACTAAGGCCCAGAATCTGTCCCTAACATGGGACCTTCTGCAGTCAATAATGAAAATCCGGACACTATCCTGAGCTAATATCCTGACACATTTCTATCCACCCACCAGACACAGTCCCAAAGAAAGGCCTGTCGCTGTCCTTAACTGAAGACGAGAGGCTGTGCCTAACTCAGGACCTCAAGATTTCCCTAACTGAGGCCTCGATTCTCTGACTCACTCAGGCCCTGCTCATGTCTTTCACTATGACCCGAATGCTGACTCCACAAACGCCCTGAATGCTGCTCTTAAGTCATGCCCTGACAGTGTCTGCATCTAGGGGCCTCACTCAGGCCCTCACCTTCTCCCTATATCAGGCTCTGACGCTGTCCCTACCCGAAGCCCTGGCACAGGTCTTAAATTAGGCCCTGATTCTCTAAGTACCTAAGGGCTTGATTCCAAACCTAGGTCATTACCTGACACTAGCCCTAGACCTGAATGTAACCTTGTCCGTTGCTAATGTCAAATTTATCTAAAGAGATTCTTTAGGATGAAATTCTTTCGTTTTCTGAAAAAAATAATGTTTAAACTCTTACCGACCTTAAACAAAATGTACTCAACTTCTGCGGAATATTCCTTTATACCAGCGTGTATGGTTTCCTTCTGCATCTGCGTGCGTTGGCTTAAAGGGTGCTTGTAGGAATGCCTACTGTTATGCTAACTAAATCCCTGATGCTGTCCCTAAATAACGTCCTGAAATTAGTCTCAAGGCTGTGAACCTGTCCCAAACTGAGGCCTGGAGGCTCATCCTAGCTCAGGCCCTGACACTGTCCCTAGCAAAGGCCCTCACACAACTCCTAGCTCAGTCCCTGACACTATACCTAACAAAGGCCATAATGCTAGTCCTAACTCAGGCCCTGACACTGTTTCTAACTAAAGCCCAGCTGCCGCCAATATCTAAAATCCTGATACTATCCTGAGTTAATATCCTGACCCAGGTCTTACCAAGGTCCTGAAACTGACTAAAACTAAGCCTTGATGCTGTCCATAAATAAGGCCCTGAGGCTCTCCCTAACAGAGGCCCTGATAATGTCTTTAATGAAGAACCTGACGCTGATCCCAAAGAGGCCCTTCTGCTGCTCCTAAGTCATGCCCTGACAGTGTCCCGAACTCAGGCCCTAAAGATAAGCCTCACTTAGGCCCTTTGGCTGTACCTTCCTTATGCTCTGACGCTGTCTGTATAGGAAGCCCTGGCAGTGGTCCTGATTTAGGCCCTCACGCTGGTCCTAAGTAAGGCCCTGAGGCTCGCAATAACGAAGGTCTTCACGCTTTTCCTGGGTCATTTCGTGACGTTATCCCTGGCCCGGAACCTGACTCTGTCCCAAGCTAATGTCCTGCATCTTATCCTAAATGAAACCCTAATAGTATGCCTAACTAAGCCCTGACCAATCCGAACAAAGGCCTTGACACTATCTCTCACTAAAGCCCGGAATCTGTCCCTAACATGGGACCTGTTGCAATCAATAACTAAAATCCGGACACTGTCCTGAGATACTTTCCTGACACATTTCTATGCACGATCCTGACACTGTCCCAAACCGGTCGGTGTCTTTAAGTGAAGACCAGACACTGTGCCTAACTCAGGCCCTGAAGCTTTCCCTAACGGAGGCCTTGATTCTGTGACTCACTCAAGGCCTGCTCATGTCTTTCACTATGACCTTTCGCTGACCCAACCAAGGTGTTTATGCTGCTCCTAAGTCATGCCCTGACTGTGTCTACAGCTACGGGGATGACGCTAGGCCTCACTCAGGCCCTGAAGTTCTCCATAAGTCAGGTCTGACGCTGTCCCTACCGAAAATCTTGACGCAGGTCCTAAATTTTAGGCCTTGATTCTCTAAGTAAGTAAGGTCTTGACACTAAAACTAGGTCATTAACTGACACTACCCCTAGACCTTAATCTAATCTTGACTTTAGCTAATGTCAAGTTTAGGGAAAGAGATTCTTTACGATGAAATTCTTTCATCATATGAATATTGGTTTCTTAAAACAATAATTTTTAAACTCTTGTTAACCTTAAACAAAGTGTACTCAACTGCTGTGGAATATTCCTTCATAGCAGCATGCATGGTTCACTTTTACATTCTTGTGTGTTGGCCTTCAAGGTTCTTGCAGGAATGGCTCCTCTTATGCTAACTAAATCATCCCTGATGCTGAACATAAATAAGGCGCTGAAATTACTCCCGATGCTCTGAACCTGTCCCTAACTACGGCCTGGAGACTCGTGCTAAACCAGGCCCTGACACTGTCCCAAACCAAGACCCTGACATTACACGTAACTCGGACCCTGACACTACTCCTAGCTCACTCCCTGACACTATTACCTAACAAAGCCCATAATGATATTCCTAACTCAGACCCTGACACTGACTCTAACTAAGGCCCTACTGCCGCCAATATCTAAAGTCCTGATATTATCCTGAGTTAATATCCTGACCCAGGTCTTACCAAGGTCCTGAAACTGACCCAAAGTAAGCCTTGATGCTGTCTGAAAATGAGGCCCTGAGGCTCTCAGTAACAGAGGCCCTGATAATGTCTTTAGTGAAGACCCTCACGCTGATGCCACAGAGGCTCTTCTGCAGCTCCTATGTCTTGCCCTGACAGTGTCCCGAACTCAGGAACTAAAGATAAGCCTCACTTAGGCCCTTTGGCTGTACCTTCCTTATGCTCTGACGCTGTCTGTATAGGAAGCCCTGGCAGTGGTCCTGATTTAGGCCCTCACGCTGGTCCTAAGTAAGGCCCTGAGGCTCTCAATAACGAAGGTCTTCACGCTTTTCCTGGGTCATTTCGTGACGTTATCCCTGGCCCGGAACCTGACTCTGTCCCAAGCTCATGTCCTGCATCTTATCCTAAATGAAACCCTAATAGTATCCCTAACTAAGCCCTGACTAATCCGAACAAAGGCCTTGACACTATCTCTCACTAAAGCCCGGAATCTGTCCCTAACATGGGACCTGTTGCAATCAATAACTAAAATCCGGACACTGTCCTGAGCTAATATCCTGACTCATTTCTATCCACTGTTCTGATACTTTCCAAAAGAAAGCCTGTTGCCGTCCTTAAGTGAAGACCTGAGGCTGTTCCTAACTCAGGCCCTGAAGCTTTCCCTGACTGAGGCCTTGATTCTGTGACTAACACAGGCCCTGTTCATGTCTTTCACTATGACCTGCATGCTGACCCCACAAAGGCCCTGATGCTGTTCCTACGTCATGCCCTGACTGTGTCTCCAGCAGGTGGGCTGGCACTAGGCCTCACTCAGGCCTAGACGTTCTCCCTAAGTCAGGCTCTGACGCTGTCCCTACCCGAAGCCCTGACACAGGTCCTAAATTAGGCCCTGATTCTCTAAATAACTAAGGTCTTGACACCAACCCAGGTCATTTTCTGACACTATCCCTGGCTCGGATCATGAGTCTGTCCCAAGCTCATGTCCTGCATCTTATCCTAAATGAAACCCTAATAGTATCCCTAACTAAGCCCTGACTAATCCGAACAAAGGCCTTGACACTATCTCTCACTAAAGCCCGGAATCTGTCCCTAACATGGCACCTGTTGCAATCAATAACTAAAATCCGGACACTGTCCTGAGGTAATTTCCTGACACATTTCTATGCACGATCCTGACACTGTCCCAAACCGGTCGGTGTCTGTAAGTGAAGACCTGACACTGTGCCTAACTCAGGCCCTGAAGCTTTCCCTAAGTGAGGCCTTGATTCTGTGACTCACTCAAGGCCTGCTCATGTCTTTCACTATGACCTTTCGCTGACCCAACCAAGGTGTTTATGCTGCTCCTAAGTCGTACCCTGACTGTGTCTGCAGCTAGGGGGCTGACGCTAGGCCTCACTCAGGCCCTGACGTTCTCCATAAGTCAGGTCTGACGCTGTCCCTACCGAAAATCTTGACGCAGGTCCTAAATTTTAGGCCTTGATTCTCTAAGTAACTAAGGTCTTGACACCAAATCTACGTCATTAACTGACACTACCCCTAGACCTTAATCTAATCTTGACTTTAGCTAATGTCAAGTTTAGGGAAAGAGATTCTTTACGATGAAATTCTTTCATCATATGAATATTGGTTTCTTAAAACAATAATTTTTAAACTCTTGTTAACCTTAAACAAAGTGTACTCAACTGCTGTGGAATATTCCTTCATAGCAGCGTGCATGGTTTACTTTTACATTCTCGTGTGTTGGCCTTCAGTGTTCTTGCAGGAATGGCTCCTCTTATGCTAACTAAATCATCCCTGATGCTGAACATAAATAAGGCGCTGAAATTACTCCCGATGCTCTGAACCTGTCCCTAACTACGGCCTGGAGACTCGTGCTAAACCAGGCCCTGACACTGTCCCAAACCAAGACCCTGACATTACACGTAACTCGGACCCTGACACTACTCCTAGCTCACTCCCTGACACTATTACCTAACAAAGCCCATAATGATATTCCTAACTCACACCCTGACACTGACTCTAACTAAGGCCCTGCTGCCGCCAATATCTAAAGTCCTGATGCTATCCTGAGTTAATATCCTGACCCAGGTCTTACCAAGGTCCTGAAACTGACCCAAAGTAAGCCTTGATGCTGTCTGAAAATGAGGCCCTGAGGCTCTCCCTAACAGAGGCCCTGATAATGTCTTTAGTGAAGACCCTCACGCTGATCCCACAGAGGCCCTTCTGCTGCTCCTAAGTCATGCCCTGACAGTGTCCCGAACTCAGGCCCTAAAGATAAGCCTCACTTAGGCCCTTTGGCTGTACCTTCCTTATGCTCTGACGCTGTCTGTATAGGAAGCCCTGGCAGTGGTCCTGATTTAGGCCCTCACGCTGGTCCTAAGTAAGGCCCTGAGGCTCTCAATAACGAAGGTCTTCACGCTTTTCCTGGGTCATTTCGTGACGCTATCCCTGGCCCGGAACCTGACTCTGTCCCAAGCTCATGTCCTGCATCTTATCCTAAATGAAACCCTAATAGTATCCCTAACTAAGCCCTGACCAATCCGAACAAAGGCCTTCACACTATCTCTCACGAGCGCCCGGAATCTGTCCCTAATGGTCCCTGCTGCAATTAATAACTAAAAAAAGGACACTGTCCAGAGCTAATATCCTGACACATTTCTAGCCACTGTCCTGATACTTTCCAAAAGAAAGCCTGTTGCCGTCCTTAAGTGAAGACCTGAGGCTGTGCCTAACTCAGGCCCTGCAGCTTTCCCTAACTGAGGCCTTGATTCTGTGACTAACACAGGCCCTGTTCATGTCTTTCACTATGACCTGCATGCTGACCCCACAAAGGCCCTGATGCTGTTCCTACGTCATGCCCTGACTGTGTCTCCAGCAGGTGGGCTGGCACTAGGCCTCACTCAGGCCTAGACGTTCTCCCTAAGTCAGGCTCTGACGATGTCCCTACCCGAAGCCCTGACACAGGTCCTAAATTAGGCCCTGATTCTCTAAATAACTAAGGTCTTGACACCAACCCAGGTCATTTTCTGACACTATCCCTGGCTCGGATCATGACTCTGTCCCAAGGTAATGTCCTGCATCTTATCCTAATTGAAACCCTAATACTCTCCCTAACTAAGGCCCGGACTAATCCTAATTAAGGCATTGACCCTATCTCTCACTAAGGCCCAGAATCTATCCCTAACATGGGCCCTGCTGCAATCAATAATGAAAATCCGGACACTATCCTGAGCTAATATGCTGACACTTTTCTATCCACGGACCTGACACAGTCCCAAAGAAAGGCCTGTCGCTGTCCTTAAATGAAGACCTGAGGCTGTGCCTAACTCAGGCCCTGAAGCTTTCCCTAACGGAGGCCTCGATTCTCTGACGCACTCAGGCCCTGCTCATGTCCTTAACTATGACCCGAATGCTGACCCAACCAAGGCCCGGATGCTGCTTCGACGTCATGCCCTGACACTGTCTCCAGCTAGGGGCCTGAAGCTGGGCCTCACTCAGGCCCTGTTTCTTGCCCTAAGTCCGGTCCTGATGCTGGTCCTAAATAAGGCCCTCAGGTTCTCAGTAACTAAGGTCTTGACACTATCCCGAGGTCATTTGCTGACACAATCCCTAGACTTTACCCTAACCCTGTCCCTAGCTAATGTCCTGCCTCTTATGCTAACTGAAGCCCTTATGCTGTGCCCATGTCAGGACCTGAATTGAGTCCCCATGCCGTGACACTGTCCCTAACTAAGGCCTGGATGTTAGGCCTAACTCAAGGCCTGACACTGTCCCTAACTAAGGCCCTGATGCCATCAATATCTAAAGTCCTCACACTATCCTCAGCTAATTTACTATCCCATCTCTTACTAAGGTCCTGAAAATATCGCTAAGTAAGCCGTGACGCTGTCCCTAACAGAAGGCCTGCTCATGTCTTTAACGAAGACCATAATGCTGATCCAACAACGGCACTGATGCTGCTCCTGTGTCACGCCCTGACAGTGTCCCCACCTACAGGAATGACGCTAGGCCTCACTCAGGCCCTGTCGCTCACCCCAAGCCAGTCCGGGATGCGATTTTTACATGAAGCCCTAACATTGCTTCTAAAGAAGGCCCTGATGCTCTCAGTAACTAAGGTCTTGACACTATCTCTCACTAAGGCCTGGAATCTGTCCCTAACATGGGTCCTGCTGCAATCAATAACTAAAATCCGGACACTATCCTGAGCTAATATGCTGACACATTTCTATCCAAGGTTCTGACACTGTCCCAAAGAGAGCCCTGTCGCTCTCCTTAACTGAAGACGTGAGGCTGTGCCTAACTCAGGCCCTGAAGCTTTCCTTAACCCAGGCCTTGATTCTGTGACTCACTCAAGCCCTGCTCATGTCTTTCACTATGACCCGAATGCTGACTCCACAAACGCCCTGATGCTGCTCCTAAGTCATGCCCTGACAGTGTCTGCATCTAGGGGCCTGATGCTAGGCCTCACTCAGGCCCTCACTTTCTCCCTATACCAGGCTCTGACACTGTCCCTACCCGAAGCCCTGGCACAGATCCTAAATTAGGCCCTGATTCTATAAGTAACTAAGGGCTTGATTCCAAACCTAGGTCATTACCTGACACTAGCCCTAGGCGTGAACGTAAACTTCTCTTTTGCTAATGTTAAATTTAGCTAAAGAGATTCTTTAGGATGAAATTCTTTCATCTTCTGAATAGAGTTTTCTGAAAAAAATAATGTTTAAACTCTTACTGAACTTAAACAAAATGTACTCAACTTCTGTGGAATATTCCTTTATACCAGCCTGCCTGGTTTACTTCTGCATTTGCCTGTGTTGGCTTTCAGGGTGCTTGTAGGAATACCTCCTCTTATGCTAACGAACTAACTCTTATTATGCTAAATCCCTGATGTTTTCCCTAATTAAATTCAGGAAACTCCTCCCAAGGCTGTGAACCCCTCCCAAACTGAGGCCTGGAGGCTCATCCTAGCTCAGGCCCTGACACAACTCCTAGCTCAGTCCCTGACACTATACCTAACAAAGGCTATAATGCTAGTCCTAACTCAGGCCCTGACACTGTTTCTAACTACAGCCCAGCTGCCGCCAATATCTAAAATCCTGATACTATCCTGAGTTAATATCCTGACCCAGGTCTTACCAAGGTCCTGAAACTGACCCAAAGTAAGCCTTGATGCTGTCCATAAATGAGGCCCTGAGGCTCTCCCTAACAGAGGCCCTGATAATGTCTTTAATGAAGAACCTGACACTGATCCCACAGAGGCCCTTCTGCTGCTCCTAAGTCATGCCCTGACAGTGTCCCGAACTCAGGCCCTAAAGATAAGCCTCACTTAGGCCCTTTGGCTGTACCTTCCTTATGCTCTGACGCTGTCTGTATAGGAAGCCCTGGCAGTGGTCCTGATTTAGGCCCTCACGCTGGTCCTAAGTAAGGCCCTGAGGCTCTCAATAACGAAGGTCTTCACGCTTTTCCTGGGTCATTTCGTGACGCTATCCCTGGCCCGGAACCTGACTCTGTCCCAAGCTCATGTCCTGCATCTTATCCTAAATGAAACCCTAATAGTATCCCTAACTAAGCCCTGACCAATCCGAACAAAGGCCTTGACACTATCTCTCACTAAAGCCCGGAATCTGTCCCTAACATGGCACCTGTTGCAATCAATAACTAAAATCCGGACACTGTCCTGAGATAATTTCCTGACACATTTCTATGCACGATCCTGACACTGTCCCAAACCGGTCGGTGTCTTTAAGTGAAGACCTGACACTGTGCCTAACTCAGGCCCTGAAGCTTTCCCTAAGTGAGGCCTTGATTCTGTGACTCACTCAAGGCCTGCTCATGTCTTTCACTATGACCTTTCGCTGACCCAACCAAGGTGTTTATGCTGCTCCTAAGTCGTACCCTGACTGTGTCTGCAGCTAGGAGGCTGACGCTAGGCCTCACTCAGGCCTTGACGTTCTCCATAAGTCAGGTCTGAATCTGTCCCTACCGAAAATCTTGACGCAGGTCCTAAATTTTAGGCCTTGATTCTCTAAGTAACTAAGGTCTTGACACCAAATCCAGGTCATTAACTGACACTACCCCTAGACCTTAATCTAATCTTGACTTTAGCTAATGTCAAGTTTAGGGAAAGAGATTCTTTACGATGAAATTCTTTCATCATATGAATATTGGTTTCTTAAAACAATAATTTTTAAACTCTTGTTAACCTTAAACAAAGTGTACTCAACTGCTGTGGAATATTCCTTCATAGCAGCGTGCATGGTTCACTTTTACATTCTTGTGTGTTGGCCTTCAGGGTTCTTGCAGGAATGGCTCCTCTTATGCTAACTAAATCATCCCTGATGCTGAACATAAATAAGGCGCTGAAATTACTCCCGATGCTGTGAACCGCTCCCTAACTACGGCCTGGAGACTCGTGCTAACCCAGGCGCTGACACTGTCCCTAACCAAGACCCTGACATTACACGTAACTCGGACCCTGACACTACTCCTAGCTCACTCCCTGACACTATACCTGACAAAGGCCATAATGATATTCCTAACTCAGACCCTGACACTGACTCTAACTAAGGCCCTACTGCCGCCAATATCTAAAGTCCTGATACTATCCTGAGTTAATATCCTGACCCAGGTCTTACCAAGGTCCTGAAACTGACCCAAAGTAAGCCTTGATGCTGTCCGAAAATGAGGTCCTGAGGCTCTCCCTAACAGAGGCCCTGATAATGTCTTTAATGAAGACCCTCAGGCTGATCCCACAGAGGCCCTTCTGCTGCTCCTAAGTCATGCCCTGACACTTTCCCTAACTCAGATCCTAAAGATAGGCCTCACTTAGGCACTTGGGCTGTACCTTACTTAGGCTCTGATGCTGTCCTTATATGAAGCCAGGGCAGTGGTCGTGATTTAGGGCCTGACTCTGGTCCTAAGTCAGGCCCCGATGCTCTCAATAACTAAGGTTTTAACGCTTTCTCTTGGTCGTTTCCTGACACTATCCCTGGCCCGGAACCTGACTCTGTCCCAAGCTCATGTCCTGCATCTTATCCTAAATGAAACCCTAACACTCTCCGTAACTAGGGCCCTGAATAATCCTGCCTAAGGCCTTGACACGACTTCTCACTAAGGCCCGGAACCTGACATTGTCCCTAGAAAAGGCCCTGACTATACCTAACAAAGGCTATAATGCTAGTCCTAACTCAGGCCCTGACACTGTTTCTAACTAAAGCCCAGCTGCCGCCAATATCTAAAATCCTGATATTATCCTGAGTTAATATCCTGACCCAGGTCTTACCAAGGTCCTGAAACTGACTAAAAGTAAGCCTTGATGCTGTCCATAAATGAGGCCCTGAGGCTCTCCCTAACAGAGACCCTGATAATGTCTTTAATGAAGAACCTGACACTGATCCCACAGAGGCCCTTCTGCTGCTCCTAAGTCATGCCCTGACAGTGTCCCGAACTCAGGCCCTAAAGATAAGCCTCACTTAGGCCCTTTGGCTGTACCTTCCTTATGCTCTGACGCTGTCTGTATAGGAAGACCTGGCAGTGGTCCTGATTTAGGCCCTGACGCTGGTCCTAAGTAAGGCCCTGAGGCTCTCAATAACGAAGGTCTTCACGCATTTCCTGGGTCATTTCGCGACGCTATCCCTGGCCCGGAACCTGACTCTGTCCCAAGTTCATGTCCTGCATCTTATCCTAAATGAAACCCTAATAGTATCCCTAACTAAGCCCTGATTAAACCTAACAAGGGCCTTCACACTATCTCTCACCAACACCCAGAATATATCCCTAATGGTCCCTGCTGCAATCAATAACTAAAATCCGGACACTGTCCTGAGCTATTACCCTGACTCCTTTCTATCCACTGTCCTGATACTTTCCAAAAGAAAGCCTGTTGCCGTCCTTAAGTGAAGACCTGAGGCTGTGCCTAACTCAGGCCCTGAAACTTTCCCTAACTGAGGCCTTGATTCTGTGACTAACACAGGCCCTGCTCATTTCTTTCACTATGACCCGAATGCTGACCCAACAAAGGCCCTGATGCTATTCCTACGTCATGCCCTGTGACTCCAGCTAGTGGGCTGACACTAGGCCGCACTCAGGCCTAGATGTTCTCCCTAAGTCAGGCTCTGACGCTGTCCCTACCCGAAACCCTGACACAGGTCCTAAATTAGGCCCTGATTCTCTAAGTAACTAAGGTCTTGACACCAACCCAGGTCATTGGCTGACACTATCCCTGGCTCGGATCGTGACTCTGTCCCAAGCTAATGTCCTGCATCTTATCCTAATTGAAACCCTAATACTCTCCCTAACTAAGTCGCTCACTGATCCTAACTAAGACTTTCACCCTATCTCTCACTAAGGCCCAGAATCTGTCCCTAACATGGGACCTTCTGCAGTCAATAATGAAAATCCGGACACTATCCTGAGCTAATATCCTGACACATTTCTATCCACCCACCAGACACAGTCCCAAAGAAAGGCCTGTCGCTGTCCTTAACTGAAGACGAGAGGCTGTGCCTAACTCAGGACCTCAAGATTTCCCTAACTGAGGCCTCGATTCTCTGACTCACTCAGGCCCTGCTCATGTCTTTCACTATGACCCGAATGCTGACTCCACAAACGCCCTGAATGCTGCTCTTAAGTCATGCCCTGACAGTGTCTGCATCTAGGGGCCTCACTCAGGCCCTCACCTTCTCCCTATATCAGGCTCTGACGCTGTCCCTACCCGAAGCCCTGGCACAGGTCTTAAATTAGGCCCTGATTCTCTAAGTACCTAAGGGCTTGATTCCAAACCTAGGTCATTACCTGACACTAGCCCTAGACCTGAATGTAACCTTGTCCGTTGCTAATGTCAAATTTATCTAAAGAGATTCTTTAGGATGAAATTCTTTCATCTTCTGAATAGAGTTTTCTGAAAAAAATAATGTTTAAACTCTTACCGACCTTAAACAAAATGTACTCAACTTCTGCGGAATATTCCTTTATACCAGCGTGTATGGTTTCCTTCTGCATCTGCGTGTGTTGGCTTAAAGGGTGCTTGTAGGAATGCCTACTGTTATGCTAACTAAATCCCTGATGCTGTCCCTAAATAACGTCCTGAAATTAGTCTCAAGGCTGTGAACCTGTCCCAAACTGAGGCCTGGAGGCTCATCCTAGCTCAGGCCCTGACACTGTCCCTAGCAAAGGCCCTCACACAACTCCTAGCTCAGTCCCTGACACTATACCTAACAAAGGCCATAATGCTAGTCCTAACTCAGGCCCTGACACTGTTTCTAACTAAAGCCCAGCTGCCGCCAATATCTAAAATCCTGATACTATCCTGAGTTAATATCCTGACCCAGGTCTTACCAAGGTCCTGAAACTGACTAAAACTAAGCCTTGATGCTGTCCATAAATAAGGCCCTGAGGCTCTCCCTAACAGAGGCCCTGATAATGTCTTTAATGAAGAACCTGACGCTGATCCCAAAGAGGCCCTTCTGCTGCTCCTAAGTCATGCCCTGACAGTGTCCCGAACTCAGGCCCTAAAGATAAGCCTCACTTAGGCCCTTTGGCTGTACCTTCCTTATGCTCTGACGCTGTCTGTATAGGAAGCCCTGGCAGTGGTCCTGATTTAGGCCCTCACGCTGGTCCTAAGTAAGGCCCTGAGGCTCGCAATAACGAAGGTCTTCAAGCTTTTCCTGGGTCATTTCGTGACGTTATCCCTGGCCCGGAACCTGACTCTGTCCCAAGCTAATGTCCTGCATCTTATCCTAAATGAAACCCTAATAGTATGCCTAACTAAGCCCTGACCAATCCGAACAAAGGCCTTGACACTATCTCTCACTAAAGCCCGGAATCTGTCCCTAACATGGGACCTGTTGCAATCAATAACTAAAATCCGGACACTGTCCTGAGATACTTTCCTGACACATTTCTATGCACGATCCTGACACTGTCCCAAACCGGTCGGTGTCTTTAAGTGAAGACCAGACACTGTGCCTAACTCAGGCCCTGAAGCTTTCCCTAACGGAGGCCTTGATTCTGTGACTCACTCAAGGCCTGCTCATGTCTTTCACTATGACCTTTCGCTGACCCAACCAAGGTGTTTATGCTGCTCCTAAGTCATGCCCTGACTGTGTCTACAGCTACGGGGATGACGCTAGGCCTCACTCAGGCCCTGAAGTTCTCCATAAGTCAGGTCTGACGCTGTCCCTACCGAAAATCTTGACGCAGGTCCTAAATTTTAGGCCTTGATTCTCTAAGTAAGTAAGGTCTTGACACTAAAACTAGGTCATTAACTGACACTACCCCTAGACCTTAATCTAATCTTGACTTTAGCTAATGTCAAGTTTAGGGAAAGAGATTCTTTACGATGAAATTCTTTCATCATATGAATATTGGTTTCTTAAAACAATAATTTTTAAACTCTTGTTAACCTTAAACAAAGTGTACTCAACTGCTGTGGAATATTCCTTCATAGCAGCATGCATGGTTCACTTTTACATTCTTGTGTGTTGGCCTTCAAGGTTCTTGCAGGAATGGCTCCTCTTATGCTAACTAAATCATCCCTGATGCTGAACATAAATAAGGCGCTGAAATTACTCCCGATGCTCTGAACCTGTCCCTAACTACGGCCTGGAGACTCGTGCTAAACCAGGCCCTGACACTGTCCCAAACCAAGACCCTGACATTACACGTAACTCGGACCCTGACACTACTCCTAGCTCACTCCCTGACACTATTACCTAACAAAGCCCATAATGATATTCCTAACTCAGACCCTGACACTGACTCTAACTAAGGCCCTACTGCCGCCAATATCTAAAGTCCTGATATTATCCTGAGTTAATATCCTGACCCAGGTCTTACCAAGGTCCTGAAACTGACCCAAAGTAAGCCTTGATGCTGTCTGAAAATGAGGCCCTGAGGCTCTCAGTAACAGAGGCCCTGATAATGTCTTTAGTGAAGACCCTCACGCTGATGCCACAGATGCTCTTCTGCAGCTCCTATGTCTTGCCCTGACAGTGTCCCGAACTCAGGAACTAAAGATAAGCCTCACTTAGGCCCTTTGGCTGTACCTTCCTTATGCTCTGACGCTGTCTGTATAGGAAGCCCTGGCAGTGGTCCTGATTTAGGCCCTCACGCTGGTCCTAAGTAAGGCCCTGAGGCTCTCAATAACGAAGGTCTTCACGCTTTTCCTGGGTCATTTCGTGACGTTATCCCTGGCCCGGAACCTGACTCTGTCCCAAGCTCATGTCCTGCATCTTATCCTAAATGAAACCCTAATAGTATCCCTAACTAAGCCCTGACCAATCCGAACAAAGGCCTTGACACTATCTCTCACTAAAGCCCGGAATCTGTCCCTAACATGGGACCTGTTGCAATCAATAACTAAAATCCGGACACTGTCCTGAGCTAATATCCTGACTCATTTCTATCCACTGTTCTGATACTTTCCAAAAGAAAGCCTGTTGCCGTCCTTAAGTGAAGACCTGAGGCTGTTCCTAACTCAGGCCCTGAAGCTTTCCCTGACTGAGGCCTTGATTCTGTGACTAACACAGGCCCTGTTCATGTCTTTCACTATGACCTGCATGCTAACCCCACAAAGGCCCTGATGCTGTTCCTACGTCATGCCCTGACTGTGTCTCCAGCAGGTGGGCTGGCACTAGGCCTCACTCAGGCCTAGACGTTCTCCCTAAGTCAGGCTCTGACGCTGTCCCTACCCGAAGCCCTGACACAGGTCCTAAATTAGGCCCTGATTCTCTAAATAACTAAGGTCTTGACACCAACCCAGGTCATTTTCTGACACTATCCCTGGCTCGGATCATGAGTCTGTCCCAAGCTCATGTCCTGCATCTTATCCTAAATGAAACCCTAATAGTATCCCTAACTAAGCCCTGACTAATCCGAACAAAGGCCTTGACACTATCTCTCACTAAAGCCCGGAATCTGTCCCTAACATGGCACCTGTTGCAATCAATAACTAAAATCCGGACACTGTCCTGAGGTAATTTCCTGACACATTTCTATGCACGATCCTGACACTGTCCCAAACCGGTCGGTGTCTGTAAGTGAAGACCTGACACTGTGCCTAACTCAGGCCCTGAAGCTTTCCCTAAGTGAGGCCTTGATTCTGTGACTCACTCAAGGCCTGCTCATGTCTTTCACTATGACCTTTCGCTGACCCAACCAAGGTGTTTATGCTGCTCCTAAGTCGTACCCTGACTGTGTCTGCAGCTAGGGGGCTGACGCTAGGCCTCACTCAGGCCCTGACGTTCTCCATAAGTCAGGTCTGACGCTGTCCCTACCGAAAATCTTGACGCAGGTCCTAAATTTTAGGCCTTGATTCTCTAAGTAACTAAGGTCTTGACACCAAATCTACGTCATTAACTGACACTACCCCTAGACCTTAATCTAATCTTGACTTTAGCTAATGTCAAGTTTAGGGAAAGAGATTCTTTACGATGAAATTCTTTCATCATATGAATATTGGTTTCTTAAAACAATAATTTTTAAACTCTTGTTAACCTTAAACAAAGTGTACTCAACTGCTGTGGAATATTCCTTCATAGCAGCGTGCATGGTTCACTTTTACATTCTCGTGTGTTGGCCTTCAGGGTTCTTGCAGGAATGGCTCCTCTTATGCTAACTAAATCATCCCTGATGCTGAACATAAATAAGGCGCTGAAATTACTCCCGATGCTCTGAACCTGTCCCTAACTACGGCCTGGAGACTCGTGCTAAACCAGGCCCTGACACTGTCCCAAACCAAGACCCTGACATTACACGTAACTCGGACCCTGACACTACTCCTAGCTCACTCCCTGACACTATTACCTAACAAAGCCCATAATGATATTCCTAACTCACACCCTGACACTGACTCTAACTAAGGCCCTGCTGCCGCCAATATCTAAAGTCCTGATGCTATCCTGAGTTAATATCCTGACCCAGGTCTTACCAAGGTCCTGAAACTGACCCAAAGTAAGCCTTGATGCTGTCTGAAAATGAGGCCCTGAGGCTCTCCCTAACAGAGGCCCTGATAATGTCTTTAGTGAAGACCCTCACGCTGATCCCACAGAGGCCCTTCTGCTGCTCCTAAGTCATGCCCTGACAGTGTCCCGAACTCAGGCCCTAAAGATAAGCCTCACTTAGGCCCTTTGGCTGTACCTTCCTTATGCTCTGACGCTGTCTGTATAGGAAGCCCTGGCAGTGGTCCTGATTTAGGCCCTCACGCTGGTCCTAAGTAAGGCCCTGAGGCTCTCAATAACGAAGGTCTTCACGCTTTTCCTGGGTCATTTCGTGACGCTATCCCTGGCCCGGAACCTGACTCTGTCCCAAGCTCATGTCCTGCATCTTATCCTAAATGAAACCCTAATAGTATCCCTAACTAAGCCCTGACCAATCCGAACAAAGGCCTTCACACTATCTCTCACGAGCGCCCGGAATCTGTCCCTAATGGTCCCTGCTGCAATTAATAACTAAAAAAAGGACACTGTCCAGAGCTAATATCCTGACACATTTCTAGCCACTGTCCTGATACTTTCCAAAAGAAAGCCTGTTGCCGTCCTTAAGTGAAGACCTGAGGCTGTGCCTAACTCAGGCCCTGCAGCTTTCCCTAACTGAGGCCTTGATTCTGTGACTAACACAGGCCCTGTTCATGTCTTTCACTATGACCTGCATGCTGACCCCACAAAGGCCCTGATGCTGTTCCTACGTCATGCCCTGACTGTGTCTCCAGCAGGTGGGCTGGCACTAGGCCTCACTCAGGCCTAGACGTTCTCCCTAAGTCAGGCTCTGACGATGTCCCTACCCGAAGCCCTGACACAGGTCCTAAATTAGGCCCTGATTCTCTAAATAACTAAGGTCTTGACACCAACCCAGGTCATTTTCTGACACTATCCCTGGCTCGGATCATGACTCTGTCCCAAGGTAATGTCCTGCATCTTATCCTAATTGAAACCCTAATACTCTCCCTAACTAAGGCCCGGACTAATCCTAATTAAGGCATTGACCCTATCTCTCACTAAGGCCCAGAATCTATCCCTAACATGGGCCCTGCTGCAATCAATAATGAAAATCCGGACACTATCCTGAGCTAATATGCTGACACTTTTCTATCCACGGACCTGACACAGTCCCAAAGAAAGGCCTGTCGCTGTCCTTAAATGAAGACCTGAGGCTGTGCCTAACTCAGGCCCTGAAGCTTTCCCTAACGGAGGCCTCGATTCTCTGACGCACTCAGGCCCTGCTCATGTCCTTAACTATGACCCGAATGCTGACCCAACCAAGGCCCGGATGCTGCTTCGACGTCATGCCCTGACACTGTCTCCAGCTAGGGGCCTGAAGCTGGGCCTCACTCAGGCCCTGTTTCTTGCCCTAAGTCCGGTCCTGATGCTGGTCCTAAATAAGGCCCTCAGGTTCTCAGTAACTAAGGTCTTGACACTATCCCGAGGTCATTTGCTGACACAATCCCTAGACTTTACCCTAACCCTGTCCCTAGCTAATGTCCTGCCTCTTATGCTAACTGAAGCCCTTATGCTGTGCCCATGTCAGGACCTGAATTGAGTCCCCATGCCGTGACACTGTCCCTAACTAAGGCCTGGATGTTAGGCCTAACTCAAGGCCTGACACTGTCCCTAACTAAGGCCCTGATGCCATCAATATCTAAAGTCCTCACACTATCCTCAGCTAATTTACTATCCCATCTCTTACTAAGGTCCTGAAAATATCGCTAAGTAAGCCGTGACGCTGTCCCTAACAGAAGGCCTGCTCATGTCTTTAACGAAGACCATAATGCTGATCCAACAACGGCACTGATGCTGCTCCTGTGTCACGCCCTGACAGTGTCCCCACCTACAGGAATGACGCTAGGCCTCACTCAGGCCCTGTCGCTCACCCCAAGCCAGTCCGGGATGCGATTTTTACATGAAGCCCTAACATTGCTTCTAAAGAAGGCCCTGATGCTCTCAGTAACTAAGGTCTTGACACTATCTCTCACTAAGGCCTGGAATCTGTCCCTAACATGGGTCCTGCTGCAATCAATAACTAAAATCCGGACACTATCCTGAGCTAATATGCTGACACATTTCTATCCAAGGTTCTGACACTGTCCCAAAGAGAGCCCTGTCGCTCTCCTTAACTGAAGACGTGAGGCTGTGCCTAACTCAGGCCCTGAAGCTTTCCTTAACCCAGGCCTTGATTCTGTGACTCACTCAAGCCCTGCTCATGTCTTTCACTATGACCCGAATGCTGACTCCACAAACGCCCTGATGCTGCTCCTAAGTCATGCCCTGACAGTGTCTGCATCTAGGGGCCTGATGCTAGGCCTCACTCAGGCCCTCACTTTCTCCCTATACCAGGCTCTGACACTGTCCCTACCCGAAGCCCTGGCACAGATCCTAAATTAGGCCCTGATTCTATAAGTAACTAAGGGCTTGATTCCAAACCTAGGTCATTACCTGACACTAGCCCTAGGCGTGAACGTAAACTTCTCTTTTGCTAATGTTAAATTTAGCTAAAGAGATTCTTTAGGATGAAATTCTTTCATCTTCTGAATAGAGTTTTCTGAAAAAAATAATGTTTAAACTCTTACTGAACTTAAACAAAATGTACTCAACTTCTGTGGAATATTCCTTTATACCAGCCTGCCTGGTTTACTTCTGCATTTGCCTGTGTTGGCTTTCAGGGTGCTTGTAGGAATACCTCCTCTTATGCTAACGAACTAACTCTTATTATGCTAAATCCCTGATGTTTTCCCTAATTAAATTCAGGAAACTCCTCCCAAGGCTGTGAACCCCTCCCAAACTGAGGCCTGGAGGCTCATCCTAGCTCAGGCCCTGACACAACTCCTAGCTCAGTCCCTGACACTATACCTAACAAAGGCTATAATGCTAGTCCTAACTCAGGCCCTGACACTGTTTCTAACTACAGCCCAGCTGCCGCCAATATCTAAAATCCTGATATTATCCTGAGTTAATATCCTGACCCAGGTCTTACCAAGGTCCTGAAACTGACCCAAAGTAAGCCTTGATGCTGTCCATAAATGAGGCCCTGAGGCTCTCCCTAACAGAGGCCCTGATAATGTCTTTAATGAAGAACCTGACGCTGATCCCACAGAGGCCCTTCTGCTGCTCCTAAGTCATGCCCTGACAGTGTCCCGAACTCAGGCCCTAAAGAGAAGCCTCACTTAGGCCCTTTGGCTGTACCTTCCTTATGCTCTGACGCTGTCTGTATAGGAAGCCCTGGCAGTGGTCCTGATTTAGGCCCTCACGCTGGTCCTAAGTAAGGCCCTGAGGCTCTCAATAACGAAGGTCTTCACGCTTTTCCTGGGTCATTTCGTGACGCTATCCCTGGCCCGGAACCTGACTCTGTCCCAAGCTCATGTCCTGCATCTTATAATAAATGAAACCCTAATAGTATCCCTAACTAAGCCCTGACCAATCCGAACAAAGGCCTTGACACTATCTCTCACTAAAGCCCGGAATCTGTCCCTAACATGGCACCTGTTGCAATCAATAACTAAAATCCGGACACTGTCCTGAGATAATTTCCTGACACATTTCTATGCACGATCCTGACACTGTCCCAAACCGGTCGGTGTCTTTAAGTGAAGACCTGACACTGTGCCTAACTCAGGCCCTGAAGCTTTCCCTAAGTGAGGCCTTGATTCTGTGACTCACTCAAGGCCTGCTCATGTCTTTCACTATGACCTTTCGCTGACCCAACCAAGGTGTTTATGCTGCTCCTAAGTCGTACCCTGACTGTGTCTGCAGCTAGGAGGCTGACGCTAGGCCTCACTCAGGCCTTGACGTTCTCCATAAGTCAGGTCTGAATCTGTCCCTACCGAAAATCTTGACGCAGGTCCTAAATTTTAGGCCTTGATTCTCTAAGTAACTAAGGTCTTGACACCAAATCCAGGTCATTAACTGACACTACCCCTAGACCTTAATCTAATCTTGACTTTAGCTAATGTCAAGTTTAGGGAAAGAGATTCTTTACGATGAAATTCTTTCATCATATGAATATTGGTTTCTTAAAACAATAATTTTTAAACTCTTGTTAACCTTAAACAAAGTGTACTCAACTGCTGTGGAATATTCCTTCATAGCAGCGTGCATGGTTCACTTTTACATTCTTGTGTGTTGGCCTTCAGGGTTCTTGCAGGAATGGCTCCTCTTATGCTAACTAAATCATCCCTGATGCTGAACATAAATAAGGCGCTGAAATTACTCCCGATGCTGTGAACCGCTCCCTAACTACGGCCTGGAGACTCGTGCTAACCCAGGCGCTGACACTGTCCCTAACCAAGACCCTGACATTACACGTAACTCGGACCCTGACACTACTCCTAGCTCACTCCCTGACACTATACCTGACAAAGGCCATAATGATATTCCTAACTCAGACCCTGACACTGACTCTAACTAAGGCCCTACTGCCGCCAATATCTAAAGTCCTGATACTATCCTGAGTTAATATCCTGACCCAGGTCTTACCAAGGTCCTGAAACTGACCCAAAGTAAGCCTTGATGCTGTCCGAAAATGAGGTCCTGAGGCTCTCCCTAACAGAGGCCCTGATAATGTCTTTAATGAAGACCCTCAGGCTGATCCCACAGAGGCCCTTCTGCTGCTCCTAAGTCATGCCCTGACACTTTCCCTAACTCAGATCCTAAAGATAGGCCTCACTTAGGCACTTGGGCTGTACCTTACTTAGGCTCTGATGCTGTCCTTATATGAAGCCAGGGCAGTGGTCGTGATTTAGGGCCTGACTCTGGTCCTAAGTCAGGCCCCGATGCTCTCAATAACTAAGGTTTTAACGCTTTCTCTTGGTCGTTTCCTGACACTATCCCTGGCCCGGAACCTGACTCTGTCCCAAGCTCATGTCCTGCATCTTATCCTAAATGAAACCCTAACACTCTCCGTAACTAGGGCCCTGAATAATCCTGCCTAAGGCCTTGACACGACTTCTCACTAAGGCCCGGAACCTGACATTGTCCCTAGAAAAGGCCCTGACTATACCTAACAAAGGCTATAATGCTAGTCCTAACTCAGGCCCTGACACTGTTTCTAACTAAAGCCCAGCTGCCGCCAATATCTAAAATCCTGATATTATCCTGAGTTAATATCCTGACCCAGGTCTTACCAAGGTCCTGAAACTGACCCAAAGTAAGCCTTGATGCTGTCTGAAAATGAGGCCCTGAGGCTCTCCCTAACAGAGGCCCTGATAATGTCTTTAATGAAGAACCTGACACTGATCCCACAGAGGCCCTTCTGCTGCTCCTAAGTCATGCCCTGACAGTGTCCCGAACTCAGGCCCTAAAGATAAGCCTCACTTAGGCCCTTTGGCTGTACCTTCCTTATGCTCTGACGCTGTCTGTATAGGAAACCCTGGCAGTGGTCCTGATTTAGGCCCTCACGCTGGTCCTAAGTAAGGCCCTGAGGCTCTCAATAACGAAGGTCTTCACGCTTTTCCTGGGTCATTTCGTGACGCTATCCCTGGCCCGGAACCTGACTCTGTCCCAAGCTCATGTCCTGCATCTTATCCTAAATGAAACCCTAGTACTCTCCCTAACTAAGCCCCGACTAAACCTAACAAAGGCCGTCACACTATCTGTCACCAACACCCAGAATCTATCCCTAATGGTCCCTGCTGCAATCAATAACTAAAATCCGGACACTGTCCTGAGCTATTACCCTGACTGATTTCTATCCACTGTCCTGATACTTTCCAAAAGAAAGCCTGTTGCAGTCCTTAAGTGAAGACCTGAGGCTGTGCCTAACTCAGGCCCTGAAACTTTCCCTAACTGAGGCCTTGATTCTGTGACTAACACAGGCCCTGCTCATGTCTTTCACTATGACCCGAATGCTGACCCAGCAAAGGCCCTGATGCTGTTCCTACGTCATGCCCTGACTGTGTCTCCAGCTAGTGGGCTGACACTAGGCCTCACTCAGGCCTAGACGTTCTCCCTAAGTCAGGCTCTGATGCTGTCCCTACCCGAAGCCCTGACACACGTCCTAAATTAGGCCCCGATTCTCTAAGTAACTAAGGTCTTGACACCAACCCAGGTCATTGGCTGACACTATCCCTGGCTCGGATCATGAGTCTGTCCCAAGCTAATGTCCTGCATCTTATCCTAATTGAAACCCTAATACTCTCCCTAACTAAGGCGCTCATGGATCCTAACTAAGACTTTCACCTTATCTCTCATTAAGGCCCAGAATCTGTCCCTGACATGGGCCGTGCTCCAGTCAATAATGAACATCCCGACACTATCCTGAGCTAATATCCTGACACATTTCTATCCACGGACCTGACACAGTCCCAAAGAAAGGCCTGTCGCTGTCCTTAAATGAAGACGAGAGGCTGTGCCTAACTCAGACCCTGAAGCTTTCCCTAACGGAGGCCTCGATTCTCTGACTCACTCAGGCCCTGCTCATATCTTTAACTATGACCCGAATGCTGACCCAACAAAGGCCCGGATGCTGCTTCGACGTCATGCCCTGACACTGTCTCCAGCTAGGAGCCTGAAGCTGGGCCTCACTCAGGCCCTGTTTCTTGCCCAATTCCGGCCCTGATGCTGGTCCTAAATAAGGCCCTCAGGTTCTCAGTAACTAAGGTCTTGACACTATCCCGAGGTCATTTGCTGACACAATCCCTAGACTTTACCCTAACCCTGTCCCTAGCTAATGTCCTGCCTCTTATGCTAACTGAAGCCCTTATGCTGTGCGGACGTCAGGACCTGAATTGGTTCCCCATGCCCTGACACTGTCCCTAACTAAGGCCTGGATGTTAGGCCTAACTCACAGCCTGACACTGTCCCTAACTAAGTCCCTGATGCCATCAATATCTAAAGTCCTCACACTATCCTCAGCTAATTTACTATCCCATCTCTTACTAAGGTCCTGAAAATATCGCTAAGTAAGCCGTGACGCTGTCCCTAACAGAAGGCCTGCTCATGTCTTTAACGAAGACCATAATGCTGATCCAACAATGGCACTGATGCTGCTCCTGTGTCACGCGCTGACAGTGTCCCCACCTACAGGAATGACGCTAGGCCTCACTCAGGCCCTGTCGCTCGCCCGAAGCCAGTCCGTGATGCTATTTTTACACGAAGCCCTAACATTGCTTCTAAAGAAGGCCCTGATGCTCTCAGTAACTAAGGTCTTGACACTATCTCTCACTAAGGCCTGGAATCTGTCCCTAACATGGGTCCTGCTGCAATCAATAACTAAAATCCGGACACTATCCTGAGCTAATATGCTGACACATTTCTATCCAAGGTTCTGACACTGTCCCAAAGAGAGCCCTGTCGCTCTCCTTAACTGAAGACGTGAGGCTGTGCCTAACTCAGGCCCTGAAGCTTTCCTTAACCCAGGCCTTGATTCTGTGACTCACTCAAGCCCTGCTCATGTCTTTCACTATGATCTGAATGCTGACTCCACAAACGCCCTGATGCTGCTCCTAAGTCATGCCCTGACAGTGTCTGCATCTAGGTGCCTGACGCTAGGCCTCACTCAGGCTCTCACATTCTCCCTATATCAGGCTCTGACACTGTCCCTACCCGAAGCCCTGGCACAGGTCCTAAATTAGGCCCTGATTCTCTACGTAACTAAGGGCTTGTTTCCAAACCTAGGTCATTACCTGACACTAGCCCTAGACCTGAACGTAAACTTCTCATTTGCTAATGTTAAATTTAGCTAAAGAGATTCTTTAGGATGAAATTCCTTCATCTTCTGAATAGAGTTTTCTGAAAAAAATAATGTTTAAACTCTTACGCACCTTAAACAAAATGTACTCAACTTCTGTGGAATATTCCTTTATACCAGCGTGCATGGTTTACTTCTGCATCTGCGTGTGTTGGCTTAAAGGGTGCTTGTAGGAATTCCTCCTGTTATGCTAACTAAATCCCTGATGCTGTCCCTAAATAACGCCCTGAAATTAGTCCCGAGGCTGTGAATCTGTCCCAAACTTAGGCCTGGAGGCTCCTCCTAGCTCAGTCCCTGACACTATACCTAACAAAGGCTATAATGCTACTCCTAACTCAGGCCCTGACACTGTGTCTAACTAAGGCACTAGTGCCGTCAATATCTAGAGTCCTGATACTATCCTGAGTTAATATCTTGACCCAGGTCTTACCAAGGTCCTGAAACTGACCCAAAGTTAGCCTTGATGCTGTCCATAAATGAGGCCCTGAGGCTCTCCCTAACAGAGGCCCTGATAATGTCTTTAATGAAGAACCTGACGCTGATCCCAAAGAGGCCCTTCTGCTGCTCCTAAGTCATGCCCTGACAGTGTCCCGAACTCAGGCCCTAAAGATAAGCCTCACTTAGGCCCTTTGGTTGTACCTTCCTTATGCTCTGACGGTGTCTGTATAGGAAGCCCTGGCAGTGGTCCTGATTTAGGCCCTCACGCTGGTCCTAACTACGGCCCTGAGGCTCTCAATAACGAAGGTCTTCACGCTTCTCCTGGGTCATTTCGTGACGCTATCCCTGGCCCGCAACCTGACTCTGTCCCAAGCTAATATCCTGCATCTTATCCTAACTGAAACCCTAATAGTCTCCCTAACTAAGCCCTGACTAACCCTAAATAAGTCCTTCACACTCGCTCTCACTAAGGCCCGGAATCTGTCCCTAACATGAGACCTGTTGAAATCAATAGCTAAAATCTGGACACTCTCCTGAGATAATTTCCTGCCACATTTCTATGCACGTTCCTGACTCTGTCCCAAAGAAAGCCCTGTCAGTGTCCTTAAGTGAAGTCCTGAGGCTGTGCCTAACTCAGGCCCTGAAGCTTTTCCTAAATGAAGCCTTGATGTTCTTAGTAACTCAGGTTCTGATCATATCTTTCACTGAGACCATAATGTTGACCCAACAAAGGCCCTGATGCTGCTCTTAAGTCATGCCCTGACAGTTTCTCCAGCTAAGATCCTGTTAATGTACACATTCAACGCAATCCTTACCAAAAGTCCAATGACATTTTCCATAGAAACAGGACGAACCATCTTAGGTTGTGTGTGGAACCACAAAGGACCCAGAAGAACCAAAGCGACCCTGAGGCAGGGGAATGTGTGGAGGCATCTCGTTCCCTGACTTCACACTTCATTATGAAGCTAGTCCCCCAAAATTGTGGCATTGGCAGAAAAATAGGCACACAGACCAGAGGAATAGAGCAGAGAGCCCAGGAATCAACCTACAGGTATGTGATCAGTTAATTCACAAGAAAGGAGCCAAGAACATACACCAGGGAAAGGACAGGCCCCTCAATAAACGGTGCTGGGAAAACCAGACACTACACGCCAAAGAACAACATTCAACTGTCTACACCCCACACAAAATGGGCCAAAAACCCAGTTTTCCACATCAAGCCCTTCCTCTCCTGGGTCCTCTGGAGACAGACACCCACAGCGGTCAGCCCTGCACAGGAACCTTCTCCCCACTTTTCCTCACCTTCTCCCTCAGCGGCATCACCTCCTAGCAGGTCCTGAGGAGATCAGGCTCATGTCAGCCTGAACTGGACCCCCCAGTGTCCCAGAGCTGAAGCCTCGGCGGGTCCTGAGGAGACCCGGTTTCCGTTAGTGTGGACTTGACCCCGGGTTGTACCGAAGCCAGGCCATCAGCGTGGACTCAGCCCCGCGTGTTCCTGAAGCCAAAGCCCCAGCAGGTCCCGAGGAGACAGGGCTCCTCCCAGCATGAACATGAACAGCGTGATCTGAACAGACATCCTGCCAAAAAAGTTACAGATAGTAAAAGTCATACAGAAAAAAGCTCAACATCATATACCATTAGGGAACTACAAATTAAAATCATGAGACACCATAGCACACCAATTGGGACTGCTAAGCTCCAAAAATATGACAATACCAATTGCTAGAGGGTGAGGAACAAAAGGAACTCTCCCTCATAGCTGGGGGGATGCCTGTGCAGCCACTTTGTAAGACAATTTGGCAGTTTTTTCCAAAGCTAAACAAGTCTCACGTTGGGATCCAACAATCATACTTCCAGTATTTAGGCAACTGCTTTGAAAATCTATGTCCAAATGCAAACAAGGATGCAATTATGCACAGCAGCACTTCCATAATGGCTAAAAACTTGAAATCAGGATATCCTTCAAAAGATGAATGCATAAGCAAATTGGGATACATCCATGTCAAGGCGAGTAGAATATGCCACCTCAAAATATGTCTCTCTGGCATAAGGGTTATTGGTCTGCTTTAAAAAGAATAGGGCTTCCCTGGTGGCTCAGTGAGTAAGAGTCCACCTGCCGATTCAGGGGACACAGGTTCGAGGCCCGGTCCGGGAAGATCCCACATGCCGCAGAGCAACTAAGCCTGTGCGCCACAACTACTGAGCCTGTGCTCTAGAGCCCGCGAGCCACAACTACTGAGCCCGTGTGCCACAACTACTGAAGCCTGCATGCCTAGAGCCTGTGCTCCGTGACAAGAAAAGCCACCACAATGAGAAGCCCCTGCTCGCCAACACCCAGAGAAAAGACTGCACGCAGCAACGAAGACCCAATGAAGCCAAAAATAAAATAATAAATTTATTTTTTAAAAAATCTCAGAAAACTGAGATTGCCGTTTTATGAAGGGCATTTACAATAGAGAAATCTCCATTTATAAGGGTATGTCCCTCTTTGCACCAAACATAGAAGGATAATTAAATCTTAAGTAACTCTTTTCAATGGGGAAGTCCTGACTTAAATGTGCACACAGCCATACCCTTGTTTACTGTGCTTTGCATGATAACCTTCCATAACTGGCCTTCCCCCCTTCCCCAGCATCTTTTCTGTTTTTAGCTGAAGACGGTATTGAAGGGGATGGTTTGGGGAGTGACTCAGTTTTCCGTGGTATCCCCCCTCTATTCAGAAGGTATACATGTTATTAAACTTCTGCTTTTCTCCTGGTAATCTGTCTTTTATTACAGGGGCGGGGGGGGGCCTCAACCAAGAACCTAGAAAAGTAGAGGGAAAATTGTTTTTCCTCCCATACACATGCAGTGGAATACTACTCAGCAGAAAGGAATGCACCATCCACCTATGGAAAGACATGGATAAACCTTCAGCGTGTACTGCTAAGTGAAAAATCCAGCCTGAGCAGGCTGCACACAGTATGACCCCATTGATGACATCCCGGGAAAGGCAAAGCTACATAGATGATAAGCAGATCATGGGGTGGGGGGTTTGAAGTAGTCCATGTGATACTCTAGGATGGATACCTGTCACTATGCATTTGTCTAAGCCCATAGATGTGTGTAGCCCAAGGGGCCAATCATAATCTACTCAAATTTAGTTATTTAGGGTGTAGGATGTTGCACGATGGAATACGTCATGTGACAGAATCTAACTGTATTAGAAATATATGGAAACAACTCACTGTAGGGGATGGGGTAAAAGCTGCTGACTTAAGTTACCTTTGGAAATGAATGGAATCTGTAGGCTAAAGGCAAAATGGCCCGTATATATACAGTGGGCTTTGTTTTATGAAGTTCTTTCCAGGGTGTAGTAGCTAACAATTCTGAAACCTCTGCACATGTAATGTGGAAAGGAGCAATGCATAGATAAATGGCAGATGGTGGGAGCCAGGCTCCTTGCTGTGGGAGTGCGAAGTTACAGGTACGCAAGGGGAGAGCCTCTGCCCTCGTAATCCTGGATCTGGGCTTCCTGGGAGGATGCCGACTGGCCGGGGGGAACACACAGATCTTCACGCCGGGAAGACCCTGCAGACATAGGAACTTCGCACCCCATCTTTCCATCCACACCTGCTGGAAACACTCAGCACTCCGTAATCAGTCAACTGCAGCGTTTAAGACATTCTCACCCCTAAGCAAATAAAGGAGCGTGAGGGTCTTGCTTACCCCTAAGCTGTCCCAGAATCTAGGCCCTGGGTGGAGACAGTTTGGGGATTCCTGGGACACTGAATCCTGGCTCTGGGGGTGGAGCCAAGTTGGGGGCTCCTGGGCCTCTGAATCCAGGCCCTGGGGGTGGAGCCAGGTTGGGGGTTCCTGGGTCTCTGACCAGCAGGTGAGAGGAAGGAGGAAGACCAGTCCTGAGGACAGAGGTGCCCTGAAGTCTGTGAGCCCAGGAGCCCCGATGGGACTCATTCCCAGTGAGGACATGGGCGGGGCCTGCAGTGGTTCTGTGTTCCCCCTGGGCCCTTTGATGAAGCCATGGCAGCACTGGGCCCAGACGTCTCCTGGCGGCGTCTCAAACTCTGACACAGTGGTTTTACAAAGGAACAAGAGAATGGAGCTGAGCCCCTGACGGCCACTCCTTTCTGGCTCTGAGTTGCTTCCAACAAGACCGCAGTCACCTGCATTAGTCTGCTGTGACCCATCTGCCCCCACTTTGCCTTTCCTCTCCCTCCCTGCCATGATTCCAGTGACATTTCCAGCCCGGACCCCTCTCCCAGGCCAGAAGCCTCCGTCCAGTCACTGCACACCCATCTCACCTTGGGGGCTTAGCAGGGTTTCAGAGGACTGGGATCCTGCAGCTCCCCACACCCAGGAGCAGCCCCACCTTCCCAGGTTGCTGAGCCCAGGCACCAGGTGTAACCGAGCAGGACCCTGTGGGGCCTTCCCAGGACAGACCCCTCCCCCACACCCTCTGCTGTAGCTCCCCTCTGAAGTACCTGGATAACAGTGCCCGATGCATGCTTCCTCCACCACCAAGTGGAAGAAATTAACTACTTGATGATCAGGAACAGGTAACCCCGGAGCTCCTGGTGCTTAAGAATTTATAACGTTAACCGCCCGTTACCTCACCATCAATCAGAGAATTGTGCACCAGCTGATCACATACCCTGCGACCCCCCTCCTTCACTTGGCCTTGAAAATTGCTTTGCTGAAATCCTTCAGGGAGCTCGGGGTTTTAGAGCACAGGCCACCTGGCCTCCTTGTATCCGCACTTTGACAATTTAGGCTGCACCTTCCTCCACCACCCCCGGTGTCAGTAGACTGGCTCTGCTGCCCTCGGGCGAGCGGACCCACGTTCGGTTCGGTAACACTGGGGCCTCCCAGGCTCCCACTCGCCTTGTGCCCCAGTGACTGTCAGCTCCTCCTCCACAGTCTTGTTGCAGCAAAAACAGAAACGAAGTTTCCCTGCCCTGAGAACAAGGGGACAGCGAAAAGACTAGAGAAGAAACGTAACCTGGCCTGAAAGAGCTCATCACTCCTTGTTTCACTTTGTCATTCATTTGTAGTAACTAGATTTGTACTCTACAAAGCTAACCTCACTCCGACACTATGGAATTTACCTTCGGCACCCATCACCCCTCACTGTGTGTGTTACAGCCCCTGCTTCTCACTCCCTAACCTTATTATGTAACGCACTTAGATTCTATACGCTCCTCATAACAAATCACCCCCTAGTTTTTCATTTCAGAAACAAGGTCACTGGCCAATAAACCAGAGGCAAACGGACGCAATTACCAGTCTGCTGGACCCCAATTACCGGCGACCTGATGCCAGCGATGACTGTTTTGAAATAATGCAAAGGAAAGGAGGAATGCAAGACCTTCACTACTTTGATCCTTATCCTCTACCCTGGACTGCAGAAGCCCCACATATAAAATCTTCCCTGATTCTCAAAGAGGGGTGCCCAGTTCTTGAGGTGCTAGCCAGCTGTGTCTTCCCTGCTGCCTGGCAGAAAAATAAAGCCATCTGTCTCTTCCTCCAAAACCCCTGTCTCCGTATTTCTGTTCGGCCTCGGTGCACAGGGAAACCGATATTTCGACAACAGCCTGTGGCCAGTTCCCACACTAATTCCCCTCTACGCCCACAGCCGTGGCCCAAGCCCGATCTTGTGCCTGGTTCCTCCATCAGACCTGACAAACCTCCCTGCCCCACGGTGCGTCTCACATCCCACCCCAACGTGGTCTTTCTGAAGCATAAACGAGACTGTGACTCTCTCCCTCCTGTAATCCCCCAAAGTTTCCCCACTTTCGCTAGGGTATCTGCCAAGGCCCTGAGAGTCCCCGGCAGCCCCACTAGGCTGCTGACTCCTGGGTTCCCAGACACTGAGCACCTCAGCAGGCCAGGTGACACGGCAGGAAACCCCAGAACTGCTCACCTCAGGAGGGGGCTGGCACTGCCACTGCCTGATCAAAGAGAGCAGAGAAGGGTTCCCCAGCTGGGACACAAACTCTGCACGAGTGGCCTCTCCTTGAGCCATTAGCTCACCTCGTATGACTTGAGGGAAGGAAGGACCGAGGCACACTTGCTTCCTAAGGAGGATGCTATAGGCTCAGTCATGTCTCCCCAAATCCACATGCTGAATGCCTAACCCCCAGGACCCCAGGATGTGTCTGTATTTGGAGATGGGATTTTTAAAGAGATGATCAAAGTAAAAATGACGTCACTAGGGTGGATCCTAATCCAATAGGATTGATGTCCTACAAGAAGAGATTAGGACACAGATAGGCACAGGGGGAGACCATGTGAGGACCTGGGGAGAAGGTGGCTGTCTAAGCACCAAGGAGCGAGGCCTCAGGAGAAGCCAGCGTGCAGACACCTTGATCTCCGACAGCATCCAGGACTGGGAGATAGGCCTGTTATTCAAGCTGCGCAGTCTGTGGTATTTGTTACGGTGGTCCCGAGCAGACTCACAGGGCTCAGACTGGACAGACCCCGCTCTCCATCCCCTTGTACGTGAGTTACAGGAGCCCCAGGCACTGAGGAGGGGGTCCCTGAGGAGGCACAAGATAGAAGATGCTAGGCATTAACATGACTGCATTCATGTTAAACGTGCCTGAAGTCCATTCACCTGAGATGGTTTTGTCCTGCATGTACATCGGCACCTTTAGTCTGAACTGCAGACCTTTGGCTTCACCACCTCCACTGCGAGCATTAGCTTCACCTGCTGTGGACCATCTCCTATAGGATTTCCAGAACCACAGAGCATCGAAGCTTCACAGAACCCAGAATCTGTGCGCTAGTGTCTGGGCGACCCTCACAACAGAGCCGCACAGCTGCCCATCAGAACCCATTTCCCTTTTTCCTGTGCACAGCTACCCTGCACATCCCAGCCTTCCCACCCCTTACAGCTGGGGCACAGTGTCTCGTGTTACCAAGGGGAAGGGGTGGAGGTGGTGAGGGCCTTGGCCAGCCTGCATCCTAGGACGGAGGGCACGATGTCCCTGTGGTCACCCCACCCCGCTGGTTGAAACACTCACCTGGAAGCAGGGAGGAGAAACAAAGTGGGGGCAGAGCCTGGGAACTGACACCCACCTGCCCTGGACTCTCACAGGAAGGGGACAGAGACATCTTGAGCTTCAGCCCAGTCTTGGGAGACACTATGTTCCAGCAACAAACTTGGCCTTAAACGCTAAGTTGCTTTACAAACCCCTCCCCAGCTGTCACAGAAAGTCAGGCTTCATCTCATCACACGTTTCTCAAACACCAGCTCACGCTGAGACCACCTCTCAGGTGATGGTGTTTCAGAGCAGCCCCTTTAAAAGATCCCTGGATTTCAGCTCTCCCCGCCCTGCCTTCAGTTTAAGGGAGAAGTTTCCTTGACAACCTACCTTGACAAACCTGCTCAGTTTCCTTAACAACCAAGCTTCGCAATCTCCCAAACTCTTCTCCTTCAAACATTCCTATTCTAAGCTTGATGAGCCTAAAGTGACAGTGCTGTCATCACGTGCCACAGGGTGACTCCTCCAAGCCCGTAGTTACTGGTTACATGATGCTACTGATGATGACATCCCAGAAGAGCCAGCTTTGCAATATCACCATTTCTGGACTCGGCACTGGGTCCCTTTCCACGGACAGAGTGGAGTGGCTGTTTCCACGGGCCCCGTGGTGGAAGAGCTCACCGAATGCAGCCAGGACTTCATCCTTTCCAGGTGATTCCAGGGTCCTCATTCTCCCCAGACCCCCACCCACATGGCTGCTGGCTGCTATCTATACGGGACCTTGGTAATCTCCTAAAATTAGGGTTATTTTATACACAGGTAATGGGTTGAATGCTGGTCCCAAAATATGTTCCCCCCAGAACACAGGAACCGGACCATATCTGGGAAAAGCGTCTTTGTATATGTAGTTAAGGGTCTCAAGGTGAGGCCATCTGGGGTTAGCGTGGCCCCCAATCCAATTGAGAGAGTCCTTATGAGACAAAAGAGGAGAAACACAAACATAGAGGAGAAGCCACGTGAAGGCAGAGACAGGAGGGCTGCAGCCGCAAGCCTGGGGATGCCTGGAGCCCCCCAAAGCTGGAAAAGGCAGGAAGAGCCCTATCCTGGAGCCTCTGGAGGGACGTCCATCCTGGAACACCTGGATCTCAGATGTCTGGTCTCCAGGACTGGGGGAGGGTGAATTCCTGTTGTTTTAAACCACCCAGCTTGTGGTCATTTGTTACAGAAGCCACAGAACAGTCACACGGACCCTGCTCTGTGGGACCCTGGAAGTGCGGGTCTCATTAAAGACCAACAGAGCCTGGGTTACAGAACCCTTAGAGTCAGCACTGGGCCCCAGAAATTCTAAAGCAGTGGCTGGACACCAGAACGTTGAGGGGTCAGTCGGAAGCCAAGCCCTAAGGGTGCCGGCTGCACACGGCCTCCCCAGGTTTTTATGCCTGCCTGTACAAGTTGGGGATAAGTATTTCCATCCTGATTCGGGACCTCTGATATCACCGTTCACGCTGCCAATTAAGAACCCACTAGTTACACAGAGGAAAACCCTATCAGGAAAACCCTTGCTCCAGTGGTAAACAATTCTGAAGTTGGTCAGAGGTGGGGAATCATCTCTCATGCAGCCAGCAGCCCCCCCGCAAGGAACGTCCTCATTGCAAAGCTGGGGGACCATGTCAAGGCGTCCCTGAGTAAACATGAGCTGACCCCCAGGCCAGCTGCTGCTGAACTGTTCCCACCCTTCCCAGCTAAAACACCTGAATGTGTGCAAGGACTTGAAAGCCTAGAGGAAGGGCCATGGAGCCACACCAGCACGGAGGCCGACTTGGGGCCTGCAGGCCAGCCAGCATGGTCCTGGCCCCGGGCGCTCTTCTGGAAGCTTTCCATCTCCCTGCCCAATGTACCCCTCCTGTCCCGGCGCCCACCGCTTTTCTCCGTCCTCACCTCTGCCCGGGGAGAAATTCCAGCGGCAGGTATGGGTGACACATCCTCTTCTTTAGCAGGTGGCAGCGCGGCAACTCCTGCAGAAAGTCCACCAGAGCCCCACTCGCACCGGGCCACGCACAGAGCCGTGGGCCCTACTCCCTCCCACCAGCCCAGCCCCGAGACTGCCGATGGGGCAGAGAATATGGCGTCAGGCACAGCTGCAGGGGCTCTTGCTGCCTGGAGCGGTGTTTATATTGACCTCAGCCCAGGCACACCTGGGGAGGACTGGCCGGCCGGGTCAGACTGCCCAGGTCAGCCACTCCTCGCCCCTCAGGGGCTCACAGTTGCATAAAATGGACCTTCCTGCACCGGTCAGTTCCAAGGAACACGTGTAGGTCCTGAGGGTCAGGATAGACAAGGGGCTGCAGCCCTGGCTTGTTTTCTAACCATTTTATCTGGCCCATGAGTGGGAGACAACTTCAAGAAGACCCTCTCCTAATAAGAGGAACCCAGGAGTCAGGGAGAGGAGGGGTGGTGGGTGGAGACAGAGACCTGGTGCCCCGGCTGCAGTGGAAGTCTCTGGAAGACCAGGCGGAGGGAGGCCACACAGAGTGAAGCCCAGGGTCACAGACCTGTCGGAGCTGCTGTTTGTTAGTTCAAGTCCTGCTCTGAGGTGCTCTGTGTCAGCTCTGAGGGACAGGTGAGATGGGGGTGCTCTGCAATGAGGGCTATGTGCACGGTTCCTGTGTGCCCAGCCCTGCCGTGGTACCTGCACAAGGGTGTTCCGTATCCAAGGAGGGGCCTGACCACGAGAGCCCCGTGGGCTGCTGGGTACCTGCCCAGGTGAGCTCCATATCCTGCGAGGGGCCTGACCACGAGAGCCCCATGGGCTACTGGGGAACTGGTAAAGATGTCGGGACAGTCAGTGAAGCCACTGAGGATATGCATCCAATAGTTCCTAATTCCTACACCCTGCTGGTCATTGTACCATCCCCCAGGACATAGTATTCTGTATGAGACGTACATGATGCTTTCTTCTGTATTCCATTAGTCCCAGAGGTCACAGAAATTTTGGCTTGTGACTGGCAGGACTCAACATACAAGGAAGACAGTACTGCTGGGCCGTCCTCCCCCAAGGGTTCAAAACTTCCCGCACCACCTTTGGGGAAACTTAACTAAAACCTCAAAGATCTACCTCTGGAGAAGGGAACCCTCCTTCAATATGCAGACGACATTCTGATCCCCAGCCCTACTAAGGAGGCCTCTGAACTACCTAGCCAATAAAGGATAGAAGGTGTCCAAGACAAAGGCTCAAATATCACAGACTAAGGTGACCTGCCTGGGCTTCATTCTCACAGAAGGTCAGAGAAGCCCATCCCAGGAAAGGGAAGAAGTCATTTGCAGCCTTACCCCTTCTAAACCTAGAAGACAGCTTAAGGGTTCCTAGGGAGGTCGGGGTTTGCTGCATCTGGATCCCTAACTACAGTCTAATAGCTGGGCCTCTATAGGAAACATTGAAAGGAAAAGATGATGATCTGTTCGCATAGAATCCAGAAGCGGTCTTTCAAGAATGGAAAGAGCAGTTAATTCAGACCCTTGCCCTGGACCTCCCTAATTTAGCTAAACCCTTTGACCTTTACATTCTGGGTAGAAAGTGAATCGCCCTTGGAGTATTAGTGCAAAAACTGGGACCTCTTGAAATGGAACAATGCAAGAATGCCCTCCAGGTAGGAGAAAGTACGGTCACCAAGGGCTTGGCCCGCCGCCCCATCCAGCCAAGATACTGGGGGTATCTAAAAACCTGGAATCCGCAGCCCGCAAGGCCAACTCCCTCCTAAGGGGAAAGGACCGCACACGGTGATCCTAACCACCCACCATGCCCTGAAGTTGCAGGCATCGCTCCGTGGGCACACTGACCTCGAGTGAGGAAGCCCTCCAACTCCAACCTCCAGAGGGACAACTGGGGGCAACGGGTCCCCATGATGACCCGTGTGACCATCACTTGACGTGGATCTTCTCTCAGAAAACAACAAGAGCGTGCCCCAAAAGAGCAGACTACTGCTTGCAGGACTTACTGCACCCAGAGCGGAGCTCATAAGCTTGGCGGGGGAACCCTAAATAACGCTGTCACCATAGAAACGCCTACAGACACCGCGGTGACGGCGGCGGCCATGAGACCGGCTGCACTCCTGGCTACTTGAAAAGGCCGTTGACTCAGTGGCCGTCATGGGTCTGGATCACCACCGGCCCTGGACTGTGTGGGAGTTGAGCAGGCAGGGTTCTGACACCTGGTGCTGTTTGTACGTTAATTCAGGGGCCTAATTGAAGAAAGCGCAGACTACTGGTCAGAGCATCTAGGCTGGCAGAAACCGTCTGCCTAAGGTGGCCGAACAAATGTGGGCGGGGTAAAACCGGCCCCCCCAGCGTCTCTGCGCATCTCTTTCCTGCACCCTTAAAGGTCATTAGAATCTATAACACTTCAAATGCTGGGGCTCAGGCGGACGAGCAGTGAGGGAAGAGCCCTGGGGACAGTCAACCTCACCTGGAGGCTGCTGGGGAGAAGTTCTGCCCCTCCCCCCGGGTATGAGGCCTCCCGACTCAGCACGAAGCAGTTACAGAAGCGGGGTCTGCACCCTCAGCGCCCCAACAATGAGGAATGGGACAAAAGGCAGAGGAGGGGTTTGTCACCGGCAGAGCCCATGAAAAAATCCTGGGAGATAAAAATAGAATCCGGGCAATAAAGTAAAGTCTAACGTTTATTCCTTTGTGCTTTGTCTAATTTCACTTGCTCCTAGGTTTCCACATGCAGAGGTCCCACACCCGGCACTTCAGAACCTATTTCCTGGTGCAAAATGGCTGGGCCGACACCTCAGCTCGCGGGGCCCCATGCAGACTCTGCGACATGGAGCCTGAGCTCCAGCCAACCCGGCCCTCGAGACTCCGCCCCTTCCGTCCCGCTGATGCTGCCTGGATCCCCACACAGCAGCCCCGCCCACAGCCCTCGGGGGAGCGCACGCTCTCACCTCTCCCCGTTCTCTGATCAGAATCTAAAGTTTCCTTTGCTTCTGAACCAAACTCAGTCTCGTTCTCTTGGCTCCAATGACACGGGGCAGGGGACCCTTGTTGGGGCCCACTCTGCAGGATCAGTGACAGAAATTGAGAACATTGTAACTTCAATGAACAGATGTGTGAGCCAAACTGTAATTAACCTAGAGCCGTGTATAAGGCTCAGGTAAAATAAGATGTTTCCAACACTTCCATTTGATATTTCCATCACTTTAGTATAGGCAAGTTCAGTGAAGGGGATTGTCTTATTTGTCAGGTCAACATTGGAGAAATGAAGTGATTTCTTTCCAAGGATGTACATCGAATAATCTTGACTGAAGCTTCAATATAGTTTTGAATGCTTTTCCATTGAAAATGATACCTCTCTTTCAGCTCCCCCATTTCTGAGAAGCATAAAATCTTATAATTTATTATTACCAAAGGGGAAAGGTGCAGGGAGGGATAAATGAACAGTTTGGGATTAACACGTACACACTGCTATGTATAAATAGATCATCAACACAGAACTACTGTACAGCACAGGGAACTACACTCAATATTTTGTAATACCTAGAAGCGGAAATAATCTGAAAACGAATAGATATTTTTATTGACATCATCTATCAATGACAGATACAATGTACCCTAAGGGAGGCCGATGGTCAGCGCTTCTGACCCTGAAGACTTTAATCATCTTAAGTTCGGACTCTGCCTACTGCCCAAGGCCCTTAATGAACATACGTGTAGCCATAGCGTAAAATTCCCCAGTTTAGGGTTCAGGGAGACACTGATTTGGAAACATCCCTGGTGTTCTCTTACCATGCACGGGACCCTTCCTACAGCTAAAACATGACTCTGACACCCAGAAGGTGGTACACCATTTGATCGGGAAGAGTTTGGAAAAGGCATCTCATCTCCTCATCTCCAGGGAGTCGGGTTCACCCCTCCAGCATCTTTCCTAACAATCTCCCCACTTGGGGATGTCAGCACCTTCAACCTCCTGTTGCGCACAGTTTGGAATTTGTCCAGAGGATGAAGCGGAAGGATGAGAAACAATGAGAGAAAAGTCCTAGGTGTTCGGACAGGCACATGTCACTCTCATTTCCAATCAGGAAGACGAAATGACCAGAGGCTAAGATTGCCCATGGAAAAAGAATACGGTTTGAGGAAATCCCACTATTTTGTGGCCAGTTCCAAAAAACACAAGTTGAAAAATGGAACTCAGGATCACTAAAATTCACGAAACTGCAGAGTTGAAAATATCTATCATTGAAAAATGTCTTGAGGGAAGTCACCGAAAAGGAATTGTAAACAAGGGAGAATGGCAGGAAAGGGATTTGAAGAGGTAAAAAGGACTCATCATGAAAGCACAAAAAAGGGGCTGAACATCGCCAACGGTGCAGTTAGCCAAAAAGGGCGTATGCTTTTTTCCTGAATATATTCAAGAAAAGGGCATACACCCTTTTTAGCCAACCAAACAGGTGGGCATTGCAAATCAATACTACAAAAAGTATCACACTTCGCATCAGTCAGAAGAGCCATCCTCATAAAGTGTAAACACCAGAAATGCAGGACAGGGCGAGGAGTGAAGGGAGCCCTGTGAGGCTGATAGTGGAAATGTAAATTGCCAACGGGCACACTGAAGAAGTGTACTGTGTTTACTAAAACATCTAAACAGATGAGCTACAGAGCATAGGGCACTTGCACTCATGGGCGAATATCTTGGGAAAAACAAAAATCGTCAGGATACAGGCACCCCAACGTTTACCGCCTCTCTGTTTAAAAGAGCCTCGACTTGGATAAAACCTAAATATACCTGGAAGGAAAAAATGGATAAAAGAGATGTGGTACATATGTAGAGTGGAATATAACTCAGCCAGGAAATCAATGAAATAAGGCCAGTTGCATCAACTCAGGAGGAGTTATGTAAGATCATTCTAGGTAACATAAGTCAGAAAGAAAAAGACACATATCGTAAGATATAACTTAAAGGTAGAATCAACAATGGCTACACATGAAACAAATTACAAAACAGAAACATAGTCAAATATGTAGAAAACACACATAAGGCTGCCAAAGGGGAAAGGTGGGGAGGGGTGAGGCATTATCCAGGAGGTTGAAATTAGCAAAGATACCGTTCCAAATACCAAATTGATAATAGACGAGGCCTACACAGAACCTCAAAGAACTGCACTCAGCACACTCAAGTCACCAGAAAAAATTCTATACGACTGTTAAGAATCTGAAAAAGAATTTATTGATGTCTGTTTCTACGTGAATCAAGTGGATGTAGAACAGCAACAAACAGCGTTGAAAATCAGCTGTAACCAATATAACAATAGTAGAAAAAGACAGTGACAGACATAAAAACCCTTATAACTTTTGCTCAGGGGCTATGATGCAACATGGATTGAACACACCTAGACACACAGCAGGATGAGACATAAGGTTGGACACTCTTGGGACTGAGAGGATTGGTGAGGTTGAGTGAGCAAATGCAGACCCTTTAAAGTAATACTGTGTGCTACCCATTCCATGGGTCCCAACTCTCCAGGTGCAACGCAACCTTCCTACAGCTAAAAGCTGCATGGGAAGCCCAGAGGATGATACACCGTGTGATCATGAAAGGTTTCGACAGCGCACCTCATTTTTCATCTCCTGGTGCTCGGGTTCACCATTCCAGCCGCTTTACTAACAATCTCCCCACTTGGAGAATCAGCACCTTTAACCTCCTGTTTCGAACAGTTTGCAATATGTGCCGAGGATGAACGGGAAAAGGGGGAACCAATGAGAGACTCGCTGGAGGTGTTTGGTCGGGCACATGTTACTCTCATTTCCCATCACGAAGAAGAATTCACCAAAGGCTCAGCCTGACGCCCCGAAACCAGGATAGGGCCTGAGGCGATGCTGTGGTTTTCTGGGCCAGCTCACAAAAAGGGCAGTTGAAACATGGAGCTCAGGGGCACTGCAACTCACAAACCTGCACAGTGATAAATGACAACTACCATCCAAAAATACATTGAGTTAAGGCAACGAAGAGGATTTGAAAGCAAGGCAGAATTGCAGGAAACAGATTTCAAGAGGTAGATTGGAGTTTCCTTGAAAGCACATGAAAAGCGGCAGAACTTGGACAATGATGCAGTTGGCCAAAAAGGGAGTATGTGTTCCTTCCTGAATATATTCAGGTAAAAAAGCATACACACGTTTTGGCCAACCAAGCAAGCTGGGAGAGCAAATCAGCACTACAAAGAAGTCTCACTTCCCCCCGGTCAAAACGGCCATCTGAAAAAAGTGTAAAAAACCACAAATGCAGGACAGGCCATGGAGAACAGGAAACCTTGTTATGCTGACGGGCGGGATGAAAATTGCCGCAGACACTCTACAAAAGTGTATGGTGTTTCCTAAAACATCTAAACAACAGAGCTACAGAGCATAGGGCACTTCCACTCATGGGCGTATATCTTGGGAAGACTAAAAATCAACAAGACACAGGCACCCCAAAGCTTAGGGCTGCTCTGTTTACAAGAACCTCGACTTCGGTACCCGTTCCATATCCCAGGAAAGAGAAAAATGGATACAGAAGTTGTGAAACTTATGTACAATGGAATATCACTCAGCCATGAAATCAATGTCATAAGGCTAGTAGCAGCATAATGAGTGGATTTAGGTACGATAATTCAAAGTGAAAAAGGTCACACAGAAAAAGAAATTTATCAAAACATATCACTTATACAGGGAATGTAAACATGGCTACAAAGAACTGAATTAAAACAGAACAGAGTCACGCTTTTAGAAAACACACTTATGCCTGCTTCAGGGGAAAGGTGAGGGGGGGTTTTCATAAAACAAGAGTTTGAAATTAGCACAGATACCGTTCCAAAAACCAAATATGTAATAGACAAGACCTACTCCTTGCTCAATGAACTGGACTCAACAGCTCCTATTCATCGCAGAAGAAAAATTCCAGCCCTTGTTTCTCAGGAGCTCTGGGGTCTACCTGCGAGGTAAACTTAACTCACCTGGCACAAGGCGGCCATCCCGGGTTTCACATCAACATGATCTCAGGCACAAACCTCCTGGCTTTTCCATTGTGTCTTTAAGTTACTTCTTGAAACAACTGCACAAATATGACAAAGATATAAAATCAGGCATCTTCTGCCCCAGTGCCTGCTCATAAATGATTTTCTGCCACTTTAATGATAAAGATAGAACATTTCAACATTCTGCTGCCCTTATTATTTGTCATTTTTCTTGATATTTCTATTGAATACTCTTTCAATATTTTAACAATGGAACATTTATTTACCTTGTTCCAGACCCAGCCTGTAGTGGTAAAGGTTTTGTTGTTATATTTCTATTATGTTTCCTTTAAAAATCATTATGCTATTTAACTGGATTAAGTCAATTCTACAGGCATTTATCTTATGATATTGATGAAATTAATACATAGAGGGCAGTAGTACAAGTTGATTGTACTCCAGAGCCTCTATTAGCACAGTTAAGTAAGTATAACTATTATCTATATGTAAACCAAAGTACATGCCAAGTGAGACTCTCCGACGCTTCTTCACTGTCTGCCCCTCAAGCCTGTGAGAAATGGAATATTTCTTGCCATCTCAGTAAACAAAAGATGCCACAGTCATCCTCTCCAATGTGAGCGGGCAGGCCCTGAGGAACTCAGGATGTGCAATTACAGAATGCAGGCCCCAGAGAGCTGAGGTGCATATCAAAGGAAGGAATTCGTGAGCCTGACTCCGGCATCTTCGCATAAGGAAAGCCCTGCATTCCTGTAGAACCTGGGAGAGCAGGTTCTCCTTAGCTGACAATCACTTTTTCCCGTCCCCCATCACCTGCGCCAGCCCCCCGCCCTGTCCCCTCCCCCCCCCCCCGGTGCTTTAGCTCAGGGACGAAGGGGCGCACAGGGCCTCGGCTGAACAAGAGGCCTGGGAGCCTCGGGAGGAACTTTCGCCGCTTTCCCCGCCGTCGGGAGGAGGGTCGCTGACGCTGCGGCCGGACCCTGCGCCTCCCTCGCCCCGTGTCCCCTCAGGACGTTCAGCCGCCCTCTCCCCACGCCCCCCGGGCCCCGCGAGCCAGGCCGAGGGCAGGGCCGAGAGGAGGGGCCGAAGTTCCCCGGGACCAGACCCCGAGGCCGCTCGTTCTGCACAGCAGCGGCGGGTGGCCGCGAAACCCTTCCCCTCAGAAGCTGCTCTTGCGCGGCCGCCCGGGCACCAGACCCACTTACCCGGCCCGCCGTCCCCACGACTGTCGCGGCTTCGGCCGCCGGGGCCCCTCCGCAGCCGGCAGCGTCAGTGAGGCCGCCCTCCCCTTGGGCTCCGGGGCAGCTCCGTGACGGCGGAGGGAAGAGACCCCGAGCCGGGAGCTCCAGCTCTGAGGAAACGCGGGCTCCGTTCCGGGCGCAGTGGGTGGGGCCGTTCTGCCCCGAGGCCTCCTGGGAGGGGGCGGGGCGCCGGGGGAGGAGCCGCCAGGAGCTCAGGGCCCCGTCGGGGGGCCTGGAGGGGCGGCCCGGCCTGAGGGCCCCGCCCACTGTGGCCGCAGCACAGGCCTTTTACCTGCAATCCTACACAAAAAGTCAGAAAGATACACACGGTCTACAGTGAATGTTCACAAATGGTGGTTGCTGCTGTGCTTACTATCCTATTAAACGTGGGAAATCCATAACACACTTGAAGTTAGAAGTTAACTATGAATGTTTACCTTTCCTTATTATGTCTCTGCTATTCACAATTGTCGTTAATGAATCAGAGACTGTGGCATCACTAGTTAAAAATGAGCTCGTTTAAAAAATAGAACTCAGGCCCACCGGCCCTACTGTATCAGAATCTGCAATTTTACACTCTCTCCAGTGTACTTGTGGACCCATGAATAGTTGAAAGATACATTTCTACCTCGACATGTCTTTTCTGTCTGAGAAATACGCACATTTTATCCAGTTTGATATAAATAAAACACTCAAAAATGCATATGTCCGTGTTGAAACCACCATTTTATCATTTCTTTTCCAGATGACTATAGTCTCTATACTAGTTTTATGGATCACATGACATACTCTTTTTTGTAGTTAGAAATAGAGAAAGTTACTTTGTGAAAAAAAATATATATGTATATATATATATTAGTGGATGATTGAAGACACTCTTCTAAATTAAAACCAGTTCTCTTAATTTGCTCTTTTCTTCTTGCGTCACATTATGAACTCTTCCCGTGGCCAAATGTCATGTGTACTTTTAATTTCAGGGACTGCTGACATCCCAGGATGTGCCCATAGATTTCTCTCAAGAGAACTGGGAATGCCTGGACCGAGATCAATGGGAATTGTACAGGGATGTGATGTGACAAAAGTATAGGATCATGCTCTCCTTGAGTGAGGATACCTTCCTTCCAGAATTCCTTATCCACCCACAGGGTTTAGAGGCCTTGATTTGTAGAATGTCTCCTGGAATGTTCTGCTTCCTACAATAGGGTTTCAGATTGCAACGATTCAGGAAATATTGGGAGTTTGTGGGTATAATTTATGTTGTTCTTTGCAAACTGCAGCCTCCTTTATAATATACTTTGTAACTGCTTGGGATGTGTCTATATGAACAGTGTACTATATGCTTCTGTTATAGTCCTTACAATATTTTATTCTCTTATTATCTGTAACAATCTTCCATGGATTCTTTGGGCTTAAGGTGTATTAAAAGGGAGACGGCGATTCTGGGACTTCCCTGGTGATGCAGTGGTTAAGACTGCGCCTGCCAATTCAGGGGACACGGGTTCGATCCCTAGTCTGGGAAGATCCCACGTGCAACGGAGCAACTAACCCAGTGGGCCACAACTACTGAGCCTGCGTGCCACAACTACTGAAGCTGGTGCACCTTGAGCCCGTGTGCCATTCATTTTTAGAGAATAAAATCACCTCTGAGTGATTACAATTTAGACCAGCTAGTCAAAATTCTTTATCACCTGTTCTTCTCAAACACTGATCAATGGAACAAGTTTTACTAGGGATAAGAGTGTAATTGTATTCTAGAGTTCATATCGGCAATATGGTTTTTGACCTTGATGCTGGATCACGACATTTCAATGGTATAACTGCTATTAATTGTCTCTTTGTTCAATGATTAAAGTCTCACATGATCTGAGTTCAGACTGGAGCCATCCTGCTTGGTTTCTGTCTATTGCAGATTTCTTCCAGTATGAAAGGACAAGAGCAATACGGCTTACTTTACACAATGTCTTCAAACTAAATGATGACATAATCTACATTCAATTAATTTATACATACCCTACTGTAGAGCAGGGTTTGTTACGGTGGCAGAGCCCGGTAATTATGTAAAACTGAAACTTTTATCTGCACTGGTTCAAGTCCTCTTCCTAAGAATATGTTTATAATCAACACTCTTTCACAAGTTACCCAATTTAATTCACCATAGCATTCCTCATATTAACTAAATGGAAAATCCTAAGCTATATACAAATCCAGAAAGGGCCAAAAATCATCTGCCCACATGGATTATTACAACCCATTGCTGAGGCATTCAAATTACTTATTAAAGACCCACTATGTCCATCAACAGCATCAATTTATATATTATTGCCCCAATGCTAGCCTTAACCCTGGCTCTCACAACATGAATTCCTCTTCCCATATCTTAGCCACTAATTAATATAAATGTAGGCATACTCTTTATATTAGCCATATCACACCTAGCCATTTATTCCATCCTCAGTTCTGGATGAGCTTCACATTCACCATACTCACTCACTGGAGCTCTAGGGACAGTAGCATAGACAATCTCATATGAAGTAATGTAGCAGTTATTCTATTCTCAGTCTTACTGATAAATGGATCATTTACACTTTCAACAGTAATTATTACACAGGAACACCTATGACTATTTTCTTCTGACCCCTACTCAGAATTTTATTATCTCCGCAGTAGCAGAAATTCAATGAAGCCTCACTTGATTCAACAGAAGTAGAATCAAAACCTGTATATGACTTCAATGTAGAAGATGTAGCAGGCCCATTCACCTCTTCCTTGCTAGACAATATGTCAATTTCCTTATAATAAACATTTCCACAACAATCCATTTGTAGGAGCATTCGACAATCCCTAGGTGCCAGAATTATATGCACCCCAAGTCATCATTAAAACACATCTAACAATCTCCTTTCTATGAGTTTGAGCATCCTACCCACAATTTTGATATGATCAACGTCTACATCTCGTATAAAAATTTTTTTCTACTAACATTAGCCCGATGTATATGAGAGTTTTCACCACCTGTCATCATACCAGGCAACCCACCACAAACTTAAGAAATATGTCTGACAAAAGAGTTACTGTGATAGAGTAAATTATAGAGGTTTCAATGCTCTTATTCCTGGAATTGAATTCTTCCTAAGAATTTTATATTCTCCATGTTACCACATTACAGCACATGCTATATACTAAGGTTCACTAGGTAAGCTTCAGGCCCATACCCCCAACATGTTGTCGTAGATCCTTCCTGTACTAATAAACTCTCATTGTTTTTACTATCATTCTACTGACCATTATCACAGGAAATATAATTGTATAAGAAGCTCACACTGGTTAATGGTATCCCCATTCTAATAAAAAACACAAACCCATAAGCTACAGAAGCATCCAACAAATATTTCCTAAAACAATCCACCACACCAATACTACTTATAATGGCTAGTATCATTAATCTAATATACTCTGGTCATGGAACACAATGAATAACAAAAATCTTTCATCCAGCAGCATCCACCCTCATGACAATCGCCCTTGTCACAAAAGTAGGACTTTCCCCATTTCACTTCTGAGTGCCTCACGTCACACAAGGCGTCCCATGAACAGCAGGCCTGATGCTATTAATATGACAAAAGTGCACCCCTGTCACTTTTATACCACATGTCACCATCCATCAACCTAAATATACTATTAATCATAGTGATATTATAAATCATAGCTGGAGGCTGAGGGAGATTTAGTCAGACTCACCTGGAAAAAATTAAACCCTCCTCATCAATTGCCCATATAGGATGAATAACAGCCGTTATAAAGTATATTCCGATTATAACAATCCTAAACATACTAATTTATATCATAACAGTACTCTCTTCTTATTATTTATGCCCAGAGCATGGACTACAAGAGTGTCATTATCACACACATGAGGTAAAACACCTCCCATCACAATCCTTTTCCTCACCATTATAGTATCATTAGGACATAGTCCATCACTATCAGGGTTTTTACCCAAATGAATACTTATCCAAGAGATAACGAAAATGACAACATCATTCTACCAACATTAATAGCCATCACAGCAGTGCTCAGCATATATTTCTACTTGCAGCTAACATACTCCACATCACTAACTGTATTCCCTTCATGAAACAACACAAAAACAAAGCACATTGAACATTCAAAGAAATAACCTTCCTATCATTACTAATCATAAAACCCAGACAATTACTCCACATAACACCCATTCCATCCGTGCTGGACTAGGAATTTAGGTTAGTTCAGACCAAGAGCTTTCATAACCCAAAACAAGTAAAATTTACTTAATTTCTAAAAATAAGGATTGAAAGACTTCATCCTACATCAATTGAATGTAAAGCAAACATTGTAGTTAAGCCAAATCTTTACGAGACTGATGAGTTTTAACCCCAGGAAACTTTAGTTAACAGGCAAATCCTCTAGTCAACTGGCTTCAATCTGCTTCTTCTTCATTTGAGAAAGAAAAAAAGAAAAAAGGCAGGAAAATCTCTGGCAGAATTGAAGCTGCTTCTCTGAAATTACAATTCAATTTGTTGATTCACCACAGGGTTTGTGAGAAAGAGGGCTCAATCTCTGTCTTCAGATTTACAGTCGAATGCTAGCTCAGTCATTTTACCTCTGTTCATACACTGTTGATTATTTTCAACAAATCACAAAGATATCGGCATCTTATAATTACTATTTGGTGCTTGAGCTGGAGTAGCAGGCAGCACCTTAAGAATATTAATCCAGGCTGAGCTATGCTAACCTGGAGCGCTACTTGGAGATGCACAAATCTGTAACGTGGTCATAACAGTCCCTGCATTTGTAATAATTTTCTTTATTGTTGTACCCCTTATATTGCAGGGTTTGAAAACTCACTTGGGCCACTAATAACTCGCACACCTGAGGTAGCATTTCCCCGAGTAAACCATGTAAATTTTTGACTACTTCCCCCATCGTTCTTACTCCTACTCATATCACCAATAGTAGAAGCTTGTTCTGGTACCAGTGGACCGTGTATTCAGCTCTAGCCTGCAACCTGGCCCACGCAGGAGCCTCTGTCGACATAACCATTTCCTCCTTACATTTATCAGGTGTCTCCTCAATTCTTGGTGCTATTGCTTTTATTACTATAGTCTTTCATACAAAACCAGCAGTCATACCCCAATACCAAACACCATTATTTGTTTAATCTTCACCAACTATAGCCATATTACTATAATTACCACTCTCAGTCCGAGCAGCCAGAATTGCCATACTCTTAAGAGATAGAAATCTCAACACTACTTTCTCTGACCCTGCAGGAGGAGGCCGAATCCTATACCAACACCTATTTTGATTCTTTGGTCACCCTGAAGTCTGTATTCATGGCCTACCAGGGTTTGTTATAAATTCACACATCATTACACACTATTTAGGACAAAAGGTGCCTTTCAGCTATTTGGGAATAGTATGAGTCATGCCCACTGGCTTTTTAGGATTTCTCTTGTGGGCCCATCATATATTTACCATAGGGAGAGCTGTCCACTCAGGAGCATACTTTGCAAAAGCTACCATAATTGCTTCTATCCCTACAGGAGTGTGCTTTCTCTGGTTGCAGTGAGCAGTAGCGACTCTACGCTGCGGTGCATTGCCTTTTCACTGAAAAGGCTTTCTTTATTGCAGAGCATGGCTTTCACGCTCTAGAGGGCAGGCTCAGTAGTTGTGGCACATGGGCTTTTTGCTCCACGGCAGGTGGAATATTCCCACACGATGGCTCGAACCCGTGTCCCCTGCATTGGCAGGCAAATTCTTAACCACTGCACCACCAGGGAAGTCCCTGGTTAGCAACTGTTCACGGAGGTAATATTATATGACCTCCAATATATTATGAGTTTTAGGCTTTAGTTTTTCTTTTTACAGTAGGAGGTTTCACAGGAATCATCTTAGTGAACTCATCCCCGGACACTATCCTCCAGGATACATACTATGTAGCAGCACACTTCCATGATCTAATGTCCATGGGAGCGGGCTTCACTATTACGGGAGGCTTCCTACACGGATTCCCACTATTCTCAGGTTACACAGTGAACTCAGCATGAGCAAAAAGTCACTTCACGCGTATATTTGTAGTAGTAAATATGACTTCCCGCAGCACTTTCTGGCCTCTCAGGAATGTCATTACTTTAGTCTCACTACTCGGAGGCACACACAACATGAAATATTGTGTCTTTTGGCTCACTCATCTCAATAGCAGCAGTAATGCTAATCATAATCTTCATACTTTGAAAAGCATTTGCATCTAAACAAGAAGGCTAAGCACTAGAAACTGATACTCCTAACCTAGAATTGTTACATAAATGCCCTCCACCATATCCTATGTTTCAAGATCCTACCTATGTAAATATAAAATAAGGAAGGTCTCAAGTCCTTTTCAACCACTTTCAAGCCAACACCATAACAATTATGTCTTTCTCAATAAATGAGAGAAAAGTAAAAAGTGATGTAGCTTTGTCAAACTTAAATCAGAGGCTAAAATCCTGTATATCACGAAGGCATATCAATTTCACCTAGGATCTCAAGATATAACATCACCGATTATGGAAGAACATTTACATTCTCATCATCACACATTAATAGTGATTTTTGAAACTAGTTCTCTATATTATTTCTCTAACATTGACAACTAAACTAACTCATATACATATAATAGATGCACAGGTAGAGAAAATGTGAACAATTTATCAGCCATTATTGTAATCTTAATTGCTCTATCATCATTGTGAATCCTTTACATGATACATGAAATCAATAACTCTTCCCAAACCATAAAATCGATGGGTCAGTAATGATACTGAAGCTACAAATACACAGATTATGAAGATTTAAATGTTGGCTCCTCTGTAATCCCCACATCAGGGCTAAAACCAGGAGAATAATGACTAATAGAAGTCAACAACCACGGAGTTAGAGAGAGTCATAGAATATTAGTTTCATCTGAAATTGTTGTACACTCCTGAGCTGTTCCTTCTCAGGCCTAAAAAGGGCTGCTATCCCAGGACGCCTAAATTAAAGAATCCTAATACCAACAGGACCAGGCCTATGTTGTAGACAAGAGAGCTCATTTTCCTGAGTTCAAAGACAGGCCAGAGGGATATGGCTGAGATGAGGGGTGAATCTGGAGCCCATGGGGATGCACTCTCCAAGCTCCAGGATAGGAATGGGCCATTATTGGTTTAATGGACCTCTGGGGTCCCAGGCCACCCACACCACGCCCTCCCGAGCAGGATCTTGGCAACATTCCCTGTCAGTGATGAGGCAACCTAGCACTTGTCACGCCCCGATGTTGTGTCCTATGTGGGCACCATGCTGTGGGGACCACACCCACACTCTGCAGGTCCATGCTACAGGGTCCTTCTTGCCTCAGGAGTAGAGACCACCCAGCAAGCAGTTCGCTCCCCAACCAGCAGGAGGAGGGGAGGAGAGCAGGGGCACCAGGGGAATCTCACTCAGACAACAACACCCAGGGGTGCCAGCGGGGACAGTGATGATGCAGATGAGGCCCAGACCAAGAGATGCGACCAGAGGACACAAAAGGCAGCTGATCAGGTCCTGACTCAACTGCATCCCGGACACCTTTGTCCCTCCTACGCCCCTTCCTCATACATCCCCTCCTTAAATGCAGATTCTTCAGATGCAAACAGGCAGAGCCTCAGACTGAAAGTCAGCTCTTCCAAAATGACCCGTCAGCAAACACTGCAGGATTGTGCTCCAGTGGGGGCCCTGGAGTCCACAACTCAGGGACTGAAGGGGACATCGGTGCCAGGGCCAGTGTGAGGGGATGGGGAGTGAGACTTTCATGGTTGTGGAATGTTGGTTTTGCAAGATGAAAAGTTCTAGGCGTGGTGGTGATGGCTCCACGAGAAAGTGAATAGATCTGATGCCTCAGAAACGTGCACTTAAAATGGTGACGATGGTAAAGGGTATGTGACGTGTGTTTTATTTCACTTAAATTCATAAAATAATGTCTTTTTAAATCAGAGTCCATTTCGACTCCCGTTCATCACAAATGTCGGAGACCCAAACACATTCCCCTACCTTAGGGGCCATCACGGTGCCCTCACATGGCACATGGGAGACCGTTCTCACAGGGGCCTAGTCTGTGCTCACCTCACCTCTGTCCAGGGAGACCCAGGCAGTGGTGACCCCCATAGATTAGACATATGATATGCTATGATATTCATATGACACCACCGAACATTGTCACTCACCAGCACACAGAGCAGCACCCCACTCAAACATGCATGACCTCATATGAATGCGACAAGATTAAGGGAAGAAAAGGAACCACCAGTTAATCAGGGCAACACCCTTAACGCAGAGGTTGGAAATGTCAAAGGGGTAAAGACACACTGCAGGCAAAGAGCACATAGGGGTCTCCCCATACATGTGATCCTGACCCATGCAGATGTGGTGAGACCCATACAGTGCCCGTACCCTATAGCTGGGGTCACACATCCACACTCACCACAGTGACCCCACCTCCCCAGACCCTGCACCTAAAGTCACACGTTCTCTCTCAACACGTGACCCCACCTCCTCAGACCCCTCCACCTGGGTCACATGTCCACAGTCCCAGGGTGAACTGCCCTCCACAGACTCCCCCAACTGGGGTCACACGTGCACATCCTCCAGGGTGACCTCACCTCACCAGACCGTGCACCTGGGGTCACATGTCCCCTTGGTCAGGGCACCATAGCTCTGCTCTTGGCTCCCTAATTTGGAAACAAGCTGGGTTCCTGGGCCCTGCTGGGATGAGAAAAAGTGTAAGGTGGGTCTCCTGTCCCCACACTTGTCCCACAGAAGTCCTCCTCTTTTCACTTTGGTTCTGTGTGATTTTACCTCTTTTTAAAGCTTTCATGCTAAAGTTGAACACATTACTTGGTTCTGGCAGGCACAGTCTCACTTTCTTGTCTCACTTACTTGTTGAGAAAACTCATAGGACAGCAGGGCTGAAAGCCGAAGGGCAGCTCTGGACGCTGCTGACTAGGGACGGCAGACAGGAAGGAGAGCTCAGCAGCAGCCTCAGCTGTTACCCATCGGCCTTTTGCCCGATCTGCGTGCCCTGCAATCAATTCACCAGCTAAACCTGCCTCCCTTCGCACCATGCACGTGCTGGTAAATTGGAATAATCAGCAGGTAGCCCTCCTGAGGATTATCCACGAGCCCCAAGGAAGGTGAACCTTGCAGGAATAAGGACTAAGGCCCTGCCCATAGCACTGCCCTTGGGAGGACCAGGTCACCACAGTCAGAAGAGAGGGTGTTACCTAGACAAGCCCACCTCGGCTCCAGACCCAGACATCTAAGCACTGACTTTCAAATGCAGGCACGGAGCTTCCCAGTACTGAGGCCAGGCCGGCTCTCTTCCCAGCTCTCCAGACTCCTAGCATACACGGAACATGGTCAGGTCTAAATCTTCTTATTATAGACAACACATGGTCAGCTCTAAACATAAACAGTAGACAGCACATGGAGAGGTCTAAATTTACCATGTAGACAGGACTTGATCATGTTTCAACTAGCTTAGGGCTGAGCTCATAGGAGGTACAGATCACACATATGGGTCTCTCATCTTTGGACACCCACATCAGGAAACTGAACAATATCGTTGTCATTAAACATTTCAACAGGCAAAACAGAAATGTTACCAGTGTGTCTGGCCACCTGATGGTCAGGATCCTCATGTGATGCAAGAACTTCTTAGAGTGCAGCCCAGTCTGCGGCCAGGCCAGGCAAGAAGTGGCCTGATTGCAGCCTCCCAGGCTTCCAGAAGGAGGCGGCCGCACAGGAGGCCCAGGCAGGACAGTTCTGCATGGTGCGGGCCAGGAGAGCCTGTCTGTCCATTCCACTGGCCGATTCCGGGCGGGGTGCTCAGGGTCGCTGAGAGCCCCGCGCTCAGGCCCTGCTTCCCTGCACCATGTGCGTGTGCGTGCGTGTGTGTGTGTGTGTGTGTGTGTGTATCTGTGTGTGTGTAGAGGGGGCAGTGGCTGACGGCTCCCACGGCTCCCGTCCCGGGCACCGTGATATCTTCGAGGGGAGGTACGGGGAGAGGTAGGGGCACAGAAGCCATTGGAGAGGAGAACCCACCACGGAGCTCCTTGCACACTGGCTCGCCCCACCCGGGGACCAGCCTACCCATCGTGGGCCACATGCCACCCCCCAGCCCCGCACCCCAAAAGGCAGGGCACCTGCTCTTTCAATAGCACAGGGTCTCACATGAAGGAGACTCAGTGGGGAATGTCACCCACTCCCCCACTCCTGATGCTCCGTTTGGGGAGAATGAACCCCCTTGACTGGGCGATGGGACCCTGTGATGAAACATGTGGTGCCCCATCCAAGTCGGGGTCTGGCTGACAGATGGGAACACAGGAGCCACGTGCATGGCCTGGAGGCCAGGCCAACAGGACGAGCACCTCCAGCCTTGGTCTAGCTCTCCAACTGTGACATTGTAGTTTATAGGGGACCTAGGGCAGGTGACTGAATGTAATGGGGGCCTCAGGTGGACATCAAAGCTAAGAAAAAGGGAAAAATACATGTCAGCTTCACTTGCTTTCAGGAATTAATGCTTTACGGATTCACTTTATTCCCTGTGTGTGTGCTACGTGTGTGCATGTGCCTGTATGCGTACATGTGCTGTGCATGTGCATAGGTATGTGCACCGGCACACGTTAGTGTGTGCGTGGGTACACGCGTGCGTGTGTGTTCATAGGCTAGTGTGTGAATATATTTGTGCTGTGCGCATGCGTATGTTTGTGTGTGTGCTGTGTCTACCTTTGCGCACACCTGTGTGTTTTCTGCAACCACTTGCAAGTTGATTGCAGACTGAATTGTGCCCCAGATATGTCCGCACGCACCTGCTCTAACAATCCTGCGTAGCCACGTAAAGTTCAGAGATCGCAGGGATTTAAATGGATGGAGCAGGATGTCCTCACACAGGGTCTGTCTTCCAGTGACTGTCACTGTCTGAGTGACATCCTTCACACGTTCTTTAAGCCCCATTCAGGGTCCAGTTTAGACCCCATTACATTCAGTCACCTGCCTCAGGTCCCTTAATGCTACAATGTCACAGTTGGAGAGCTAGACCAAGGCTGGAGGTGCTTGTCCTGTTGGCCTGGCCTCCAGGCCATGCACGTGGCTCCTGTGTTCCCATCTGTCAGCCAGACCCCGACTTGGATGGGGCACCACATGTTTCATCACAGGGTCCCATCGCCCAGTCAAGGGGGTTCATTCTCCCCAAACGGAGCATCAGGAGTGGGGGAGTGGGTGACATTCCCCACTGAGTCTCCTTCATGTGAGACCCTGTGCTATTGAAAGAGCAGGTGCCCTGCCTTTTGGGGTGCGGGGCTGGGGGGTGGCATGTGGCCCACGATGGGTAGGCTGGTCCCCGGGTGGGGCGAGCCAGTGTGCAAGGAGCTCCGTGGTGGGTTCTCCTCTCCAATGGCTTCTGTGCCCCTACCTCTCCCCGTACCTCCCCTCGAAGATATCACGGTGCCCGGGACGGGAGCCGTGGGAGCCGTCAGCCACTGCCCCCTCTACACACACACAGATACACACACACACACACACACACACGCACGCACACGCACATGGTGCAGGGAAGCAGGGCCTGAGCGCGGGGCTCTCAGCGACCCTGAGCACCCCGCCCGGAATCGGCCAGTGGAATGGACAGACAGGCTCTCCTGGCCCGCACCATGCAGAACTGTCCTGCCTGGGCCTCCTGTGCGGCCGCCTCCTTCTGGAAGCCTGGGAGGTTGCAATCAGGCCACTTCTTGCCTGGCCTGGCCGCAGACTGGGCTGCACTCTAAGAAGTTCTTGCATCACATGAGGATCCTGACCATCAGGTGGCCAGACACACTGGTAACATTTCTGTTTTGCCTGTTGAAATGTTTAATGACAACGATATTGTTCAGTTTCCTGATGTGGGTGTCCAAAGATGAGAGACCCATATGTGTGATCTGTACCTCCTATGAGCTCAGCCCTAAGCTAGTTGAAACATGATCAAGTCCTGTCTACATGGTAAATTTAGACCTCTCCATGTGCTGTCTACTGTTTATGTTTAGAGCTGACCATGTGTTGTCTATAATAAGAAGATTTAGACCTGACCATGTTCCGTGTATGCTAGGAGTCTGGAGAGCTGGGAAGAGAGCCGGCCTGGCCTCAGTACTGGGAAGCTCCGTGCCTGCATTTGAAAGTCAGTGCTTAGATGTCTGGGTCTGGAGCCGAGGTGGGCTTGTCTAGGTAACACCCTCTCTTCTGACTGTGGTGACCTGGTCCTCCCAAGGGCAGTGCTATGGGCAGGGCCTTAGTCCTTATTCCTGCAAGGTTCACCTTCCTTGGGGCTCGTGGATAATCCTCAGGAGGGCTACCTGCTGATTATTCCAATTTACCAGCACGTGCATGGTGCGAAGGGAGGCAGGTTTAGCTGGTGAATTGATTGCAGGGCACGCAGATCGGGCAAAAGGCCGATGGGTAACAGCTGAGGCTGCTGCTGAGCTCTCCTTCCTGTCTGCCGTCCCTAGTCAGCAGCGTCCAGAGCTGCCCTTCGGCTTTCAGCCCTGCTGTCCTATGAGTTTTCTCAACAAGTAAGTGAGACAAGAAAGTGAGACTGTGCCTGCCAGAACCAAGTAATGTGTTCAACTTTAGCATGAAAGCTTTAAAAAGAGGTAAAATCACACAGAACCAAAGTGAAAAGAGGAGGACTTCTGTGGGACAAGTGTGGGGACAGGAGACCCACCTTACACTTTTTCTCATCCCAGCAGGGCCCAGGAACCCAGCTTGTTTCCAAATTAGGGAGCCAAGAGCAGAGCTATGGTGCCCTGACCAAGGGGACATGTGACCCCAGGTGCACGGTCTGGTGAGGTGAGGTCACCCTGGAGGATGTGCACGTGTGACCCCAGTTGGGGGAGTCTGTGGAGGGCAGTTCACCCTGGGACTGTGGACATGTGACCCAGGTGGAGGGGTCTGAGGAGGTGGGGTCACGTGTTGAGAGAGAACGTGTGACTTTAGGTGCAGGGTCTGGGGAGGTGGGGTCACTGTGGTGAGTGTGGATGTGTGACCCCAGCTATAGGGTACGGGCACTGTATGGGTCTCACCACATCTGCATGGGTCAGGATCACATGTATGGGGAGACCCCTATGTGCTCTTTGCCTGCAGTGTGTCTTTACCCCTTTGACATTTCCAACCTCTGCGTTAAGGGTGTTGCCCTGATTAACTGGTGGTTCCTTTTCTTCCCTTAATCTTGTCGCATTCATATGAGGTCATGCATGTTTGAGTGGGGTGCTGCTCTGTGTGCTGGTGAGTGACAATGTTCGGTGGTGTCATATGAATATCATAGCATATCATATGTCTAATCTATGGGGGTCACCACTGCCTGGGTCTCCCTGGACAGAGGTGAGGTGAGCACAGACTAGGCCCCTGTGAGAACGGTCTCCCATGTGCCATGTGAGGGCACCGTGATGGCCCCTAAGGTAGGGGAATGTGTTTGGGTCTCCGACATTTGTGATGAACGGGAGTCGAAATGGACTCTGATTTAAAAAGACATTATTTTATGAATTTAAGTGAAATAAAACACACGTCACATACCCTTTACCATCGTCACCATTTTAAGTGCACGTTTCTGAGGCATCAGATCTATTCACTTTCTCGTGGAGCCATCACCACCACGCCTAGAACTTTTCATCTTGCAAAACCAACATTCCACAACCATGAAAGTCTCACTCCCCATCCCCTCACACTGGCCCTGGCACCGATGTCCCCTTCAGTCCCTGAGTTGTGGACTCCAGGGCCCCCACTGGAGCACAATCCTGCAGTGTTTGCTGACGGGTCATTTTGGAAGAGCTGACTTTCAGTCTGAGGCTCTGCCTGTTTGCATCTGAAGAATCTGCATTTAAGGAGGGGATGTATGAGGAAGGGGCGTAGGAGGGACAAAGGTGTCCGGGATGCAGTTGAGTCAGGACCTGATCAGCTGCCTTTTGTGTCCTCTGGTCGCATCTCTTGGTCTGGGCCTCATCTGCATCATCACTGTCCCCGCTGGCACCCCTGGGTGTTGTTGTCTGAGTGAGATTCCCCTGGTGCCCCTGCTCTCCTCCCCTCCTCCTGCTGGTTGGGGAGCGAACTGCTTGCTGGGTGGTCTCTACTCCTGAGGCAAGAAGGACCCTGTAGCATGGACCTGCAGAGTGTGGGTGTGGTCCCCACAGCATGGTGCCCACATAGGACACAACATCGGGGCGTGACAAGTGCTAGGTTGCCTCATCACTGACAGGGAATGTTGCCAAGATCCTGCTCGGGAGGGCGTGGTGTGGGTGGCCTGGGACCCCAGAGGTCCATTAAACCAATAATGGCCCATTCCTATCCTGGAGCTTGGAGAGTGCATCCCCATGGGCTCCAGATTCACCCCTCATCTCAGCCATATCCCTCTGGCCTGTCTTTGAACTCAGGAAAATGAGCTCTCTTGTCTACAACATAGGCCTGGTCCTGTTGGTATTAGGATTCTTTAATTTAGGCGTCCTGGGATAGCAGCCCTTTTCAGGCCTGAGAAGGAACAGCTCAGGAGTGTACAACAATTTCAGATGAAACTAATATTCTATGACTCTCTCTAACTCCGTGGTTGTTGACTTCTATTAGTCATTATTCTCCTGGTTTTAGCCCTGATGTGGGGATTACAGAGGAGCCAACATTTAAATCTTCATAATCTGTGTATTTGTAGCTTCAGTATCATTACTGACCCATCGATTTTATGGTTTGGGAAGAGTTATTGATTTCATGTATCATGTAAAGGATTCACAATGATGATAGAGCAATTAAGATTACAATAATGGCTGATAAATTGTTCACATTTTCTCTACCTGTGCATCTATTATATGTATATGAGTTAGTTTAGTTGTCAATGTTAGAGAAATAATATAGAGAACTAGTTTCAAAAATCACTATTAATGTGTGATGATGAGAATGTAAATGTTCTTCCATAATCGGTGATGTTATATCTTGAGATCCTAGGTGAAATTGATATGCCTTCGTGATATACAGGATTTTAGCCTCTGATTTAAGTTTGACAAAGCTACATCACTTTTTACTTTTCTCTCATTTATTGAGAAAGACATAATTGTTATGGTGTTGGCTTGAAAGTGGTTGAAAAGGACTTGAGACCTTCCTTATTTTATATTTACATAGGTAGGATCTTGAAACATAGGATATGGTGGAGGGCATTTATGTAACAATTCTAGGTTAGGAGTATCAGTTTCTAGTGCTTAGCCTTCTTGTTTAGATGCAAATGCTTTTCAAAGTATGAAGATTATGATTAGCATTACTGCTGCTATTGAGATGAGTGAGCCAAAAGACACAATATTTCATGTTGTGTGTGCCTCCGAGTAGTGAGACTAAAGTAATGACATTCCTGAGAGGCCAGAAAGTGCTGCGGGAAGTCATATTTACTACTACAAATATACGCGTGAAGTGACTTTTTGCTCATGCTGAGTTCACTGTGTAACCTGAGAATAGTGGGAATCCGTGTAGGAAGCCTCCCGTAATAGTGAAGCCCGCTCCCATGGACATTAGATCATGGAAGTGTGCTGCTACATAGTATGTATCCTGGAGGATAGTGTCCGGGGATGAGTTCACTAAGATGATTCCTGTGAAACCTCCTACTGTAAAAAGAAAAACTAAAGCCTAAAACTCATAATATATTGGAGGTCATATAATATTACCTCCGTGAACAGTTGCTAACCAGGGACTTCCCTGGTGGTGCAGTGGTTAAGAATTTGCCTGCCAATGCAGGGGACACGGGTTCGAGCCATCGTGTGGGAATATTCCACCTGCCGTGGAGCAAAAAGCCCATGTGCCACAACTACTGAGCCTGCCCTCTAGAGCGTGAAAGCCATGCTCTGCAATAAAGAAAGCCTTTTCAGTGAAAAGGCAATGCACCGCAGCGTAGAGTCGCTACTGCTCACTGCAACCAGAGAAAGCACACTCCTGTAGGGATAGAAGCAATTATGGTAGCTTTTGCAAAGTATGCTCCTGAGTGGACAGCTCTCCCTATGGTAAATATATGATGGGCCCACAAGAGAAATCCTAAAAAGCCAGTGGGCATGACTCATACTATTCCCAAATAGCTGAAAGGCACCTTTTGTCCTAAATAGTGTGTAATGATGTGTGAATTTATAACAAACCCTGGTAGGCCATGAATACAGACTTCAGGGTGACCAAAGAATCAAAATAGGTGTTGGTATAGGATTCGGCCTCCTCCTGCAGGGTCAGAGAAAGTAGTGTTGAGATTTCTATCTCTTAAGAGTATGGCAATTCTGGCTGCTCGGACTGAGAGTGGTAATTATAGTAATATGGCTATAGTTGGTGAAGATTAAACAAATAATGGTGTTTGGTATTGGGGTATGACTGCTGGTTTTGTATGAAAGACTATAGTAATAAAAGCAATAGCACCAAGAATTGAGGAGACACCTGATAAATGTAAGGAGGAAATGGTTATGTCGACAGAGGCTCCTGCGTGGGCCAGGTTGCAGGCTAGAGCTGAATACACGGTCCACTGGTACCAGAACAAGCTTCTACTATTGGTGATATGAGTAGGAGTAAGAACGATGGGGGAAGTAGTCAAAAATTTACATGGTTTACTCGGGGAAATGCTACCTCAGGTGTGCGAGTTATTAGTGGCCCAAGTGAGTTTTCAAACCCTGCAATATAAGGGGTACAACAATAAAGAAAATTATTACAAATGCAGGGACTGTTATGACCACGTTACAGATTTGTGCATCTCCAAGTAGCGCTCCAGGTTAGCATAGCTCAGCCTGGATTAATATTCTTAAGGTGCTGCCTGCTACTCCAGCTCAAGCACCAAATAGTAATTATAAGATGCCGATATCTTTGTGATTTGTTGAAAATAATCAACAGTGTATGAACAGAGGTAAAATGACTGAGCTAGCATTCGACTGTAAATCTGAAGACAGAGATTGAGCCCTCTTTCTCACAAACCCTGTGGTGAATCAACAAATTGAATTGTAATTTCAGAGAAGCAGCTTCAATTCTGCCAGAGATTTTCCTGCCTTTTTTCTTTTTTTCTTTCTCAAATGAAGAAGAAGCAGATTGAAGCCAGTTGACTAGAGGATTTGCCTGTTAACTAAAGTTTCCTGGGGTTAAAACTCATCAGTCTCGTAAAGATTTGGCTTAACTACAATGTTTGCTTTACATTCAATTGATGTAGGATGAAGTCTTTCAATCCTTATTTTTAGAAATTAAGTAAATTTTACTTGTTTTGGGTTATGAAAGCTCTTGGTCTGAACTAACCTAAATTCCTAGTCCAGCACGGATGGAATGGGTGTTATGTGGAGTAATTGTCTGGGTTTTATGATTAGTAATGATAGGAAGGTTATTTCTTTGAATGTTCAATGTGCTTTGTTTTTGTGTTGTTTCATGAAGGGAATACAGTTAGTGATGTGGAGTATGTTAGCTGCAAGTAGAAATATATGCTGAGCACTGCTGTGATGGCTATTAATGTTGGTAGAATGATGTTGTCATTTTCGTTATCTCTTGGATAAGTATTCATTTGGGTAAAAACCCTGATAGTGATGGACTATGTCCTAATGATACTATAATGGTGAGGAAAAGGATTGTGATGGGAGGTGTTTTACCTCATGTGTGTGATAATGACACTCTTGTAGTCCATGCTCTGGGCATAAATAATAAGAAGAGAGTACTGTTATGATATAAATTAGTATGTTTAGGATTGTTATAATCGGAATATACTTTATAACGGCTGTTATTCATCCTATATGGGCAATTGATGAGGAGGGTTTAATTTTTTCCAGGTGAGTCTGACTAAATCTCCCTCAGCCTCCAGCTATGATTTATAATATCACTATGATTAATAGTATATTTAGGTTGATGGATGGTGACATGTGGTATAAAAGTGACAGGGGTGCACTTTTGTCATATTAATAGCATCAGGCCTGCTGTTCATGGGACGCCTTGTGTGACGTGAGGCACTCAGAAGTGAAATGGGGAAAGTCCTACTTTTGTGACAAGGGCGATTGTCATGAGGGTGGATGCTGCTGGATGAAAGATTTTTGTTATTCATTGTGTTCCATGACCAGAGTATATTAGATTAATGATACTAGCCATTATAAGTAGTATTGGTGTGGTGGATTGTTTTAGGAAATATTTGTTGGATGCTTCTGTAGCTTATGGGTTTGTGTTTTTTATTAGAATGGGGATACCATTAACCAGTGTGAGCTTCTTATACAATTATATTTCCTGTGATAATGGTCAGTAGAATGATAGTAAAAACAATGAGAGTTTATTAGTACAGGAAGGATCTACGACAACATGTTGGGGGTATGGGCCTGAAGCTTACCTAGTGAACCTTAGTATATAGCATGTGCTGTAATGTGGTAACATGGAGAATATAAAATTCTTAGGAAGAATTCAATTCCAGGAATAAGAGCATTGAAACCTCTATAATTTACTCTATCACAGTAACTCTTTTGTCAGACATATTTCTTAAGTTTGTGGTGGGTTGCCTGGTATGATGACAGGTGGTGAAAACTCTCATATACATCGGGCTAATGTTAGTAGAAAAAAATTTTTATACGAGATGTAGACGTTGATCATATCAAAATTGTGGGTAGGATGCTCAAACTCATAGAAAGGAGATTGTTAGATGTGTTTTAATGATGACTTGGGGTGCATATAATTCTGGCACCTAGGGATTGTCGAATGCTCCTACAAATGGATTGTTGTGGAAATGTTTATTATAAGGAAATTGACATATTGTCTAGCAAGGAAGAGGTGAATGGGCCTGCTACATCTTCTACATTGAAGTCATATACAGGTTTTGATTCTACTTCTGTTGAATCAAGTGAGGCTTCATTGAATTTCTGCTACTGCGGAGATAATAAAATTCTGAGTAGGGGTCAGAAGAAAATAGTCATAGGTGTTCCTGTGTAATAATTACTGTTGAAAGTGTAAATGATCCATTTATCAGTAAGACTGAGAATAGAATAACTGCTACATTACTTCATATGAGATTGTCTATGCTACTGTCCCTAGAGCTCCAGTGAGTGAGTATGGTGAATGTGAAGCTCATCCAGAACTGAGGATGGAATAAATGGCTAGGTGTGATATGGCTAATATAAAGAGTATGCCTACATTTATATTAATTAGTGGCTAAGATATGGGAAGAGGAATTCATGTTGTGAGAGCCAGGGTTAAGGCTAGCATTGGGGCAATAATATATAAATTGATGCTGTTGATGGACATAGTGGGTCTTTAATAAGTAATTTGAATGCCTCAGCAATGGGTTGTAATAATCCATGTGGGCAGATGATTTTTGGCCCTTTCTGGATTTGTATATAGCTTAGGATTTTCCATTTAGTTAATATGAGGAATGCTATGGTGAATTAAATTGGGTAACTTGTGAAAGAGTGTTGATTATAAACATATTCTTAGGAAGAGGACTTGAACCAGTGCAGATAAAAGTTTCAGTTTTACATAATTACCGGGCTCTGCCACCGTAACAAACCCTGCTCTACAGTAGGGTATGTATAAATTAATTGAATGTAGATTATGTCATCATTTAGTTTGAAGACATTGTGTAAAGTAAGCCGTATTGCTCTTGTCCTTTCATACTGGAAGAAATCTGCAATAGACAGAAACCAAGCAGGATGGCTCCAGTCTGAACTCAGATCATGTGAGACTTTAATCATTGAACAAAGAGACAATTAATAGCAGTTATACCATTGAAATGTCGTGATCCAGCATCAAGGTCAAAAACCATATTGCCGATATGAACTCTAGAATACAATTACACTCTTATCCCTAGTAAAACTTGTTCCATTGATCAGTGTTTGAGAAGAACAGGTGATAAAGAATTTTGACTAGCTGGTCTAAATTGTAATCACTCAGAGGTGATTTTATTCTCTAAAAATGAATGGCACACGGGCTCAAGGTGCACCAGCTTCAGTAGTTGTGGCACGCAGGCTCAGTAGTTGTGGCCCACTGGGTTAGTTGCTCCGTTGCACGTGGGATCTTCCCAGACTAGGGATCGAACCCGTGTCCCCTGAATTGGCAGGCGCAGTCTTAACCACTGCATCACCAGGGAAGTCCCAGAATCGCCGTCTCCCTTTTAATACACCTTAAGCCCAAAGAATCCATGGAAGATTGTTACAGATAATAAGAGAATAAAATATTGTAAGGACTATAACAGAAGCATATAGTACACTGTTCATATAGACACATCCCAAGCAGTTACAAAGTATATTATAAAGGAGGCTGCAGTTTGCAAAGAATAACATAAATTATACCCACAAACTCCCAATATTTCCTGAATCGTTGCAATCTGAAACCCTATTGTAGGAAGCAGAACATTCCAGGAGACATTCTACAAATGAAGGACTCTAAATCCTGTGGGTGGATAAGGAATTCTGGAAGGAAGGTGTCCTCACTCAAGGAGTGCATGATCCTATACTTTTATCACATCAGATCCCTGTACAATTCCCATTGATCTCGGTCCAGGCATTCCCAGTCCTCTTGAGAGAAATCTATGGGCACATCCTGGGATGTCAGCAGTCCCTGAAATTAAAAGTACACATGACATGTGGCCACGGGAAGAGTTCATAATGTGACGCAAGAAGAAAAGAGCAAATTAAGAGAACTGGTTTTAATTTAGAAGAGTGTCTTCAATCATCCACTAATATATATATATATATATATATATATATATATATATATACATATATTTTTTTTTCACAAAGTAACTTTCTCTATTTCTAACTACAAAAAAGAGTATGTCATGTGATCCATAAAACCAGTAAAGAGACTATAGTTATCTGGAAAAAAATGATAAAATGGTGGTTTCAACACGGACATATGCATTTTTGAGTGTTTTATTTATATCAAACTGGATAAAATGTGCGTATTTCTCAGACAGAAAAGACATGTCGAGGTAGAAATGTACCTTTCAACTATTCATGGGTCCACAAATACACTGGAGAGAGTGTAAAATTGCAGATTCTGATACAGTAGGGCCGGTGGGCCTGAGTTCTATTTTTTTAACGAGCTCAGTTTTAACTAGTGATGCCACAGTCTCTGATTCATTAACGACAATTGTGAATAGCAGAGACATAATAAGGAAAGGTAAACATTCATAGTTAACTTCTAACTTCAAGTGTGTTATGGATTTCCCACGTTTAATAGGATAGTAAGCACAGCAGCAACCACCATTTGTGAACATTCACTGTAGACCGTGTGTATCTTTCTGACTTTTTGTGTAGGATTGCAGGAAAAAGGCCTGCGCTGTGGCCACAGTGGGCGGGGCCCTCAGGCCAGGCCGCCCCTCCAGGCCCCCCGACGGGGCCCTGAGCTCCTGGCGGCTCCTCCCCCGGCGCCCCGCTCCCTCCCAGGAGGCCTCAGGCAGAGCGGCCCCACCCGCAGCGCCCAGAACGGAGCCCGCGTTTCCTCAGAGCTGGAGCTCCCGGCTCGGGGTCTCTTCCCTCCGCCGTCACGGAGCTGCCCCGGAGCCCAAGGGGAGGGCGGCCTCACTGACGCTGCCGGCTGCGGAGGGGCCCCGGCGGCCGAAGCCGCGACAGTCGTGGGGACGGCGGGCCGGGTAAGTGGGTCTGGTGCCCGGGCGGCCGCGCAAGAGCAGCTTCTGAGGGGAAGGGTTTCGCGGCCACCCGCCGCTGCTGTGCAGAACGAGCGGCCTGGGGTCTGGTCCCGGGGAACTTCGGCGCCTCCTCCCGGCCCTGCCCTCGGCCTGGCTCGCGGGGCCCAGGGGACGTGGGGAGAGGGCGGCTGAACGTCCTGAGGGGACACGGGGCGAGGGAGGCGCAGGGTCCGGCCGCAGCGTCAGCGACCCTCCTCCCGACGGCGGGGATAGCGGCCGAAAGTTCCTCCCGAGGCTTCCAGGCCTCTTGTTCAGCCAAGGCCCTGTGCGCCCCATCCTCCCTGAGCTAAAGCACCCGGGGGGCGGGAGGGGACAGGGCGGGGGGCTGGCGCAGGTGATGGGGGACGGGAAAAGGTGATTGTCAGCTAAGGAGAACCTGCTCTCCCAAGGTGAGCAATGCAGGGCTTTCCTTTGTATGCGAAGATGCTGGAGTCAGGCTCACGAATTCCTTCCTTTGATATGCACCTCAGCTCTCTGGGGCCTGCATCCTGTATTTGCATATCCTGAGTTCCTCAGGGCCTGCCCGCTCACATTGGAGAGGATGACTGTGGCATCTTTTGTTTACTGAGGTGGCAAGAAATATTCCATTTCTCACAGACTTGAGGGGCAGACAGTGAAGAAGCGTCGGAGAGTCTCACTTGGCATGTACTTTGGTTTACATATAGATAATAGTTATACTTACTTAACTGTGCTAATAGAGAGAGGCTCTGGAGTACAATCAACTTGTACTACTGCCCTCTATGTATTAATTTCATCAATATCATAAGATAAATGCCTGTAGAATTGACTTAATCCAGTTAAATAGCATAATGATTTTTAAAGGAAACATAATAGAAATATAACAACAAAACCTTTACCACTACAGGCTGGGTCTGGAACAAGGTAAATAAATGTTCCATTGTTAAAATATTGAAAGAGTATTCAATAGAAATATCAAGAAAAATGACAAATAATAAGGGCAGCAGAATGTTGAAATGTTCTATCTTTATCATTAAAGTGGCAGAAAATCATTTATGAGCAGGCACTGGGGCAGAAGATGCCTGATTTTATATCTTTGTCATAGTTGTGCAGTTGTTTCAACAAGTAACTTAAAGACACAATGGAAAAGCCAGGAGGTTTGTGCCTGAGATCATGTTGATGTGAAACCCGGGATGGCCGCCTTGTGCCAGGTGTGTTAAGTTTACCTCGCAGGTAGACCTCAGAGCTCCTGAGAAACAAGGTCTGGAATTTTCCTGCTGGGTGCCCCTTAGGTTCTGTGACTTGATTGATTGTGAGTCATGTTGGGAGAAAGACCTGATCACAGGAAGAGGGTGGGAATAGAGTGATTTGAGGAGCAGCTGACAACATTCATCACAGCTCATTGCCTGAATGAATTTTAAAGAAACAGGAAAACAAATGATTCTTATGGAATCAGAGAATGTGAGGGCTGGACAATCCCAGGAAATGAGGAACACCCATCCCGTTTTCCAGATGAGAAAACAGAGGCCCAGCAAGTTGAATCCCTCAGCCAAGTTGCACCCGTCTTTCCTCCCCACTACATGGTTTGTGTAAGCAGGACTCTTCCTGTCTTGATCACTGCTGAACCCCGAAAAGGGCCACGCATCTAGTAGCTGCTCCAAAATTTTTGATTGACTGTATGAACAATGCTATTTCTTTCTTTCTCACTCTTATTCAGGATTGTGCCAAGAACTCCCCAGGTTGCAATGTAATTCGATAAATGTCAATATGAATTGAGTTTTGTTGTGATGAGGACTTAGGCTTTAAGGTAACAGACTTGGTTCAGATCCTGGTTCTGCCACTCAATAGCTGTTTGGCTTCGGGAAAATTACCAAACCTCTCTGAGATTATTTCCTCCTTTGTAAAAGTGGGGATAAAACTATCTGAGCCAGCAGAGCACCTGCATGAGACATGTGCACTAAATGTTGGTCTTTCTCACTCTCCCACGCCATCTCTCTGTTCTTCCCAGAGAAGTTGTACAGAAGGATATAGTACTTTAAAAAAATATTTATTTATTTATTTATTTATTTTTGGCTGCGTTGGGTCTTCTTTGCTATGCATGGGCTTTCTCTAGTTGCAGCAAGCAGGGGTTACTTTTTGTTGCAGTGCGTGGGCTTCTCATTGCAGTGGCTTCTCTTGCTGTGCTTGTGGTGGAGCATCGGCTCTAGGCGTGTGGGCTTCAGTAGTTGTGGCCTGAAGGCTCAGTAGTTGTGGCACATGGGCTTAGCTACTCCGCGGCATGTGAGATCTTCCCTGACCAGGGCTCGAACCCATGTCCCCTGCCTTAGCATGCAGATTATTAACCACTGCGCCACCAGGGAAGTCAGATACAGTACTTTATAAAGAGGGGTTTTAATTTAATTCGGATAGTGTACATTTTTCTCGTAGAAAAGATTATTCCACTATAGAGACATTAGCACGCAATACCACTACAAATGCAGTATTCTATGGGTTAGATATTATCAGTAAATTTTATAAGGAATTGGACAAATGCCAAAACACTAGCAACTGTTGAGTAAGAGGATTCAAATCTGGGGTGCCCCCACCCCAATTTCAAGAGCAGCATGTGATTTTCAAATCCATGTTTCATCTGGTCTTTGTTTCTCATCCATCCTCTGGGTTTGCCTTTGTCAAGAAGGCTCAGATCCTCTGCTTTCACAGCCTCGCGGCTGGCTGTGCCCCAGCTCCCGTCCTGGAACCTCTGCATGCCTGGCTGTGCCTGCTCTCCCTGTGCATCACCAGCTTTGCCTGGGAGCTGCTGCGTCCTGCACTGCTTGCTGTACCCCAGAGTACCTAGACCCTTCTGGTACATGAAGTACACCCTCATACCATGTGTGGGATCAAAGTGAAGTTCCCAACTTTGGAAGTTGCAGGCTTGAGGGGCACACAGTGATTTAAAGTCGGGTCACCTGACTTAAAGGGGGGGGGGTTGATTGTTTTAAAGCCAGGGCAGCTGACTTAAAGTCTGCGTCCCTCAGCTGCAGGACGAGACCAATTTTGGCAGTGCACGGGTTCGCTCCAAGCCAGCACTGCTGTTCAGGAAGAGCTCCAGTAGCGCCTTAGTGCAGGGGGACTTGGTCCGTTGTCTTCCCTTGCCCTCAGAGGGGGGCCACCTGCTCTTCTGGAGGAGAATCAGGGAGGGGGAAGTGCAGAGTCCCGGCTGGAGTTGCGGCACCCCTTGTCTGATGGCAGGGAAAGGGGGGAGGGGCTTTGTGGTGTCCTGGGGCTGGACTCACCAGGTCGACTCAGCCTCTCAATCTCCTAACCTCCCCCTACACACTCCACAAGAGTTTCCAATAATATGTAATTGCGCTTTAGATTCTCGGTCTTCAAACTCATACCCAGGCTCCCGGGTCCCTTGATTCAGCCAATTCCTCTGTGCTCTCTCTTCTATTAGATACAGTCCCAGAGGGAGGGGCCGGGGGATGGGACTGGAGGGACCCCGGCAGCACTGGCCTCAGTCGAGTGCATAGATCCGGGGCCTGTGTTCTCACACATGTGCGAGGACCCTTAAGGCGGAATGGAGGGGGCCAGTTAGAGGCAGTCCTTGCTGCCTCAAGTGAGTATGGATCACCGTCGGGTGGGGAACCCGCTGAGACCTGAGAAGTACTGTTAGGAAGATGCGTTCCTTCCCCGGCTTCAAGGACGTGGGTGGGCTTCATGACTCCAGTTCCCCTCCAGGCCTCCAGGTCCGGCTGCAACCCAGCGCCCTTGCAGACCTGCCTTCCTGTCCCAGAACGTGCCAGGCTCCAGGAAGAATCCAGACTGCAGAGATGGTGCCTGAGCGCTCCAGCTTAAGAAGTGCTGTCCCTGGGGACCCAACAGTGGAGGCAGGAAGGGTGAAAGGAGTAGCGGGGTGGGGTAGAGAGGGGTGGCTGCTCTGGGAGACGTTGAGAGAGAAATATCGCCCCTACACCCCCTGCAACTGACCCACTGATGCCATAGGATCTCAGGGCCCTTTAGTCAGAGATGCCTCTGCTTCTTTACTCCTATGTTCAAAACTATGCAAAACCAACTCTTCATCCTCTTGCTGCCTTGCCAGGACTTTTACAGCCCTGTTATTTTGAAGCACTCATTCCCTAAACTGCAGTTTGGAGCTGCCCCAGCTACTTAAAAGTGTTCTCCTTAAACTGAGACTAAATCCTACTCTTTTGGAAAAACGACCTTCACTTCAGAGAAGATCGTCTTTTCTGCCCATTCCCTCCTTCTACTGCCCTCTTAAAAACCCCTGTGCTTAAAGAGCTTGGTGATTTATTTTTTGCTTGATGTCAAAAAGAAACCTTCCCCATGCACCCCAAAAATCTTTCCTGGAAAATAGGTATTTCAAAACCATGACAGTGTTTTGCAGTTAGTATACACTGGGTAGACTGCCTAGCAATCCCTCCAAGTGGCAGAGGTGAGCAACACCTTTACTTATTTGATTGGATGCCCTTCAAATTGAGGAAGGTCCCATTCTTATGGGACCTGAGCCCTGGATGGCTGTGGCTGTGATTAGATAATTACTGGTGATTTTATTTCCCTTACTGAGCTGCTGCTTCTAGGTTACATTCATTTTGTTACCTGTCCATTTTTAAAGAAAGACTGACGACAAAGTCACTGTCATAGGTCAGGAGCCTGAGCTCAGGGTTGGTCAAAGGTACTCACAGGGAGAAAGGTGGATAAAAATAGGTGGGTAAATGAGGAGGGTTGGCAAGTACAGCCAGGACACCCGTGTTCACCGTGCGTACTAATAAAGGCCCGAATCTCCTCATTTATCTCCCGTGGGAAGTTCTGATGGTTCACAGGATCAAACTCAAATCATATTTAAACTAGGGCATATTCCTGAGCATAAAAGGAAGTATCCATCCTTAGCAGGAGTCGCTGCAGAGGAATAAAGACGTAGAGAACGGACTTGAGGACACAGGGAGGGGGAAGGGTAAGCTGGAATGAAGTGAGAGAGTGGCATGGACATATATACACTAGCAAAGGTGAAGTGGATAGCTAGTGGAAAGCAGCTGCCTATAGCACAGGGGGATCAGCTCGGTGCTTTGTGACCACCTAGAGGGGTGGGATAGGGAGGGTGGGAGGGAGACACAAGAGGGCGGGGATATGGCGATATATGTATACGAATAGCTGATTCACTTTGTTATACAGCAGAAGCTAACACAACATGGTAAAGCAATTGTACTCCAATAAGGATGTTAACAACAACAACAACAAAACCCCCAAAACTAAGTCAATCACGCCAACGGAGACATTGTATATGCTTACAGTTCAAGAAATCCACAAGAGAATCCTTTATTCCGTATCCAATGAATGGTCCATTCGAAAAGAAAAAAAAACACTTTCTAAAATGTTGCTTTTCCATTTATTGTTCAGAACATTTTTATACCTCTTCATTTCTTACTGTTCAAAGCCAAGTCACCTGAGTTACAGGGAAGCAGCTGATTGATTTAAAGTTGGGTCATGTGATTTAAAAACCAGTGGCAGTTGATTGATTTAAATCCCAGTCATATGACATGAGGAGAGGGTGCTAAAAACTGTTTTTTCATCTCTGGCTCAGAAGATCATATTTACCTTGGTTTTTCTTATGATTTAGAAAACTTGAGCTGTCTCTCCTTGGAATCATCAGGAGAAAAATATAGTATTTCAGGTTCATTCTTGAAATCAACTTCTCACTGTTAAGGTGTATTGACTAAAAGATCTTCCTTCTTCAAGAGATTCCATACCTCTGTAGGACACTTCAATTGTAATTGGAGAAAAAAGAAGAATGAAATCAGGCCAGCAGCTGCAGGAGGCCAAGGCAGCCCCCAGGACTAGGGAAGGGGGAGGAGGAAGGGCTGAGAGTTGCCATTAGAGCAGACAACCTCCAGAGGGCGCTGAAGCACCGGCACAGCCCACCTGCCACTTCCAGTTCGGCACTCCAGGGGCAGATTTGGGCTTGGAGATGGGGTTGCTGTAACCCCAAGGAGCTGAGCAGAGAGGAGGAGTTGATTAATAGTCTCCTCTGACCCTCTGGCCAAAATTGCCTGGCTTCACAGGGGGGACAAAGTTTCGCTTTCAGCAACTGATGGGGCACTTCCAGGCTGCTCGGGTTGGCAGTGGCCCGACAGCCTGACAGGCTGACTGCGGTGTGACCGCCCTTTGTTTCTCCAGAATGTGTACATCAGGAAGTGCACGGTTGTGGGAGCCTATTCACCGCCACCCCCCCGCAAGGGGGATGGCACTTTCCCTGGCTGTACCCTATGATCACCAGGTACTTGAAATGAATGTAAGAGTTTTGACTTCAAGGAAAAGCTCACATAACTGCTTCTGCCTCATCATGTGTGGGATTTACTCTAATGGAAGGACATTATAAAGAACAGGTAGAAAACTCACCCGTTGGTCTCCTTGTAGGAGTTTATTTTGCATGAATCCCTCCTACATGAGTAGATAGCAGAGGTTTATTTTTGTTCCCGTGTGTGTGTAGTTGTGGCAGAAGTTGTAGGTATGGTGATTTGAAGCCCTCAAAGAAATATTCTCAGAACTCTCAAGACTTCTCTTGATTGGAACCGAAAGAGACCTGGAAAAGGAGGAAAAGAAAAGGAGGAGGGAGAACGAATGGCTGTTTCTCAGTAAATTCACCTTCCTGGTTGATTGTTCTGTCTTCTTGTTTCTTTTCACTTCTATGTATGTCTAATGGAATAATGCAGAAAGGCTGATTTTATGCTTTAAAAGATTTTACATCACAAAGAAACTAGAAGTGGCTAACAGAACTTATTCAAATCAATTTGACATGGAGACTTTGATATTAAATTTGTATACTAAAATGGGTTAATCCAAATTTTCTCTTTCTTTTAGAGTGAATATTTGTAAAATATTTTTGTAGATAATAATTTACCCTAGATATACAAAATTGTGAGAATGGGTACCATTTTTCACCACTTAAATGATTTCTTTTCTTTCTTTTATTTTTTATTTATTTTTATTTATTTATTATTATTTTTTTGCGGTACATGGGCCTCTCACCATTGTGGCCTCTCCCGTTGCGGAGCACAGGCTCCAGACGCGCAGGTTCAGCGGCCATGGCTCATGGGCCCAGCCGCTCCGCAGCACGTGGGATCCTCCCGGACCGGGATACGAACCCATGTCCTCTGCATGAGCAGGTGGATGCTCAACCACTGCGCCACCAGGGAAGCCCATGATTTCTTTTAAATAAATAGATTATACACTTCAAATGCCAATGTTGTGTCTTACATGTTGTTTTTTAATTCCTTGATTTTCAAAACTTGTGTTTATTTAATTGATTTCTATCTAATAATCTGTCTCCCTTTTATTGTTCCTTACTTTATATTTTATTGATCTATAGTTAATATACATTATTATATTAGTTTCAGAGGTACAACATAGCGATTCATAAAAGTTTAGGTTCTTCTCCACTTATACTTACTATAAAAGAGTGGCTATATTCCCCATGCTATACAGTACATCACTGTAGATGATTGATTATATACCTAGTGATTATACCTCCAAATCTGCTACCACTCTTTTGCTCCTCCACCCTATCTCTCCCTGCTGGTAACCACTAGTCTGTTCTTTAACCTGTGAGGCTGTTTTTTCTTGTTCTTGTTGTTGTATTCAATTTTTTAGATGCCATGCTTGTTTTCTCTGTGGCCTATTTTACTAAGCATAATAGCCTCCAAATCCATCCATGTTCTTGCAAATGGCAAAATTTCATTTTTTGCTGAAGTCATCATAAAAAATCTGTTTTATCCCCTAACCTAGTGATGAACACTTAGTTTGACTGAAGTCATCATAAAAAATCTGTTTTATCCCCTAACCTAGTGATGAACACTGAGTTTGACTCTGTCTCTTGGCTATGGCAAACAACACTGTTACAAATATTGATGTGCAGTTATTTTTTTGAAATAGTGTTTTTGTTTTCTTCTGATATACCCAAGAGTGAAATTGTTGGATATTATGGTAGTTCTCTTTTTAGTTTTTTGTGGAACCTCCATTCTGCTTTCCACAGTAGCTGCACTACTTCACCTCCACATCAAGAGTGTACATGTGTTTCCCTTTCTCCACATCCTCACTAACCTTTGTTATTTGTGATCTTTTTGATGACAGCCATTCTGACAAGACTGAGGTGATATATCTCAGTTTTGATTTGCATTTTACTGCCAATTAGCTATGTTTAGCATCTTTGTGAGTTCTGTCTGTCTATCTGTATTTTTTCCTTGGAAAAATGTCTATTTAGGTCTTCTCATTTTTTAAAAAAGATTTTGGGTATTTTTTTGATATTGAGTTGTATGTGCCATTTCTGTAGTTTAGATATGAACTCTTGCTTGGTCATCTTTTTGATGTTCACGTCTTATCATGTGCAAATATTGTCACTACTTCAGCAGCTTGTCTTTTCATTTTGTCTTTGGTTTCCTTTGCTATTCAAAATCTTTTAAGTTTAGTGAAGTCCCACTTGTTTATTTTTGCTTTTGTTTCATTTGCCTTAGTAGACTGAACCTAAAACTGTTGCTATCATTTATGTTCAAGAATGTTCTATATTTTCCTCTAGGGGTTTTATGGTTTCTGGTCCTACGTTTAGGTCTTTATTCAGTTTTGCATTTATTTTATATATGGTGTGCTAAAATAATCTAATTTTATTCTTTTCCATGTAGCTGACCAGTTTTCCCAGTACCCCTTATTGAAAAGACGTGTTTTCTCCATATTTCCTGCTTCATCATAAATCAATTAAATAGAAGTGTGTGGGCTTATTTCTGGGATATCTATTCTATTCCGGTGATCTTTGTGTCTGTTTTTGCTCCGGTACGATTCTCTTTGATTACTGTCGCTTTGCAGTCTAATCTGAAGTCAAGGTGTGTGATGCCTCCAGCTCTGTTCTTTCTCAAGATTGTTTGGCTATTTGGGGTCTTTGTGTTTCTATACAAATTTTCAAATTACTTTTTCAAGTTCTGTGAAAATGCTTTGGTATTCTGATAGGGATTGCATTAAATCTGTAGGTTGTCTTTGGTAGTAAGTTTATTTTCACAGTATTAATTCTGCCATCCACACACATGCTATATTCTCCCCATCTTTTTCTGTTGCCTTCAACTTCTTTCACCAACGGCTGATAGATTTCTGAGTACATGTCTTTTACTGCTTAGGTGTGTTTGTTCCTAGGTATCTTATTCTTTTTGGTGTGATTGCATATGGTATTGTTTTCTTAATTTTTTTCTTTCTGACAGCTTTGAGTTTTGTTTTCTTCTTCTTTATCTAATTCCTTCAGGTGTAATGTTAGGTTGTTTATTTGATGTTTTTCTTGTTTCCTAACAATAAGCTTGTATCACTATAACTTCTCCCTGTGAACTGCGTTGGCTGTGTCCCATAGATTTTGGATCATTGTGTGTTCATTTTCATCTGTCTTGGGTATTTTTAGAATCCCTCTTTAATTTTTTCAGTGTTCCTTTCTTCTCCTTTTATTCTCTTCATCTGTGATGTGAGGACTATCTTTAATGTTATGTTTGGATTTCTTTCAGTTTTTTTAAATGTGTGTGTGTGTGTGTGTGTGTGTGTGTGTGCGTGCGCGTGTGTGTGATTATTGAAGTTGCTGAGCTCTTAATTTCACGTGGACACTAACAACCCTGCACTGTTACTCTGCTCCACCACAGTTACTGAATTGGACCTTATATTTTACATCTACTTGTCTTGTGTGTCCCTTACCTTCTTATTGTGAATATAGATGATTTTATTAGTATTTTCTTTCATCCTTCCTATTAGCTGTGTTCATGGTTGATTTACTACCTGTGTTGAATATTTGCCTTATCCAATGAGGTTTTTCCTTTAGTAAGTTTCCTTTCCTAATTTTTATGTTTCAGTCGTGGCCTTTTCTTTTTCACTTAGAAAAGCCCCTTTCAGATTTCTCATCCCGCTGGTTTGACGATGCTGAGCTCTTTTAGTTTTGTTTCTCTGTAAAACTTGAGATCTCACCACCAAATCTGAAGGAGAGCCTTGCTGGGTAGAGTATTTTTGGTTATAGGCTTTTCCCTTTCACGACTTTAAATATACCATGCCACTCCCTTCTGGCATGCAGAGGTTATCCTGAAAAGTCAGCTGATAACTTGATGCAAGTTCCCATGTTTGTAACTTGTTGCTTTTCCTTTGCTCCTTTTACTAGTGTCTTTTTCTCTTTATTTTGTTGCCAGATTAATGACAATGAGTCTTGGTGTGGTCCTCCTTGGCTTGATCCTGTTTGGGCCTTACTGTGTTTACTGGACTTGGATGTCTGTTTTCTTTCCCAGGTTATGGAACTTTTCAGCTCTTATGTCTTCAGGTATGTTCTACATTGCTTTCTCGTACCTTTTTGCTTCTGGGACCAGTATGATGCAAATATTAGTACACTTGATGTTGTGTCACACGTCTGTTCAACTTTCCTCATTGCATTTTAATCTATTGTTTTCCCGTTCATCCTCAGTGACCGCCCGTGCTCTGTCCTTCCGTTTTCGGATGCATTCCTCTGTATCATTTAGTCTACAGTAGTTTCCTTTTAGTGTATTTTTCATTTCAGTTACTGTATTCCTAATCTCTGTTTTGTTGTTCTTTAATGGTCTAACTCTTTCTAAAAACATTATAACTTCTTGCTCTGGATGTCCATTCTTCTGAGTTTTTTGATCATCTTTACAGTCATTACCTTGAACTCTTTGTTGAGGAGATTGGCTCTCTCCACTTCACTTAGATCTTCTTCTGAGTTCTTATCTTGTTCCTTCATTTGGATCGTGTTTCTGTATCACCTCATTTTTCTTAACTTGCTGTTTTTATTGCTCTGTATGTAGTAAGTTCATTTCGTTTCCTGACCTTGGAGAAGTGGCTTTTTGTAGGAGAGGTCTTATGTGTCCCAGCAACCCACTGTCCCCTGGTCACTAGAACTATATGTTCTAGGTGTACCCCCTATGTGGGCTGCTTGGGCTCTTCTGTTGTGGTGGGCTGACTACTGTGGATGGTCTGGTAGGCTTGGCTGCCCCCAGAGTGCTTGTTTGCCAGACCCTGCCTTGTGTGGAGGCTGTCTGTGCTACTTGCTGAGGCTAAATCGTGAGGCAGCTCGCTGAAAAACTCTGGGAGACACCAAATCTAGTGCTGGTTCACTTCTGGGTAGAATTGCAGTGCAGGTGGTATCAGGGCTAGTGCCCAGTCCCTGGTCCTGGGGCTATGCTGGCGACTGGGAGGAAGACCCAGGTCCCGAGTTCTGGCTGCAGGCCCCAGGAGTCGCAGAGTTGGTGTTGGATCACTGTCCCTGACACAGCTCTCTGCAGGGTCTGGGCTGTCCCTAGTCTTGTGTTGGCATTCTGACGGGCAGGGTCAGGACCCAGCTGAGCCCGTGGTTGCTTCTGGCCTGCAAGGGAGTGTTCTGGTCACACAGGCTGCTGGGCTGTGGTATTCCTGGGGCCGGTGTGTACCTGTTGGTGTACGAGGCCGATCCCACTGCTGGAGCAGGTTTGCGGTTGTGTAGGTCAAAGCTCCATCCAGTCCCTGGGCAGTAATCACCTGCCGACAGTGAGGCTGATTCCAAGGCCAGAGGAGGCTCACTGGTCAGAGGGGTCAGGGACTCTGGGGCTGGCGCCTGTCCACTGAGGTCTGGAGGCTGGTCCTTGGGCTTTTGGTGGCTGGGCCCATGTCCAGGGGCAGCTGTGCACTGAGGGTCTGAAGGCATCGTGTTCGCTGGTGGATGTGGCTATGCGCCTGCTCAGTTAGTTGCTTGGCCTGCAGCCCCCTAGTGCTTGTGTGTATAGTGTGGTGGAAATGGGTAAGGCTAGGTCCTGAGGCTAAATAGATAGAGGGAGGATTCTGAAATTTTGCTTGCTGGTGCCAGTGGCCGCGAGGTAGAATGAGCTCCCCCAGATGGCTGCTGCCAGTGTCCATGTCCCTGAGGCTGTGCTGTAAATGCCTCTTGCGTCTCTGGGAGACTCTCTAAGATCAGGGGGTAGGTGTAACGCAGGATCCTTGCAAATGACTGCTTCTGTTCTGATTCTCGGATCACGTGGGATTTTGTGAGCATCTTCTAAGAGTGGAATCTCTATTTCCCACAACCCTCTGGCTCTCTGGAAAATAAGCACTACTGGTGTTCAAAGCCCAACTTTCTAGGAACTCTTCTTCCCAGCACAGGATCCCTGGGCTCTCTGGGAGCCCCTCAGAAATTGTAATTATTCTCCCATGTGTGGGCCACCCCCAGGTGGTGTGGGTCTTGATGCTATTGAGATGTTGCCCTGTCCTTCCTGCCTTGCCGAGGGGCCTCTTATGTCTTTAGCTGTAAAACATCTTTCATGGTGAGTCCCGCTCTTTTCTTCAGTTGCTGCTCTGTAAACAATTGTGACTTTGGTGTGCGTCTGAGAGGCATCCAGCTCTGAGTTTCTGAATGCTACCATCTTGGACAGTCTCTCCACTTCATTCTTAAATCATATTATTTAATTTTTCTTAGTATCTTGTTTGATTCGTGACAGTTTGAAATTTATTATCACTCATGTTTACTTCGCCTGTTTTAAAAAATGGAATAGTGCATTCATTCAGTTTGAAATGAAGGTAGTGACCTGTGAATTTCCATACCTCAAAACTCAAGGATAGGACAAAAGCCTTTTCTACCTGTGTTACCCTCAAACTGTGCACCCCAGCCCAGCCTGGGGATTAACCTCTTGTACCCATGCTCACCTTCTGCTTTTGGACCGTAAACCATCACTGCATCTGTATGTGTGTTGACAACGTGAACTCTAGTCTTTCCAGTTTTTGTGTTTTGTTTTTTTGGTTTAGGGAATGGTCCTACTATGAATGTACATTTACTGGTCTGCTGAAGTTCATATATAAACCTGTCAAACACACATTACCAGAATTGGAATTGCTTGTATATACACTTTGCTAAATTTTAGAGACAATGCTAGAACAGAAGTAAATTGTATTTCAGGTCCCACAATATTCTCACACCATGAAAACCCTTCCCTTTTTCATATATCTGTGTGTAGTTTATCTTTATACCCATACTATATTTCCCAGAGATGGGTAAGTGTTATGTTTCTTGCCAGCACATTTACCGTATTGTTCAAAGTGAGGTGTTTACTGGTTTTAGCATGATCATATTTCCATGAACTCGCAAATACAAGATCTTCTCTCACACTGTCTTTTACTTCCTGCTGTTTTATATTGCCCTCCTAATTCTCAGTCCTGGTCTTTCTTTATGTTCTTCATCAACCTGGATAGGTTATACTATTTTCTCCTCTATTCAAGACCAACAGAATAGAATAGAACACCTAGAAATAAACCCTGATATATGGCCAAATGATTTTTGACAAGTTGCCAGACTTTTCAAAGTAAAAAGGATAGTATTTTCAACAAATGGTGCTGAGAAGTCTTGTTGTCAACGTGCAAAATAAGGAAGATGGACCCCTTACCTAACATCATATGCAAAAAATAATGAAAACGTATCAAGAAACTAAATATAAGACCTAATAAACTAAACAGTCTTAGAAGAAGACACAAGACAAGAGCTTCATGACATTGGATTTGGCAGTGTCTTCCTCAGTATGAAATGAAGGAACAACAAATGTACAGCTAACAAAAAATAAACAATTTGCAGTACATAATTAAAAAATAATGTGTATGAAAGAAATGTAAACAGAATAAAATGGCAACCCACAGATGGGAGAAAATATTTGAAAGCCATCTATCTGACAAGAGATTTCTCTTCAGAATATACCAAGAACTTCTACAACTCAACAAAAAGCAAACACCCTGATTCAAAAATGGATAAAAGACTTGAATAGATGGTTCTTCAAAAAGATGTACAAACGACTAAGCACTTGAATAGATGCTCCATATCACTAAATGCGTGTTTATATATTTGTGTGCATGCATACACACACAAGCACACACACACACATACACAAGCAGAAAACAAGTATTGGTGAGGAAGTGAGGGAGTAGGAAGCATTGTGATGTGTCAGAGGGAATGTAGAATGATACAGCTGCTTTGCAAAAGAGTATGGCAGTTTTTCAGATATTGAAAAATAGAATTACTCCATGATCCAGGAATCTTACTCTGAGGTATACCCAAAGGAACTGAAATCAGGGTCTTAAATATTTGTACTCTAGTGTTTAGAGCAGTAATAATCAGAGTAACTAAAATATGAGAGCAACCTACGTGTTCATTCACTGGTTCCTGGATAAGCAAAGTGTGGTATACTCATAGAATACAATATTATTCAGTGTGAAGAAGGAAAAGATCTAGGAATGTGCTACAACATGGATGAATCTTGAGGACATTTAGCTTCCAAAAATGCCACTTTTGTGACTTTTAGTGAGTCATAACAATACAACTACTTATTTCAATTATATGGGGTACTTAGTGTAGTCAAAACCATAGATCTGGGAGGGTAATGATGCTTTTCATGTGTTTATGGAACAAAAAGGAAAGTTAGGTTTAAAAGATATAGAGTTACAGTTTTAAAACGTAGAAAAGAATTAGAAAGATAAATGGCGATGTTGATCGCCCGATAATATGAATGTATTTAATATTACTGAACGCTGCACTTTATAATAATTAACATGTTATATTTTATGTTATTTGATTTTACCAACATACAAAATTGGGAAAGAATGTAATACGAGGGAAGGGAGTGGACCTGGGATACAGCAGACAGTAATCAGATGGGCGAGACACTGCATACGTTGAAGGAGAAGAGCTGAGAGTCTTCATTACTCTGAGGGTGTATTAAATAGATATGTGTGGGTGTACTGCTATCCCCCGTGGGTTATCTTAAAGAGTCTTTAATAAAGTCCATAAGGCTTGCTGAGGCTTTTTTAAAAACTGGATAACCTAGGAGATAATTAAAGGGTGGTACTTAAGTCTATGTCTAGGTTGACAGATTTTGCAGGGAACACGAACCCGAGAACAGTGGAAGTCCTGAGAGTGTAAGTACATGGAAATTAGAAAAAAAATAAAGGGAATTAGGAAAACTTTGGACTTGGAAGGTCATGTATTAATGAGTCAGACCTGAGGTCTCTAAGGAGTTATATACACAGTTGCTATTTGGATTACTTGTTGATAAAGACCAGTGGAAAAACTAGAGTCGTTTCCAAGTGTAGGTAAGATATACTGAGAGGATGGAGGTGGAAAGTAGGGAGGCCCAGAGAAAAGTGGGAAGGTCATATTGGGCTACGGTGGTGGTAATATCCAGCAGAACAGATGCTAGGGGAGAGTATGGATTCATCTTTCTTCTTTCGATTCCCCACCTCATCCTTAATAATTCTTTGGGACTGTTTCATTGCTCTGTGACGCAGGTACAGAATTCGCGTGAGGAGACTACACCCTCAGTGTCCAGCTGTCTGAGGCCTCAGTGTGCTTCAAGTGATGGAGAACTCTTTCTTCTTTATGAGAAGAGTTAGTACCTCGTAGCTAAACTTAGGCTGGAGCTTATGCAATATTGATTCCGTTTTATATATACTGTTGGCATAGAGGTTCCTCCTCCTCTTTTCTTGACCATTCTGAAATGAATCTATATTTCTCAATATTTGGGTATATCAGATAAATACATTAAGGAAAGGAATCTTATATATTGCTCCCTGCATAGTTTGCTCTTTCTTGTTTCTCCTTTACCTTTACTAAATTAGCACAGGGAGAGACCTTGAAATGTTCTAATCAGGAGAGGTTAGAACATCATATTTCTAGAGAGGTTGGTTGGACAGAGCAGGGGTCCCAGTGAAAATCAAAGCTTCTGTTTCTACTTGGAAGTGTACCTGTATAGAGTAGAGGGCTCCAGGAAATATCCTGGAATATTCCAATGTCCCTGCAGGAGATCATTAAGCGAGGCAGGATGTGGTAGCAGATCAGGGTCCTATGACATGTTTGTCAGTCATCTGATGTGAGATTCTCAGAGCCAATCCCATATGGTAGGGCTGACTGCAGAGTGAGGCAGCACCTGTGAAAACCTTTGATCGCATGTTAAAGATGAAGCTCTGATTCTGGGGAGAATTCTGTTGCCTGACTGAATGTCACTCTTCGGTGGGGATGAGATTCTGTGCTTTTCTTCTCTTGATGACCACTGACTGAAAATCTTTAGAGGATCATGTCTAGAAAGCATTCTTGATTTAATTTCTTAAAGAAGAAAACATAGAAAACATTTTTATCCACTTCCAAATTGAGGATCAAGGGGAATGACATCAGCGAAAACGTCAGAGTCGGGAGCTCTGGCTTGTGTCCATCGCCAGAAACACGGACATACGTGGTCAAACCTGTCAGAATGATCTTTTCAACACATGTCAGTTTTCTTTTCTTTTCACCCTGTAGATTTATCTTTCATTGAAACTTAACTTACTACAGGATGTGGAGAATAAACAGGAAAGGTGAAACTGTATTTCCTGATGAACGAATCAGTAAGTCACATTAGCTGTTCTGAGCTATGTCTTACCCACCGTGACTGTAATTAAAACAAACAAACACTTTTTTTTTTGTTAAGTCAGTTCTGACATTTCCTCGTTAAAGACGAGGTAACAGATACGGACTTAGATCTCCCAGAATTGAGCAAACTTTTGATTGTACCTGTGCTGAATATATGAGCATGACCTGCTATAAATCTTCATGATACTGATTGCCACAACTGACAAATTCCCTTTTTCCACTCCTGATATGTTGCATGTAAGGAATGCACAGGTCACTAACCCCAGCTGGTCACAGGTAAACTCTGCCACATGGATTACTGCATGTTTTCCTGCCGGAAGACTACACATTCTTTTTTTTTTTTTTTTGGTGGTACGCGGGCCTCTCACTGCTGTGGCCTCTCCCGTTGCGGAGCACAGGCTCCGGACGCACCGGCCCAGCGGCCATGGCTCACGGGCCCAGCCGCTCCGCGGCATGTGGGATCTTCTCGGACCGGGGCACGAACCCGTGCCCCCTGCATCCGCAGGCAGATTCTCAACCACTGCGCCACCAGGGAAGCCCGACTACACATTCTTGAGTATCATGCCTGCAGAGTATCAGGACTCTTCTTTTTTCTGGATAATTTTATGAGAAAAATATAAATTGTATTTGCATATTCTTCATGTTTTTATTTATCAATTCTCTTTCAAGTCCTAAGTGCAGATATTAAAATGATTTCCAAGAGGGTGGTAAATAAGACAGCTACGTATATGCTCCAAAATTAGCAATAAAGCATAATACAATTGTAAATGCATTAATGTGTGATTAATATGTAGATATTTATGTAAAAGCAATTTTAGTAATGCTTTGTGGAGAGCTTCAGAATCTAGGTATTAAAATAAAAGAAGAAGGAGTTCTTGAAACTCTCAGGGAATTATAGAGAATTCTTTGTGTCTATAAATATCAACCTGAAATAATGCATATTCTCAGAAATAAACTAAGCATAAAATTGTAGGAAGAAACTTCATGAAATGAAAGAGCGTGTGCTGGCCATACAAGAAAAATAATATTCTCAGAGAATAATGAACAGTGTGGAGTTCAGCAGAAGGGTAATACAGACTCAGGCAGTAAATCTTTGGAGACCCTAATTATGAGTTCCTGATATTTCATCTTTGGAGAGACAGTAGTCAGTCATTTGAAATATGATGTTATAAGATGACGTTAACATACTTAAATACTTTCGTTTAGAAATGACCACTTAGAACCAGAATAAATGAAAGAGATCACAAAAGTATGTTTTTGTTGATTTTTAAAGACCTCAGGTGAGTGCTGATAATTTAAAAATCCATGATGTCTTTCACTGCAAAGTAAAGAAACTGTTAGAGTGGAGCGATGACTGGACTGGATGTCAATATTCTGACATCGGCTGAGTGTGATTCGTGTTTGGTAATTGCAGTCATTGTTGCTTTTGTTGTGGTCATCCATTTACAATGCTTGGTGTCAGTTGATTTATCTGTTGTAAAAATAAAATACAGTCTGTGTGTGTAAAAAAACATACGTGATGTCTTGATAAAGTTGTATGGAATTTGAGATCCAGAAAAAAGCATTTATTTTCTGTAATGCTAGGATGCTAATTGGACATTTTTGCAAGAAAGGGATTTCAGGATGCAAAAATCTCATGTCTCTAAGGTGGGAAGTCAGTTCATTGTGGAACATTCTATTAAACTTGTGTGAGTGGAGAAATAATCCTTTGCAAGGAAGAGGTCTCGATTCCCTTTTTAATAGTTAGTGGTTTATAGTATACCGAATGAGGAAAATGGCTATTTCTGAACTTTAGAAAAAAAGAATATAGTTTTTCTGCGTTTATATTGAGAAGCTGATGTAGAATATCCAAAATTCTTTATTTTGAAAAACAATGTAATTAATTTGACATAATTCATATATATTGAACCTGTGGTACACACACACAATAAAACTTACATTCAAAAAATGTTTTGCACTTAAGAAATATTTTCTAGTGTAGTCAATTTACAATGTTGTGGGTTTTTTAATACATGTTTATTGGAGTATAATTGCTTTCTAACACTGTATTACTTTGTGCTTTACAACAAAGTGAATCACCTATAGGTATACGTATATTCCCCTTATCCCCCCTCTTGAGCCTCCCTCCACCCTCCCTATCCCACCCCTCTGGGGGTCATAAAGCACCGAGCTGATCTCCCTGGCTATGTGGCCGCTTACCACTAGCTCTTTTACATTTGGTAATGTATATATGTCAGTGCTACTCTCTCACTACGTCCCTGTCTCCCCTTCCACCCTGTGTCCTTAAGTCCGTTCTCTACATCTGTGCCTCTAGTCCTGTCCTATCACTAGGTTCGTCAGTACCATTTTTCTACATTCCATATATATGTGTTCATGTATGGTATTTGCTTTTCTCTTTCTAACTTACTTCACTCTGTATGACAGACTCTAGGTCCAACGACCTCACTACAAATAACTAAATTTTGTTCCTTTTTATGGCTGAGTAATATTCCATTATATATATGGGCTACATCTTCTTTATATATTCATCCATCAGTGGACATTTAGGTTGCTTCTATATCCTGGCTATTGTAAACAGTGCTACAGTGAACATTGTGGTACATGTATCTTTTTTTTTGTGTGTGTGGTACGCGGGCCTCTCACTGTTGTGGCCTCTCCCATTGCAGAGCGCAGGCTCCGGACGCGCAGGCTCAGCGGCCATGGCTCACGGGCCCAGCCGCTCTGCGGCATGTGGGATCTTCCCGGACCGGGGCACGAAGCCGTGTCCCCTGCATCGGCAGGTGGATTCTCAACCACTGCGCCACCAGGGAAGCCCCATGTATCTTCTTGAATTATGGTTTTCTCCAGGTATATGCCCAGTAGTGGGATTGCTGGGTCATATGATAGTTCTATTTTTAGCTTTTAAGGAACCTCCATACTGTTCTCCATAGTGACTGTATCAGTTTACATTCCCACCAACAGTGCAGGAGGGTTCCCTTTTCTCCACCCCCTCTGCAGCCTTTATACATTGTTGTATTAATTTCTGTATAATTAATTAATTATAATTAATTATATATACATATAATTAATATATATATTCTTTTCCATTATGGTTTAACACAGGATATTGAATATAGTTTCCTCTGCTATACAGTAGTAGGTCTTTGTGGGTTGTCCATCCTATGTAGAATAGTTTGCTTCTGCTATTCCAAAACTCCCAATCTTTCCTTCGCTCTCTCCTTGGCAACCACAACTCTGTTTTCTGTATCTGTGTGTTTGTTTCTGTTTCACTGACATATTCATTTGTGTCCTGTTTTCGATCCCACATATAAGTGATATTATATGCTACTTGTCTTTCTGTTTCTGACTTACTTCACTTAGTATCATTATCTCTAGGTCCATCCATGTTGCTGCAAATGCCATTATTTCATTCTTTTTATGTCTGAGTAATATCTGTTGTATATGTATGCCACACCTTCTTTATACATTCATTTTTCAATGAGCATTTAGGTTGTTTCCAAGTCTTGGCTATTATAAATAGTGCTGCTATGAACATAGGGTTTCATGTGTCTTTTTGAATTATAGTTTTGTCTGGATATATGTCCACAAGTGAGATTGCTAGATCATATGGCAACTCTCTTTATAGCATTTTTGAGGAACCTCCATACCGTTTTCCATAGTGGGTGCACCTACTTACATGGCCACCAACAGTGTAGAAGGGTTCCTTTTTCTCCATATCCCCTCCAGCATTTGTTAATTGTAGATTTTTTTAATGATGGCCATTCTGATCTGTGTGAAGTGATACCTCATTGTAATTTGGATTTGCATTTCTCTAATCATTAGTGATGATGAGCATCTTTTCATGTGCCTGTTGGCTCTACTTATGTCTTCTTTGGAGAAATGTTTATTTAGGTCTTCTACCCATTTTTCCACTGAGTTATTTGTTATTTTGTTGTTGAGTCGTATGAGCTGTTTGTATAGTTTGGAAATTAAGCCCTTGTCAGTCTCATCATTTGCTAATATTTTCTCCCAGTCCATAGGGTGTATTTTCATTTTGATTATGGTTTCCTTTGCTGTGCAACAGCTTATAAGTTTGGTTAGTTCTTGTTTCTTTTTTGATTTTACAGTAAGTCTCCTCCATATGAACAAGTTCTGTTCCAAGAGTGCGTTTGTAAGTCCAATTTGTTTGTAAGTCCCACAAAGTTAGCCTAGGTACCCAACTTACACAGTCGGCTCTATGGTATTGTACCGTAATATGTTTATAATACTTTCCATGCAAACAATACATAAAAAACAAACACAAAAATAAAGAAAATGTTTTTAATCTGATAGTACAGTAAGTAGAAAAGTACAGTAGTACAGTACGACAGCTTTGATACTGGGGCTGGCATGGAGGGAAGAGGCAAGAAGAGTTACTGACTGGAGGAGGCAGAGGAGGTGGGAGAAGGTAGAGGTGGAGGATTATCAGCAGTAGGAGACAGAGGGCAAGCTGCCATTTCACTCACGCCTGACATTGATGGCAGAGGTTCTGGTTCCTTGCTGGATTTCATTCTATCTACCCTCTTGAAAAAATGATCCATTGATGTCTGGGTAGTAGTTCCTTTTTTCTCATCATAGGTGACAAGGTAGCGTAGCACTGGATTGCATTCTGAATGGTTGCCACCTTTGGGTACCATTCTAGGTTCGGGTCCTATACCTCAAAAACGAACAGTGCTTCCTCAAATAAAGAAGATTCCGTTGCCATTCTCTGTGTCGTGAATCTCTTCAGTTCTTCTGTTACCTCGTCTTCCTCCTGTCCCTCTTCATCCTTTCTCTGGACCTCCAATTCCATCAGCAAGCTCCTCATGTTGCACAGCAAGGAGTTCAATGAAGTCGTCCTCTTGCAGATCTAGCTGCAGCTTCTCTCTGTGGGTCACTACGTTGCTGAAGACCTCTTCAGACTTCTGATCTACCTTCTCAAATCCACAAAAATCACGAACAAACTGTGGGCAAAGTTTCTTCCAAACTCCATCCACGGTGCCCACCATACCCTCACACCGTGCAAAGTCAGTGTTTTTTATGGTCTTGTGGATGTTATAGTCCTTCCAAAGTTGTCCCTAGGTTGTTCCTGATTTGTCACTTACCTTCACTGCCTGACAAAAAGTGGGACATAAGTAATATTTCTTGAAAGTCACTTTAACTCCCTGGTCCATAGGTTGAATGAGCAATGTAGTATTCGGTGGCAGATGCACTACTTTGACGTTGAGATGAAAGTCATTCGTGGATGGGGGATGGCCCAGAGCATTGTTGAGCAGCAAAAGAATGTTTTGCTGGAATGTCCTTCTCCAAGCGATATTTCTCTACATCTGGGATAAAGTGGTGGTAAAAGCAGTCCTGGAACGTGGCCTGTGCAATCCAGGATTTAGGGTTATGCTTCCACACAACAGGAAGAGAGCCCTTGGCTATGTTTTTAAGGGTTCTTGGGTTCTCTGAATGATAAACTAAGAGAGGCTTCAGCTTCAATTCACCAGAAGCATTGCCACGAAACAACAGTTAGCCTATCCTTTGCTGTTTTACAGCCCGGCATCAACTTTTCCTCCTTACTGATGTAATTTTGGTCTGGCATCTTCCAGTACAGTTGTGTCTCATACACATTAAAAACCTGGTCGGGTAAATACACACCATCATCAATCATTTCTTAAAGTGTTTCCGGAAGTTCCTGGACATCTACCCTATATGCACTTGCTGCCTCTCCACTTACTTTTACATTGTGAAATTTGGCTCTAGCCTTGAACCGATGAAACCAGCCATGGCTGACATTAAAAGATGTGCCCTCTGATTCTTTTCCGTGTTTCTTCAAGTCTTCATAAAGGCCTTTAGCTTTCTCTTGAATCAGCATTAAGCTGAGCAGGACTCAGCGCTGATGTTGGTCTTGCATCTGCACACTGAGAAGTTTCTCCATCTCCTCCACCACTTTTCCATGCTTCTTCGATATTTTGTCAACATCGTCAGCACAGCAGACTTCACATGTTCCAAGATCTTGTCCTTGGTCTTTAGATTTGTGCCAGTGATTGAATGATTCATGTTATAAGAATGAGCGATGTCTAACATCTTTTTGCCTCGATCCACTCTCTCAATTACTTTCACTTTTCTTTCCATCATTATCGCTTGGCGCTTCTTAACAGTACCAGCTACATCACCACTGCTTTTACACTTGCCTCCAGACATCTTGGCCTTGAAATAAAGGTACTGTACTACTGTACTCTATAATACAGTACTGTAAAGCACACAAAAGCACAACCACTTATAGAGGATGCATGCACGTGACAATGTATGCCAGATACACAAACTAACTTACATGATTTGACACGCGAATGGACGTTTGCATCTTTGAAAGTTTTCAACTTGAAAGTTTGTATGTAGGTGACACTGTATTTCTGCTGCCTCGGGAGAACTACCTAGGAAAACTGTGGTATGATTTACGTCAGAGAATGTTTTGCTTATGTTCTCTTCTAGGAGTTTGAAGGTGTCTTATCTTATATTTAAGCATATAAGCCGTTTGGAGTTGATTTTTGTGTATGCTGTGAGGGTATGTTCTGACTTCACTGATTTGCATATGGCTGTCCAACTTTCAAAACACCACTTGCTGAAGAGACTATCTTTTCTCCACTGTATATTCTTGCCTCCTTTGTCGAAGGTTAATTGACCATAGGTGTGTGGGTTTATTTCTGGGATCTCTATTCCATTCCATTGATCCATGTATCTATTTCTGTGGCAATACCATGCGGCTTTGATTACTTTAACTTTGTAGTATTGTCTGAAATTTAGGAGGGTTATGCCTCCTGCTTTGTTCTTTTTCCTCAGGATTGTGTTGACAGTTCTGACTTTTTATGGTTCCAGATATATTTTAGGATTATTCTAGTTCTGGGGGAAATGTCATGGGTATTTTGATAGGGATCACATTAAATCTGTAGATTGCTTTGGGTAATATAGCCATTTTAACAGTATTAATTCTTCCCATCCAAGAGCATGGGATGTCTTTCCATTTCTTTGAATCATCTTCAGTTTCCTTTACTAATGTTTTGTAGTTTTCAGCATATAAATCTTTCACCTCCTTGATGAGAGTTTTATTCGTAAGTCTTTTATTTTTTTTGATGCCATTTAAAAAAGGGATTGTTTGTTCACATTTCCTTTCTGATATTTCATTGTTAGTGTAAAGAAATGCAACCAGGGACTTCCCTGGTGTCTCCATGGTTGAGAATCTGCCTGCAAATACAGGGGACATGGGTTTGAGCCCTGGTGCAGGAAGATCTCACATGCCGTGGAGAAACTAAACCTGTGTGCCACAGCTACTTAGCCTGCACACTAGAGCCCGTGAGCCACAAATACTGAGCCCGTGTGTCACAACTACTTATGCCCGCATGCCTAGAGCCCATGCTCTGCAACAAGAGAAGCCACTGCAATGAGAAGCCTGTGCACCACAATGAAGACTAGTCCCCAGTGGCCACAACTAGCAAAAACCTGTGCACAGCAATGAAGATCCAATGCAGCCAAAATAAATTAACAAAAAAGAAAAACAAGAAATGCAACCAATTTATGTATGTTAATCTTGTATCCTGCTACTTTGCTATATTTGTTTATCAATTCTAGTAGGTTTTGGGTGGAATTTTTAGGATTTCCTTTATATATATTATCATGTCATCTGCAAATGATGACAAATTTACCTCTTCCCTTCCAATTTGGTTAGAGTTTTTTCTTTTTTCTGTCTGATTGTTGTGGCTAGGACTTCCAGTACTATGTTGAAGAGAAGAGGTGAGAGTGGGAATCCTTGTCTTGTTCCGGATTTTAGCGGGAAGGCTTTCACCTTAGGAACATTGAGTATTATATTGCCTGTGGGCTTGTCATAAATAGCTTCTATTATGTTGAGATATGTTTCCTCTATACCCACTTTGGTGAGTGTTTTTATGATGAATGGATACTGAAGTTTTTCAAATGCTTTTTCGGCATCTATTGAGATGATCTTTTTTTTGTTTTTTTCCTTTGTTGATGGGGTGTATCATGTTGATTGATTTGCCTATGTTGAAACAACTTTGTGACACTGGGGTGAATCAAATTTGGTCATGGTGTATGATCCTCTTATGTGTTGTCAGATTCAGTTTTCTAATATTCAGATGAGAATTTTTGCATCTAAATTTATCGAAGATATTGGCCTGCAATTTTCTTTTTTGATAGTGTCTTTCTCTGTGCTTTTTTTTGGAAAGTCTTTATTGAATTTGTTCCAATATTGCTACTGTTTTGTTTTGGTTTGTTGTTTGTGAGGCATGTGGGATCTCAGCTCCACCACCAGGGATTGTACTCACACCCCCTGCACTGGAAGGTGAAATCTTAACTGCTGGACCACCAGAAAAGTCCTCATCTGTTTTTTGTTTGTTTGTTTTAGTCAATTTCTTTCTTTATTTTTGGATGCATTGGGTGTTCGTTGCTGTGCACGGGCTCTCTCTAGTTGTGGTGAGCAGGGGCTACTCTTCATTGTGGTGTGCAGGCTGTTCATTTCGGTGGCTTCTTTTTTTGCAGAGCATGGGCTCTAGGTGTGCAGGCTTCAGCAGTTGTGGCTATCAATCTCAGTAATTGTGGCTCATGGGATGTAGAGTGCAGGCACAGTCGTTGTGGCACACAGGCTTAGTTGTCCCATGGCATGTGGGATCTTCCCAGACCAGGGCTCGAACCGATGTCCCCTGCATTGGCAGATGGATTCTTAACCACTGTGCCACCAGAGAAGTCACCCCACCTGTTTTTGATATCAAGGTGATGATGGCTTCATAGAATGTCTTTGGAAGTATCCCTTACTCTTCAATCGTTTTGAAGAGTTTGAGAAGAATTAGTGTAAGTTCTTTTTTGTATATTTGGTAGAATTTGTCTGTGAAATCATCTGATCCTGGACTTTTGTTGGTAAGGAGTTTTTTAAAATTACAGATTCTATTTTGCTTTTAGTGATCAGTATGTTCAAGTTATCTATTTCTTCTTGATTCAGTTTTGTTTGGCTGTAAAAAACCAACATATATTTTAACGTAATTTTAGCAACTAAATACTTACCATGTATTAGACCACAAAAGAGTGAAGAAAACAATATTAAAACAGTTTTTCAAATAGAAAAAGTATTGAAATATTTTTAAGAAATTGGGATAATAATGCTAATTACAATAATGACAAATTGTTCTGAACTTAAAGACTACTTTATTGGGCTTCCCTGGTAACGCAGTGGTTGCGAGTCTGCCTGCCGATGCCTGAGACACGGGTTCATGCCCTGGTCTGGGAGGATCCCACATGCCATGGAGCGGCTGGGCCCGTGAGCCATGGCCGCTGAGCCTGCGCGTCCGGAGCCTGTGCTCCGCAACGGGAGAGGCCACAACAGTAAGAGGCCCGCCTACCACACACAAAAAAAGACTATCTAAGATGCTTATTATATGCTTATTATAAGCATGATATTATATGCTTATATATTATATATGCTTATTATATGCTTATTATATTCTTATTATAGGCATGATATATGCTTATTGTTTTATTGTTTTAAAATACATGGAATGTTTTCTCCTTTCTAATGTAATTCTTTTATTTTACCTGTATATTGTGAAAAAAATGTAGTTGCACATAATATAAAAATTATACTTTAATAGGAGATATTAATCCGTTTACAGTTACTATAGTACTGAAAACACTTAGGTTTAGAGTTACCATGTTATTGAGTGCTCTTATTTATTTATTTATTTAAAAATATTTAATTTGGGGGGGGCATAAATTATTTATTTATTTTTATCATCTTTATTGGACTATAATTGCTTTACAGTGGTGTGTTAGTTTCTGCTTTATAACAAAGTGAACAAGCTCTACATATACATATATCCCCTTATCTCCTCCCTCTTGCGTCTCCCTCCCACCCTCCGTATCCCACCGTCTAAGTGGTCACAAAGTACTGAGCTGATCTCCCTGTGCTATGCAGCTGTTTCCTACTAGTTATCTGTTTTACATTTGGTAGTATATATAAGTCCATGTCACTCTCTCACTTCGTCAAGGCTTACCCTTCCCCCTCCCCATGTCCTCAAGTCCATTCTCTATGTCTGCGTCTTTATTCCTGTCCTGCCCCTAGGTTCTTCCCAACCATTTTCTTTCTTTTTTTTTTAGATTCCATATATATGTGTTAGCATACAGTATTTGTTTTTCTCTTTCTGACTTACTGCACTCTGTATGACAGACTCTAGGTCCATCCACCTCAGTACAAATAACTCAATTACATTTCTTTTTATGGCTGAGTAATATTCCATTTTATATTGAAGATGTGCAACATCTTCTTGATCCATTCATCAGTTGATGGACACTTAGATTGCTTCCATGTGCTGGCTATTGCAAATAGAGCTCCAATGAACATTATGGAACATGACTCTTTTTGAATGATGGTATTCTCTAGGTGTATGCCCAGTACTGGGATTGCTGTATCATATGGTAGTTCTATTTTTAGGTTTTTAAAGAACCTCCATACTATTCTTGAGAGTGGGTGTATCAATTTACACTCCCACCAACGGGGCAAGAGGGTTCTATTTTCTCCACACCTCTGCAGCATTTATTGTTTCTAGATTTTTGGATGATGACCATTCTTACCTGTGTGTGGTGATACCTCATTGTAATTTTGATTTGCATTTCTCTGATGATCAGTGATGTTGAGCATTCTTTCATGTGTTTGTTGGCAATCTGTATAACTTCTTTGGAGAAATGTCTATTTAGGTCTTCTGCCCATTTATGGATTGGGTTGTTTGTTTTTTTGATATTGATCTGCACGGGCTGCTTGTAAAGTTTGGAGATTAATCCTTTGTCAGTTGCTTCATTGGAAAATATTTTCTCTCATTCTGAGGGTTGTCTTTTCATCTTGTTTACGTTTTCCTTTGTTGTGCAAAAGCTTTTAAGTCTCATTAGGTCTCATTTGTTTATTTTTGTTTTTATTTCCATTTCTCTAGGAGGTGGGTCAAAAAGGATCTTGCTGTGATTGATGTCATAGAGTGTTCTGCCTATGTTTTTTCCTCTAAGAGTTTTATAGTGTCTGGGCTTACATTTAGGTCTTTAATCCATTTTGAATTTATTTTTGTGTATGGTGTTAGGGAGTCTTCTAATTTCATTCTTTTACCTGTAGATGTCCAGTTTGCCCAGCACCACTTACTGAAGAGGCCATGATTTCTCCATTGTATATTCTTGTCTCCTTTATCAAAACTAAAGTGACCATATGTGCATAGGTTTATCTCTGGGTTTTCTCTCCTGTTCCATTGATCTATATTTCTGTTTTTGTGCCACTACCATACTGTCTTGACTACTGTAGCTTTGTAGTATTGTCTGACGTCAGGGAGCCTGATTTTTCTAGCTCTGTTCTTCTTCTCAAGATTGCTTTGGCTGTTCAGAGTCTTTTGTGTTTCCATACAAATTGTGAATTTTTTTTGTTCCAGTTGTCTGAAAAATGCCATTGGTACTTTGATATGGATTGCATTGAATCTGTAGGTTGCTTTGGGTAGTATAGTCATTTTCACTATGTTGATTCTTCCAATCCAAGAACATGGTATATCTCTCTATCTGTTTGTGTCATCTTTGATTTCTTTCCTCAGTGTCTTATAGTTTGTTGAGTAAACGTCTTTTGTCTCCTTAGGTAGGTTTATTCCTAGGTATTTTATTCTTTTTGTTGCAGTGGTAAATGGGAGTGTTTCCCTAATTTCTCTTTCAGATTTTTCATTTTAGTGTATAGGAATGAAAGAGATATGTGTACGTTAATTTTGTATGCTGCAACCTTACCAGATTGATTGATTAAGTCTAGTAGGTTTCTGGTAGCATCTTTAGGATTCTCTATGTATAGTATCATGTCATCTGCAAACAGTGAGAGCTTAACTTCTTATTTTCTGATTTGGATTCCTTTTATTTCCTTTTCTTCTCTGGTTGCTGTAGCTAAAAATTCCAGAAGTGTGTTGAATCATAGTGGTGAGAGTGGGCAACCTTGTCTTGCTTCTAATATTGGTGGAAATGGTTTCACTTTTTCACCATTGAGAATGATGTTGGCTGTGGGTTTGTCATATATGGCTTTTATTATGTTAAGGAAAGTTCCCTCTATGCCTACTTTCTTGGGTTTTTAAAAAATCATAAATGGTTATTTAATATTGTCAGAAGAATTTTCTGCATCTATTGAGATGATCATATGGTTTTTATCCTTCAGTTTTTTAGTATGGTGTATCACATTGATTTGCATATATTGAAGAATCCTTGCATCCCTTGGATAAACCCCACTTGATCTTGGTGTATGATCCTTTTAATGCTCTGTTGATTTCTGTTTGCTAGTATTTTGGTGTGGATTTTTCCATCTATGTTAATCAGTGATATTGACCTGTAGTTTTCTTTCTTTGTGACATCTTTGTCTGGTTTTGGTATCAGGGAGATGGTGGTCTCATAGAATAAGTTTGGGAGAGATCCTCCCTCTGCTCTATTTTGGAAGAGTTTGAGAAGGATAGGTGTTAACTCTTCTCTAAATGTTTGATGGAATTTGCATGTGAAGCCATCTGGTCCTGGGCTTTTGTTTGTTGGAATATTTATAATCACAGTCTCAATTTCAGTGCTTGGGATTGGTTTGTTTATAGTTTCTATTTCTTCCTGGTTCAGTCTTGGAAGGCTGTGCTTTTCTAAGAATTTGTCCATTTCTTCCAGGTTGTCCATTTTATTGGCCTATAGTTGCTTGCAGTAATCTCTCATGATCCTTTGTATTTCTGCAGTGTCAGTTGTTACTTCTCCTTTTTCATTTGTAATTCTATTGATTTGAGTCCTGTCCCTTCTTTTCTTGATGAGTCTGGCTAATGGTTTATCAATTTTGTCTATCTTCTCAGGGAACCAGCTTTTAGTTTGTTTGATCTTTGCTGTTGTTTCCTTCATTTATTTTTCATTTATTTCTGATATGATCTTTATGATTTCTTTCCTCTGCTGACTTTGTTTTTTTTTTTTTCTTTCTTTCTCTAATTGCTTTAGGTGTAAGGTTAGCTTGTTTATTTGAGATGTTTCTTGTTTCTTGAGGTAGGATTTTATTGCTATAAACTTCCCTCTTAGAACTCCTTTTGCTGCATCCCATAGGTTTTGGGTCTTCATGTTTTCATTGTCATTTGTTTCTAGGTATTTTTAAATTTCCTCTTTCATTTCATCAGTGATGCCTTGGTTATTAAGTAGAGTATTTTTTAGCGTCCATGTGTTTGTATTTTTTACAGATTTTTTTTCCTGTAATTGATATCTAGTCTGATAGCATTGTGGTTGGAAAAGATACTTGATAATGATTTCAATTTTCTTAAATTTACCAAGGCTTGATTTGTGACCCAAGATATGATCTATCCTGGAGAATGTTCCACGAGCCCTTGAGAAAAAGTGTATTCTGTTGTTTTTGGATGGAATGTCCTGTGAGTATCAATTAAGTCCATCTTGTTTAATGTATCATTTTAAAGCTTGTGTTTCTTTATTTATTTTCATTTTGGATGATCTGTTCATTGGTGAAAGAGGGG